>NC_090940.1:653870943-654495943 GCF_040938575.1 Ambystoma mexicanum | reverse complement strand
TTTGCCCAGGCTTGGAGTCTTTTCAGCAACAGTGCCCCAAAAACTTTTCCAATACAATCCAAAAGTGCGATTGGACGGAAGTTCAGAGGGTCGCTCGCGTCCCCCCTTTTGTAGATTGGGACTATAATCGCTTTAGTCCATGAAGATGGAATGGATTTCGTTTTTGCACAGCGTTCGAAGATCTTTTTTAAGAGAGTTGACCATTCTGTTGGGTTTTTTTTTAGGTCCATATTAGAGATTCCGTCTGGACCAACCGCTCTAGAGTTTTTCAGTTTTTTCAGGGTTTCGAAGATTTCTTTGTAGTCGTCGAAGTTTGACCAACGCGAAAGGTCTTTTTCGATGTAGTCGACATTTTCATTTGGGGGGGCTTTGAAAAGGGTTTGGAAGTGATCGATCCATTTCTGTTCCGTAATCGAGTTGATGATGGAATTTTTGATCGATGGATTTCAGAACTTAAGAGACCAGAATTCTCTGGCTTTGTTGCCACAGATCATTTTCAGGACTTTTTCTGAGTCTTGCTGGTAAGTTTCTGGTAATTTCCGACAGCTTTTGCTCCTGTTTACTGGGCGATGATCGTTTCAGCTGTCGCTTAATTCTTCGAAATTCGCTTCTTTTTAGGGCCAGCTGTTCATTGTAGCTGTGTTTGTGTGTGGATTCAGAATTTTGAGAGTTCCTTTTCTTTGTCGCGAAAGCGACAAGAAGGGGCACATAGTCTGGTTTGGGATGTTTCTCTGACAGACCCTCTTCTGAGTATCTTTCTGAGAGCAACCTCACTGCTGATGTTGAGAGTTTTAGGCGGTTTCCTTGGTTGTTTACTTCCATACCGTATGATTCATCCTTGGTTCTCTGGAAGTTAGTAGTCCAAGTTGTTGTTAATTGGTTGTGGTCACTAGCCGTCGTTTTGTAGACCTTGAAAGTTTTTATAGTCTCTATAAAAGGGCGGGACACGTATATGTAGTCGATAGTTGCTTTTGATGTTCCCTGTTCCCATGTCCGGAGACGGTCTTTTTCCTTGAAGATCGTGTTGAGGTTCAACATGTGTCGTGATGACATCAGCTTACTCCAGAGCTTACTTCTTTGGGCTGCAAGTGTGGATATTGGGTTTTTACCCTCTCTCAAGCCTGGTTGAGTGCATGGAATATTAAGGTCTCCACAGATGATAAGAAATGGAACCAGGCGAGTAGACTGGATTTTGTCGATGGAGTCTTCCATCATTTGGATGAAGTCCTTCGAGTCTATGTTTGCAGGATTCCAATAAGAGTTTAGGATTGCAATTTCTGAGTTTAGCTTCTTTCCAGGTTCTTCGAGTTCGATAAGGACTGCTAGTATAGATTTGTCAACAAGGTTTCTTTCATTTTTATGCCGGCACCGTTTCTGCAGGCCACGAGCAGACCCGAAGATGGACGGCCCAAAGGGCCCTTTTTTGCAGGTGCCAAGACTAGGTCGTATCCGTCTAGAATCGGTTTGTAGGTGAGCCATGTTTCCTGAAGGCAGATCACGTCACATAATGCTAAGTCCGCATCATTCTGGGTCGTCAGGTGGGTGTATCCTCGTGTATTCCAAGAGCACAATTTTAGCATAGTCTGGGACTGGTCGGCTTGCAAGATGTCGTTGACATGACTCTGCCGACCTTCGCATTGCTATTTGTTCATAGTTTTTGAAAGTGCTTTTGGCAACCAGGACCAGATTCCCTGTGAGTTTTCTTTCAGTTTTAAAGTTTCTGGCACTCTCAGTTGTTCTAGGTTTTTTGGTCGTGGTTCCATAGGTGTTTGTTTGTTCCGGTTTTCATTGTTCCCCTGGTTCCGTGGGTTAAAGCTTGGACTTCGGTCTCTGTTTTCCCCACTTGTCAATTCTCTTCGGTTTATTCTGCGGGGGCGGAATTTCGCAGTGTGACTTATTATATGTAAATTCAATGATAGAACCAGGGAAATCCCCCATTGCCATATGTTTAGAGAACATTATCCATTATAAATATATAAACCCCAAAGCCGCCACCCCAAAGTAAACCCTTTTCCTTCTTGGCACTGTATCTATTCTTCCTATTGCTAACATATTAATTTTGTGTAAGGCACGTGTGGTTTATGGAATGGCATTAAAAACTGCTCCAACTGAAACTATTTGGCAGACGGCACATCCAACAATGCAAAACCAAGACTGTGCAGCAATTGCTTACTGCAGCCTTTCCAAATCAGATTGAAAAGCACACTTAACGGTATAAACAATGTGACGGTTATTATTGTTCAATTAAGTGGTTCACGGTATCTTTAACGGTATACCGTTACATCCCTACTCTTGAGACGATTTCTTTTTATAAGAGTGGTCTTCGATCTTTTTGCTTGTGTGGTCTAAGCTTGCAAGTTTTTCTAGCACATTTGTCTGTATTTCTCTGTGTTCTGCGGGTGATGATGGAATTTCAGTCACCCTGAAACCAAGTTCATAAAATTTCTTCTATTATTCGAGAGTGTATTTTCTTTGAGAAAATGTACAGGTATGTTTTTGCTCTGCGATTCGAGTGGTAGGGATCCACTAATTTCAAGTCTTCCGATTTGATCTGACGTAGTGCTGGAATGAAGCCAAACAGGGTTAGGACCCCTCGTCTGTTGAGGATAACTTCACGGTTTTCTGACCGCTGTTAGATTTTAAGGTGCCAAGCGCTTTTTCTGCTGGAGTTTCGTCCGTCATGGTAAGATTCAGTTTTTGATTTATAGTGAGTTCTCCTTTTGGGGTCCTTAGTCTTGAGCTGATGGTCATTCGGGCTCTTCCGCCGTGCGGCACAAATCCTCTCTCGCAGGATTCCTGGGTCTTTCTCTTGGTTTATGTTGGGGTGCTGATTTTGGGGTCCCTCGATTCGGTAGGGGAGACTCTGAATTTGTGGAGAATGAAACTTTCCTATGGTCTGTCTTAATTTGGTTTGTATTTGATGGTTTATGAAGAATGTTTCTTCGTTCTTCCATGGTTCGGAAAGGTGGACTCTGTAATTCATCAGGCAAGGAACTGGACTGCGTCTTTGTATCTGTTTGGTCTTTTCTAGTGGGCATGCTGCTTGTAGGTTCCTCCTCCAGGTGTTCACTGAGATTCATGAGTTGATCGTCCTCTAGGAAGTCTTCAGTTGTTTTAGGCAAACTTTTTTCTTGAATTATTCGGGATCTGAAAAACAAGCGGAGGTCGTTGTGGAGTCGATAGGCAGTCCTTGTTGTTTTGGTTCTGCTTTGGCTTCTGCAGTAGGGGCCCTGATTTTCGCTTTTCTGTTCTTGGTGGCGATGGACCTTTTTGTGGGCAGAAGATTGGATAAGCCTGGTCGTTTTCGATCAATTGCGTTTGATTTGCCTTCAGACTCGAAGCTGCTTCTTTTTCGCTTGACTGAATTTGAGTTTCTTTTAATCTTGGAGGAGTTTCTTCGCTGATGTGAATGACTTCACTTTGGGCATACAGCACAGCACCATTTTTGGTGATTGGGTGGTGTTCGTTGATCACGTTAGCAGTCATCGGTGAAGATGTTGGTTGGTTATGAGTTTGCGTTGAGGAAGTAGACCTCTCTTGTTACAGCACATTGTCTCCTTTCGGTTTTCCTTTTGAAGATGCTGTGTGTGTTTTCAGGCGTTCATCCAATGCAGTTATATAGCCTTCGAGGAAGATCAGTTTTGTATACATCATTGCCTGCATGGTCGTGTGATCTTTCAGGTTTTCGCTGATTGATTTGTATAACTTTGTGAAGGGTGCCAAGGCTATCGATCCTGCAGACATGATTGAGATGAAGTCTAGTTTCTTTTTTGCTGGTGAGTCATTTGGGGCCCCTGATGGGTGGCTGTTTGGATTTTGGTCATTGGTTATTGACTTTCTTGCTGAGATGTTGGAAAAGGGGTCTGTAGAGTCCAACCTAACCCTGCTTTGGATACCTCTTGGTGTTTTGGACGACTCTAAATAAAACTGTCACATCCATATTCCTTCACCCCCACCACATCGCCAACTTGCTTTTGGCCCACTTGCCATCACACTTTGCCCACGGGAAGCCCACTCCAGCAGGCATCCGTGCTTAAAAAATACTTGAAAAATAACACAACCTGGTTCATGTGCTCCACTGAGGAACATAAGCAATCCAGGAATAAACCTCATGTGTGTATACATGGAAAACAGCCTTGTGCTGTTGCCTGGTGCTAAATCCACATAATGTGAAAAGTGGTCTTATATAGTACCCTTCTCGCCGTTTCTATCCTCCCTGCACTTGGCTCTGTAAGAAAAAAAGGGGAGTGGTGGTTAATAGGATACAGGGAGATACAGATGCAAAACATGTGTTGATGGGCTGAGGTTGGACATACCCAGATTCTGGAGGGCCAATCTGATTTCTATGAGTTTGGCAGAAACATTGGGAGTATTTTATGCTAAAATAGATATACTACAGCACTTTGGTTCTGGTTAGCTGCTGACTGGGTGCGTGATAGGGCTATAGAGGAGAATTTAGACATATATCTAGAGTTTATGTGCAAACAGCTAGGCCTGTGGCACCCAGGTGTGTGTGTGTGTGTAATGGAAGTCGTAGACTACCCTAATCTGTCAATTGGGAAGGTGGGGGGAGGGGGAAATACTCCCTGCACTCTTACGACTGATCTCCTGAAGCCAGGTCTCATTTCATTTTCTCTCACTGCAGTCCACACATGTCTTTTTGTCCCTCTTGATCACTAATAGATGCATTGCTCCCCACGTGTAACAGATCTCTGAATTGGAAGAGTAAGGAAGCAACCCGTCTGGATACTGTACACATTACCATAAGCTACATGGGAAGAGCTACAGGAAGCAAGCATGGTTGATTCAGAGAAAAGAATGCCTGAAATATGGCCACTGCAGGCACCCATTTCACCTTTCTTTTTTTATTAAAAAAAAAAAGAAAAAATGCATTATGGCTAGTGAAACAAGCCTTTTACTTTATTTACAATAAGTGATAAGCACATACACTTCAATAAAACCTTGATTCATAATACAGGAGTGGCTAAAAGAACCAAAAGCACAGAGATACAAAATTCATCAATTACATCAAAGTTAACGAGACAACACCGTAACAGAAGAATTATTAATTAAGGCTAAAAATAGTGTGTAAAAAAAATCAAATACTTTATAGTAAAGATGTAAGAAGTAATTTAAAACTAGTTAGGAGAGATCCGGGTAAAATGGGCAGTAAAACACGTTGTTTTTCTGCCAGCGTCCAAATTTGGTGAGCCACTGCAGTCATGACCAACGATTCAGCCCCAAAGACATATGCCCAAAACTGATCAGACTAGTAAGGTTTAAGTTACTTACCTATAACGTTCTCCCGTATGGGTCTGGCATGGCTCCTTGGGTCAAGACGGTGAAACCGCACTTCCTCATTTGAGGGATGTGGTGGAGGGTAAAGACGGGCAAATCAAAAGATTGAGAGGGGTGAAAGTGAAATTAATTTAGGAAGGAAGCCAGGCCTGAGTTTCAGAGAAACTTTCTCCTGTAAGAATTGTAAAAACATGCTTGCAGCACAATGCCTGCAATTCACTAACCCTCCTGGCTGACATGATTGCAACCAAGAAAGCTGTTTTCAGAGATAACATTCTTATGGAACAAGAGTGCATGAGCTTGAACAGAGCCGCCACCAAATAAATCAAAACCAGATAAGGATCCCAATCTGGGACAACAAAAGGAATTGGCAGAAACTTAATGAGAAGGCCCTTCAGGAATTGGGCCATGGCCGGAATAGTGAAGAAAACCTTGAATCAGGGACCTTTTGAACACAGACAAGGCCACCAAATATCATTTGACTGTGGTAACCTGAAGGCCTGCTGATGCCAGTGACAGAAGGAACTCCATCACTAGTGGTGGGGCAAGAGATGGGGTCAATCGCACGCTGCCTGCACCATGCCTCAAATCTTTTCCACTTGCACGCTTAGAGAGGTTTGGTAGACTGTCTGCATGCAGCTAGCAACACCTCAAGCACTTCTTCAGAGAGGTCCCAGTCATCATACCTCATCCTCTCGAGAGCAATACTGTAGGTTGAGGGATTCGGGGCTCATCCGACCACAGAAGCAACCAGTGAGATGGACAGATCCAAGAGGTCAGAGTACCACGTTCTCCTAGCTCAGTCCGGGCGATCAAGATAATGGTTGCTGGAAACCTCTACAACCTCCAGAGAACCCATGCAATCAGAGGGAACTCGTAATGGAAAAGGAAGGTCCAATCCACCAAAAACACGCAGAAGGAAGAGAGCACAGTGTTCGCAATCCAGGCAGTAGGTGGTGAACAGAAGGGACTCTGGGACTTTGACCAAGCATATCTCAGCTGCCTGTCTTGAGGGGGTCCTGTTTCCCCAAAATCTGAAGTCCAGAGATTGCGCAGCAGAAGGTGTGCTGAAGCCCGTGGCTGATAAGTGTTTTGTAGCCGAGGGTCCTGGAAGCCAGAGGAGCTCTAAGACGATGTGGCGTCGTTGGAGGCATCTTCAAACATGAAGAGTGAAGGCCCAAAAAGAAGCCTGAAGCAGTCCAAGTCCTGCACAACGCGAAGGGAACAAGACAGAAGCCAGTGAGTGTTACTGAGCCCTTGCGCGAACAATGGCAAGCAACAGTATCCAGAAGAATCTCTCGCGTACGAGTGAAAGCTGTTTGAACGTGACCGTTGATTGCTGAACAATGGGAAACGTAAAAGTAGGACGTGCATAGGAATGAACTTCATTCCCTTTACTTGCATAATAGTATAATGGTGTAAAACATGTTGATTGAATGTTAAAACATCCACAAATGGATAAAAGTCGCATTGTAAGGAACTTATGGCGGCAACAGTAAAGACAGACAAGTTATCACAGTTCAAGGATGTTTATTAAACTGTATAATAGGCCTAATCTAAACCTACATCTAAGACGGGAGCAAACTTCAACAATAAAAATAATAAGATAGTCCTGGTGGGGTCTTGTCAAATAAAAGTGCCTATACTAAAAAAAAGATTGCAAATCCTTACCTCCAAGTTACAAAATAGTGTGGGACAATGGTCACAAGCAAAGAAAGAAGTGTTCACCTATTGATAAGTCAGAATGGCTGGGGTCGGCTTTCCCCACGTTTTTAGCACAGGACAAGGCGGGACCTTTGAGCACAGCACAATCGTGGGTGTCGCCAGCACGAGGTTACAGTTCCTTACAACGATGCCAGGACCTTCTGGGGCCAAGTCTCTTACCTTAGAAGGGCTGCTGGACTATAAACAAAAGTTCCTTTAGTAATCTTTCACGTTGGGCGATTGCTCCTCGCCACTTGGATCCCCCTCAACTGGTCTCTGATCCTTCTTGCAACGTTAGCCTCCCTCAATCACGTTCACTGCATATCAGGTCCCAGCGACGAAATCCTGCAGGAGGCGACAAATAGCCCACCAGATCCCCGAAACCGGTTCTCCCAACAGTCAAGTAGAACAACTGCTGAGTTGACCAGACCGGGGGAAAAGGTGAAGTAGAGAAAATAACAAACGAACAAGGTTCTTCAGGTTCCCTTCTGCTTCCAACGACTCTGTACACTGGAAACACTGTAAAATTCAGCATCAATTTAGTCTTACCATGGCACTCTCAAGCACAGAAATAAATAATTATTTTCCCAACCTCCCTTTTACCTGTCTGATTCTGCTCCCTGCTGAGAAGCTAATTAAGAGGATGGAGTTTCTTATTTCTCTGCAAAATATGCTTGAAACTGAAGAACTAATTCTCTCTGTTCCTAAACCCTTGTATGCTTAAAATACTCTACTCCTCTGGTCTGCTACTTCAACTTTTAAAACAAAAACTGATCAACTCTTAGCTTTGTTGCTCTCTTTACACTGGTTGACTTTCTCTGTCTCTAAAGTCTTCAGCCTGCACCAAAAAACTACTGATTTACTCTTTTGAATTGCTGCATGTCAATAACACGTACAACTTCTCTGCCGCTACAGCCTGCTACTTCGCACTAATTCATTCTAATCCGGCTTCCCCTGTAAAATCGATTTGCTTGTAAATGGAATTTCTAAACACTTCAGCTTCCTCTGACGCGCTATGGTCTGTTGATGTCTTTTCTAAACTCGTGCCTGCGAACAGCTGACTCGCTGCGCCTGCACTGAAAGAGGGAACACTTTTCAGCTCACATCAGTTATTTTGTTTACCTCAGCTGTGAATTCTCCCTCTGCCACCCAGCTGATTCCTCGTTCACAATAGGCAGCTCCCTCCTCACACAACCAACGCTTTGACCCACGCCGCTAGGTCCTTTTTTCTAACATGTCAGTCTCATTGCAATGCTCACTTTATAACACATGCGCACGCGCTGGAATAACGTTTCTTTACTTACGCTCTTGCAAACACGTGCATACTTTAAAACGCATTCAGCTTTTACTAATCATTTACAGTTTCCAAATTAACTAACAGTTCACAAAATGTACAGATTCTCTTCTTCCGACTACCACTGACTTCTTATTTACAGATCTCCATCAATAAAATACGCATGCAGTTTCCTCTTGGCAAAGTTGTCAAAACAAGTTATTTTTACGGTCACTTATCTGAATTACAGTCTCTGGCATTACCTGCTGGCTTATCTTCTTGGTTGAGTGATTTTCTAACTTGGTTTCTACCGTATTCCAAGGAGCTCTTGAGCACTGTGACCTCTCCAAAGCTGGTCTTGAATGAAAGGCAGTTTAGAACCTCTCCAGAGGTTCCAAACTGCATCACAGTAGTCTGTAGCCAATTATTGCTGAGCAGGAAGTGGACCATCTTGGACTGGGAGAATGGCAGCTGACTAACATGAGGTCAAGGAAATAGTGAACTCAACCCGAACTCCACCTAAAACAGCAGTATGAAAGCCTCAGTACCCAGGCACCTGACAGTACCCCCCTCCTCAACGCTCTTCCACAGGGCCTGGTTTCTTATGGTTGCGTAAATGAAATCTCTTAACCAACTGTGGTGAATGGACATCTCGCTTGGCCACCCAAGATCTTTCTTCAAGACCATACCCTTTTCCAGTCTATTAAGTACTGTGACGTTCTTCGAACCACCCTAGAATCCAAAATGTCCTGAACCTCATACTCCTCTCCCGAACCTTCTACACTAACAGGACCCAGCGCCTTACCCAACCTAGTTTCCTTAATGCAAGTTTTCAGGAGGTTAACGTGGGATGCACCTTTAAACAAGAAGGTAACTTTAGTCTAATTGTCTCGGGGATAAAACTTTCTCACCTTCAAATGGCACTAAAAAGCATAGACTGAATTTACTCTTGTGCTAAAGAGCTATATTTTTGCTGGAAAGCCAAACCATATCACCTGGTTGATATCTTGGGGAACTCTACGCTTTCGATCTGCAAACCTCTTGTATTTCGCTTTACTCACTTGCAAAGCCTCAATTGCCTTTTTAACATTTTCAACCATGGCTCTCAACCTATTCTCTACATCCGGAACCTCTACCTCCTCTACATTTACTTCTCTGAGAAATCTAGGATGAAACCCTTGATTTAAATAGAAAGGAGACATTGTTGTAGAATCTTTAGATGTATTGCTATAACAAAACTCTGCTAGCCAAATTAATTCCACCCAACGCTTCTCAGAATTAAGATAACAACTCAGGTATTTCTCAAGCTCCTGATTCCCCCTCTCTGTCTGACCATTGGCCTCGGAATGAAAACTCGTAGTTAAGTTAACCTCTATCTTTAGTTCTTTACAAAATGCCAGCCAAAATTTGGACACCAACTGAGACCCCCGATCTCAAATTACTTGTGTAGGGAGGCCATGTAACCTTACTACATTTTGCAGAACCGCTTGTGCTAAGTTAGTTGCTGTTGCAGAACCCTTCATGGGAATAAAAGGACTGGCCTTTGAAATAATATCTACCATCACTAAAATTGTGGTGTAGCCCTGATCCAAAGGTTAATCTACAATGTAATCCAATGAGATGGTGTGCCATGGACGTGGAGGGATGGGCAAAGGAACCCGCAGGCCTCCGATTTTTGGATTTAAATCTCGCACAAACCTCACACATCTTAACATAGTTCAAGGCTTCCTTACGCATACCATCCCACCAAAACTCTCTGCGTACAAGTTCTAAGGTTTTTCTGAACCCAGGATGACCTGCAAGAGGGGAATCATGACTGATGAAGAGCCTTCTCTCTTAATTCCACAGTGGGCAAAAATAATTTTGCATCCATAAACGGCAGACCTTCCTTGATCACTCTTGCCCTTTCGCTCATCTGTTCTACAGTCATTTCTTTTTGCACCTGTTCATTCATACTCAAACCCTTTTGAACCTCTGCAACCACAAAATTTGAATCCTTAAGTAGCGGCAAAGGTGTCAACAGATCTTCTTTAAGACTTCCTGGATTACATCGGGACAAAGCATCTGATCTTCCATTCTGTCGGCCGAGTTTAAAAGTAATCACAAAATCAAACTCAGCAAAAAAGAGAGACCATCTTAGCTGACGCAGTGTTAACGTCTTGGCAGAGCGCAAGAAGGTCCAATTTCGATGATCTGTAAGTACTGTTACTTTGTCGCGCTCCAAGTAAATAGTGCCTCCACTCTCCAAACGCTGCCTTTATCACCAGAAGTTCCCTATCTGAGATGGTGTAATTCTTTTCAGCGCTTGAAAACTTCTTGGAAAAGAAGGCTACAGAATGTAACTGGCCAGAAGTCGGATGTCTCTGTGAAAGCACTGCCCCTAAAGCCACATCAGAAGCATCTGCTTCTACAAAAAACAGTTGTTCCACATCATGATGCAGAAGTATCGGTCCAGTGGTGAACTTGTTCTTTAAGAGGAGAAAAGCCTCCTCAGCTTCCTTCTCCCAACTGAATTTTACACCCTTCCTCAATAATCGTCTGATAGGAGTCACCACTGATGAAAAGTCTTGAATGAATAGAAGATAGAAGTTAGCGAACCCGATGAAACTTTGCACATCTTTCACACAAGTTGGAGGTGTCCAATCCAATACCGCTTTAATCTTGCTGGAATCCATTTCCAGTCTGGCCGGAAAAATCACAAACCCCAAAAATTCCACCTTTGTCATGTGAAATTGACTTTTCGTCAACTTGGCAAATAGATGGTTCTCTCGTAACATCTGCAGTACTTTTCGGACATGCTCCTGATGCTCCTCAGGAAAATATCAGAATATCGTCAATATAAACTATTACGAAAACATCTAGGCATTCCCACAAAACCTTGTTGATGAAATATTGAAACGCTGCTGGTCCATTGCAAAGCCCAAACAGCATTACTTGGTATTCAAACAATCCAAAACGAGTTCGAAAGGCTGTCTTCTATTCGTCCCCTTCTCAGATTCTTACCAAATGATAGGCTCCACGTAGGTCCAACTTAGAGAATATTTTGGCACATTGAATGGTATCCAGCATTACAGAGATAAACAGAAGCGGGTAGCGATTCTTGATCGTTATTTTATTGATGGCTTAGTAGTCAATGCAAGTCCTTAAAGTTTTATCCTTCTTGGGCACGAAGAATAATGGTGAGGCTGCTGGAGATTGGGAGTGGCGAATGAACCCTTTCTCAAGGTTTTCCTGCAAATATTTCTTCAGATGTTCATTCTCTCAGACAGCGCATATATTCTGCCACAAGGAATTAGTGCCCCATCTTCCAAATTGATCTTACAATCGTAAGGACCGTGCAGTGGTAATTAAGTTGCCTCTTGCTCTCTAAAGATACCCTCAAACTCCTGATAGCACTCTGGCAATGCCCCTACCACCCCACCAATCACCAGTTCCTCTGCCAAACCATCCACCCAAAACTCTCACCTTTTTCTGTATCACACTACTCCCACACTCTTACGCCATGTTCCTGACAAAACTCTGATCTAAATTCCACTGTTCTTTTGGCCCAGTCAATCAAAGGGTTATGCAAAGCCAACCAAGGCATGCCCAGAATTATCTGCAGTTGAGGTGCATCAATTTCCTCAAACATGATCTGCTCCCAGTGACCTTCTGAGATTTGCAACCCAAGGCATTCTGTGTTTTGTGTAATAAGGCCAGAGGGAAGCAGAGTTCCATCTACTGCCTTGACCTATTCTGGAATCTCCTTATCCACTAATGGCATTCCTAACCGAATCGCCAAGGTCTTATCTATAAAATTACCTGTTGCCCCAGAAACAAGTACATAAGGACCCCACATTTCAATCCACCCTTCCAATACAAGGATACGTTAATTGCAATGTGCTGTAGCGAAGCTTGGATTGTGTTAGCCACCATCTGACCTCTTCCAGCAGAAGTTGGGGAGTTCTGGGGCAATTCCCGACAAAATGGCCACTATCCCCACAATATAGACATATTCTCCTTCCGTCTTTTCTCCTTCTCTTCCTTAGTTAAAGGAGGTCTAAACTGTCTTTCTCTCACTGGACCCTTAACTTCCCTTTGAGCTATAGCCCCTCTTGGTCGCTCACTTCGAGCCCAAAGCCTTCCTTCGAATGGATTGTGTCCTCCCACGTATTCCTCATCTTGTGATAATTTGTTTCGCCATCTTTGCTGCATCGTAAAAAAAATTTCGGCAGAGGGCGCTGTGCTAGAGGCTGTGGCGTCGAATGTCCCTCGACGGGCTCCGTACCGTGTCAACGTCACCGATGGTATAAATGGCTCGAGCTGCGCCCGTTGGCTTCAGTTCAGTTTTTCCGATTGCTTCGCAACTCGTGAATGGCGCGCTTCAGGATTTTCTATCGAAAATGTCTTCTTCTTCGACCGCTTCGACACCCAAGACAGGGTTTAAGAAGTGTAATGATTGCGGATCGAAGATGTCCATTACCGATCCCCATCGAATCTGTTTATGGTGTCTGGGCTCAGACCACCGAACAGGCGGCTGTGGCTCTTGTCAATCTATGACAGAGAAGGCACTCATTGAGAGGAAAAGTAAGTTGGCGTTGCGGCGGGAGTCGTCGAAGGGCTTCGAAAGCCTTATCAAAAAAACATAAAAAATCATCCGACTCTAAAGAATCGGAACGCCGTAAAAGGCACTCGAAGAGATCCTGATCTCGTAGTAGGTCGAGGCGATCTTCGTCTTCCTCAAAAAAGCTCAAGAGGAGACATAGATCTCCGTCGTCATCATCCGATTCGTCAACAGAATTGGTTCGATGCCCGACTAGATCGGATTCCCAACGAAATGGTTGAGCTTTAGGAAGAAAATGTTGCAGGTATTCGAGAATGAGGCCTTGACCCCCTCGAAAAAATGGCAGAAAAACCAGACCCCGGTTGCTTCTCTGGACGACGCAGGGAAGCCGGAAACTACAACGGTCAAACCGAGTAGTACCCATAAGTCTCGAGTCGAAAAGTCGTCGAGAAACCCTCGAGAATCGAGTGTCTCTCCAATCCCTCATAAAAAACCAGATGGCATTGCTGCAGTACACAGTAATCTCCCAAAAAAGTACAGAACTTCGACTTCTGACCCAGAATACCTGAGTAGACAGCCTACTCCAGAAAGTTTGGTAATTCAGGCAGCTACTACATCCAAGCAGGCAGCATACCCAACCATACCTCCGGACAGGGAGGATAAAAAGGTTGATGCCTGGGCTCGTAAAGTTTTTACTTCGAGTAGCATGGCCTTGAAATCTACCAATGTCACCTGTACCCTGGCCAGGTTCACACATACCCTGTGGGAATGTATTTCGGCGGTGGCTGAACATATTCCAGAAGGCGAGGAAAGGGAAGGCTTCCTGAATATAGTCAATGATGGTAAGGAGGCAATGGGGAATGCCTCCAGTCTGGACTGGATACTGCTGATAGTATTAGCAGGTCCATGGCTTCAAGCACAGTGCTACGCAGATTTGCGTGGTTGAGGAAGTCGGGGTTTGCACCAGATGTGCAGGCCAGGCTTCTCAACATGCCCTTTGATGGCTTGAGGCTGTTTGGTAGTAAGGCTGACGAAAGCCTGGAAAAACTACAGACCTCGAAAGCGGCAGCAAAGTCCCTTAGCGCCTCTATGCGACAGCCTCAGAAACCCTATTCAGGGTCATCTTCCTGGAGGGGTCGTTCTTTTCGTTACTACTCTTCGGTTATTAGAGGAAGAGGACAGGCTGTAACGCTCACCTGATTCCCGTAGAGGCGCCGGTCTTGACTGGGCGTATACCGTATCTGCAAAGGTGATGTGTAACACACGGCTGGCTCTTTGGGCTGGACCTCTGTGCACTGTATGTCTGACTTGAAGGGTAAGATGTCTGCAGATAGAAAATATGGGATTAAGGAACTGGGTTATTGAATGTCTCTCTCTTCTTCCCTTTCTCTTCTCCTGTAGAACCCCAAAGGTTAACGCTCTCACCTTAGGTAAGTGAATGCCGTGTTCTCCATCTGCCTCGGGGCAGGGTGCTGTAACCAGTTTCTTCACTGGATAAGGGGAGCAGGCCTCTTGACTTCAGAGGACTGCTGTCCGTCGTTTACTGCACGAACGGTAAGTTTCGAGTAATTCTAATGTCTTTAAAGTCTTTAGTAATGATGTTTCTTGTTTTGCAGGGTTCCGGCGATGGCGGATGACAGGCTGAAGTGAGTTGAAGATGGAGCCCGTGTGATGAATAGAAGCGCCTGGAAGCACGTAAGTAAGCGCTTGTTGCCTGCTTCACGATGCGCTCTAACTGTCTTTTTATTTTGCAGGTACAAGTTCGGAGCGGCTGCAGGGTGCCGGAATACCCACTGGGTTAGATGTGGAAAGGAGTAATGGCACGTGAGTATTAAAGTTCCCCAATGTCTTTAAACGCACCTTGTTTTGTCTTTCAGATGCGGGATGCAGCGCCGAAGGCCTCCGGAGCGTGCGAAGAGTTGGTAAGCTTTTGTCTTTCAGATGCGGGAATGCAGTGTGAAGACCTCCGGAGCGCACGAAGAGTAGGTAAGCCTTTGTCTTTCAGATGCCGGAATGCAGTGCGAGGTGTTGGTGACAGCCGATGGACCAGGTAAGTGAAGAGCTGTCACTGAAGACCGTAATGCTAACCTGTTCTTTCTTGTCTTTATAGGTGTTGCTGAAGACTGGATTCAGGATGGTAAGCCTTTTTCCTTAGGTCCAGGATCAGATGCAGAAGACACGATGAGCGTTCTGCTGCAGAGGATGCAGAATAACGCAAAGCAAGATTCATCCATCGGGTGTGGTTTAAATAGCCTCCTGTAGTGCTTAGGTGTCTCCTTCCACAGCCACGCCTAGGTAAGAAAAGAGTTCCTGCTTTCCAGAAGAGTTCCAGTGTTCTGAATCTAGGGAGTGGCTCCTGCCCCACCCAACAGGAAAAGTAGTTCCAAACAGAAGAGGATCAGAGGCTCAACTGGCAGGCAAGTAAGCAGCATGGTCTGCTGCAGGTAAGTCCACCCAAGCATTATGAGCCCGGCGCTTCCAGCGCTGGGACTGGGCATATTTATGAGCCTGGTGCCATTGGCGCCAGGACTGGGTCCAAAAGGTCCCAATTGGGACTGGTTGGCACTCGGAACCTGGGTTATGGATCTGCTTCCAAGGGAGTTGGGAAAACCCTGACCTTTTGGAAGCAGAGATCATGACACAGGCTTTTCAAAGGGGCAAAATAAATGTCACTCATGGTGGACGAGGAAGAACGACAAAGCAATCTTCAGGAACGGCATCTACACCCTCAGCCGCACCTGCAGCTGCCTCCAAATCTCTTTGAGGTCTTAACATACAAAACACCAGTGGGAGGCAGAATCTCTCAGCATCTGAAAGAATGGCGAGGCATTACTTCAGATGCTTGGGCACTGGAAACAGTAGCCCAAGGTTACTGCCTTCCCTTCCTAAAAAGACCTCACGATCATCCACCGGGATCCAGCTCTACCAAGATTCCAGACCCACTCCTTTGGCAGGAAGTTATAACCCTGCTAGAGAAAGGTGCAATAGAACGTGTACCTGTAGGGGAGAGGAACAAGGGTTGGGTCTCCCCTTATTTTCTCATCCCGAAGAAAGACGGAGGACTGAGACCCATCTTGGACTTAAGAAAATTGAACAAGTTCCTCAGAAAGGACAAGTTCAAGATCTCCAACTCCAAGACTGGTTGGTGTCATTGGACCTTCAGGATGCTTATTTTCATGTGCCAATCCATCCCAAGCACAGAAAATACCTGAGGTTCGCAGTTGGCGGTTCTCATTATCAGTTTCGAGTTCTGCCATTCGGGCTGACCTCCGCTCCGAGGGTTTTCACCAAACTGATGGCGGTAGTAGCAGCGGGTCTTAGGAGAGGGGGGATTCACGTCTACCCCTACCTGGACGATTGGTTGATCAGAGCACGTTCTTCGGAACAAGCTCAAGAACATCTGTCGATCACCTGCCACTTCCTCCACAAACTGGGCTTCTCCCTCAATTTCAAGAAGTCGCACATGATACCATCCCAACAACTGCAGTTTATCGGAGCAGTCTTGGACACTTCCTCGGGATAAAGCCTCACTGCCCGAGGTGAGAGCTCTCCACATACAGCAGATGGTAACACAATTTCAAAAAGCCCAGCATCTGCCGGCCTTCGATTTTCTCAGGTTGCTCGGCCTCATGGCATCCTGCATTTTTCTGGTGCCAGAGGCCAGGCTGAGAATGTGATTCCTTCAATGGGCCCTCAGAACTCAATGTTCCCAATTCTCAGGGAATATGTCAGATCTTCTGCAAGTCCCGAGCACAGTTGTTCAGGATCTATCATGGTGGGCTTACAATGACAACCTTCTCAAGGGAGAGTCTTTTTGGCAACCATGGCCGGAAATAACAGTAGTGACGGACGCCTCACTCACGGGGTGGGGAGCACACACCAACGATCTGACAATCAGCGGACGTTGGTCTCCATCGGAGTCCAAACTACACATCAACCTGTTGGAGCTGAGGGCAATCAGACTTGCTCTGAAGGCCTTTCTGCCCTCCGTACAGAGAAAGAATGTCCTGATAATGATGGACAACACAGTGGCCATGTACTACCTCAACAAAAGAGGAGGCGTAGGATCACTACCTCTGTGCAGAGAAGCGATGCAGCTCTGGTTCTGGGCAATACCAGAGGGAATCTCTCTATCGGAAGTTTACCTGCCGGAGAGCAGAACACGGCGGCAGACGCTCTGAGCAGGCAGAGCACAGTCTTCCACGAGTGGGAGTTAGCTCAGGAAGTCCTTTTAGAGCTCTTCACCCTTTGGGGAACCCCTCAAGTGGATCTGTTTGCAACCTCGGTGTACTGAAAGTGCGATCAGTATTGCTCAAGGGAATTTCCTCCGAGAGGCGCTCTAGGAGACGCGTTCGTAATGGATTGGGATGTAATGGATTGGGATTTTCCCCTGCTGTACGCGTTTCCTCCAGTCCCCGTGATTCCTCAGGTAATCAGGAGGTTGAGAAGGTTCAGGAAAACCATGATCCTAATTGCCCCGGATTGGGCCAGGAGAACGTGGTACCCGGACCTTCTGGACATGTCCATCTACCCTCCAGTACGTCTTCCACAAAGAGAGGATCTTCTCTCGCAAGAGGAAGGTCGGGTTCTCCATCCAGAGGTCAACACGCTCAACCTTGATGCATGGTTTCTGAGAGGTTGAGATACAAGGATTGGGATCTTCCGGATGACGTAATGGAGATTTTGCTTTTGGCCAGAAGGCCAGCAACAAAATCTTTGTACCGGTGTCGTTGGAATAAATTCAGTAATTGGTGCAAGGATAGAGATGTGGACCCTTTTCAATGTAGCACACCAATGGTGCTTTCTTTTCTGTTACATCTAGCAAATCTGGGGCTCCAGATCAAAACAATCAAAGGATACCTTGCTGCGCTTTCCATTTTTAAGCGCTCCTCGGAAGAGGTTTCTTACTTTAAAATACCATTAATAATACAGTTCCTGAAAGGACTTACAAATGTATATCCACCAATACCATTTCATGTTCCAACTTGGGATTTGAATTGAATTCTTACATTTTTAACTTGTATACCTTTTGAGCCTCTGCACTCATGTCCATTGAGGCTTCTAACACTAAAGACTGTCCTTCTTGTAGCATTAACATCCGCCCGCAGGGTTAGTGAACTACAGGCTCTCTCATGTAAACCTCCATATACCACATTTTATAAAGACAAAGTAGTTCTGAAAGTCAAACCATCTTTCTTACCGAAAGTAATTTCCGACTTCCATTTGTCGCAGAAAATTGTTTTACCAACATTTTACCCTCCTCCTCATCTGGGAAAAGAAGAGGAAAGATTACATTTGCTGGACCCTAAAAGGGCCCTCAGCTTTTACATTGCAAGAATGACGAAAATACGCCAAGACGACCAACTTTTTGTGGGCTACACAGGTCGTAAATTGGGGTTGGCGGTCACTAAACAAACCATATCTCGCTGGATTATTCTAGCTATATTGGAATGCTACAGATTATCAGGGAAAGACCCACCGGATGAGCTTC
The DNA here is from genome assembly GCF_040938575.1 of Ambystoma mexicanum. NCBI lineage: Eukaryota > Metazoa > Chordata > Amphibia > Caudata > Ambystomatidae > Ambystoma > Ambystoma mexicanum. The sequence goes on along the minus strand of NC_090940.1, from coordinate 654,477,634 downwards.
GGGCTCACTCTACAAGGGGAAAGGCCACTTCTGCGGCTTTGAAGAGGGGAGTCCCGGCAAAAGATATTTGCTCAGCTGCAACATGGGCATCAATACATACCTTTACCAAACATTACTGTTTGGATACCTCATCCTCAAATGAGGGTCCATTTGCCAAAGCGGTTCTCCACTCTGTACATGAAAACTAAAACTATTACTCCCGCCTCCAAATTGATCACTGCTATGGGAGTCTATCACAAGATGAGGAATACGTGGGAGGACACAATCCATTTGAAGAACAAGTTACTTACCAACTGTAACGTTCTTTCGACTGGATGTTCCTCCCACGTATTCCTCATCGACCCTCCCAACCTACCCCGCAGTATAGTTTATACTTCTTACAATTTCCTCTCACGATGGGCCTATCAGTCACAACATATGCCTAGATTTTCCACGATTAATTCCTCGAAAAAACAGAACTGAAGCCAACGGGCGCGGCTCAAGCCATTTATACCATCGGTGACGTCGACACGGTACAGAGCCCGTCGAGGGACATTCGACGCCACAGCCTCAAGCACAGCGCCCTCTGCCGAAAAAAAAATTCCGATGCAGCGAAGCTGGCGAAACGAATTATCACAAGATGAGGAATACGTGGGAGGAACATCCAGTCCAAAGAACGTTACAGTTGGTAAGTAACTTGTTCTTCTGGGGCTGACCTACGCTCCTGACATCGCTCATTCAACCTTGCATCTAGTTTCAACACCAGAGTGATTAACTCTTCACAAAAAACTGGTCTTTCTACTATTGTAGTCAAAGTGTCCTTCTCGCAAACCCCTATAGAAAAGAGAAGACCTATTCTCCTTCAGCCAAGCACTTTCCAAAACCAGTGCCCGGAATTGGGTAATGTAGACGGATAGACCCTTTTTCCTTGTTTCAATTCCATTAACTCATTATCTACACTCTGGGTGAGAGTTTGTCAAACATGTTGCCAAATTCTACCTTGACTGCTTCCCAACTCTCCAACTGTCTAACTCTCTAGCCCCTGCTCAAACCAAAGGAACTGACCAAGCTGCCGCTTCACCTGACATACGAAATCAAGAAAGCCACCATAGCCTTCTCATTAGGAAATGACTCGGGCCTACACATATAATGTAATTCACATTGCATAAGGAATTACTTAAACTTTTGCTGGTCTTCTGAGAAACTCTTGGGGGGAGCCAATGCAGTAGTTACTACAGAAATCGCTGGCACACTCCCTCTTTGCTTCAGCACTCCTCTAATTCCTTCCGCTCTCCTACGTTCTATTTATTTATTTTTTTATTTATTTGCATTTGTTAAGCGCACTTGCAGCCCATAAGGCATCGAGGCGCTGTTACAGAGGATACACAGATTTAAGATTACATACAGGTGCCAGAAGGCTCTTGGTTACAGTTAGGCAGGCATATAATCAGTGGAGGATACGGATTTAAATTACACAAAAAGTATGGTTTTGATGGCCTTGCGAAAGGCTTGATGGGACTCAATGAGTCTTAGGTGAGGAGGCAGGGCGTTCCAGTGTGCGTGGCTGCTAAGGTGGGGAAACTGGAGCCACCAGCGCGCACTTTCCGTGAGGTAGGCGTGACAATAGTGTTGGCATAGATGGATCTGAGTGGTCTTGTGGCAGAGTGCCTGCTGATTCTGTTAGTCAGGTAGGGGGGGGGCAAGTTCGTGAAGGCCTTTGTGGGTGATGGCAAGAGTTTTAAAAACAATTCTCTGTTTGACAGGGAGCCAATGTACTTGCCTTTTGATTTCAGAGATATGGTTTCTCCTTGCGGTGCCTGCGGCTGCCCTTAGTTCATTGTTTTGGGCTAGCTGAAGTTTGGCCAGGTTTTTGTTGGATGTCCCCACGAGAAGGGCATTACAGTAGTCAAGTCTTGACCCGATGATTGCCCTGGCAATTGTGAGGCAGCTTTGACGGGCCAAAAAAGGTCTGGCTGCGTTGAGGACTTTGGAGTAGTAGGCTGAGGAGGCGGCGATGGCATTGACCTGTCTGTCCATCGAAAGGTCGGAGTCGAGGTAGATTCCGAGTGTCTTGACATGGTTTGAAACCTTAATTGGAATGTTGTCAATAGTGAAGGTGGCATACTGTTCTCCAAGTTTCCCGAGGGTGAACGGTGAGCCAATAAGGAGGAGTTCGGTTTTTTGGCTATTGAGGCAAAGCCAATTCTCCCCCATCCAGGATTGAATGGTGGGGTAGATAGAGGAGAGGGTGTTGGAGTCTGCTCGCCTGTGAGTGGGATGAGTAGCTGCGTATCGTCCGTATATTTGGTATATGATATACCAAGGGAGTCCAAGATGCTAAACAGGGGCCTAGTGAAGAGGTTGTAGAGTGTGGGTGCGATACAGGATCCCTGGGGGACACCGCAGGTGAGGGGGCTAGGGGTGACGGCGGCAACTTCAGAAAATACTTTCATGGCCCTCTCTTGGATAAAGGAAGTGATCCACTGGCAGGCTTTAGGGGAGAAGTTGGCTTGGGTGGCTAGGTGGTGACAGGGTATTGTGGTCGACCAGGTCGAACGCTGCGGAAAAGGCAGGTTTGCCTGCGTCTGAGATCATCCATTTGGTTTTTAAGGTCTAGGAGGGCCGTTTCAGTGCCATGTCGGGGGCGGAACCCAGATTGCCGTAGGCCGAGGAGACGGTTGTCCTCTAGGAACTTCTGGACTTGCAGGTAAGCTGCTTTGTCCAAGATTTTGACAAGGAAGGGTACAATCGTGATGGGCCTGTAATTCCCCGGGACAGTAGGGTCGAGTGAGGGTTTCTTGAGGAGTGGGCGTACCCAGGCTTCCTTAAGTCCTGATGGGACATGACCTGATTGGAAGGATGAGTTGATAAAGGCTGTAAGGAAGGGGGCTAGGCTGGGTGCGGAGTCTTTTATGAGGCTAGCAGGGCAGGCGTCACCTTTGCAGTTGGAAGGTTTAATAGAATTGAGCAGGGTGATGACCTCTTGCTCTGTAATGTTTTTGAATTCGAACAGTGGGGAAGACGTGGTCTTGATGGGTGGCTTGGCGTGCATGTTCGCTATAATGTCGGATAGGGCTTTTTGGTGGCCACAAATTTTAGTTTGGAGGGTGTCAAGCTTCTCTAGCATGGCAGATTGAATGCTGTTACACCATTTGTCATCTTTGATGGTTGTGGAGCGGGGGCAGATGGTTTTTCGAGTTCCCTGAAAATAGTGAATAGTTCCTTAGATCCTGACTTGGCGTCAGCGATCCTGGTGTTAAAGGAGGCAGCTTTTGCCAGAGTGATGTTAGTCTTGTATGATTTGGAGATGGCTTTGAACTTCTGTTTAGTGGCTTCAGAGGGGTTTGCTTTCCAGGTGGATAGTGTAAACCTCTTCTGTGCACTTTGGTCAAGGAGTTCTTTGGAGAACCATGAGTTGGCATGTTTGGCTTTTTTATCTTTTTTGATAGTCAGGGGAGCAATGGCATCCACAGCTGACGTGATGACATCCTTGAAGATGTTAGCTAGGGTATTGGGGTTGTCAGGCTGGGAATCCTCGGTAAAGAAAAATCAGTATCAGTTTCGTTTCTGATCTGTCTTTCGTAGTAGTAACCAATCACTGATCTCTGCGTCATACTGACCACAGCCAATGACTGCCATCTCCCTAAGCCCCGCCTCTGGCAGCCATCTTCAGATTTGGTAGCACGTGAAGTGGCAGTATGACCAAGTGAAGAGCCGCAGAGGGGTAGGCGGGAGGGTTTGCATGTGAATCCATGCCAGACCCATGCTGGAGAACAACAGTTACAAGTAAGTAACTTGTTCCTTCTCCAGCATGGGGTCTGCCATGGATTCACATGCTCATGAATATAAGAATACATAGCAGTACACACATGCACAACCACGGGAGGTGGCAAAAGGCTCAACATTAAGCAATATAACGACTCAACATTAAGCATCTCTTACCTCCTCACCAGGCTCACCTTAAGCGAACAGGTTGCGCAGCACTGCTTGGCCGACCCTGGACTCCTCCCTGGAATCCCGATCGACGCAGTAGAATCTCGTGAAGGTGTGCGTCGACCTCCACGTAGCAGCCCTGCAGATGTCCAGCAGGGGCACACCAGATAGGAACGCCGTAGTAGCAGCGATCGCTCTGGTCGAATGGGCTCTCGGACGGCCTGGCAGCGGTCAGTTAGCCAACTGGTGGCAGTGCATGATGCAGCCGGAGAGCCATCTGGAAATAGAAGACTTCGAGAGAGCCTTCCCTTGATTCACAGGTCCAAATTTCACAAACAGCTGTGATGTCCTCTGAAAACTCTTTGTGCGGTCCACGTAGAACTTCAGCGCTCTAGCCACATCCAGCGAGTGCAAAGTCCTCTCGGCCGGCGACGAAGGAGACGGGAAGAAAACAGGTAACACCAGGGGCTCGTTAAGATGGAAGTCCGACGGCAACTTGGGCATAAAGGAGGGGTGCGTCCTAAGCACCACCCTCGAGACATGGAAAGTCAAGTACGGTGCTTTGCAGGATAGGGCCTGCATCTCTCCCACTCGTCGTGCGGAGGTAATGGCCAATAGGAATGCAGTCTTCCACGACACAAACTTCATCGGTGCGGAGTGCATCGGCTCGAATGGGGGCCCCATGAGCCTGGTCAGCACCACGTTAAGTTCCCACGCCGGGGCCGGGGCCTTCACCGGCGGGAACGACCGGAACAGTCCTTTCATGAACTCTTTTACCAGTCGATGGGACCACAGGGACGTAAGTCCTGTGGTTCTGGTATATCTGGAGATCACCGCCAGATGAATCTTAATGGAGGCATGGGCTAGCCCAGCCTTTGCCAGCGATAGCAGGTACGGCAGCACTTGAGGGGCCGTAATCCGTAGGGGGTTGATCTTCTGTGCTCGGCACCAGATAGAGAACCTCTTCCACTTGTGACCGTAGCATTTGAGAGTCGAGGACGCCCTGGCCTTTGCAAGAACCTCTCTGCAGTCGGCCGGTATATCGTACCCTCCAAACTCTAGCGCTGCAGGAGCCAAGCCTGCAGGTTCAGAGACGCCGGGCCGTGGTGGAAGATGGCACCTCCTTCTCTGGAGAGAAGATCCGCGTCCGCCGACAGCTTGATGGATGGGGACGTTGACAAGTCCAGAAGGTCCGGGAACCAGATCTGCCTCGGCCACGCCGGTGCGACGAGGATCATCCTGCACCGGGACCTCTTGAGCTGGTTGATGAGTCGAAGCAGCAACGGCAACGGAGGGAACGCATACAGGTATAGGGCGTCCCAGGGGAACGAGAACGCATCGCCCATGCTTCTCGGCTGGGGAAACCTGCTGGCGAACCTCTGGCACTTCGAGTTCGTCGCTGTTGCAAACAGGTCGATTTGGGGTCTGCCCCATCGTCGGAAGAGTTGATCCACCTGATCCTGGCGCAGCTCCCACTCGTGACACGCACGCAGCTCCCTGCTGAGCGAGTCGGCGATGGTGTTTCTTTCTCCTGCCAGGTGGAAGGGAACCAGGAACATCCCCTGGGCGACCGCCCAGTGCCACAGATCCTGTGCCTCCTTGGATAGGGCTGGGGATCTGGTGCCTCCCTGCTTCCGTATGTAAAACATTGATGTGGTGTTGTCCGTGAAGATCCGCACCACCTTGTCCTTGAGCGACGGGAGGAACGATTTTAGAGCCCAGAACACGGCTCGGAGTTCCAGGATGTTGATGTGCAGGAGCTTCTCCTCCGGGAGCCAGAGGCCTCTTGCGTGGAGATCTCCGGTGTGGGCGCCCCAACCTTCCAGGGAAGCGTCCATCATCACCGTCTCCTGGTACGCCGGCGTCTGAAAGTCCTTGCCCGCTGTGAGGTGCGCTCGAACGCCCCACCACTGAATCGCCCGCCGGAACACCTCGTTGAGGGGGACCCTGTCTTCGAAGGTGCCCGTCGCCTGTATCCAACGGGCGTTGAGAAATTCTTGAAGAGGGCGCATCCGTAGTCTGCATAGGCGCACCAGGTAGATGCAAGAGGACATCATCCCCAGGAGGGACTTGATGGACCTCACCCTGGCCACGTCCGTGGCTAGCAGGCGCTGCACTTTGCCCAGAATGGTCTTCGTCCGTTCTTCCGACGGTGCAGCCAGGCGCCTCACTGTATCGAGCTTCGCTCCCAGAAACAGGGCCACCTGCGACGGCACCAGGTGGGACTTTGGATCATTTATGGCGAATCCCAGGTCTGAGAGTGGCTGGACGGTCCTCGCAGTATGTTCGACTGCGAGTTCCCTCGTCCTTGAGCGGATGAGCCAGTCGTCCAGGTAGGGGTAGACGTGAATCCCCTGCAGGTGCAGCCGCGCCGCCACTGGTGCTAGGCACTTGGTAAAGACCCTGGGGGCCGACTTCAATCCGAACGGCAGTGCTCTGAATTGGTAGTGGTGTCCCTGGACGACGAACCTGAGGAACTTTCGGTGACTTTTGAGGATGGGAACGTGGAAGTATGCATCCTCCAGGTCCAGCGACGATAGAAAGTCGCCTTCCTCCAGCTGTCCCAGCACGTGCTGGAGGGTGACCATCCTGAACTTTTGTGACCTGATGTATTTGTACAAACGCCGAAGGTCCAGGATGGGGCGCCAGCCGCCCGTCTTCTTCCTGACGAGGAAGTACCTTGAGTACACCCCGGAGCCTCTTCAGGACGGGCTCGATGGCGCCTTTCCTGAGCATCGCCTGTACTTCCAACAGCAGTTGCGGGACGTGATTTTCCCTTCTGGCCACAGATGGAACGTGAGGGCACTTCTTCAGGAATTCGATAGAGTGTCCTCTTGCCAGGGTACCCAGCACCCAACGATCGGTTGAGATGGACTTCCACACGCCGACGAACTTCGTCAGCCGGCCACCCACCGGGGTGCTTCGGTGGGGGCCTGAGGCCACGGCCGGTTCAGACCTGCTTGGAGGTGGTGGCCTTGCCGCCCTGGCCACCTTGCCGACGGCGGCGAGGCGCTCCCTGCTTGCCGCGACCCCTGTAGGCCTCCTGTGACAAGGAGCGTGCCGCCTGGCGGTAGGACGAGCCACCGCTGGATCCCTTGGAGGCCCCCTGTCTGCCTCCGGAGCTCCGAAAGGGCCGTCATTGCTGAAGGGCTTCTAGGGCGCGGGCCGTCTCCGTGTCCGTCTTTATGGCTTGGAGGGATTCGTCCACCGCCTTCCTGAACAAGTTGCTGCCGTCGAACGGCATGTCCAACACCCTGGTCTGGACGTCCTGACGGAAGTCGGTCGCCCGCAGCCAACCCCGTTGTCGTAGGCAAACTCCGTTGCCCAGCTGGCGGAACCCGGTATCGGCAATATCGGTTGCCACCGTTATGGCGTCGTCCGACGCCACCTCGCCTTCTTGAAGTATTTCCAGGGCCTCGGACCTCTTGTCGTCCGGTAGGAAGTCCAATATGGGGGCCAGCTTAAACCAGAGTTCCCTTTCGTAGCGGGCCACGATCGCCAGGGCGTTGGCCGCTTTGATCGTCGTCGCCGCCGACGAAATGACCCATCGCCCCATGGCGTCCAACTTCTTTCCCTCGCCGTCCGGAGGGGAATTCGACGTTGAGGCTCCTGACCCCGCCGCTTTCTTCTTCGCCGCCGCTGAGACGACCGAGTCTGGCGTTGGCTGGGCCCTGAGGCACAGGGGAGCGGTCTCGGGGACCCGGTACTTCTTCTCGTACCGGTCCCGTTTGGCTGGTGCCGTGGAGGGGTTCTTGAGTACCGACAAGCCCTCCTCCCAGATGTCATTGATTAGAGGCACCGCGATGACAGTCTTCCTCTTGGCCTCCCGGCGCTGATAGAGGAAACCTTCCTTTTCCTGCTCCTCCGGGCAGAGCTGGAACAATTCGGACGCCCTGGCGATCATGGCGTGGAATGAGCCAATCTCGTCGGGTGGAGATGCCGGTGCGACGGGAGACCCGTTCCGTCACCGTCGCCCTCAGAACCCGTCGTTGAGCCCACCACACCGTCATCTCCCGACTCGTGGGAGGATGAGGAGGGAACTGCAGGCCTTACGGGGTGAGCGGAGGAGAGGGGAGGGTTGGGTCCTCCGTCGTTTGTTCTGAGGACTTCCCGACGCGCCAGGTTGCGGGTCCTCCGGCCTGGGCCGTGGTAATCTCGTCCTTATCTCAGAGCATAAGGACTGGATCGCAAACAAAATGGCCGCCGAGCTATCCTGAGGCCTAGGTTCCGGCTGTGCCGGAAGGGAAGGCTGCTCTTCCTCGCCATCGTCGTCTTCCTCGGTTATCTCCCGAGGATCTTCCTTGCGGGACCGAACCTTCTCGAATTGGATTTCGAGATTCCTCGCGACCTCGGTCAGTTCCCCCTCCGAGGCTGACTCCGAGCTCGAGGAGGCTACCGTGCTCCCCCCCTTTTTCCATCACGGGGGCCATGACGATGGGCTGAAAAGAGGATTCCCTCCTTGGCAGCAGGGAAACTCTAGTCCCGGAGGCAGTCTCCGCTGGCGGGGTCTCTGCCGGCTTGGCCAGAGTCGCCGCGATTGCCTCGATAGAGGTCTTTGCCTGCTGGGTAGGGGCCTTCACCACCTTAGGTGCGTCCTTGGCCTTCTCCTTAGGGGGAGGGGCGACGCCTCGCTCCCCCTCTCCCGAGAACGGACGGGGCTTCTCCCGAAGCTTACCCGGGGTCTCGGACTTCCTCTTCCCCGAACCGAAGCGCTGGCTCGTGGTTGACGGTGCCGGGGAAGGTGCTCCCTGCCTGGCGACCGAAGAGCCCGACCTTTCGGCTCTCCCGGAGCCAGCGGACTCGCGGCGCTTGGCCTGGTGTTGGGCCCCCGTCGCCGGGGCGCCCGCACAGGACTTAGAAGCCCGCTCGGACCCTTTCTTCTTCTTCTCACCCGTTGAGCCCTTCTCCAACCAGCTGGCGAGACAGGATCGACGGTCCCTCATGGTCCGCTCCGACAAGTTCTTGCAGAACTGGCAGTCCTTCTCTACATGAGTCTTGTCCCCATGAAGACAGAGGCATCGCAAATGTTCGTCCTCCTTAAACACATTCTGCAGCCCGCATCCAGGGCAGCTGCGAAACAGCTTGGGTCTGGGTGACAAACTCGCGTCCTGGGCCATCTCGAAGTAGGCCGCGAATCTTCTGGAATCCTCCAAGAGGTTGATTCGACGAAATCTTCACCCTTGAGGGGCGTAGGAAAATCCCGCAACGGGTACCCGTTAACGGGAGTAGAAACGGTGGAGCTTGAGGCTCGATTAACCGAAAAAATGTGAAAATTCACCTGAAAAAGCGCAAAACACGCAGCAAAAGCTCGAGAGCTAAGCACGAGGACTCCCAACACTTGAAAGTGCGGTAAAAATCTGAAGATGGCTGCCAGAGGCGGGGCTTAGGGAGATGGCAGTCATTGGCTGTGGTCAGTATGACGCAGAGATCAGTGATTGGTTACTACTACGAAAGACAGATCAGAAACGAAACTGATACTGATTTTTCTTTACCGAGGATTCCCAGCCTGACGACGGGGAATATTCATGAGCATGTGAATCCATGCCAGACCCCATGCTGGAGAAATGGAGTGCGCGAAGACTAGGTTGGAGAGTGCCTTCTTGAGGTGTTTCGCAGGGGAGTCTTTAGGGTCGTTCAGCCCTAGGTTGAGGTCACCAAGGAGTAGAACCTGTGAGGTCCTTTTGATGTTGTGAGACAGTGCAGTGCAAAGGGTGTCATGGAAGTCCGTGCACGGTCCTGGGGGTCTGTAGACAATGTGCATGGATATGGTGCAGTTGGGTAAGACATTAATTTTTAAAGGGAGGTAGTCGCTGTTGGTGTCAAGGATGCCTTCAGCTTCTCTGATGGAAAGGGTGTCTCTGCCAATGAGGGCGACGCCTCCACCTCTCTGAGAGGTGCGGTCTTTCCTAAGGATGGAATAGCCAGGTGGGATGGCCAGTGAGAGGGCTGGGCCTGAGCTTTCATTCAGCCGTTTCAGTAAGGATGAAGAGGTCGAGCTCGTTTTATGATCAGGTCGTTGATGACGAGGTCGTGGGCTGGTACTGAGCGGGCATTGAGCAGGGCGCACCTAAGCGTGTGGGTAGGGGGCGGTAGGGGGAGGGGTGGGCTGGTATGTGGTGAAGGGTCTGAGGAACTAAGTGGTGTGGTCAAGGGAGTGTCAACGATAGGAGCAAGAGGCACAGGAACATCAGTGAGCTGCATACAATCAATGGGGGCGCCAGCAGTGGGAACAGTAGGCATAGGAACATCAGTAAATTGCACACAATCAATGGGTGCGCCAGCAGTGGGAACAGTAGGCATGGGAACATCAGTAAATTGCACACAATCAATGGGTGCGCCAGCAGTGGGAACAGTAGGCATGGGAACATCAGTAACTTGCACACAATCCAGTGTGGCAGCGGGGTCGCTAGCGGTGGGTACAGTGGGGCAGAGGGCGGAGGCAGAAATACAGAGTTAATGTTGTTAGAGGGGTAATGCTTGCTGGTAGGGCCCTTGAGGACCTGACGTGTTGTGGCAGAGGATTGCGGGGCAACCCTAGGGCCCAAGGCGCATTTGGTTGCAGTGCACCTGAGTACTGGCGGCTGGCTTCTTGTGGCCAGCCTGGCGTTGTGGTAGCCCACGGTGGGAGTAAAGCTGATGGGGTTGGTGGGCAAGGTGCGGAACCTTAGTTGCGCATTCCTGCTGTTGTACAGCGGAGGGCGTGCAAATGCTGGCAGGGTGGGCGCACAAGATGGGTAGGTCAAGGGGGCATTGAGTGTGGTAGCCTTAACTTGTGTAGGTTTAGCAGGACGTTGGGGCGCCATCTGCGCCCTCGAGCAGCGGAGAGCTGCAGAGAGTGAGCTTGGCCTTTTCTCCTGGCCTTCGCTCCTCTGCGACTTCGCCTGGCGGTGAGCCCCACCTCCATTAAAGGCAGGAGGGGAGGGGCGAGCAGGGGACCAATTGCGGGCCTGGGCAGAGGCTTGGTGATTCCTGGTTCCTACGGCAACCATGGCGGCGGCCATTTTAGCCTCTCCGTGCATCTCGTGGCCTGCAGTGGCCATGTGGGGCATTTTTATGCACTCCAGTGCTACGGCGGCATGAGTAACAGCTGATGCTGTTGTAGTGCGTTGCTGCTTGTCGGAAGGCATTTCTGGACACTCCTGTGCTACGAGGGCACTCGGCACGGCGTTCCTCCTGGATGCAGCTGATGGAGGAAGGATCAGCTGATAGTTCACTCGCAGCGGAGCTGCAGAGAGTGAGCTTGGCCTTTTCTCCTGGCCTTCGCTCCTCTGCGACTTCGCCTGGCGGTGAGCCCCACCTCCATTAAAGGCAGGAGGGGCGGGGCGAGCAGGGGAACAATTGCGGGCCTGGGCAGAGGCTTGGTGAATCCTGGTTCCTACGGCAACCATGGCGGCGGCCATCTTAGCCTCTCCGTGCATCTCGTGGCCTGCAATGGCCATGTGGGGCATTTTTATGCACTCCAGTGCTACGGCGGCATGGATAACAGCTGATGCTGTTGTAATGCGTTGCTGCGTGTCGGAAGGCATTTCTGGACACTCCTGTGCTACGAGGGCACTCGGCACAGCGTTCCTCCTGGATGCAGCTGATGGAGGAAGGATCAGCTGATAGTTCACTCGCAGTGGAGCTGCAGAGAGTGAGCTTGGCCTTTTCTCCTGGCCTTCACTCCTCTGGTTCTACTTCAAGAGTCAACACTGGTGGCTTCCTATCTGGATTCCAACCTGAGACACTCGGTTTTTCCTCCTCCACACCTTCCTTACACACCAATAAACGTAACTCCTTTAATCTTACACTGAACTCGGTTGTCTCTTTCCTAGACTCCAACATCTCCTCCCTCATCTCTGCTAGCATCCTCGCTAAAGAGCCCACAGATACCTCAGCTTCGGGCAGGTATTTAACGTGGGCCTTTCATTCTATCAGGTCCCAGTGCTAAAATCCTGCAGGAGCAGGCGAAAAGCCCACCAGATCCCCCAAACCGCTTCTCACAACAGTCAAGTGGAACAACTGCTGAGGTGACCAGACCGAGGGAAAAGGGGAAGTGGAGAAAAAAAACAGATAAGGTTCTTCAGGTTCCCTCTGCTTTCAACAACTCTGAATACTGGAAACCCTGTAAAATTCAGCATCAATTTAGTCTTACCATGGCACCCTCTCAAGCACAGAAATAAAGAATTATTTTACCAACCTGCCTTTTACTTGTCTGCCTCTGCTCCTGCTGAGAGGCTAATTAAGAGAATGGAGTTTCTTATTTCTCTGCAAAATTAGCTTGACACTGAAGAACTCACTCTCTCTGTTCCTAAACCGTGTATGCTAGGAAAACTCTGCTACTTCAACCTTTAAAACAAAAACTGATCAACCCTTACCATTGTTACTCTCTTTAAACTGGTTGACTTTCTCTGTCTCTAAAGTCTTCAGCCTGCACCAAAAAACTACTGATTTACTCTTTTGAATTGCTGCAAGTCAATAACATGTAGAACCTCTCTGCTGCTTCTCACTCACTCATTCATTCTAATCCGGCTTCACCTGTAGACTCTATTTCCATGTAAATGGAATTTCTAAACACTTCAGCTTCCTCTGACACGCTACGGTCTGTTGATATTTTTCTGAACGCCCGTTTCCGCGAACAGCTGAATCGCCACGCCTGCACTTAAACAGGGAACACTATTCAGCTCACGTTCCGCACACATGAGTTATATCGTTTACCTCTGCTGTGAAATCTCCCTACGCCACCCATCCGATTCCTCGTTCGCGATACGCGGCTCCCTCCTCACACAACCAGTGCTTTGACCCACGCTGCTAGGTTCTTTTTTCCAACGCGTCCATCTCATTACACGACACAAGGATTCTAGCATTGCAATGCTCACTTTAACACATGCGCGCGCAAGCCGGAATAACGTTTCTTTACTTGCGCTCCTGCAAACACGTGTATACTTTAAAACTCATTCAGCTTTTTCTAATTATTTACAGTTTCCAAATTAACTCGCAGTTCACTAAATTTACAGATTCTCTTCTGACTTCCACTGCATGCAATTTTCTCTTGGCAAAGTTGTCAAAACAAGTTCTTTTTACGGTCAGCTATCTTAATTATGGTCTGGCAGTCCTGCTGGCTTATCTTCTTGGTTGAGTGATTCTCTAAATTGGAGCACTGTGACCTCTCCAAAGATGGTCTTCAATGAAAGGCAGTTTAGAACCTCTCCAGAGGTTCCAACCTGCATCACAGTAGTCTGTAGCCAATTATTGCTGAGCAGGAAGTGGACCATCTTGGACTGGGAGAATGGCAGCTGACTAACATGAGGTCAAGGAAATATTGTGAACTCAACCCAAAATCCACCTAAAACAGCAGTATAAAAGCCTCAGTACCCAGGGATCTGACACTGCAGCCTTTTTCTCAAAAACGTATAATTCAAAAGTGTCTTTTTAAACAATCTTTCACTGTGGACATCCCTCAGCAGGGTCCACTCTTGTCAACACAATGTTCACATGGTTATTACACTTCACCCCACTTCATAGGCATCCCCCACATTTCCCTCTCTCAGCAGTTCACCTTGGTTTCAACACAATGTGGGATTCACTTCCCGTAGCTTTCTCCTGGCATTTCCGTTGGGTTCACACTTGCCTTAGTTCACAATCTTATCAGAAAGCAGCGTTCCCTTCCACTAGCTTTCTCTTAGCATCCCTCTGTTGGGTTCACACTTGCCACAGTTTATAGATTTCCTCTTGACTACGTGTTAAAGACTTTCTTTTGTACAAGGGGTTTTACTAGACCCTTGTATGACCACTTTGACCTCTTTACTTCAGGCTCTCCTAGGGCCTCCTGTTAACTGTAGTTTCAACAAAGGGAGCAGTCAGTCTTTCAAATGAGCGCCCACTCTGCGCCGGACCACTCTACAGCTGGTCTTTCTTTATGCTATGAAAGTTCAGCAACACACAAGGTCTTTGTTCATAGGTTCTTTCATATCATGTTGCCGTTTGCAACCTTCGCTCAACACAGTTCTGTTTACTATTGGCTCTCCCTCCGACTCACCAGCTGTGATGAAAGGCTTGGCATTTCATGTCTCTGGAGTCAAGGATGGCACAATGGTAGCGTGCGTCTCTCCCCTCCCCACCTTAGTTATCAGTATGGGAAGCCCTCATGCACCCTTGACATCAGTTATACCACACGCTAGCAGTAGTTTCCAGTCTTATGATTCCTTTCACTGAGTCATCGCAAGTCTGGGTCAAAAGGGACTTCCCCCTTGTCCTTTTTGCTCTTGCCGCCTCATACGGATTGCCTTGCTCAAAATGTGCTCTCGTGCTCCACCTTTCATCCCTGTGGGGAAGGGAAAGGGCAGTCAGGTGTGAGTAGTTATTGTCAATTGCCTGACACTTGTGTTGGGACATGTCAGGTTAACGCCTCTGGTGTTAGTCCGCCGTCTTTCACGATGTAAGAAAGTGTTTGTGTCGGAAAGGGGGAGGAAGGCGGTGTAGAGCTGTATGGGGGGGAAAAGGTGTTTCAAGGAAGGGGGTACCGTGTCTCAACCTTCTGTGTCCCACTTCCGCTACGAGGAACCCTCATCCAGGTGTTCCTCCCACACTCACCCACCCCCAGGAACTCGATCCAATAGCGATGGCCGTGCCCTGGCAACCTGAATGACAGATCCCTGGGGACTAGTGAGACACCTTCAGGTTTCTCACAGTGGGTACTTAAAAGTGGTTTTGAGGTGAAGGTAATACTCAGAACCAATTATGAAGTAGTTGAAACCAATTTTACAGTGAAGTTAAGTGACTGAACATTGTAAATTGTGAGTTAAGAGAACAAGCGTTGTCTAAACCAAGAGTGAACAAGAATTGTCCACGCGAAGAGTGAACCAAACCTTTGCCAAAGAGTGGTGCCAACATTGTCTTATGCCAAGAAGGATACCAGCATTGCCCAAGCCAAGAGTGTATAAGCATTGCCTAAAGCCAAACGAGACTGACAAGAGGGTTGATGATAAACTTACTCTAGTTGGCAACACACAGAGTGAAAGGTAGGGTTGGGAAGGGAAACTTGCTGCAAATGATTGTTCTATGAAAGTTAAAAAAAAAAAAACTCACATTGCCAAAGCCAAGAGGCTACAGGGAGAAGTACATCCTAAAGGCATCTTGGTTGAGGTTGCAGATTGACAGGTGTGGCAAAGATGCTGCCCTTCTGAAAAGGTGAATGTTCAGAAGAAGGATGCCGTGCCTACACAAAGGTGTGGAGATACAGAGATAGATCTTGTCTGGTCTGGAAAATTGTGCAAAGTCACTTCAATACAAATTGTTGAAGCTGTGGTAATGCTGCTTCTGAAGCACAATTAAATGTGGAACACTATGAGGCAGGTGAATGGCCTCGCATGGTGAAGTCTTGCAGAAATTAACCCGAGATGAGAGTTGTTCAGGTGAAAGTAGAAGTGCTGTGAAGTCATCCTGACAAATATATAAACTGATTCCTAATACTGTAGAGAAAGACTTGCTATGTGTTAACCAAAAGCTGTGTTTTATTAACCTCACTAGCAGTTGTGCCTATTTTAGCCTATACAAGGAACTGTTTCTTCTTTGACATTTATGAGTTGTGAAATAACATTGATATTTGATGAAGAGGGAAGTCATTATTCAAGTAAGAAGAGCTTTTCTGTTGATTGAATTTTGGTTGACAGAATTATGACACTTTGAAGGAGCCAAGAACTGAATTGAAACGTCATTGCAAACCCAGATTTCCTGGTTTCTTTTCTTTATTGAACATTGGAACTGAATCTAACTTGAAACCTGGGGAAGGGGATCTCGCCCAGGTTACCAAGCGAGATTAGGAATATGTTAGTGTTAGGGAGAATTCTCTGCTTAGGCTGAATTTCCTAACCTAGTGAGTCCCCCAGCAGCTTTGCTGGATTTTTGGGGTTTATTTTTTTCTCCTGCCAAGAGTGAGACTCTTTTTACCCTCACTCTTGGACATGATTTGAGTGTGTTTCTTTGAATCTAGATGTGTTTGATGGGCTATGGGGTCTTTTACTCCATAGGGCTTCATGTGTTTTTGTGATGTGTGTTACACAGCACCCTCAGTGCAGTGACACAGGGGTGTCATAGTGACCCCCCAGTATAGACTCCATACCCTGGGACTGACTACTGTCTCCCAGGGCATGTAAAGTCACCATTGACTTTACTAGTCTTAAATTCTGAACAGAACCAGTACAAACCATCATATTGTGGACGTACTGGCTGGGGCAATTTGATTGCCCCAGGGTCTGTTAGTCGAGGGGGCACGTCTCCGTCCCCCCTGATCGAGTTTTGGCTGGTGGCAGTGGATACTACTTTTTATATTCAACCGCAAATATTTTCCTATGGGATTTCCCACTGTTTTAGGTTACTATCTTTATTTAATTATTTACGGTAGCCTCGAACATACCGCTGGTTTATTTAATTAATATTAATTCTCCGGTTGGTATTTTTTGCCAAAACTTGATTCTAAAATGGCGTTTGTGTTCTCTTCTGTGACTCCAACCCAAGTCGAGCCCTTTGCTCCACTTTTTGGCGGGCTTCTCCACAGAATCCCTCCAAAGTGGTGCCACTATGTCTGGGGTACTTAGAAGGGGTGGAGGGAAATTTAGGCACCCTGGACTGAGTTGCCTAAGCAACTCAAGTCGCACTCCATCCTGATTGGCCCAAGTGGTGAGCCGGCCGGCTCACCACTTAGCATGTTTGAGTGACAGCTAGGCTGAATGAATGGGGGTTTGCTGCATAAAAGCAGGGCTTTGGGGACTGGAACTTCAGAAGTCGCCACAGGACCTAAGAATCCGACGAGGGAGAAGCCGAGCCGACCTGCACGACACCACCACCGGTGGAGCCCTGCTAGACCGTCTCACCACTTTTCCCAACGACAGAGGAGATCTCCCGCCGGAGAGTCTTCTTCCTTTGATTGGTAGGGATAACCAGTTTCACTGTCTTTTCGCCTTGCCGACGTACCTCGTGGCCGCCTTGACTGCGCCAAGCACCCCGGCAACCGGGATACCACGTTTTACCACGACCGCGAAACAAAGGTGCCACCTTTAACTGGAAAACTCTGCGGCCGGTTTCTTCCCTGGTAGTGCAACAACCTTCATCTTTCCTCCAAGTCGAGATCTTCTCTTCCCCTGGACGACGACGCAACTTGCACCCACTACCAGGAACAACTGCCACCGCTGGAGGATCCTTCCCACTTAAGGTACCGTGTCTGCCTGGCTTCCCTTGCTACCGACTGTACGGGGTAGATTTAGTCCCCGGCTTTTGAACCTGGGTTAGCTTGGGACACCCTGGCTAAACCTTCCTAAGCCTCTCTAACCTCTTTTTGAACCCTCTGCAAGACTTTCTAAGCCTAGTGTAACGGTGTGATCTTGGGCGCATTTGTGCTCTGCTCTCTCTAAGAGGGGGCCCAGCCTTTGGACTTTGGCTCACCAGTGACTTTTGCTCTTCTGCCTTGCTAATAGTGTTCCTGAATCTTAGAGTGGTGTACCTTTCCATATTCTGTCTTTTTCCCCTCCCTTTCTAACAAACTTATTGGAGTGCCATCTAGTTAAGCGCTCACCTCTGTATGAAAATAAGTGGTGTTTTACAGTGACTTATCTGATAAGGAAAAAGGGGTGTATATATTACAATAGTAACTGTGTTTAGAATATTTTACAATAAGAGTGCTGGAGTGTTTCAAACAGTGTGTTTTTAAATAAATAATTATATACTTTGGTACCAAAGCTCTGGTCAGTGTTTGCTTGTATTATTGTGTCTGAGTGCCTATTGTGTATACTTTGCATACTGCCTAACTCTTCTTGAGGGAAGTCTGACTGCTCAGCCACAGCTACCAGGTAAATCTGGGTGGTACAGACTGCTACCAAGTGGGTTTACTGCTAACACCTGTAGTCCTAAATCTTTTGCAGTGTTCCCTAAGGGAACTGCACAGGTTTCTGCCTAACAGTTAGAAGTAGAAGAACAAGTTACTTTCTTACCTGGTAACGTTCTTTCCATGGGATGGTCCGACGATGTATTCCATATCCATGACAGGTAATGTCCACAGCTGTGCTGCTTCGGAAAATCTTTGGCGTCTGCGTCGATGACGTTGATGCGCCGTCCCCGAGGACCTTCTCCAACGGCCAATGTCACCCGATGTGATAAGTAGGACGCACGACGCCCATAGCCTCAGTTATAGTTTTTTCCCAGAACTTGTGCCACCAGTTTTCTGCCAGTCAGACACAAAAGGCCTTGCGGAACGCAAGCTGCAATCGCAAAAGAAATTCTGCAGCGGGGAAGGTAGGGAGGGAGCGATATGGAATACGTCATCGGACCATCCCATCGAAAGAACGTTAGCAGGTAAGAAAGTAACTTGTTCTTCGAGGGGATTGAGTCCTCCGACGTATTCCATATCTATGACAGACTCCCAAAGCAGTACCAAGCAAGGAGGTGGGAAAGAATTTAGAACACAAATTTAGCATGCCCAATCAAATTGCGGAATAGAGGACGGCCTTGCCAAAGGCCAAATCCTGCCCTCTGATAGAATCGAGGGAGTAGTGATGTACAAAAGTATGTACTGAAGCCCAGGTGGCTGCATCACAGATGTGACGAATAGGAACGCCCCTCTGCAGGGCAGTAGACGCAGCCACTCCCCTGGTAGAATGGGCCCGCAAGCCAGCCGGAGGGTCCTTACCCGCCAAGCGGTAACACTCAGAGATAGCTAAAATAATCCAACGAGACAAAGTCTGTTTCGTCACAGCTTGTCCCAAACGCTTTCCAGCGTAACCAATGAAAAGTTGATCGTCGACTCTGACCCGGGACATGCGCGGAATATAAAAGCTCAACGCTCTCCTAGGATCAAGACTGTGGAGCCTCTCCTCTTCCTTACCAGGATGTGGAGGAGGAAAGAACGCCGGAAGAACAACCTTCTGGCTCAAATGAAATTCCGAAACCACCTTCGGAAGAAAAAAAGGACGAACTCTAAGGACAACCCTGTCCTTATGAAACACAGTGAAAGGTGGCTTAACTGAAAGTGCCTGTAACTCACTCACTCTGCGAGCGGAAGTAACCGCAACCAAAAACACAGTTTTCAGAGTTAACAGCCTCAAAGGGCAAGAATGTAAAGGCTCAAACGGAGCACCCATAAGAAACTTACGAACAAGGTTCAAATCTCAACCGGGCACCAGAAAAGGTGACGGAGGGAACACATTAGTGAGCCCTTTCAAAAACTGCAAAATTAAAGGAATCTTAAAATAGGAACATTCTTCAGACGAGCGCTTAAAGATGGACAGCGCCGCCAGGTAACCTTTAATGGTCCCCACTTGCAAGCCCCTGTGGGCCAAAGAAAGCAAAAAAGACAGAACCATGGGAATGTCACATTCAAAAGGATCCACATTCTTAACTCTGCACCAGTCGCAGAACTTTCTCCAACGGCAACGGTACAGAGACTTTGTTGCCGGCCGCCTGGCCGAGAGCAACACCTCCATCACGTCTTCAGGGAGGTCCCAATCCTTATACCTCAACCTTTCAGAAGCCAAGCGTGAAGGTTGAGGGATCTGACCTCTGGATGGAGAACCCGACCTCCCTCCCATGAGAGCAGATCGTCTCGGTAGGGAAGACGACGTGGAGGGCAGATGGACAAGTCGAGAAGGTCCGGGTACCACGTCCTCCGGGCCCACGCCGAAGCAATGAGGATCATCCGGGAACCGAACCTCCGTAACCTCTGCAGTACTTGCGGGATGACCGGGACTGGAGGAAACGCGTACAGCAGTGGGAATGACCACTCCACCACAAACGCGTCTATTAAGGCTCCTTTTGGAGGAAATTCCCACGAGCAAAACCTTTCGCACTTCCGGTTGACACTGGAGGCGAAGAGATCCACTTGGGGGGTCCCCCAAAGGGCGAAGATCTCCAGGAGAATCTCCTGAAACAGCTCCCACTCGTGAGAGATCGTGCTCTGCCTGCTCAGAGTGTCCGCCGTCTCGTTGTCGTCTCCGGCCAGATGAACAGCCGAGATCGATACTTCCTGCTGGATGGCCCAGAACTCGAGCTGCATCGCCTCCCTGCACAGAGGAAGTGACCCTGCCCCTCCCTTTTTGTTGAGGTAGTGCATGGCCACCGTGTTGTCTGTTATAATCAGGACACTCTTTCCTCGCACAGTCGACAGAAAAGCCTTCAGGGCTAGCCTGACGGCCCTCAGCTCCAAAAGATTGATATGGAGTCTGGACTCCAACGGAGACCAACGACCGCTGACTGTCAACTCGTTGGCATGAGCTCCCCATCCCGTGAGGGATGCGTCCGTCACGATCGTCACCTCCGGCCAGGGCAACCGAAATGGGGCCCCCTTCATCAGATTGCCTTCGACGGACCACCACAGAAGGTCCTGGGCGACCGAGGGCGGCACCTGAACAGGGTCTGACAGCCTGCCGGAGGACTGAGACCACTGGAGCTTGAGTGCCCACTGCAAAGATCTCATCTGCAGACGAGCCTCTGGCACCAGAAGAATGCAGGATGCCATGAGGCCGAGCAGTCTTAAGAACTCGGACGCTGGGAGATTCTGGGCAAATTGAAACTTGTGCACCATCTGCTGAATGTGAAGAGCCCTCCCCTGGGGAGGAAAACACTGCCCCAGGGATGTCGAGCACTGCTCCGATGTACTGGAGCCGCTGCGTTGGTGTCAAATGGGACTTCTTTAAATTGAGGGAGAAGCCCAGCTTGTGAAGGGAGTGGCAGGTGACGGACAGATGATCCAGGACTTGGTCGGGAGAGCTCCCCCTGATCAACCAATCGTCCAGGTAGGGGTAGACGTGAATCCCCCCTTTCCTGGGATGCGCTGCCAACACCACCATGAGCTTGGTGAAAACCCTTGGGGCGGAGGTCAATCCGAACGGCAGGACCCGAAACTGAAAGTGTGAGTCGCCAACCGCGAACCTCAGGTACTTCTTGTGCTTGGGATGGATCGGCACATGGAAGTAAGCATCCTTGAGGTCGAGAGACACCAATCAGTCCTGAAGTTGAAGGGCCTGGTGGACTTGAGAGAGAGTAACCATCTTGAACTTGTCCTTCCTGAGGAGTTTGTTCAAACTGCGCAAGTCCATGATGGGCCTCAATCCCCCGTCTTTCTTCGAAATAAAAAAATAAGGGGAATACCATCCCTTGTTCCTCTCCGCTACAGGCACCAGTTCTATGGCGCCTTTCTCCAGCAGGGCTTGAATTTCCTGCGCAAGGAGCGGATCCGGACTCTTCAAAGAGAGGTTCCCAGGTGGATTGTCGTGAGGCCTCTGCCGAAAAGGAAGACAGTAGCCGTGGGTTATGATCTCCAGAACCCACACATCTGAAGTAATGGCTTGCCACTCTACAAGATGCTGCGCCAGCCTTCCCTCAACCGGCGAACCATGGGACCTGGCCTCATGACTGAGTGGTAGCGGCTGCGGCGTTGCCTGAGGGCAAAGAGGCAACTGCCCGAGGGGCCTTGGCACCTCGAGTACCTTTGTTTCCACCTCTGGCACTCCTACGGTGGCCCCTTTGACTGCTAGCTCCTCTCGCTTTACTGAAGGACGAGTAATAGCGAAAGGAACCTCCCCTCGATTGCTGTCCCCTAGGACGAAAAGGCGGAGGTTGGCGAATTGCAGCGCCCAACGACTTCACTGCAGCTTTGGAGGTCTGCAACCTCTCAAGGTTCTCGTCAGCCTTGCTGCCAAAAAGGTGTTCACCGTCAAAGGGCATGTTGAGGAGCCGGGACTGCACATCAGGAGCGAACCCAGACTTCCGCAACCACGCAAACCAGCGCATTACGGTGCTCGCCGCCATGGACCGGCTGACACAATCTGCCATGTCCAAATCCGACTGAACGGCCTCACACATGGCATCCTTGCCATACTGAACCATAGCAAGGAAACCATCCAGTTCGTCCCCTTCGGGAATACGTTCAGCCACTAATGCAACACAGTTCCACAGAGTGTGTGAAAAGAGACAAGGCACATATGGAGTTGGCCGCCTGAAGCGCCATACCCCCTGAAGAAAACACTTTCTTCACCCAGCCGTCAAAACGTTTGTCGTACCTATCCAGAGATTTGGTAGGATACAACGCCTGCTTTGCCGGGGCCGTAGCTGCCTGCACCACCAACTCTCCGGAGTGGGGTGTCTGGACAAGTAGCAGGGGTCGCTACTGGCTGGACGGTATTTTCGCGACAAAGACTTGCCCACTGCCGGGAGACTCTCCAGAGCAGTCCAAGCCGCCACCACCCTTCTCTGCAGAGCCATATGAAACGGCAAAACCGGGTCAGTGGGGGGACCAAGATCAAGGATGTCCGTGAGATCATCCTGAACGAACTCCCCTGGGGGAAGCTGACCAACCCAAGTACTCGGTGACCCGAGAGATAAGGCGCCGATATGAAGAATCAGCATGAGTGCCAGGCTCCGGCCCACAAAACTCCACCTCCGGGGAGGTGTCCAGTCCACTGGCATCATGCAGTGACTGCTTCAGGTCATCAAACTGGCTATGGCCCGAGATAAGCTCATCTGGTACCGTAACCGGAACCAAGCCGCCATCAGAGCCTTCATCACCCTCTGAAATGTACTCCAGGCGGGGAGAGGAAGACAACTGGGGACCAAAGCAGTGCCTGACCTTAGCCAGAGCCTTTCCGTGCCACGGGGCCCCTCCGACACCACCGCCTCGAAAGGCGTTGAGGGCGCCGAACGAGTCAGTGCCAGCGTCGACAGAAACGGCATCGACGTAGAGCAAATCGGCGTCAACGTCAGCGCCGCCAGCATTGGCGGCGTCGACACAGGCCTCGAAACCGGAGCTCTGAGCGCATCTCTCGACGACCTAGGCGCCAACAGCATCGATGACCCCCTCGGAGGCGGAGCCTCGAGAGAAATCGTCGACGACCTTGGCGCCACAGGCGTCGACGTCTTCTTCGAAGACGGCACAGACTCACGCGGTCTCGAGTGCATCGAGGACCGGGACCTGGAACGGGCATGGCGAGAACGGCTACCCTTGTCCGAGCGGGACCTCTCCCGCGAGCCGTGCCGACCACCCGAGCCCGAAGGTGTACGAGCGGTGTCTCTCGACCGGTGCCAATCGACCCCACTCGGATGCGCGGACGGACCGGTGCCCTGCCATTCAAGAATCACTAGCATCTGCTTCCCGAAGGAAGCCCATTCCTCTGGTGTCGCTTGCATGGAGGGATAAGTGACCTGCCGACGGGCGGAGTCCTCGGAAGAGGACGGGGAAGGCGACCGATGCCAGCGCTTCCGGGAATGCCTCGAAGAGGCGGAGGAGTGGCGAGACCGACTCCTGGAAGGAGATCCACTGGACTTCCGACGATGACGCGGAGAGTCGCCCCTTGAGTCATCTGTCGAAATCCCCACAGACCTCGACTTCCGGGGCTTAGACACCTGACCTACCGACAGCTTCTTCTTGCGTTCCCCCAAGGCCTTTCCCGTGAGCGACGGGCAGTCGACAGTCGTCCGTATCGTGGGCCTCACCGAGGCACCAGAGGCAGGCGTCGTGCGAGTCCATGACCGACATCTTGGACCCACAGTCCCTGCATTTCTTGAAGCCCGGACGCGGGGTTGAAGACGAAGTAGACATCGCCACAAACAGGTCTTTCACAAAAAACCGAACAGGTTCAACGAACCGAGAATTGAAAAAAGCAAACTCCAAAGAGTCGAGGCATACCGAGATTCACGAAGCGAACATGTTCACGGAAAAAACAGAACTGAGGCTATGGGCATCGTGCGTCCCACTTATCACATCGGGTGACGTCGGCTGTCGGAGGAGGTCCTCGGGGACGGTGCATCAACGTCATCGACGCAGACGCCAAAGATTTTCCAAAGCAGCACAGCTGTGGACATTACCGGTCATAGATATGGAATACGTCGGAGGACCCAATCCCCTCGAACTGTTTATGTTGTGAATGGACATATATTTATTTGTGTATATGAATTTTAAGTGTGAGGGCAGATATCCTGTTAGAGTGTTTCCTTTAATTTTGTTAGGAAGGGAAATCCTCGTCAGGGTAGGGATAGTGAGGACTTAGATAAAACGTATGATTTAATAAAATGATATATTTTGAAAAATCATCCAACAATTTTCCGCCTCACATTTCAGACCACTCACAATATCTATTGTGTTGCTAAAAGTTGCACCGGAACTGTTCCCTAAAGAGCCAGACAAAGCTCCACTGTCTAATGTGCCCTACACACCCACATTTCTCCGATTTAATTTCAATACATAGAGCCATTTCTCCAAGGCCCCAAAACCCCAAGTCAGATCTGTGAATCTTGCATCCAATACTTTGCTAGAGGCCTACGGGCATCAAGTTACAATTGCGTTGCTGCTGAGTGCACCAACCATATGGGCTCCTGCGCCCCCTGTACTTTGTGTGCTAGTGCAGGCCTTTGGACATAATTACGCTGAACTGGTTTAGGCACAGAGCCATTTGTCCAGCGATCCAGAATAGGGGTTTGTGTGTAGGCAACTTCGATCGAGCATTGTGCTGGTGTCCTTTGTTTGAAGGGCAATCCCCGTTCGTGGAATGGGTCTGGACGACTTTGGACTGTTTCCAATTCTATATTTACGGGTACACTCTTTTTAAAAATGGGAGCAATTTTTGTGATGATCTGCATGTATTCTCATGGTCAATTGGCCGTTGTAATCTTTCTAAAGCTTGTGCGGAATCCCCAATCTTTTTCTTTGTTAGAATCTGCAATCAGTTTTAGCCTGTTCTTTATTTTTGATCTAGTTTGATTTTTGGTTTTCTGTTCCTGTTTCTCGAGTTTGTTTACTTTGTGTCCCTTCTTTTGCTTCCTGGTTTTCCTAGCTGTTCCTGGCTTAACATTGGGGTCACTAAGTGCAGTTGTTGCCTCTACATCAGGAATCACTTCCCTCAGTAATTCTTCAACAGGGATGTGGGCCAATCTAATACATTCCTCCATGGTGGATTTACGACAGAAGACCGGCATCAAAAGCATTTGGGTTGTTTTCTCCAACCAGCTGATACGTGCTAGCGACTGTTGGAGTTTTGTTCAGATGCTGGAGATTTATCATGGTTGCCATGTATGCATCAATATTAGTCAGATGCTCTTTCGTGTTTAGTGCATTAGCTTACACGGGGTTCATCAAGATTGCCTGTTTTAATTCCATTTTTTTATTTCGCCCAACGTGTCGCTAACTATGGTGATTGCTACTATTTTTAGGCTCACTAATGTGGAGTTACAGCATTCTGCCTCCTTGATGAGCTCCAAAAGTATGCCAGTATGGCATTGCACATCACCCATCAGCAATTCAAAGACGTTGACAAGTGATGTTAGGAGGAAATTTAGTGCCGTTAAAGTTGTTTCGCTTGGACCCTGCAGGTGGTCAGTTCTTTGATTGTGTGGATAAAGGATAGTTTGGTGTCCAGTCAACTCGTCGAAAAAAAACTGGTCGACTGCAATTTGGTCGACGCAATTTGGTCGAAAACCATTTCGTCAAATTTTTTTTTATTCATATATTTATTTTTTGGGTTTTCGTTTTGTTAAAAAATGGGTTTTTAGAGAAAAAATGGGGGTTGGGGGGGGCCCCCCCCCCCCCAAAAAAAAAAAAAAGGATTAAAATAGAAAAAAAAAAATTTCGACGAAATGGTTTTCGACCAATTTGATTCGACCATTTGTCTGGTCGACCAATTTTTTTCGACGAATTGACTGGCAACCGGATAGTTTGTATCCACTGCTTACAGGATATTGTTTGGCTAAGGCAATACTTGCAGTCTGTGTGCAACAAGACAGACATACACGTGATTACAGTTCAAGGGTGTTTATTGAACAATGAATTCAGTATGCAGGTTGGAAAAACGCTAATTCTACACCTAAATCTAAAATGGGAGCAAGCGTCGACCATCAAATGAAAAATAAGGCAGTCCTAGTGGCGCTGTGTCAAATAAAAAGGGCCTATACTAAGAAACCTATTGCCAAACCTTACAACTAATACAAGAAAGGGTGTGGGATAGTTCAAGAAAAGAAAGAAATGTTCTCAAATAATATGTCAGGATGAGGTAGCCTGGGTCTCGAGCACAGGGTAAGGTGGTATCTTGGAGCACAGTACAGTCTCTGGTTTCTACAGCACGAGACGACAGTTCTAATGGCAGCTTTCAGGACCCTCGATGGCCAAGTCTCGTTTCACTTGAAAGTCTCTCGCCTTGAAGTTCAGTTTCCAATGGTCACTGGGTGATGGTACACCCCTGGCACCCCCTCTTCTGGGCGCTGACCCTTATCTCCTCTCGTTAGCGGGATTCACTTCCCAGGTTTTCTCAATGTCTTTTCAAACAGTTCAAAGTGGACATCCCTCTGCCAGGTTTTACGTCCATCAACACTCCGTTTCTTGGGACTTTAGACTTTGCCCCTCTTGGGATTCGCTTCCCTTTCTTTCACTTAGTTTGTAGATCAAAGTCTTTCAATTGTACAGGGATTTTTCTTGACCCTCAGTATGACCACTTTGATCTATACCGCTGGCTCTCCTCTGGGCTTCTGGTATCTGTAGTTTTTCTCTGATGGGGATCAACCAGAGTCTCTTGAGTTAGCACTCACGTGGTGCCGGTTCCCCTCTGTAGCTGGTCTCCCCTTAACACTTTACAGTTCTTTCACAGTTTCTCGAACTTGGTTCAAACTTGCCACTTTGTCATTATCATTTAACACAGCCTGGCTCTCCCCTTGACTCACCGGTGGTGATGAACCGCTTGGCTTTCCTCATCATTGGAGTCCAAGCTGGTCCCATGGTCGCAGGATCTTCCCTTCCTCTTGCTTATCGGCATAGGCTTGCCCTTGTACCGTTGACATCTGCTGCAGGACACTTGTGCGATTGTTCACGGTCTTAGGCTTTCTTCCTCGAAGGTTCTGCGGGTCTGGGACAGAAAGGGCAAGGCCACTTCTCTCCTCGCCACCCTCTCGATTTCTACCGTCTTTCTACTTTGTTTGAACTGCTACGCCTGATTAGCCGTCTCGTTGTGCTGTCTGCCATGCTTGTACTGTGCTCTCTGGCTCCACCTTTTCTCTCTGTGGATAAGGAAAAGGGCTGTGAGGTGTGTGGGATTCTGATCAATTGCCTGACATGTATTGGGGTCTGTCAGGTAAACGGCTCTGGTGTTAGTCTGTTGTCCTTTGTGTTGTGCGAAAGTGGGGGGGGCAGCTAAGGTTTGGAATGTCCCACATCAGAGGATGGGGGGAAAAGGTATCAAAGGAAGGGGGATACCGCATCCCACCCGTCGGTGTCCCACTCTGAGGACCCCCATCCACGTGATCCTCCCTCACTGGTCCACCCCCAGGAACAGGATCCAATAGCAATGGCCCTGTCCTGGCCACCTAGATGACAGATCCCTGTGGACTAGCTAGGGAGAAACCTTCATGTTTCCCACAGGTCCCACGAGAGCCAGGGTTGTCATGATTTAACTCAAAATTAGCCGACATAGATGTATTTTACTTGATTACTTGCCAAAGGTGTTCGTTTTTTTGGTTTGCTAACTAGTGACCAATACCTCGGGATCAAGGTCCACATTAAGCTCCAGTGTCTGAGCTGAGTTATCAAGCTCATAGTTATCAACATCACCCAGACTCTTGCTGCGCCCCTTTGAAGTCAGTTATTTTTCTTTTCATTGATGTTGTTGACAAGGTTCCATTTTCAAAGACTTGCCTGAGTTTTGCATTTTTCGGCATGGGACTAGAAGAAACGTTATGTTAGTTTACTTGTAGTCTATTAATTTCTTGTAGGGCACAATTTGCCACAGAAGCTTGTTGGGAGTCTGTTAGTAAAGATTTCATTAATGTGTACTTTTCCCATTTGTGGACCCCCCCACCCAAACATTTTACTTTTGTTTGGCAATCCTATCCTGACTTTTTCCAGTGGAGCCCAGCCTTCAGCGGAGCTTCACTGGGCTTTTGCTCACTTGTTATGGGGAAACTGACACATTCTTCAGACTTTCAGCGCTGGGAAACTAAGTTTACCTTAGTGTTTTACCATATTGCCAATTCTTTGTAACTATTTAACAGTGCACAATGTATCTTACAGGACCATGCACCGGGGTACTTTTTTGTTTTATGGCCCTAGACACCCTTGAAGGAATTTTTGCTGATTGTATGAGTATGACTGGGACAAACTGGTGGCAGCAGTTACTTTTATAACGTTTTACTGAATCACATCGCGTTTACTGCATATGGTTCAAGACTTTGGCCAGGTCCAAAAATGGCCGCGCCTCAAAGTCCTTTGTTCTGTCCCATGGCTATTTTGTCCCTTGCCTTCACGCAGGTCGAGTAACCCGGGTTTTCCTTATTTGGGCATGCAACCTCCCGTGAAAACCAATCTCTTTCGCAGGCTTCTGCCGGTCACCTGTGTG
This sequence comes from Ambystoma mexicanum, assembly GCF_040938575.1. Classification (NCBI taxonomy): domain Eukaryota; kingdom Metazoa; phylum Chordata; class Amphibia; order Caudata; family Ambystomatidae; genus Ambystoma; species Ambystoma mexicanum. The sequence goes on along the minus strand of NC_090940.1, from coordinate 654,449,387 downwards.
CACCCAGGAAGCGGGTTGGGACTTTCTGGTCCCAATCCACCACTACTGGTGCCAGGATGTCTGGAGTGTCTGAATGACTGGAACCATTGTGGGCTGTGATTGCTCTACGACTGGGATGCCTGCATGAGAGCAGATCTTTGATTGGAAGTCCTTGATTTTGGCTCAAAGCTAATCTTGGATAAGAGCAGGGGTTCTGCAGCCATTACAGGGCAATCACCGGAGTTCTCACCGAACTACAGAAGGAGCCAAGCCTCCTGTACAAAGAAACAGACTTGAGAAACCGCCGGAGACGCTTTGGAAGGTTTTGGCACCCTTTACCCTTTGCTGTCCCATCGGGCCCCTGCTTTCTTCCTTGATCAAGAAGGCATGCCAAGACGCTTTGTCCCTTTGGAGTAGTGGGAACTACTCTGTGCGCTGCCTGCTTACCCATAGAAAAAGCCCCTTCGGAAGTTTTCCAGTAAGTTAAATGTCCAGCTCTACCTCAGGGTATCCTGCAAAATCGATGTCGTCTCGAGTGGAAGCCCGAGTCTTGGGATATCGCTTGTTTGTCGTCCCGTGCCCTATCCTGTCAGATTTCTCAGGCGTAGCTCCTCTGGGTCCTGAATTAAGAGAGTGCGTAAAATGGCACGCATGCAAGTCCCACATTACTAACTGTCCCCATCACAGACAATCGTTCTATCCCACAGCCGCTGAGAGCCGGAGCACCACAAAACTGCAGGACTCTAACCTACTAGCGACCTCAACTAAACTGAGAATTTGGTCCGGACTGTGCCAAGGATCGGTGAGTACTTGCGTCACTTACCGGTGCCCCCCTGGCATAACTGATCACTTTTACGCCAGAATATCCCTTAAAAGGTGTTCGATCTTGGCTGGGCTCCCTAGCTATTCTCACCTTTGGAAAACTGCTCTGCCGTCAAGGGCAGATCCTATTCGAATAGTGGGAACCAATTGTTCATCGCCTCAAGTCCCTTCCTGACTTGCTACAGCCCCCCCAAGAAGACCCTCTTTTTGTCCTGTCTGCGAGATCATGCGTTTTTATGCACACCTGTAATGTTGAGCACAAGGCTCCCCTCTTCTTAGGGCTGGACTCGAAAGTTAGGGAACAACGCCCAAGAATGGTGTAATGCTTCTAGTGTGTTAACTCAACCCTCTCTTCACAGGTTGTGGATGTGTTATACTGCTGTGTCGCATTAGTAAACAAAATGTATATATGCTAGTTAGTATAAGGGCACCCCCAACCCCCCTCACCCCCCCGAGACGTAGGTCTTGACCACCTGCAAATCTACCTAGACTGGTCCAGCTTGTACAGAATGTTCCCCTGTTTCACTAAACCGAGGGTGGCCTCCTAAACATCTGCCCACCAGGTCAGAGTTTAGAAATCCATCTTACCAGAGTTTTACTGCAAGTCGCCATCCCAGACCAAATAATCAGTTTCTATGGCCTTGGGATCATCTTGAAGACTGCCACTATGCAGGTTGTAAATGTTGCTCATGCTGGACAATGTAGATGCAGTATTATTGCAGACTTTACGATTTTATAAAATGTCCACAGAAATTAACTAGACAAGCTGTCTCTCTGCGGGTAAATGCAGTTTTATGTAATGAAAAAAAAGTAACAAGAAAGATCTTTTCCAGAGCTGCACACAGCAAACAAGCCCTAGAAAGCCAACTCTATTGGCAGGGCAGCAGCCCAAGCTGCGGAGAAATGACTCACTGTAATTATCTTTCTATCGATTCTTCTCCCGCAGATTACTCCTCTTGATAGATATCCATCATCCAGCTCTACTGTTCGTAAGCTTTTCGACAAGGTGAGTAGTGGACCCTGACTCTGACCAGTCTTGTCCGGCTCTTGATCATAGGCTCTGTAAGTGACATAAGGTGTCATATAGCACGTGACTACGCCTATATAGCCCCATGCTGCAGTTCTTCCTTTTTTCTGCCCAACGTCTGAACGCTGCAGAAATCACTGGAGTAGGTTAATCAGCCGTTAAAAAACTTTAACAAAGATACATCCCAACAGGGTGATCCTACACAACGATTTCTTTTTTTTACAGAAGAAGCAACCCACAGAACCTTCTGTTAGGGAGAATTCTCATTCTATGGCTAATTTCCCTCACCTAGTGAGTCCCCCAGCAGCTTTGCTGGATTTTTGGAGTTTATTTTTCCACCTGGTAAGAGTGTGAGCCTTTTTCCCACTCTTACATGTGTTTTGCCATGTGTATTTCTACTGTTTGTGTGATCTTGGGCTCTGGAGTACACCACTCCATGAGCCCAACATGTTGTGTGTGTTACACATTCAGTGCAGTAACACAGGGTTGTCTCCAAGACTTCCCAAAGGCTCCATTTTTCTGGGGCTGACTACTGTCCCCCAGAAACATGTAAAGTTGCCATTAACTTTCTATAGTCACTTTAAAACTATAGACCCAGTACACCCCATCTTACATGGAGTACCAGAAAGGGTTAATTCCTATCCCTTTTTGTCTGTGCCTCTCTGAGCTTTGTTTTGCTCTTTTAACATTTAGACTTGGCTGGTGGCAGTGGTATCTACCCTAACTTTTCTACCGCGATTATACTATATAAACGTGGTACTGTTCCAGGCTATTATATTAGCCTAGAACATAAACCCGCTTGACCAAATACTCTTTCTTTTGGCTCCGGTCGGGTTTATTCGCCATTTCTTTTTGTTAAAGTCCTTCTTGCGTTTTACTTTGCGTGGCAAACCAGGTTTGCCTTCTTTGTTCACCGTCTTTCGCCAGGCTTCTCTGGCGCCTGGGTGTCTAGGTGGGCTGAATGTGAGGCAGGGGTGTAGTCACCCCCTGCACAGGGTCTCCTAGGAAACCCAAGTGGCACTTTGCATCCATTGGCTGGAGGGGTTGTCCGGGCTGAACAACCCCCCTGCTGTGAGATTGACAGCCAGGCTGTGTGAATGGGGGATTTTTGCATTAAAAGGCAGGACCCTTGGGCTAGAAGTCAGAGTCGCCACTGGAACTGAAAGGAACAGAAAAGAAGCGGAGAAGAAGACGGCTGCTGCAACTACCGAGTCCCAGTGAAGCCCTGCTGCAGTCCTGAGCTATCTACCCTTCAACGACAAGAGAAGATCCAGTCCGGAGTCTTCTTCCCAGGAACCTGGTGGAGTCAACCAGCTCACCTTCCACAGGCAGAGGATCCTTTTCTTGGTCAAAATCGCTGCACACCGCTGTAGTGGTCTGGATAGCCACCAGAAGAGCCTCTCCTGTTTTAAAGAAGCGCACCGTATGTACGAGGACTTCTTTGTACCAGGAGGGATTCATCCCTGTGAACTTCAGCACCTTTATGCATTATGCAGTGACTTATAAGCTATCTATATAGCCTGGATTCGATAAAGGCAGCTCTGCCGAAACACGTGTCATCCACAAAGGCTCTAACATCACAAAAATAAAAGGAATTTACTAATCATCACTACTTGCCATTCCATTATTTTTCGGCGCACTATCAAGGGATAGCTCAACACAACCATTATATATTGTCACAAACGGAGTGGAGGGACTCTAAATCTCCGTAGTAGCTAAACCTGGTGCGACGCAAGATCTTTAACATCACCTCAACTTTCATGGACAAACCCTTTTAATTTAACGGGGCGTGTAGGTACTGCAGCAGGTGTCATCACAAACAGTCCCTCACCAAGAATTAAAATAAATGTACTTTTACTTTTTAACCAAAAACCTTGAGTCGGTGTTTGCTTGAGTCACAGTAATTGTAGTCCTTTGTGTAATCTCTACTACAGCTCATTTGCTCTTGCGATAAGTCTGGCTGCTCTGTAACTGCTACCACTTTAACAGTGTAGTACAGGCTTGTACCAAAGGAGAACTTGTATTACCACTTGTAGTCTTAGGTGTGTGTAGTGGTCCCTAAGGGCACTGCACAGGATTCTGCCTAAGACCTTCCAAGGGGGATGGATGGGAGGGTTGATGAGGAATCTGCAGAAGAAGAATCCATAGAAAGATCATTACAGTGAGTAATTTCTCCTTCTATGGATTGCTTTCTCCCTTAGATTCCTCATCGAGAGACTCCCCAAGCAGTTAGAATAATGGAGGGCAGAAAGATTTAAACTAGTAGATTCTGTAGAACCGCTCTACCAAACCTTGCTTAGCTCCCCATGCAACGTCCAAGGCATAGTGCATGGTGAATGTCTAACTATGACCAAATGGCTGCTCGGCATATATCCCTAACAGGAACCCCTCTATGGAGGGCTGTACAGACTGAACCCCCTCTGGTTGAGTGGGCCCTGATGCCCGCTGGAAGCTCCTTGCCTGCCGACTGGTACACTCGGATATGCACAAAATAATCCAACGTGACAGGGTTTGTTTAGTCATTGCAAGACTTTTTCTAAAAAAGGAATGGGCCACGACCAACTGGTATGATTTCCTGAACTCTGATGTGCAAGCAACATTGAAACTCAAGGCTCTCTTGGGGTCAAGGCGGTGGAACCGCTCTTCCTCCTTTGAACGGTGTTGAGGAGGGTAAAAGACAGGTAAATCAATAGACCGCGACATACTCTGAAACCACCTTAGGAAGGAATAAAGGTCTGACTTGGAGAGACTTTCTCAGGAAAGAACTCCAGAAAAGGAGGTTTGCAGCACAAGGCTTGCAGCACGCTCTGGCAGATGTGATCGCAACCAAGAAGGCTGTCTTAAGGGAGAACAGCCGCAAAGAACATGAGTACCTAGGCTCAAACGGAGCCCTCATGATGTAGGTCATAACCAGATGAAGATCCCAATCCGGGCCAAAAAAATGGGGTTGGCAGAAACCTGTTGAGAAGGCCCTTCAGGACCTGGGCCATGAACGGAATAGTAAAAAAAGGAACCTTGGTCTAGGGACCTCTTGAACACAGACAGGGCTGCCAAGTACCCCCTGACTGTGGCAACCTGAAGGCCTGGAGAGGCCAGTTACATAAGTAAATCCATCACTGTGGTGGTGGGGCAAGAGATAGGGTCAGCCTCACGTTCCCCGCACCAGGCCTCAAATCTTCTCCACCTGCATGCATACATAGATCTTGTAGAAGGTCTGCGCGCAGCCAGCAACACCTCAAGTACCTCCTCAGACGTCCCAGTCATCAAACCTCATCCTCTCAAGAGGCGCGCATGTGGGTTGAGGGAATCTGGTGTCAGGTTAAGTACTCGACCCTCCGACTGGGTTAGGAGATCCGGACACAGAGGTAACCAGTGAGGTGGATAGATGGTCAGATTGGAGTACCATGTTCTCCTCACCCAATCCGGAGTGATCAAGATCATAGTTGATCTAAATCTCTTTAACCTCCAGAGAACCCAAGGGATGACATGAATCGGGGGGTGGGGGGGGAGGGGAGGGGCGGCATAGTGGAGAGGTAAGATCCAATTCACCAGAAATGCAACCCCCAGTATGCGGTTCTCTGTGAATACCTTCAAGCAAAACTGTTCGCACTTCCTGTTGGACTCTGTGGCGAACAGATCCACTGCTGGGGTACCCAATAAAGCGAAGACCTCCTTTAGGACTTCCTGGCACACTTCGCACTTGTGTGAGACCGTGCTCTACCTGCTCAGAGCATCCACCAAGGTGTTTTATGCTCCTGCCAGAAGTGCCAGATGAACTGCAGAGACCGAGATTTGGTTCTCTCGCAACCAGAACCACAGCTGAATTGCCTCTGTGCAGAGTGGGCGGGCGTGCACACCACCCTGCTTGTTGAGCTAGTGCATGGCCACTATGGTGTCCATTAGGACGAGGCCATATTTCCCTCTGATGGGGCAAAAGCCCTCATGGCTAACCTAATGGCCCACAACTCCAGCTTGTTGATGCATCACCTGGCTTCTGATGAAGACCAGAGGCCGCTCAATTGCAAACCCCCTCAGTGGGCACCCCCAACCCTTCAGGGACGCATCCGTGACCACTCAGGTCTGGGGACAAGGAGGTAAGAAGGGTTCCCCCGGCCAATAGATTGTTTCGCTTGTTCTACCAGCTGAGTTCGGAGACTACCTGGCTGGACACTGAAAGGCGATCCGTGAGAGCTCCCATATATTGAGACCACTGGTCCCTCAGGAGCCACTGGAGCCGCTGGAAGGGTGGCGTGGTTCTGAAAGCAATGCGCCATCTGGGCTATGTTGCAGACTCTCTCATTGGTAGGAAAAGCCTTCGCTACCCTGATGTCTAGGACTCCTCCAATGAACTGAAAATGCTGAACTGGTGTCAAATGGGACTTCATCAAGTTGAGTGAGAAGCCCAGCCCTGTGCAGTAGGAGGCAGGTGTCCTCTAGATGAGACAAAACCTGCTCGGCCGACTTCTCTTGGATCAGCCAGTCGTCAGGTACAGAAATACATGGACCTCGTATCGCCCAAGGTGAGCCGCAACTACCACCATGAGCATGAAGACCCTTTGGACGGAGGTCAACCCAAGGGGAAGCACTTTGGACTGATAGTGCTTGTCTCCTATGAGGGACCTTAAAGACTTCCTGTCGTTTTGGTGTATCGGCGCAGGGAAATGAGCATCCTGTAGGTCTATTGACACTAGCCAGTCCTGAAGTTCGACAGCGTGGAAAATTTCTTTCAACGTTTCCATCCTGAATTTGTCTTTCCTCAGGAACTTGTTCAAGGCCCTGAGGTCCAGGATGGGACAGCACCCTTCTTGGGCACCAGATAATACCGGGAATACCACCTCAACCCTCTCTGATCGGGAGGAACCACTTCCATGGGACCCTTCGATAACAGGGCTCTCTGTTTTTCCTGGAGCTCCTGTCCAGGTTGGATTGGGGGATATAAGGGTCTGTCTGGAGCCATTTTTAGAAAAGACAAACAACCCCACCGAATCAACTGTGGGGCCAGGCGTCAGAGGCTATCACCTGCCACTGGGGCCAATGCCCTGCCAAACGTCCACCGGCCTGTGCATCGTGGGAGGGGAAAATCAAAGTGGCTTAGAGGGCGCAGGTGTCCCTGCCGCTGTTGCTTCTTCTTGGCCTCGGGAAGCACCTCAGCCCTTGCTTGGCTTGCGGATGCTGCATCTTCCTGCCATAGGGTACGTATTGTCTATAGCCTCTGCCCCTGGAGGCAAAGCTGAGCTTGGCCAGCTGCGCTGCCAGGCCCAATGATTTAGCAGCCAACTTGGATTCCTGAAATGTTTCCAAGGATTCATCTGCTTGAAAAGCATGTCTCCCTCAAAGGGCATGTCCAGCAGCCTGTTCTGAACATTCAGAGAAGCCAGAAGTGTTTAGGTAGGCTTGGCGTCTCATTACTACTGCTGAACCCATTATTGCACTGCCAACGCAGTCCACTACGTTCAGGCCTGTTTGCAATGACTGCTCGGCTACCTCCTTCCCATCCTGCACTAGCTGTAAAAAAACGTCCCGCATGGCACCCTCAGGGACATATTCCACAGCATGTTCTAGAGCGTTCCATAAGCCAAACGAGTACTTGGCAAATCCACAGGCTATGTTCGTGGCTTTGAGCACCATGCTGCCAGATGTGAACACCTTTCTGGCTAATGCGTCCGATTTCTTTCCCTCTCTGTCCATAGGCAGATTGGAAGTGGATGCCACTGGTCTGGTGGAAATAGTGGCAGCCTGTATGACCAAGCCTTCTGGGGAAGAGTGTGTGGGGAAGAAAGAAAGGTCTCCTCTTACCGGCCTATACTTCCCTGTAAAATTAGCATTCACTGGGGGAATAGTACAAGGGTGCTGCCATAAGGAAGCTAAAGGGTCCACAATGGCTGGGATGAATGGCATGTTATGCTCAACTACAGGACCCTTGTCCAAAAAGTCAGTGAGCTCATACCCCTAAAGAGGTGTGGTGGAGGCCTTCAACCCAAGGGAGTCAACAACCCTGTGAACTAGATCCCCGAACTTGATATTAGCAAGGGTATAGGGCTGGCTTTATTGTAACTCAAAGTCTGGGGAAGTATCCAGGCCACTGGTGTCTTGTAGACACAGAGCTAGAGCCAATAAATCATCATGGTCGTCGAACAAAATCGATGCCGCTGGCTCCTGTGTAAGCAGGGTCGACTGGGTCATCAACGCCAAATATGGATTGCATCAAGTCTAAGACACCCGATATCGACAGCGGCACAAATGAACCGTCGCCGACTGTCAGCGCAGGTGTCTTCAGAATAGGTTCTGAAGCCAAAGCTTTCGAAGCCGAATGTTCTTTCGGTGCCGAGGGACGCTCGGATGACCGATGGGCCTTATGGCCCTCTGGCGACTTATGCCTGGTAGGCGTGACGCCCAAAGGCGTTTGACATTGGAGTGGCTTGCTTGGGATCAGGAGCACAGTATGCCATCAAAGCTTGCTGGTCAGGGGCTAGAGCCGCACCCGCACCTACAGCCACTTCTTGCCTAAACATTTCAAGCATGGCAGTCTTAAAGCTTTCCCACTCTTCCTGAGTGGTCGGCCCCGCTGAGGGCTTACCTTGATCCAACGATGAGCTGGACTTGCATCGATGGCAGTGGTGCCGCTTCTTCTTTATTAGTCTTCTTGCAAGGTCATTCCTTCCCTTTGTTGGGGGTGGGTTCCTAAGTCTCCGCTTCTGAAGACCGGATGAGGGGCCGCGCGAGAGATTTGGTGACTGGTCGGCCCAAAGGCAGTATCCCATGCCCTCTCGTGTAGGTACTTGAGTTGCATCTTTGCGTACAACACGCAGGCCTCCGTATCGTGAACAACACCTCAGCACCACAGACACAAGTTGTGGGGGTCGGTTACAGACATTTTGGCCTTGCAATCGCGGCATTGCTTGAAGCCTGAAATCCTGAGACGACATTGTGCCAAGTCTTTCTGAGAAAACGTACAACTAGGTAAAAAAGAAACGTCAAGTAAACTTGAGTCGTGTTCCCGATGCAGCCTGCAAGCGTGCGGAAAAAAGGAACTGAAGCATGGGGCATAGCGAGGTGCTACATATACGATGCCTAATGTCACCTCCAGAGCTGACGATCAAGAGCCGGACAAGTCTGATCGACGATCAAGTCGAGCACCACTACGTTCCCTCACGAAAAGTTTCCTAACAGCATAGCTGAATGATGTATATCTATCAAGATGAGGAATCTGCAGGAGAAAAGCAATCCATTGAAATCCCATTCACAGCAAGGCCGGTTGTATCGCTCCATTCTCTGCTAGTACCAATATGCAAGTATAATCTTTAAAATGGCTATTACAGCTCAATAACCTCTAGGGCAATAACCATGAGATATATGCTTGGCTTGCTGGCTTCATCCAACTATAGCATTTCTACAGCATACAAGCAGACTAATTTACACTGCGGCTGATGCTTATTGCTTAATTCATAGGCAGCCAAATGAGGACACTCCTCAGATGTAGATGTCAGGCAATAATGGCAATGACAAGTAAGGCAGTGGCAAGTGCGGTTTACACCTAACTCACAGCTGTTACCACCTATACTGCTGCCTGGGACCCTGGGCAAGAGCCGTTGCGGTCTCAGCTTGCTCTCCCAAGCCCTTCCGCTACTCCACTATTCTCTTCACGTTCTTGCCAGGCTACACATTTTTGCCCATTTTTCATGGGAGAACAAGAGCAACGAGGAGAGCACAGATCGGCACGAATTAGCCCTGAAGAGAAAGGATCCGACAAATGCACCACATGTCTGACGTCCTAGTTAATCAAACCGCACCTACAGCATGGCTGCGATGCAATGAACAGGCCGCATCTGACAAACCTCTCCATCGACTATCTGTGCAAATGTTCTGTCTCCAACTCCTACTCAAAAACCTTTATTAGCAATTAGAAGTTACTCACCGTAGTGACTAACGTACTCTTAGCCCATAGTCCTTTCCTCCATACTGTATGGGCGTCCCTTCCAAGAGACAGGAGACGGAACCCTTTTCACCAGAAAAAACCTTCTTACCCTTTAAATTTAGAGGCGGGTGGGGGCGTGGCCCAGGGAGCATGCGCTGCCCTGACTCTGCCCTCCGGCGCCACACCTCAGTCCCCACTGACACGTCCACAATAGATTTAACATTGCCTAATGACACCAGTATTATTAGGGGGAGGGTGGAGGTTGGTGGAAAGGGGACTATGGACTAAGAGTACGTTAGTCACTACGGTGAGTAACTTATAATTACTCTTACGCCCGTCCCCTTTCCTCCATACTGTATGGGCGAGTACAACTGATTGCAGCCCCAGGGTGGAGAGGAGACCCTCCTTAAGCAAATAGGTTCCTGAGAACCGCCTGTCCGAAAGTGGCATCGCATATAGAGCCGGCATCCAAACAGTAATGCTTGCAGAAAGCCGAGGGAGAGGCTCAAGCGGCCGCCCTGCTTATGACTTCCCAAGGGACATGGCATTGGAATGCGATGGCCGTTGACTTGGCCCTGAATGTGTGGGCATGCATGTTGGCCGGCAGCGGCTTGTGCTGACCCTCATACGCTTCTTTGATGGCAGAGATCATCCAGTGGGATATGGAAACCTTTGAGGCCCGATAGCCTGGCCTCGAGCTGCCGAACGTGACGAACAGGGCGTCTGACTTGCGGAAGCCCTTGGTCCTGCCCAAGGAGCATTTTAAGGCACACCTGACATCCAGGCAGTGCAGCACACTCTGTGCTTCATCCTTGGGATTGGGAAACAACGTAGAAAGGACTATTTCCTCGTTCAAGTGAAATGCAGATGGAACCTTGGGCAGAAATGTTGGGTGCGTCCACAGGACTACCTTATCCTTGTGAAAGGTGGTATAGGGTTCAGAGGCAACCAGCGCCTGAATCTCGCTGACTCTGCGAGCCGAGGTAAGACCGACTAGTAAGGCCGTCTTGATGGTGACCAGCCTAATGTCCATAGACGCCATTGGCTCGAATGGTTCGTGCGCCAGGGCGCCCAAGACTATATTAAGGTCCCACACAGGGTGCGGTCTCTTGACGGGCGGGTAGAGCCTAGCAAGACCCATCAGATGTTTCTTGACGACAGGGCTGGAGGAGGAAAAAATGCCTTCCTTCGAGTTCCTGTAAGCACCAATGGCTGCAAGGTATGTACGCAGGTGTCAACCTGTACTCCCGAATGAGCGAGGTGCGCCGAAAAGGAGCGCACGTCGTCCAAATTGCAGGCCAAGGGGTCAATTCCATTGGAGTCTGCCCATTGGCAGAACCTGTCCATTTGCTCTTGTACTAGGCCCTGGTGGCTTTGCTCCTGGCACCCTGTATGATCTCCAGATTGGCCTGCGAGAGGCTAAGGTACCGAAGCGATACCTGCTCAGGTACCACGCTGTGACGGCTAGTTTCCCTGGCACAGGGTGCCCCCTGCTGTGCCAGATGATGTGCTGGGCCCGTCAGAAGGTGTATATGTCGCACCTCCGAGATGCTGGGGAGCTCCGAAAACCATGGCCTGGCCGGCCACCATGGAGCTATCAGAATGATGAGTCGGTGAGACTCCTTTATCTTGCAAATAACCCTGTGTATCAGAGGAGTGGGCAGAAAGGTGTAGGCTTTCATGCCGGTCCACTGTAGGTGAAATGCATCGGCCAGCAAGCCGGGGCCCTGCCCTTGCCAGGATGCAAACTGGAGACACTTCTTGTTGTGCCAGGTGGCAAAGAGATCCACGTGGGAATGACCCCACTTGTTGAAGATCTCCTGAGTAACGAGGTTGTTTAGCTGCCACTTGTAATTGTCTGCTCCCAGCCTGGTGAGTCTGTCCGCCTCCAGGTTGGATTCCCCCGGGAGGTGGACTGCCAAGAGGTAAATTTTATTTTCCAAGGCCCATTCCCACATGCTGATCGCCAGTCAGCACAGAGGCGGGGATATGGTGCCTCCCTGCTTGTTGAGTTAGTACATGCTGGTCGAGTTGTCTGTCTGGATGAGGACAACCTTGCCCTTGAGAAATGGGAGGAATGCTCTGAGCGCTAGCCAGATGGTGTTCAGCTCCAACTGATGTGGTATTCCTGCTCCTGTCGAGTTTAGGTACCGTGGACCGAGAGATCGTCCAGGGTGGCTCCCCAGCGCTCAAGCGAGGAGTCTGTGGTGATGGTGGCCTGTAGAGAGGGCGGCCGAAAGGGCTTGCCCGTCTGTAGGTTGCAGTCTATGGACCACCAAGTTAGGTCAGGGTGGAGAGATGGAGGAACGTTGATCATCACAGATTGCGAGCCCCGCTCCTGATTCCATGAGGCCGCGAAGTGCAGCTGAATCCTTCTCATCCTTAGTCTTGTGTGCGGCACAGCTAATAGAACCACTGCTAACAAACCCAGGAGATGTTGGTAGCACCATGCCGAGGTCACCTCTCTACTGAGGAAGTGGGCAGTGGCCCTCTTGATGGCTGAGATCTTGTCTTCCGACGGGAAAACCCTCTCAGAGCACATGTCCCAAATGAGTCCCAGGAATGTCAGAGTCTGCGTAGGGAGCAGCTGTGACTTCTTGAGGTTGAGCGAGGAGCCCAGGTCATGCAGTTTGTTCATAAGGGCAACCGCCTCCAGAGATGTCGCCCTGATGAGCCAGTCAAGGTATGGATAGACGTGAAGGCCCTGCGCTCGGAGGAGGCCGCTACAGCGTTCACAAACCTGGTAAAGACCCTGGGGGCCGAGTTGAGGCCAAACGGAAGGACTTTGTATTGGAAATGGTAGCCCATGATTCTGAACCATAGGAAAGAACGATGGGGCTGCCAAATTGGGACGTGCAGGTATGCGTTCTTCAGGTCTAGGGAGCACATACAGTCTCCCTTGTCTAATGTCTCCGCTATAAAAGCTGGCGTAACCATCTTGAATTTTTACAGGGGTAAGGAGAGGTTGAGGGTGGAAAGGTCCTGCACAACTCTCAGGCCCGCCTGGTTATTCTCCTGAATGGCGAAAATCCTGGAGTAGAAGCCAAAGCCTCGCTGGGAGGCTGGGACTTCCTCCAATGCCTGCCTCTCTACGAGCGACCGGATCTCTGCCAAAAGAGGTGCTGTCCCAAACCTGTGGGAGTGCAGGGAAGGAGGGAGGAGAGGCTGGGATGGGTAGACGGTACCCTGTGGATACTACGGAGAGGATCCAGGGGTCCACAAAATTCTGGCGCCAGAAATGTGTATGGAGAACAAGCCTGCCCCCCACCGGAGACACGTGGACCCGAAGGGGCATGTCATGCCTTCTTTCCCTCGGAGGCTGAGGGGGACTGAAAAAAGCCCTTACTCCTCTCCCCCTCTTTTTGTTGTTTGTGCCGGTTCTGAGACGGCGAGCGGTCCGGCTGCCTAGATCTGTGTTCCTGGAAGCCGCAGAACCCTCCATGTGTACGACCCTTCTCTGAGCGCTGCTGAGATTCGGTGTAAGATTTGGGCTTGGTCTTTGTAAGAATGGACAAGGACTTTGCCGTTTGTGAGCTGTTCTTTTTGCCCAGCTCTTCATCCTTAGAGGAGTGGAAGAGGTCCTCTCCCTCGAACTGTAGATATAGGATGCGCTCCTGGATGTCCGGGTTGAATTTCGTCGCCCGGAGCCAGGCTGTGCGCCTCATGTCAAGGATAAGGTGCACAGTACATAATGCACCATTGGTCTCACACTTCATGGAACTACAACATGCCCATGACTCTTTCAAATGGTGGGTGATTGATCGAGTCCTAGGCACCACCAACATATCCAACTCCCTTAAATACAAGGAATCCTGGTGGATATTCAAATTACAGACCTTGACGAACAGTCTCAATGAAGCAGCCCCCATGGACTATCAGGCCACAACCTGAAAGCATATCCATGGCATTCCATTGTGAACTTTACCAACCAGAACTGGTCCCCCCTGACAGGTCCAGTTCCCCACCCTGATGGACCAGTAGCCATCCATTTGGTCCCTTTATATGGGTGGATTATCACATCCACCATTTAGGCACCATTCCCAGCTCCCAGCAGCAGGGACCCATTCACCTCCACCCCTGCTTCTTGCACAAATTTAGCCTTACCCTGCCCCCACCACCACCCCCCCCCGGGGGGCACCCTTGTTCAACATATGCAGGCAGTTTTCACCTCTCCCTGGCGTTTCTGCCGCCCCAGCCCTGCGACCCCTTCGCTGAACCCCACTTACCAATCTGGAACCATTCCAGGCCCCGGCTCGGTGCCGTTGCCACATGGCCCCCTGCGCCTGCGCATCCACTTGCAGGACATTAGCCTCAGCTCCGCGTCACACATGGACGCCGAGCACATGTGCTACACACCGCGCGTGCGCGCGCGCAACAGACACTCGCCTGCCCCGCTCCACGCATGCGCGCCCGCCCTGACACTGTCTAGACGCGCATGCGCTTTTAAATACATTACGAGCAGCTCCACTTCATTCCATGACGGCACTTCACCTGACTCAACGCACACGGAGGAGCTGCCCCAGCCTTATCCACATTAAGCTAGATACAGGTGAGCAAATTCCAGCCCCCCTGCAACTCCTTTCCAGGAAAGCAACCATTTCCTCTCTTATGAAGCCCTGGTCAGAGCACCAGCTCAATACATGGCAATGTCATTCACTAATACAGCGCCACCTTGCCTTTCTTTCTTTCTTTTAAATCCTTATCCACAGGGCCGCTTTAATCGACCCAAACACACAGGCCATTATTGGGATGTAATTTACAGCCAGCTCAGACTGCGACTCCCACGCACAGCCTATGATTAATCACCCCCACAGAACTCTGGAAGCACAGGAGTTTCCACGCAGCTTCTAGGACAGGTCAGTTACTGGACTTTGAGGGCCCATAGCCCTTCACTTTATATTATAGCAGCAGCAATATGATGCTTTTTTTATCCTTCCACTTGTAATTTTTTATTTCTACAGAAACACTTGGTACTCTCTTCTGAGTGTACACTTTTGTCTTTGTCTATCTTTAGGGAGACCTGCACATATAAGGCCCCAGAAGAAGATTGTGAATTAGAACAATCGAAACGTCAGTGATCCTCGTGGGAAATTGATTGCATACCACATTTAAAGACCACACTGAATTTTCTCCACTGCTTAATAGACGTCGGACCAGTCTCTTTGTCAGGGATCAGCCACAGCTGACCACATTTTCTAACCATTGTCACATAGACAAATATAATTGTCTCTATCCACAATAACCCGGTTAGGGCATTATATCTATGCCTCATAAAAAAAAGGACTTTGTGCTTTCCTAACCTTACCGGTCTGTCTGAATGTATTGTGAAAAAATAGGAATTGAATACAATACTACACCGCATTGAAACTATGAGATTGTGCCCTCTATGAAGTAATATTGTGTACACCTCTAGTTCAATTATAACAATTACAAAGAATCATTGCATATTGTTTGCACAGACCGGAGAAGAATTGCACAGTTTTTCGGCATTGTTCATCTTTATCTTTACCTATATATACACACAGTTGTTGACCTGTTTTTGACCTAGCTATGTCAAGTTAAAATCATGGTGTTTCTCTGTGTTGTCTCGTTTTATCTGAACACTTGATTCTTTATTTTGTAAGAATAAAACTCATAAGACTAGCCACCAAAATAATAAAGAGGCTACCAAAAAACCAGTCATAGTTAATGGTTGTTTCTTCACCACATGATTAGGAATTATCACTAATGCATGGGTTCCTTGGGAAGGTTTTAAATCACAAACTGCTCAAAAATAACTGCAGTACGGAATTAGAGAGGACAGGAACACCTAATGTACACATACCTTGATTTTCCAGCCCACTAGTTCCTGTCCGACTTTAGGGCTGTCCCTCCAGTTACAAGTGTGGCAATGCAGATGGCACAGCCCGAGGTATCGATATGCGCCACTGTGGATTCCATTAGGTCATGCGCCACGAGCTTGGCCTCCGCTAGCCCCGCCTTAAAAGCGTGATTGGCATTAGGAGGGGCGTTCCGGAAGGAGGTCCGCAATTTCCCCACCATAACCATTGGTTGGCGGCAGCCAGCATTGCATCTGCGTTGGCCTGACGCATGTGCAAGGAGGCGTTGGAGTAGATCTTTCCATAAGCCTTCAAGATCTTCTCCTCCTTGCCTAGCAGCACCGCAGAGGAGGAGGCTGAGGACGACTGGGGCTTGGAGTAAAGTGATGCCGCAGCGATCACCGAGGAGTGTGGCTGAGGATGGGTCGAGAGCAAGAGTGTGTCCCCTTCATCTGCCTGTACTTGGCGTCCAGGCGTCGGTTGACCGGCTGGACTGAGTGGGGCTTGAGCCAACCCTTCTTGGCCAGGGAGACCACATCGGTTTGTAGTGGAATCCCTGTGTTGGCAGAGGGGCATCTTGTGAGGACTTCAGCCAGAACCCCCTTTGCCGGCTACTAGGCACTCCGCCAGGCCAGCAAGACGTTCATGGAAGGCCCTGGCTGAGGATGGCGTATCTGGATCCTCCCCCTCGTCTGTGTCCTGCGGATCTGGATGATCTTGTGGGGGAGGAGGGGTAGATGGAGCCAGAGGCTGGGGTACAGAGACCGCAACCGGAGGCTGAGGAGGCGGTGGAGGTTGCAGAGTTGGCTGTGTAGCCGGAGGAGGCGGCTGCACTGGGGTCAGAGAGCCCGATGGAGGCGTCTGTGGTGCCGTTAGCATGGGGGGCAGACTTCCCTGACTGCGTCCTTGATGATAACCCCCATCTGAGGAGCCTCAGGAGGCCGAGGAATTTGTCGAAGAGTGCCCCCTTATTGGCCGAAGAGGTGGCAGGGGGTACCGATGGGGTAGCAGGGGACTGCTGGAGCTGGTGTGTACCCAGTCCGTATGGACACATGGGAAAGTTGCCCTGCTCATATGAAGGGTAGACTGTAGGCCACGTACCTGGTTGAGGCCAGTCCCACCTCGACACTCAATCTTCATTGAATTCGTAGAATGGCGTTGGACGGGTGCTCCCATCTGGCATGGTGGCCATTTTGTTGAGCTGCCTGCCACTTGCCTGCGACATGTTGCCCAGCACGCTGGGTCCAGCCTTGTCCAAGACTCTCGCGTGTGGATCACGAAGCCTTGGCCCGGTAGGTGTGACACCCTCGACCCAGGGGCGGTAGAGCTGCGTATAGGCGTCCCCTCGGACGTATTGCCGGTATTAGGGTGTAGCCCATCGGACATATTGCCGGTATTAGGGCGTAGCTCCTCGGATGTACTGCTGGTGTCAGGGTGTAGCCCCTCGGCCATTGCGCCAGTAAAACGGCATAGCCCCTCGGGTGTAGTCTCGGTACAAGAACCTTCTGGTCCCTAGACACTGCGTCCGGGAAGATCCGAGGACCCCTCGACCCAAAGGCCAGTAGCTGTAGCAGCCTCGGTGCACGTGCCGGTGGAAGGACCTGGCCAGTTCCGCCCGCGCGGGAGAGTCCCTGGGAATGAGTCTCCCTTGCGGGGTGCGCTGGAAAATATTGGCCCGACCTTGGACCTGGGACGATGATTCATGAAGTTCTTGAGATCCTCTGGAGGCGACTTCTGGAATAGCTCCCTCCACCTGGCTAGTCTGTTCTTCAGCGTCTTCGAGGACAGCTAGTCACACGCCGAACAGGATTTCCAACCGTGGTCTGGGCCAAGGCAACAGGCGTGGGGGTCTGAAGTTGGGAAGAGCCCATTGCAGGATGGACACCTGCTGAACTCTGTAGACGTCGACATGCCCTGGGGAGGAGCGTGACAGCTGAGGACAGAGTACCTAAATGATAGAAAAGACAGAAAAGGACAAAGAAGAGGTATCCGCGCGTGGAATTACATGGCCGAAACCAAACCCAGGAGCGCTGGTTAATTCGGCCTGTTCCCGTCGACACCGAAAAGGGGACTGAGGTGTGGCGCCGGAGGGCGGAGTCCCTGGGCCGTGCCCCTGCGCTACTCTAAATTTAAAGGGGGAGGTTTTTTCTGGTGAAAAAGGTTTTGTCTCCCGTCCCTTGGAAGGGACGCCCATACAGTATGGAGGAAAGGGGACGAGACATAAGAGTATGTGGATTGACAGGCTGAGAGCCGCCTCAAACCTCTCTAACTTGCTACAGTGCTGCACACAGTGGCCAGCTGGAACTTTAATCTGTCAAAAAAGAGAACAATGCTAGGCCTTCCGGGCCATCACTAGAACCAAAGGTCATTTCTCATAAAGGTCTACCCCAGTGCCTCCTACAAGCCTCAAAACCCGTACACAGTGCGCATAGCTAGAGGCCAAAATTAAATTCTCCCTATATCGGTCACAAGCCACCTAGCTCTGAGGCCGCTCCATAACCTTAGTTTCAGAACGATGTTGAAACCCTGCAGGGGTCACACATGTGCTAGAAAGGCTTTCTTTGGTTCTTAGGCACTGATTGAACCACATGGAACTACTGGTAAAGAGAAGATGTGGACTACTGACTTGTTGAGGACTGTGTTCTCGGGTGCACTGAGATATAAGCAAGACCCCACCCAACCACTATGTAATCCCAAAGGAAGTGGGTTCTTGCACGTAAAGGTCGAAACTACTGTTGTTGACATGTCCCATCTCTCCACAGACATTATACCAGCTTCAAAAGGAATTCTTTCTTTTACACATTTTCACAGCAATAGGCCGAGAGCATTAATGACAGACCGCATGTTTGAACACACCCAGATACATACGTGCTTTTCCTTTTATTCATGATTCTTACAAAAAACACAGCTCTGAAACATGTATTTGTCTTTATTGCAACAATACGTTCCAAGCAGGAGGGGTTTAACTTGCTGCTAACCACCCAGAAAAGCAAGATAAAGGCATGAGCAACACAACAGCCTTTAAGGTTTGAGGGCCATTTCTAAGCAGTAAAGAAACATGCAGGGCATTGGTTATATATTTGAACAAATGCTGTGTTCGCAGGAATGTACAATAATGACAAATATGGTTTCTTTCTATTTCTTTAATTGCAATAAAAATTGATTTTGAAACTGTTTTGATCACTGGATACTTGATTCTAAGTTATAGTGATTTGTTGCAATGTTTTCTTTGACCCATTTGTTATTGTAAATACGTATTTATGTGATTACAAATGTACTTTATAGAATTTCTATATAATATTTTATAATAAATATATCACAAGGAGTATGTCAATTTAGGTTTTTAATAATTGATATGTATATAAAAAAAGTATTGAAAATGGTGTAGTTTAGACAGAGTAATATAGTGTCTGGTCTGTTTCCTGATTTCCATCATGCCAACATCCAGAGGCACATTTTCCTTTGCTAGGAGTTGTTTCTACCAATCAAGAGTTTGGCCCCGGCGGCCTCAACCTTCCTCCGCCTTCTGGCCCTCAGAGCATCCTGCATTATCGTGGTGCCTGGGGCTTTGTTGTCAGTCTCAATATCAGTGTAGCATGACAGAAGTAGTGCAGGTTCCGGACTGCTTGTTACAGAACCTTCTGTGGTGGGCCCAGCAAAAAAATATACTGAGAAGAGTTTTAATGGCACCATTAGCCTCTGCTGACAATGGTCAAGGACACAGCACTGAAGTGCTCATCTGGATGATCTAAGAGTGAGTAGTCTGTGGATCCTTGCTGAACACAGGAACAAACCTACTGGTAATGATATGGGACTGTTTTACCGAAGTAAAAACAATCACGGCGGAAATTACCGTAGTCTTTCACTGCAAATCACTTTTTTTTTCGACAAAACAATCTAAATTTGGCAGAAGACCAAAAGCCCCCACCACCTACCTTTTTAGCTTGCCTCCGATGCTTCCCCTGTGCACCTGCAGCGTCAGTTCCGTCCCTCCAACGTGGGTCGGATCCCACGCCGCAGGGTCCCTTTTTCTTTATCAGTTTTTTATTTGGGTCCGCTACTTCCTGCACCTCCTAAAACCCATAATACTGAAACATGGGGAGCAGGGGACACCCCCTGCTCCTCTTGATTGGTATTTTTGGGCTTCGGTTTTTTAGTACAAGCTGGATTTGGCCAAATTGTCAATTCAACCATTTTTTACAAGCAAGTTGGATGCTTCCCTGGTACTGCGGCCATCAGAATGGCCCTGATGACATTCCTTCCCTCTGTGAGAGGAACATGTGTCAGGATCCTATCAGACAACACAGTGACCATGCATTACCTAAACAAGTGAGGTGGTGTCACTGCTTCTGTGCAGAGAAGTGACAAAACTGTGGCAGGGGAGTACATTTTGTGTCAGCTATCCACGTTGACAGCACAGAGAACGCAATTGCTGATGTCTTGGCAGGCAGGCCTGGTCTTCCCATGTGCTACAGTTTTATCGCTTCCCACGAGTGGGAGCACGGCCAGGAAGTATTGGATGAGTTCTTTACACTTTGGCGACCCCTTTAGTGATCCTCTTCTTAAGTGTCAACAGGCAGTGCAAGTTGTTTTGGGGAAGGTAAATTCCCCACCAGAGGTCTTTAGGACACTCAATTGTTGAATGAAACTTTACTCTCCTTTATCAGTTCCCTCCAATTCCTATCCTTCATACCGAATGAGACTGTACACGTTTGAATGCTCCAAACTTGGCCCGGAGAATGTGGTAATCAGAACTATTGGACATGTCCATCTTTCTCCATGTGGCAGGGCGGATCTACTCGCCCAGTTGAAGGGTTAGGTCCTCCACCCGAATCTCAGAAAGCTCAACCCTCATGCTTTGCTATGCAGCAGAAAATGTGCAGTACAGGTGGCCCGTAACCGACTCCGGAACGCAACAGCCGAATGAGCAAGTTGTTTAGCTGGAAAAAATATTGAATCAATTCCCTCAATCAGCTACTGGAGCAAATAGCTTGGTGGTAAACCTTGGAGCGGATGACTAGCTAATGGGTGCAGGACTGCAAACTGATAGTGGACGTTGCCAACCACAAATCTCAAGTACTTCCTGAGCTTCAGATGCATTGGAAAATGAAAGAAGCTGTCCTGATGGCCCAGGGACTGAATGATGTGGCTAAGGATACCACCCTTTAACTCGACCCTGTCCAGGTTTAAGTTCAGCAGCCACAGATCATGGATGGTTCTCATTCCCCTGTTCCTTTTAGGCACCAGAAAGAAATGGGAGCACCATCTCTTTTCCACCTGTTTCCTAAGCACTTAGTGAAAGTGGACAGTTTTTCCTGGTAAGATTGTTAGCAATAGTCGAGGGGATGGCAACCCAAGCGACTCCGCCACCTCTACCGTTGTCTTTCTAAATGCCAAGTTCCAGTGATATTATAGGGCAAGACCTGCATGAAGTGTGAATCTAGCAAGGTATCCAGACCACTTACATCTGAGATACATCACCAGGTTGGCAATGTCAATGTAGTCATCACAGCATTTCTGAAGGAGAAATTACTTACCGGTAATGTTCTTTTTAGGTATTCATCTCCCGCAGAACCCTCATCTGATATATATTCCCACGAGCTCTGCTGCTTTGGAATTTTTTGACAGGGGGAATAGTGGACCTCGATATGGACATTAATCCGTCATGCTCGGCATCTTGTCTTCGGCTCCGGACGTGACAACAGGTATGGTATAAATACCTAGTCTCTACGCCCCACACCTCAGTTTCCCCTTTTCCCTGAGCACACCACACTGCATAGGAAAACAGAACAAAAGGGCTAATGAGCCCTTAAAAATGAAGTAGGAAGAATTGTAACAAACTATGTAGCTATATAAAAAATAATTAAAAAAAACATGTGGCAGGAAAGACAGAAAACTGAGACAGAAAACCATCACCAAGTCAACGTGAAAGATAGGATGCGCACCAACCACTGACTATCTGAGCGGGGCTGGATGGAGAAGAATCCACAGAAAGAACATTATGGCAAGTAATTTCTCCTTCAATGGAGAAATGAAGACTCCCAAAGCAGTAGATGAAGGAGTCAGGCAGAAGGTTATACTAAGAAATTTTGCAGCATTGCCCTGCCAAAACGCGCATCAGCTGTACGAGCCATATCAGCAAAGGTATGGAGGGATGACCATGTTGCAGCGTGAAAAAATATCCCGAACAGGGAGTCCCCTCTGCAGTGCTGTTGACAATGTGACTCCCCTAGTCGAATAGTCCCCGATGCCTGCCGGTAATTCCTTTCCAGCGGACTGGTATCATTCTGCCATACAGAAAATTATCCAGCGGGTTAGTCTGCTTAGTTATGGGCAGGCCCTTCCAGGCTAAGGAAAAGTGAGCAAAGAGCTGATCAGCTCATCTGAAATCAGCTGTCCTTGCAATATAACTACTCCATGCCCTGTTCGGGTCTAGGCGACGTAACCGTTTCTCCTGCTTAGAAGGATGCGAAAGAGGGCAGAAGGCCGGAAGGTCAATGGATTGTGACAGGTGGAATTCTGAGACAACCTTGGGGAGGAAGCCAGGACTTACCCAGAGTGAGACTTTCTCCCAGGAAAAAAAGGGTGGCTTACAGCATAAGGCCTGCAGTTCACTCACCCGCCTACCAGATGCAATAGCCACCAAAAAGATTGTTTTCAAAGAGAGAAGTCTTAAGGGACAAGCATGCATAGGCTCAAAAGGAGCCACCATCAGAAAAGTCAGTACCAGATTAAAGTCCCAATCCGGGAAAAGAAAGGGAGTTGGCGGAAATGTATTTACAAGGCCTTTCAGGAATTGTGCCACCCCTGGGATCGTAAAAAAAGAACCTTGATCCGGAGATCTATTGAACACAGACAAGGCCGCCAAATAACCTTTAACTGTGGTGACCTGAAGGCCTGCTGAGGTCAGTGACAGAAGTAACTTCATCACTGTAATGGTGAGACAATAGATGTCAATAGGTCAATCTTGCGTTCCCTGCACCACACCAAGCTTCTCCTTCTGCACGCGTATAAACATCTTGTAGACGGTCTGTGGGCAGCCAGCAATACCTGAAGTACCTCCAAAGAGGTCTGTGTCATCATACCTCATCCTCAAGAACCATGCATGTAGGTTGCAGGAATCCGGGGTGGGGTGGACCAACCAACCCTTCGACTGGGTGAGGATATCCGGACACCGAGGCAACCGGTGAGGCGGAAAGATGGTCAGATCCAGGCGATCTGAGTACCATGTTCTCCATGCCACATCCGGGCGTTTAGGATCATGGTCGCTCGAAATCGCTTCAACCTCTTGAGAACTTACGGAATAACTGGAATCGGAGGGAAGGTGAAATGGAGAGGGAAGGTCCATTCCACCAGAAAAACGTTCCCCCCAGTGCACCAATCGCTGGGAATTCCCTCGAGGAAAACCGTTTGCACTTCCTGTTGGACTCTGTGGAGAACAGATCCACTGCAGGAGTACCTCAGAGAGCAAAGACTTCCTCTTGGACTGCCGGGCACACTTCCCACTCGTGTGAGACCGTGCTCTGCCTGCTCAGAGCATCCGCCAAGATGTTCTCTGTCCCAGCCAGATGAACTGCAGAGACCGTGATTTGGTTCTCTCTCAACCAGAACCACAGCTGAATTGCCTCCATACAGAGTGGCCGAGAGTGCACGCCACCCTGTTTGCTGAGGTATGGTGCATTAGCATGGCCACCATGTTGTCCGTCAAGACAAGGACATGCTTCCCTTTGAGAGATGGGGCTAACCTGATGGCACACAACTCCAACCTGTTGATTTGCCACTTGGCTTCTGATGGAGACCTGAGGCCGGTCACCTGCAATTCCTCTGAGTGGGAACCCCAAACCTCCAGGGACACATCTGTGACCACTCGGGCCTGGGGCCAAGAAGGCCAGAAGGGTTCCCCCACCAATAGATTGCTGCACGTGTTGCATCAGCTGAGTCCACGGACTACTTGGCTTGACACAAAGGTGATCTGTGAGTGCTCCCAGGTACTGAGACCACTGGTCCCTCATGAGGCATTCGAGGGATCGCATATGCAACTTGGCCTCTGGCACTAGAAAAATACAGGCGGCCACGAGACCTAACAGGCGGAGGAAAGAAGCCGCTGGAAGAGTGGCGTGGTTCTGAAACAGCTGCACCATCTGGGCGATGTTGCCAACTCTCCCCTCAGGAGGAAAAGCTTCCCCTACCCGGGTGTCTAGGACTTCTCCGATCAGCTGGAGCAGCTGGACTGACATCAGATGGGACTTCTTCCAGTTGAGGGAGAAGCCCAGCCTGTGAAGTAGTAGGCAGGTGTCTTCCAGATGAGACAAGACTTGCCCCACCAACGTCCCTCGGATCAGCCAGTTGTCCAGGTACTGAAATACATGGACCCCGGATCTCCTGAGGTGAGCCGCAAATACTGCCATCTGCTTGGTGAAGACCCTTGGCGAGGATGGAAGCTCTTTGAACTTGTGGTGTTTGTCGCCAATGAGGAACCTTAGGAACTTCCATGTGCAGATACACCAAAAGCACAGGAAGTAAGCGTCCTGTAGGTTGATGGACACCAGCCAGTCCTGGAGTCCGAGAGCGTGGAGAATTTCTCTCAGCGTCACCATCCTGAATATGTCCTTCCTCAGGAATTTATTCAAGGCCCTGAGGTGCATGATGCAGCCGGAGAGCCATCTGGAAATGGAAGTCTTCGAGAGAGCCTTCCCTTGATTCACAGACCCAAAGTTCACAAACAGTTGTGACGTCTTCTGAAAACTCTTCGTGCGGTCCACGTAGAACTTCAGCGCTCTAGCTACATCCAGCGAGTGCAAAGTTGTCTCGGCCGGCGTCGAAGGAGACGGGAAGAAAACTGGTAACACCAAGGGCTCGTTGAGGTGGAAGTCCGATGGCACCTTGGGCATGAAGGAGGAGTGCGTCCTCAGCACCACCCTCGTGTCATGAAAAGTCAATTATGGAGGCTTGCAAGATAGGGCCTGGATCTCTCCCACTCGTCGTGCGGAGGTGATGGCCACGAGGAACGCTGTCTTCCATGACAGGAACTTCAAAGGTGCCAAATGCATAGGCTCGAATTGGGCCCCCATGAGCCTGGTCAGCACCACATTAAGCTCCTACGCCAGGGCAGGAGCCTTCACCGGCGGGAACGATCGGAATAGTTCCTTCATAAATTCCTTCACCAGGCGGTGAGACCACAAGGACGCCCGTCCCGTAGTCCTGGTATATCGGGAGATGGCAGCCAGATGTATTTTGATGGAGGCGTGAGCCAGTCCAGCTTTGGCCAGCGACAGTAGGTACGGCAGTACTTGAGGGGCCGTAATCCGCAGAGGGTTAATCTTCTGTGCACGGCACCAGACAGAGAACCTCTTCCACTTATGACCGTAACACTTGAGAGTTGAGGACGCCCTGGCTTTTGCAAGAACCTCTCTGCAGTCAGCCGGGATATCGTACCCTCCAAACTCTAGTGCTGCAGGAGCCAGGGCTGCAAGTTCAGCGACTGTGGGTCATGATGGAGAATGGCGCCCCCTTCTCTGGAGAGAAGATCCACGTCCGCCAGCAGCTTGACTGGTGGGGACGTTGACAAGTCCAGAAGGTCCGGGAACCAGATCTGCCTCGGCCACGACGGTGCGACGAGGATCATTTTTTTTTTTTTTTTTTTTTTTTTTTTTAAATGTTATGTTTGACTTGTCAAACATTTCATTTTTTTATTTTTTTATTTTTCCCGTTTCCTTGTGCTCTTCATGCTAGTACATCATTATTCTGTTTGTTCTTTTACAGTTCTTTGTTGATTTCGATCCAGAATTTGATCACTGTGATGATCAACCAATGGTTGTTTCCTTGGAGCAGCTTTGCCCATCGCTCTTCTGTCGTCATTTGTTGCTCTGAGATTTTGAAGAAGTCTCTAAATATATCACGTTTATTTTTTAGCTCTGGGCACACCATGATTAGATGGAATAAGGTTTCTTGCTCCACTGGGTCTTTACAATAACGACAGATTGCCGAGATGCTACGTGTTCTATCTATCAATGACAAGTATTCACGCATGGGTAGGATATTCAGACGAAATCGTAAAAATAAGTCGCGAATTTTCACACTGGGGAATTGAAGTAAGTACGCAGGCATCTCATTGATAGCTCTTACTTCCATAGCGGTGTTTAGATGTCTTTTAAATTTCTTCTGATCTTCTGTTGTTCTTATCCAGTCATTTTCTTGTACTTTCCGTTTGGCATATTGAGGTCTGTTTCTCAGCATTTCTTCAGTAATGCCTTCATCTTGCATATTTCGTTTGATCTCGCTTATCCACTTTGTTAACGCTGTAATTTGGAATGCATCTTTTTTATCTTTGAAAATTTCCAGTGATGGGATGTTTTCTTGCGAAATGATTTTTCTATATAGGTCCATTTGTTTCCAAAGTACAATGGATTTGATAGATTGGAGGGCAAGTTCATATCGAATTCTAGAGATTGGTAAAGACTTCGGCAGAGCAAGGGTTTTCCTCCAGAATATAGCTTCATATCTTGGCCATTTCAATAGATGTTGATTTATCAACGATTCGCTCGCATAAGTCAGGATTGGAATGACTTTTTGCTTATACAATAGGGTTGTAGGTTTTACTGTATATGCACCATATTTGCAGTGAAAGAAGCGGCCTTGTCTTGACAACGATATTGCCTTTTCTTTGATATTTTCTTGCCATTCTTTTTCGTTCTTAGATGGGTTTATTATTACACCTAAGTATTTTATGGATTTGGTTGCCAGAATGCTTTTGTGTTCTAGGTATAGATTTGGAGTCCTTTGCTTCTTAGAGTTTTCAGTTATGATTTTCATCATTTTGGTTTTTTCTGTGTTGATTTGTAGATCATTTTCCTTCATGAATGTTTGCGTTTTGTTCAGTGTTGTTTGTAGACCTTTCACCGTTTTGTCCAAAATAATAATATCATCGGCAAATATTAAAGTTTGGATAGGTTCACTATTTATCTTCGGTGGATTTGCCGTAGTGTGTTGAATATTTCGTTCAAACTCATGGGTGTAGAGATTGTAGAGGCAAGCAGCTAGTGGACAGCCTTGCTTGAGCCCATTCCATGTGAGTATTGGTGCTGTTGCCTTTCCGTCATTTGAGAGGCGAACTCTGATTGACGTATTCGAGTATAGTTGTTGTATTGGTTTCAGAATGGCCGGTGGGCAACCCCATGCAGCCAATTTGAACCATAGAAGTTGTCGGTTGACTAGGTCAAAGGCCATTTTTAAATCTATAAAGATTGCGTATACCTGCTGTACTTTTGTAAATGCTTCGTGTTTTATCATGTTCAGCAGCAGAAGATTAACGTTGGTGCTTATTTTTGAGACAAAGCCGGTCTGTCTTTTTGCTTGTTTACCATGGTGTATGGCCCAATCAGTTAATTTTTTTTCAAGATAGCCTGCAAATAATTTGCCCAGTGGGTCTAATAGAAAAAACCCTACCAACTACAGACCGATAGCACTATCTCCTGCCTTGTAGATTGGTATTAAAACGGCTATCGACCATGTACGGGGAATCTCATTCGTTTTTTCTATCAGGAGTAAAAGATGTGAGAAGAATTTGGCCCAGTGTTCTGGATTTGCTTTAAGGTTGCCGTTAGCCAGCCCATCAGGTCCTGGGGCCCTAGATGAATTCAGACTCCTCATAGTAGTGGTGATATCTTCTATATCCCATTTTAGGGTCCAGGGTTCAGTGTCTTCTTGTAGACTTGAAGCTGGTTGGAGTATTGGTTTCTTATATAGGTTTTGATAGTGTTTAACCCATATATGTGATTCCACCTCTTGAGTCAGAATTTGCTTTTTCGATGTGTTGTTCATCAAGGACCACAACTGTCGCGTGTTTTTTCCACTTAACGCTTTCAAGAGTTCTTCTGCATCATGTTGTTTCGTTGTCATTTTGTATGCTTTCATTATGTGGGCAAATTTTTGATTTTCTTTTTTTATTTCAATTGCATTATTTCCTTTTTTTTTCTTTATTTGTCGGAGTTGTTTGTAGTGTTTCTTTTTTTCTAAAAAGATTTGAAGATTGAAATAATGAGTATGCAACTGTTTGGCTCTTTGTTGATTTCTTGCTGTGGATTGCTGATATTTCTGTAAGATCCAGCCATAGTTTAGTTTATCTTGGTCCTTCATCGCTGTGTCTTTAAATAGGTTAGTTAAATCTCGAGCTTGATGATCTTTAATTCTAAGGCGATTCAACCCGTTGGTTATTTCAAGTTCAGGAAGATTCAAACAATGATCGCATGAAGGTTCGGCCGGCCAGGAGATGAAGATTTGACGATCATCGCTATTTGAGTTTGACACATTCGCAGTGCGATTTGTGATTTTCCGAATACCTTCTGTTGTGAAGATATAGTCAATTATTGTGTTGGAGTTTTCTCTTGACCAGGTCGGCAACGGGATGCCTTTTTCGTTGGTGGGTTGCACGCTTAGGCAAATGTTGCGTAACGTCATTTCCTTGATCCATTTTCTCGCTCTCGATGACATTTCGTTAGGTGCCAATTTCTTTCCTTCTTTATCAAAGAGGTGGAAATTGAAATCTCCTGCCAGAATGATTTCGTTTGTGCTATTACTGATATTCAGTCCATCGATTTCCTCACATAAAGAGTCGATGAATTTGTTGTCAGACATAGCTGTAGGGTTCCAGTAGATGTTAAAAATCGATAAACGCGTGTATTTTGCAGGATAAGATGTATTGGATTTCTGTATTGACGGAATGTTGATGGTTAGGAATTGGGCCCATGGGTGAATTATTTTACTTTGCAATATACGCCATGTGAGTTTTATTTTTGTTAGTATGAGCATTCCTGAGGCTGGTCTTCCTTGTTGAGAGAATATGGCTGGATTCGTAAATGATCTATAACCGTCGCACACCACTTCCTCTTTCAACCATGTTTCCTGGAAACAGATGATATCGACTTCTTCAAGTGTAGATGTCTCTTTTTCCAGAAGATGTCTGTAACCCCTCGTGTTCCAGGAACATAAGGTTGTATGTGGGTTCAGTAAGTCTTTTCGTTGTTATAGGTACGTTTTCTTTGTTCTGTGGTTCACTTCTAGATTAGTGCTGGTTCTTGGCTTTTTATTCTGGTCGTGTGGTCTCAAGCTTAGATCGTTGAGCTTTGGTCGCCCTTCTTGGATGGTGTATTGTCTGGTTCGTTTGTTGAATATATTCTTGCTAAAAATTTGTAGCGTTCTTGTTTTTTTTTCCGCCATCAAACGAGATACCATTATTTCTTCTGTTTGAAATCCCAGAGTCGATAGGTGATGTTTATTGTCAATGACACATTGCATTGTGTCGTGGTTTGAAAAATCAACGTGGGCTTCTTCCATATATTGCTTGTATGGGAATATGATTAGCTCAATGTCTTCCGTTTTTATGTGAGACAATTGTGGGATTGCCTTAAACAGGCGTAGGGTATTGGATCTATTTAAGATGACAGGAACTTCAGTGCTTGGGTTGTTCGGAAATATGGCCAGTCGATATGCACATGATGCATTTGACGGATTTTTAAAGATTGGTCTCGAGAGTTTAGGTGTTGTAAGAATCGGCGTGTAACCGTTGGTTTCTATGGGTCTTTCTGACTCATCTGCTGTCCATTCTTCTTCAATTGACACTGTCGAATATGCCAAAGAGATGTTACTTTGGTGCACATTTTCGATGCTTTCGCTCCGAGTGCAGTCAGATATCGAATTTTCATATTCATCTATTATAATGTGGGATTCATCTTGAGAGTTTATAGAAATGGGGTTGTAGGCTCTTCTGTCATCTTCTGTAGAGATGTCTGTCAGGTTACTTGAGTTTGCAGGTTTAATTCGCGATTCTTGTCTGGTTGAGACTTTAGGTCTCATTGACTCGTTAGCATGTGGCATAAAATTTGTAGTTCTATCTCTTTTTTTCCAGGATCGAGGATGTTTGTTGGTTAATTGCATCTATGAGTATATCTAATGGTTCCATCGTTGATTGGTTGCCTTGAGGTGTAAGATTTCGAGCTTTATCTTTTTTTCCAGCGATTGTAATTGGATGTGATAGAGTAGACTGATTATTTGGTAGAGATTTTCTGTTGGTCTTTGTTTTTTCATTGTTTGTTTTCTGCGCATTTAGTACCTTTCGCAGAAATGCACGTGACCCGTTTTTAGCAGGTTTTTTGGGCTTTGGTTTATTCGATGAGTCCTGTCCCACTAGTCCTCGTTTTGAAAGATCAAAGATATCAAATGGTGTGCAAACAGGAGGTTCGGTGGTATTTTGCCACACAGACACCAGGGGTTGTGTCACTGGCACTGGATAGGGTTGATGTTCATATTGTGTCGTTTGGTCTATTTTCCTCATGTTCAGGTTCGATTGGTTGTCTGAGTTTGTTTAATGGTCCATTGTAGGTTCGTTGGTACTTGTGCAGATTTTTTTACTTTATCATCTACTATTTTTTTTGTGATAATTGAGAATGTGTCCATTAAATTTAATTTGTCAGCTCTATCAGCTCTTGCCACTTCGGCTAATCTATTTTGCCATATTCTTGACGATTCAGCTTCATATTTTAGTCTTTCTTGTATGGAGTTTATAAGGGATTCAAACTGCGTTTGCTTGGTCAAGAGCATTGCTAGCAGTGTCGCTTGATCCTTGATAGAATCAACCATCGCTTCTTCAATTTTTAAAAAAGGAATCATAGCTGTTGATAGTACTGCTACCAGAGTGTTTTGCAGATCTAGCATCGTCGTCGGTATTCTTTGTTGATATTCTGTAGGATTACTTATATTCCCCAGGTTCACTCCGATGGACGAATTGTTTTTATTTGGATTGTTTTCCAAGGGTTCATTCGTAGGTGAAACGGTTCTGGGTGAACCGATTGGGGTAGATGTCTCCATTTTTCCGATTTGTTTTGGCGTAGTGAATCCGCCAAACACCTCCTTTATTTTTCCTTGTGAATCCATAATCGCATCAATTTCTGTAATGTCGAGAGATAAGCGGGCAATTCTTGCTTTGAGTGGATTTGTGGGCTCATCATTTCTCATAGCAGTCGGCAGATGTGTTGTTTGCCATTGCCGTTTAGCTGCCCTTGCACGCTCTTGTAGCGGTGTTTGGTAATGAGCTTCTAGTCTCAGATTTTGACCTTGTATCTCTGGAAGTGATACTGATTTTGTAGCATCACGTATGGGGTATATGTGTTCCAGATGGGACGTGGAAGGTGTGACCAAACGTATGGTGTTTATGTCTATTTTGCCGAGTGCAGGTGTGGGTACTACATGTTCAGGATGGTCCAGGGTATCCTGGACTTCAGGTTTAACTTTATTTTTATTATAAGTATTTGGTGTCTTAGAAATATTCAATGTGGTTTCATCCATATCTCGTTTGATGGTCATATTTTGTGTAGATACTAACGATTCGTCTCGTTTGCCTTGGAGCCTTGTTCGGGGCCTTGTGGTTTCCATGTAGACTTGCGATTCCTATCGCCGATCCAGCCGCAAACAGCAGAAAACAGCCTCGCCCTTTTCTCCACCGCGGGCTTCTCGCCACAAGGGTGACGGAGTGCTGGTTATGTAGGTACTTCCTGTAGGCGTGTCACACGGACGTCGGGTGACGCTTGTCACGTGATGCGGAACTGATGGGTAAGCACGCCGCTCGCTTCAACTGCTATCGGCTCCTGCCAATAGACTAACGCGAGTTGGAGCGGCGCTTCGCCTTTCCTTGGGTCAACAGGTAAGATTCAGGATCGAGTGATCGATTAGTAACTCAGCCGCACAGCAGAAAACAGCCTCGCCCTTTTCTCCACCGCGGGATCATTTTGCACCTGGACTTCTTGAGCTGGTTGATGAGGGTGTGGCAGCAACGGCAACGGAGGGAACGCGTATAGAAACAGGCCGTCCCAGGGGAACGAGAAAGCATCGCCCATGCTCCTCGGCTGCGGGAACCTGCTGGCGAACCTCTGGCACTTGGAGTTCGTCGCCGTCGCGAAAAGGTCGATCCGGGGTTTGCCCCATCGTCGAAAGAGCTGATCCACCTGGTCCTGACGTAGTTCCCACTCATGGCACGAGCGCAGCTCCCTGCTGAGTGAGTCGGCGATGGTGGTTTTTATTCCTGTCAAGTGGAAGGGAACCAGAAACATCCCCTGGGCGACGGCCCAGTACCACAGATCCTGGGCCTCCTTGGATAGGGCTGGGGATCTGGTGCCCCCTTGCTTCCGTATGTAGAACATCGTGGTGGTGTTGTCGGTCAAGAGCCTCACCAGTTTGTCCTTGAGGGACGGAAGGAACAACTTGAGCGCCCAGAACACTGCTCGGAGCTCCAGAATGTTGATGTGGAGAGACCTCTCCTCCGGGAGCCAAAGGCCTCTTGCGTGGAGATCTCCGGTGTGGGCCCCCCAACCCTCCAGAGGCATCCGTCGTCACCGTCTCCTGAAACGCCGAAGTTTGAAAGTCTGTGCCTGTTGTGAGGTGAGCACGGGTACCCCACCATAGGATCGCTCGACGGAACTCCTCGTTGAGAGGGATCCTGTCCTCGAAGCAACCCGTTGCCTGAAACCAGCGGGCGTCGAGGAACTCCTGTAGCGAACGCATCAGAAGTCTGCAAAGGGGTACAAGGTAGATGCATGAGGACATCATCCCGAGGGGGGACTTGATGGACCTCACCCTGGCTACGTATGTGGCTAGCAGGCGCCACACCTTACCCAGGATGGTCTTGGTCCTCTCCTCTGACGGGGAGGCCAATTGCCCCACTGTATCGAGCTTCGCTCCCAGAAACAGTGCTACTTGAGACGGAACCAGGTGGGATTTGGGGTAGTTGATGGTGAACCCCAGTTCCGTGAGCAGCCGGACGGTCCTCGCTGTGTGTTCGACGGCGAGTTCACTTGTCCTTGCCCAGATTAGCCAGTCGTCCAGGCAGGGGTAGACGTGGATCCCCTGCAGGCGTAGCCGCGCCGCCACTGGTGCCATGCACTTGGTGAATACCCTGGGTGCCGACTTTAATCCGAACGGTAGGGCTCTGAATTGGTAGTGGCATCCCTGAACCACAAACCTGAGAAATTTCCTGTGCCCTTTTAGAATGGGGATGTGGAAGTAAGCATCCTCCAGGTCCAACGACGATAGGAAGTCGCCCTCATCCAGCTGTCCCAGCACGTGCTGGAGGGTGACCATCCTGAATTTCTGCACCTTGATGTATTTGTTTAATCGACGCAGGTCCAGGATGGGGCGCCAACCGCCTGTCTTCTTCCTGACGAGGAAGTACCTTGAGTACACTCCGGAGCACTGGAGCCTTCTGGGGACGAGCTCGATGGCACGTTTCTTGAGCATCACCCTTACCTCCAACAGCAGTTGAGGGACGTGATTCTCCTTCCTGGCCACGGGAGGAATGCAAGGGCACTTCTTTTGGAATTCCAGCGAGTGCCCGTTGGCCAGGGTGTCCAGCACCCAACGGTCGGTGGAGATGGACTCCCACACGCTGACGAACTTCGTCAGCCGGCCTCCCACCGGGTTGCTTCGGTGGGGGCCCGACGACACGGCTGTGTCAGTCTTGCTTGGAGGCGGCCTTGCCGCCTTGGCCTCCTTGGCAACGACGGCGGGATCCCCCTTGCTTGCCGCAACCTCTGTAGGCCTCCTGGGAAGAGGAGAGGGCCACCTGGCGGGACGTGGAGGAGCCACCACTGGATCCTTTGGAGGCACCCTGTCTGCCTCCTGAGCTCTGAAAGGGCCGTTGGTGAAGTACCCCTAGGGCCCGGGCTGTCTCCGAGTCGGTCTTGATGGCCTGTAGAGACTCATCCACCGCCTTACTAAAAAGGTTGTTGCCGTCGAACGGCATATCCAACACTCTGGTCTGGACGTCCTGGCGAAAGTCTGTCGCCTTGAGCCATCCTCGTCGTCGGAGGCAAACTCTGTTGCCCAGTTGGCGAAATCCGGTATTGGCAATGTCCGTTGCCACCGTTATGGCGTGATCCGATGCCACCTCGCCTTACTGCAGAATTTGGAGGGCCTCTGCCCTCTTGTCGTCAGGTAGGAAGTCTAGCAGGGGAGCCATCTTGAACCAGAGCTCCCTGTCGTAGCGGGCCACAATCGCTAAGGCATCGGCCGCCTTAATCGTCCTCGCCGAAGACGAGATGACTCGTCGTCCCATGGAGTCCAACTTCTTGCGCCCTCGCTGTCTGGTGGGGAAGTGGAAGTTGAAGCCGCCGCACCCGCTGCTTTCTTCTTAGCCGCTGCCGAGACGACAGAGTCCGGCGTGGGCTGGGCCCTGAGGCACAAGGGGGCGGCATCGGGGACTCGGTACTTCTTCTCGTATCTGTCCCTCTTGGCGGGTGTCGTGGCAGGGTTGAGGACAGCAAGCCTCTCGTCCCAGATGTCGTCGAGCAAAGGCACCGCAAGGACCGTCTTCCTCTTGGCCTCTTGTTGTTGGTAAAGAAACCCTTCCTTTTTTGGTTCTTCAGGGCAGAGCTGGAAGAGCTCGGATGCCCTGGTTATCATGGCGTGGAAGGAGCCAATTTCGTCGGCTGGAGAAGCCCGAGGGGGGGTGATGACGGGATGTCCGCTGGGTCATCGCCGCCGTCGTCGTCGTCCGTCCCCGTATCCGTCGCTGTATCCTCTCTAGGGTCCGGCGAGCGGTATGAGGGTTCCACAGTCCCCGCGGGCACAAAGGGCAGAGAGGGGTGGACTCTCCTCCGCTTGTTCGGAGGGTTTCCCGACGGGCCTGGTTCTGGATCCTCCGTCGGGGTCCGTGGTAATCTCGTCCTTATCTCGGTACATAAGGATTGGATCGCCAACAAAATGGCCGCCGAGCTATCCTGGGGCTCGGGTAATGGCTGCGACGGACGGGATGGCCGCTCCACTGGGCCCTCTTCGTCACCATTGTCGCTACCTTCGATCACGTCAGCAGGTACCGTCCCCTGGGATCGGACTTCTTGAACCTCTCGTTGAGGCCCTTCTCGGTTTCCACCAGCTCCTCCTTAGAGGCTGATTCCGAGTCTGTAATAGCCACCAGCCCCCACCCCCCTCTTTTTCCGCCAGGGACTTCACAGGGGTCTTAACGATGGGCTGGAAAGAGGATTCCCTCAGCAGTGGCAGGGATACTCTGGGCCCAGAGGCCGTTTCCACTGGCGTAGTCTCAGCCGGCTTTGCCAGGGTCACAGTGACCACTTCAATAGAGGCCTTTGCCGGCTGGATCAAAGCCCTCACCACCTTAGGTGCATCCTGGGCCTTCGCCTTGGGGGGAGGGTCAGCGCCTCGCTCCCCTTTTGAGATAGACCGGAGCCGCTCCAGCAGCTTACCCGGGTTCTCGGACTTGCTCTTCCCTGAATCAGAGCGCTGGCTCGTGGTTGAACGTGCCGGGGAAGTCGCGCCCTGCCTGGCAGCCGAAGGACCCGACCTTTCGGCGCTCCCGGTGCCCACGGACTCGCGATGCTTGGCCTTCTGTTGGGCCCCCGTCGCTGGGGCGCCCTCATAGGATTTAGAAGCCTGCTCAGACTTTTTCTTCGCCTTCTCACCTGCTGTGCGCTTCTCCAGCCAGGCGGCGAGGCGGGAACGATGATCTTGTTTGGTCCGTTCCGAAAGGTTCTTGCAGAACGCACAGTCCTTCTACACGTGCGTCTTGTCCTCATCAAGGCAGTAGAGACATTCCGAATGCTCGTCCTCCTTGAAAACGTTTTGTAATCCGCATCCAGGGCAGCACCTGAACAGCTTGGATCCGGGCGTCGAGCTTCCTTTGTCCTGGGCCATGTCCGTTGAGGTAGGCCACAGATCTTCCGGAATCCTCCAAGAAGCGTAAACTCGACGAAAACTTCACCCTTGAGGGGCATAGAAGAATTCCAAAGCGGGTCCCTGTTATCGGAAGTAGAAACGGTGGAGCTTAAGGCTCAATTAAACCAAAAAAAATGAGAACATCTCTGAAAAAGCGCGAAAACGCAGCTAAAACTCAAGAGCTAAAGCACGAGGACTCTCAACACTTGAGCGTGCGGTAAAAATCTGAGGATGGCTGCCAGAGGCAAGGCTTAGGGAGAGGGCAGTCATTGGCTGGGGACAGTATGACCCAGAGATCAGTGATTGGTTACTACTAAGAAAGACAGATCAGAAACGAAACTGATACTGATTTTTTCTTTACCGAGGATTCCCAGCCTGACGACGGGGAATATTCATGAGCATGTGAATCCATGCCAGACCCCATGCTGGAGAAACAGGGTCGACTTGGTCTTCAGGGTCATCGTGCTCCTCCTGGAGTGCATGGAATCGAAGAAACGTGATCTCGACAGAGGCACAAAGGAATCATCACCGACTGTCAGCGCTGAAAGCTTGATCATAGACTCTGAAGCCAAAGCTTTCGATGCCGAGGATACTTTCGGCACAGAGGGACGCTTGGGAAACCGAGAGGCATCGGGAGCCTCGACCCTATGGCGACTTATTCCTGATGTGATTAACACTCTAAGATGCTTTTCAACGCCGTGGGCAGAGTGGCTGGCTTGGGTCAGGAGCACCGGGCGCTGCTTTTGCCACTAAAGATTACAGGTCGGAGGCCGAAGCTGCACCCACAGCCGCTTGCGTCTTAAACATTTCCAACATAAAGGTCTTAAAACTCTCCCACTCTTCCTGAGTGGTCGGCCCCGCTGAAGGCTTACCACGTCTGTACTCGTGTCAATGGTGCTGCTTCTTCTGCAAGCAAGACGAGGAATGGCTCCTGGAATAGGACAGTTTCCTTCTGTTTTTACAATGTCAGTCTGTCCCCCCTTGACGGGGGTGGGCTCCTCAGCGGCCTCCGAGAACTAGACGAGCGACCGTGCTGCGACTTGGCGACAGGTCAGACCAAAGCCAGTTTCCCGGCCCCCTCACGCAGGGATTTTGACTGCATCTTTGCGCATGGCGGGCAGGCCCCCTTGTCACGACTAGCAGCCAGACACCATAGACTGACATCACAGGGGTCGGTCAGACATTTTGGACTGACAATCGCTGCATCGCTTCAAGCCCGAAACCCTGTGGGACGACATTACTTCGAGGTTTTTGAAGAAAAAAAAGCATACGACGTACAGTAAGAACATCAGGTAAATTTGAGTCGTGTTGCCGATGCAGCTCGCAAGCGCGCAGAAAAAAAACAACAGAAGCATGGGGCATAGTCACATGGTTTATATAAGACGCCTGACGTCACGTCTGGAGCAGACTATTGAGAGCCAGACAAGACGGATCAGCAATCGACAGCCAAGTCAATGTCCACTGTGCCCCCCGTCGAAATGTTTCCGAACAGCGAAGCTGAGGAGATGGCTATCACGAGGAATCTGCGGGAGAAAAGCAATCCATTGAATGAACGCCTAAAAGCAATCTGTGGGTGGATGCAATCTGTTCGAAAGGCTTGCTTTAGACCTATGGCAGTTAAAGAGTTTCCTACTTATGCCAGTCCCTACTGACTACTACAGCTCATTCAGGATACATCTTGGGACTCAAGAGACAAAATACAGAAGGCTATATTACAACATGTGGGGAAAGTTTGAATCTACAAGCGGAAAGTACCCTGGGATTTAGGGCATTGTGGGATAAGATAATCCCACATGTACATAAGGACGAAACTCAAACCTTCCAGTTCACATGGTGTGCACATAAAACGGCCGATCCTGGAAACAATTATCTCAGCACCTCTGAGGAAAGAAGGTGGTTAGCTCAAGGGGGATTGGTTAATTCCAATTTCACATGAAGAGAAATAGTTTGCCACAACCACAAAATGATTTAATGATTTGCAGAAATGAGCATGAATAGTCTGCGACTCGGTAATATTATATATATTTTTTTTTATTGTTGACTTGATTTAACTATTTCTAGTTTTTACAAGTATTGCACCTTGTTAAAAAGTATGAATACGAGTGGAATCTTCTTTTCTCCTTTTGTCTCAGTCTTTGTCTTTCCCTTTTTGGAAGTGCAGTCCATTGATGAATGGATAAATGTCCTACAATTTCTGATCCATTCCATTTTCAGTTAGTTCAGATCTAAGTTGAGGCCGCTTAGGAAATTCCCCACTGCAATGACCGGTTTAATATGTTCACCATTCATTAAATATGCCCACCAGTAGTCTTCTTCCAGGCTGCAGAAATAGGTATAGCGATGGCCAAGGTGTGTGCTTCTGGTGGATGTTAGGCCTTTGCAGTTAAGAAGCAAATGTTGTAATGTTTCCACTGTATGTGGCTCCTTAAAGTATCGACAGTTGTTAGACTTTGTTTTATCCCGAATTGCTTGAATTTTCTTTGTTTTTAGGATATTCAGTCTAGCTCTCAAAAAGATAAAGCAAAGTTTTTTATTGGGAAATTTCACCAGGTAATTTACCGGCCTGTTCAGTTTGACAGCTACTGGAGGCAAGGGAGATGTCAGAATGTTCTTCCCTGCCATGTCCAATGTTTTGCACCAGTCCAATTCTTTCAGTTTTTTTGCAGTTTTCGTTGGATTTTCCTCGAGTTCTTTCTCAGAGCTATTGATTTCCTCCAGGATAGACAAGTTTTTACGAACCCATGAAGCCAGCATCTTATTGTTTCCTTTATTTATTTCAGTCATGATCATCTGGTAAATGTCGGAACACAAACTTTCCTAAACAGCATTAGACTGTTCAGGTCAACAGTGGCTTTTATAGAGGTTAGGCTTAGTTCCTGCCTGATTATAGCCGTTGAAGATGGTAAGCGTAGTGTTTTCCTCCAAAATAGGCCTTTTACTTTGGACCAAAATTCAGGTGGTATGGCTGGCATTGCTTCTGCACCATAGACTAGTGCAGGGACTACTTTCATTTTGTAGAAGTCGATGGAAGCTTTAAGGGAAAAGCGTCCAAATCTCCTATCCATCATCTGTGTTTGACTGCTTAAGGTTTTCGTTTTTTTTGACGGATGGCTTCTTGCATAGGTTTTTCTTGCTGGTTGGTGCTGAATGTGACGCCTAGATATCTAAAAGCTTGTACTTTTTCCAGTTTTTCTTTGACTAGATGCCATGATGGTGATCTTTTCCTTTTTAAGTTTGGAGCTTTTTCTAGAATCATCCCTTTGGTTTTTGATCGGTTTATCTCCAGATCGTTCAATGTGAAATAAGCCAAAAGATTGTCGAGTTTCCTTTGCAGCCCAATCTCCGTCTGGTCAATCAAGATGATATAATCGGCATAAAGGAGTCTGGCGATCTTTCCCTCGCCCAAGGATGGGGGAAATGTTCCGATTCCACTTTCAGATCTTTCATAGGTCGCCGATATAGGCCTTGTAAAGGGCCGGGGCAAGGGGACAGCCTTGTTTGACCCCTCTATAAGTTGGAATACTTCGGGAAAGAAGCCCCGTCTTGTTGAGTCATACTTGCACACTGGTGTCGGTGTGAAGGGCTTTGATGGGGGCCAAGATCGACAAAGGGCAGCCCCATGTAGAAAGTTTGTTCCAAAGTGTGACTCTGTTCACCTTGTCAAAAGCCTGTGAAAGATCTATGAAGGCTAACATGAGATGTGGCGAGCCTTCGAGGACTTTTGACTTTAAGATACTAAGTATCATGATGTTGGCAGATGTTCCTAAGTTTTTGGTGAACCCTGTTTGGAAGATATTGTGTCTTTCAGATGAGGCCCATGAGCTAAATTTTTCAAGCAGAAATGCTCCAAAAAGTTTACCGATGCAATCCAATAAAGCGATGGGATTGTCCCCCTTTTTGTATATAGGAACAATATTGGCTGTTTTCCATGACTTAGGTATCGTATTGGTCTCTTCACATGTTCTGAAAATTTCTATGATCAAGGACGCCCAGGCTTCAGGATTAGCTTTTAGGTCCATATTAGACAACCCGTCCGGACCCGGTGCTCTAGATGTTTTTTGCTTGTTAATTTTATTCGTAATAGATGACTTGTCAAGCTTTATGTCCCATTTTTCTTCGTTAGTGACAGGTTCCCAGTTGTTGGATTTGGGCTTGTCAAAAAGGTTCGAGAAATATAGAGCCCAAACATGATCGCTCACACTGTTGGAAAGAGTGCCTTCCGTCGATCTTTTGTCAGCTGCAATTAGAGACCAGAACCCTTTCACCTGCTTTCCAATTAAGGTTCTCAGCATATTTTC
Organism: Ambystoma mexicanum; assembly: GCF_040938575.1. Lineage (NCBI taxonomy): Eukaryota > Metazoa > Chordata > Amphibia > Caudata > Ambystomatidae > Ambystoma > Ambystoma mexicanum. Next base: position 654,409,811 of record NC_090940.1, on the reverse strand, counting down.
TGAATTTTTCTGATACAAGTTGATCCTGTATGATTTTAACCAGTGTTTGTAATTCAGCGTAGCGACTTTAGCGATTTCAGCTGTATAAGCAGAGGGATGTTTCTTAGCATTGCACATAAGACGCCTCGCTTCCAGGCGTTTCTGTCTAAGAATATGATTATTCGAATGACAGTGAGCCACCGTTTGGTTGGGTCTTGAACCCTTTTGTTGGTAAGGGGTGAGCAAGGGGCGGTAGTCTGTTGGTGGCGATGTATTAGTTGAGGCAGCTCGGTTTTTGTTTACCAAGTAAGTCTTAGTTATTTCCTCAATTGCCTCATCAGTTAGTCTCAGCCTAGTGCCTGATAGATTAGTCACCACTCTTTCCTCCATTTATTGGACCTTTGACGGAGATGTAAAAAGTTCTGTTTTCTAAATTGTTTTTAGGAGGTTGTTGTTAGGCAGAATCCTGTGCAGTTCCCTTGGGGAACAGTGCAAGAAGATTAAGACTACAGGAGTAAGCAGTAAACCCAATTGGTAGCAGTCTGCACCACCCAGATTTACCTGGTAGCTGTGGCTGAGCAGTCAGACTTCTCTCAAGATGAGTAGGGCAGTATAGAGGATACACAATAGGGCTAAAAACACAGTAGAGCAAGAAAACACTGACCAGAGCTTGGTATCAAAAGTATATAATTATTTATTTAAAACAATACACTAAGCACTCTAATTCAAAGCAAGTTCAAACACAGTCAGATAAAGTATACACACCTCCCTTAATAATTATTAGACAAGTCTAGGTCAAAACACCACTATTTGTAAAAACAGATGTGAGCGCGTAACTTAGATGGTACTCCAATAATTAAGTTTAAAGGGAGAGGAAAAGGCAGGTCATGAAAATAAAAAACAGTTCCCAACACTTTTCTAAGACCACAGCAAGTTAGTGAAGGCAGAGTCTACTGTAGAGCCAAAGTTCATAGGCCATGCCCACTTTAAATGGAGAAAGGCGAAATGTGCCCAAGATCACATGGTTTAAAAAGCACTCAAGTCTTTGCAGAAATGTTCAAAGGAGGTTGGTTTGATGCGAAAGGTAAAGTTAGAAGGTCTGGGGCCAACCCAGTTGGAAAGCCAATGATTTAAGGGTCACCTTTAGCAATCCGCAGAAAAGGAGGCCAGGCGGAACAGTACCTTAAAGAGTGAGGAAGCTCCAGCGGTGGCAGTTGTTCCTGGCAGCGGGTGCAGTTCGTGGTTTCGACCAGGGGAAGAGAAGATCTCATCGAGGACGAAACTGGAGTCGTTGCACTGCCCAGGGAAGAGACCAGCCGCGGAGTTCGTTCAGTAAAAAGGTGTGTTCCTTTTATTCGCAGTCACAGTGGTGAAGCTTGGCCATCCGGCCGCCGACGTGCTTGGCACGGGCGATTCGACCAAGGGACGTCCTGGAAGGCGAATGGCGAACTGGTTGTCCCCACAAGCTCAAAGGGAGAAGACTCTTACAGCAGAAGATCTTCTCTTGTCGTCGGGAAAGTGGTGAGGTCGTTGCAGCAGGGCTCCACCGGTGGTGTCGTCGTTGCAGATGGCTCAGCTTCTCCCCTCTTCGGATTTCTTAGGTCCTGTGGCGACTTCTCAAATTCCAGTCCCAAAAGCTCTGCTTTTATGCAGAAAAACCCCCATTCAACAGCCTAGCTGTCACTCATACATGCTAAGTGGTGAGCCGGGCGGCTCACCACTGGGCCAATCAGAACAGAGTGCAATTTGAGTTGCTAAGGCAACGCAGTCCACGGTGCCAATTCCCCCACCCACACATCCTGTGGAACCCTGACAGAGTGGCAGCAGTTGGAGGGCTTCTGTGGAGAAGTCCGCCAAAAAGTGGAACAAAGGGCCCGACCTTGGTTGGAGTTACAGAGACGGACACAAACGCCATTTTGGAAAAGAGTTCTGGCGAAAAGACCCAACCAGTGATTTTATATTAAATTAAAACCGGCGCTATCTTTAACATTGCACCAAAAAGTGGTGCGTTTAAAATCAATGGGAAAATCCCATAGGAAATATTCCGGTGGAATATTTCGCGTGGTAACCACTGCCACCAGCCAGAAACTCGACAAGGGGGGACTGGACAGTGCCCCCTTGGAAACAAGACCCAGGGGCAATCTAATTAACCCCTTCCAGTACTTCCACAATATGATGGTTTGTACTGGTTCTGTTCACAATTTTGGACTAGTAAAGTCAATCTTGACTTTACATGCCCTGGGAGACAGTAGTCAGTCCCAGGGTATGGAGTCTATGTTGGGGGGTCACTATGACACCCCTGTGTTACTGCACTGAGGGTGCTGTTTAAAACATACACTAAAACAGATGATACCCTATGAAGTAAAAGCCCATAGCCCATAAGCACACAATAAGTCAAAGAAATACCTCAAATCATGCCTAAGAGGGGGAGGAAAAGAGTCTCACTCTTAGCAGGAGAAAAAAACAAACCCCAAAAAATCCAGCAAAGCTGCTGGGGGACTCCCTAGGTTTGGGAAATTAGCCTTTTAAGAGAATTCTCCCTAACACTCGCCCCTCCCCCCCCCCCCCAGACTAAGGCACAGGAGGATTGAATCTACTCCTGGATGAATCTCATACCTCTAGTCTGTTACAAATATCCTAGAGAGACCATCAGCATTTTGGTGATGACACCCTGACCTGGTGCTGTGATTTCACCACTGTGCTCAATGGTGAAATCAAACCCCTGGAGGCAGATTGACCATCTCAATAGTTTTAGGTTCTCCCCTTTCATTTGCATCAACCATCTCAAGGGTTGGTGGTCAGTCTGAATAACAAAAGTAGAACCATACAAGTATGGCCTAAACTTCTTCAGAGCCCACACAATAGCAAAACACTCTTTCAATGGTTGCCCACCATGTCTCAGGTTCCTTCAGTTTTCTACTGATGAAGCAAATAGGGTGCTCCCTACCTTTCCCATCCAGTTGACTAAGGACTGCACCTATGCCTGCATTTGAAGCATCTGTCTGTACAACGAAAGTTTGGTGGTAGTCAGGAGCTCTTAGTACTGGAGCTTGACAAAGGGCTTTCTTCAGGGTTTCAAAAGCCAGATTGCACTCCTCATTCCATTTGACCATTTTAGGGAACTTAGGGGAGGAGATCACATTCAGTGGAGAAGCTATGGTCCCATAGTTCTCTATGAAATTCTAGTAGTACCCAGTGAGACCTAAGAAGGCTCTCACCTGGGTCTGAGTAGTAGGTGTCGTCCAATTTTGCACAGCTTCAATCTTACTGGGCAAAGGCCTTATTTCTCCACCTCCTACCTCATGTCCAAGGTAGACCACTTTACTCTGCAAAACATGTCCTAGGTGGTCAACACGCTCTTCCCCGGAGTGGCTGAACACTGCAATGTCATCCAAGTATGCCATGCAGAAGTCCTCCATCCCAGTCAGAACCTGATTTACCATCCTTTGGAATGTAGCAGGTGCATTCTTCAGTCCAAAAGGCATAACCTTAAATTGGTATAAGCCAACTGGGGTAGAAAATGCAGTTTTCTCCTTGGTATGGTCTGTCAGGGCTATTTGCCAATAGCCTGACGTCAGATCAAATGTGCCGAGGTACTTGGCTAAACCTAGTCTATCCACCAACTCATCTGTCCTTGGCAAAGGATGGGCATCAGTCTTGGTGACTGCATTAAGAGCTCTATAGTCCACACAGAATCTCAATTCTTTGGATCCTGCCTTTGGTACTAACACAACTGGGCTAGACCATGGACTAGTAGAGGGCTCTATTACCCCGAGGTCAAGCATCTTGCGGACATCTCCTTTGATGTGCGTTCTTACATTCTCTGACATTCTGTACCCTCTGCTTTTCACAGGCAGACAGTCACCAGTGAGTATATCATGCTGGCCTCAAGGGGTCAAGCCTGGTGAAAGTTTCGAAGCGCCAGGTATATTTAGGTGCTCGGTTTTCCTATTTTGATTGCAGCAACAGTTATCTTTGTGTGCCTTTTCCCTCTTGCATCCGGAACGCGTGGGTCCTTTTTCCCTCTTGCATCCGGAGCGTGTGGGTCGCCTTCTACCACCAGCCTCCGCAGAGCCTTGGGCGCACAGGAGAAACCCATCTGCCCAATTTCTAAAGACATTTCATCCGACCAGGGGTAGCTTGATCGGGTGTGTATGCTGCACAGTTTTGCCTTTGTGCAGCATCACGCCAAGCGTCGTGTCAACCTAACCAACTGTGTCCCAGCAAGAAAAATCCAGTGAAGCACTTGACCCAGTCACACAGGCAGTACAGGTGAGCTCTGCGATTAGGTCTACCACCTTGTGACAGCTGCTTGCAGAATAGCCAAAATCAAATCAAACCTACTGCTGCCTGAATTGAAGAACTGATTTTACTTACTCGAAGGATCCACATTTTAGGAACCGGCATTGCAAGCTGCCTCTGTGCTCCTGCCGGCACCCGGCACCCGCTCGCTTCCTGGAGGAGGCGGAGCCACTGTGACACGTGACCAATCACGTGTTTTCCAACACCCTTCTAACACCGGGGCTGCCTCCCGAGCGGTGTGTGCTGCCTGAATTGAAGAACTGATTTTACTTACTCGAAGGATCCACGTTTTAGGAACCGGCATTGCGAGCTGCCTCTGTGCTCCTGCCGGCACCCGCTCGCTTCCTGGAGGAGGCGGAGCCACTGTGACACGTGACCAATCACGTGTTTTCCAACGCCCTCATAACACCGGGGCTGCCTGCTGAGCGGTGTGTGGTGCCTGAATTGAAGAACTGATTTTACTTACTCGAAGGATCCACGTTTTAGGAACCGGCATTGCGAGCTGCCTCTGTGCTCCTGCCGGCACCCGCTCGCTTCCTGGAGGAGGTGGAGCCACTGTGACACGTGACCAATCACGTGTTTTCCAACGCCCTCATAACACCGAGGCCGCCACCCTTGCGGCGTTAAGCCCGACAGGGGTAAAGGCCAGTGTCTGTTGTGCGGCTGTTTGGCGGCGTTGGCAAGACGATAAGACGCTGAAATCAATACAGTCTGAGCCACATTGAACTGTCCCCAAATCTTGAAGGGAAGACAGAAAATATATAGTGGAGACTGCGGACAATTAGCCTTTGATCCACTATACGCAACAACGATCTGTGAGGCACACGCAGGAGAAAGCCCCGGAAATTGGCATTCAAGAACTCAAGTCTTTGTTTTATAAATATTTAAAAAAAAATAAATAAAAAAAATAACGCCCACGATAAGTAAAACATAAGCCACAAAACAGTAACTAAAAACTAGATACAAGAGAAAAACATACCCTACAGTGCTCGAACGGGCAAAAAAGTGTGCATCTCTAAAAACTCACTCTTCGAATGACACGAACAACAAAGCACGGGAAACCCGTTGAGCTAACACCCCCGCACATGAATCTCAGCAGAAAGACAATGGAGCCGCCAGAATTACAACATGTAATGACCAAACACTGCGGTAGCAACAAAAATACTAGCCCTAGAGAATGTAATACCGAAGAATCACCAACAATTACCGAAAGCGATACCAATACAAGCGGAGCAACAGAAAATTCAAATAATAGCACCAACAAATGAATGCGACGGAAACACCAGAGAACCTTCGCCTCCAATCTCGAAAGCAGATATGAAGTTGATCTCCCCAATTAAAAAGATACAAAACACATCCGAACTAAAAGAGAAGCCTGTAACGAAAAGCGAAAAAACGAGAACTTAGTAACAGCAGACATGAAATTGGAAGAAAAAAAAAAAAAGTCCATGAATGTGGAACGAAGCGACAATACTACCCCTGCTCAAAAGAACCAAATCAAAATAAAGAAGGACGACGGGATAAAGGACACTGAGAAGATTCCAAAGCTGCTGGCCCTACAAGAAGGAAAGGAGGAAAAAGAAAGAAAAAAATCATAACCCAGCAGGAAAAGGCTGCCAAAGCACAAAAGAAATGGCAGGCCCTATACGAAAGCCGTAGACACTCGCAACAACTGGACTCAAAGAAAAACGAGCAGACAAATCCTAAAACCGTAAGATTATCCCTTGATGTAACAGAAATTGAAAACCTAATGAAGAATCATGAAAGAAGAAAAGAGGTCTTCGGCAGCCCACCATCACTCCCAAAGAAAAAAGAGACAGACACTTGGATACAAAAGCAACAAAAAGGAAAAGTACTAACACCAAAAAAACAAGAAACCCACAACAATGACAGAAGATCACAAAACAAACATGATTGGCAAATCGAATGCGAAGAAACACAAAATCCAAACCAAGAATTATCAGACAAATGCAGATGCGTTCAACATACTGAACAAGAATTAGCATTTATACCGACTTCAATGCTAGACCTACAAAATATGCTGATCACAACTAGCACACAATCATTATTGCCATACATGAAACTGCAAGAGGCACTAGTAGATTCAATAAAAGACCAAACAACACTCATTGCATTGATCCATTCAAAACAAAGCTACTTAGAACACTGTGTGATTAAAATACTGGAGTGACTAGATATCGAAGCACAAAACAGCCACCTATGGCAAACTAGGCTATTTGACATTGCACGCAGCGACAGAGCCGAAAAAACAGATCTGACTCACGCACTAATTACAATGATGACACAAGGAAACCAAGAAAAACCAAAGCAGAGGCCTTCTTCAAATCCCAACAGTTTAAGCAACACGTCGATATGGCAAAAAGGGGTAGATAACAGCGATCCCCCAAAGACTGCAGAAAGACAAGAAGCAAAAAGCAATTTCACCTCCGTAGAAATAAATTTAATCGACCTTACTGGGGAACCCCCTAAAGTGATGAATACAAACAACCACATAGAGACAACGGAAAACGTATGAAATCTTTGCGAAAGGAAACAAGACAACTCAACAGAGAACAAGATAAAGGAATAACACCCAATAAAAAAAAAGGCAAAAAGGATCACGTGCTATAAGAAACCTGACGAATCCCCCAAAAGAACTGCATCCAAAAATGAACAAATTATCACAGCAGAACAAACAAAAAAACATCGGACCCAAAGAGAACAAGATAGGTCTAACCCACAACGATGAAGTCATACAAATAGATGAACTAATCAACCTATCAATTTATACGGAAGATGAAATTGATCAATCTAAAGAAGCCCAAATAAAAATGGCAGAGACATCTTTGATTACGATAGATGAATACGAAGAAGAGCATCCAGAAGAAGACCAAAACCTGGAAGAATCCGGATATGAAATGACACTTGATGAAATATCAAAAATTGAATGGGAAGATGACAACGAAACAGCGGATGCAAATAATCAATTCACACCAACAAGGGAATACAAAAATAACAATGACAAGGATGAAACAAATGAAGACCAAACAGAAAAAGTAATAAAACTACCAATCTTTGTACTCCCACAAAATCAGCAGACAGAAAAAATAGACAAGAAAATAAAAATAAAGAGAACAAAAAGCTACAACTTAATCATGAACCACCCCAATGTGCTAAAACTGATACAAGCTATCCCAAATATGACAGAAATTACAACGAAAGATATACGAACAGTAGAATTTTGTGATGAAATAACAACGGACCAAGTGAAGATCCCCTTCGAATCTGAAAAAACACTGAACAGAATGCTAGACAATAAACATATCTGCAAGCAGATGGGCTTCGAAGTGACGTTGATCGAAGAATTGCAAAATATAGAGCGGAGGAAAAAACAAAAAATATCAAGTTGGAGCCAGTCTGGGATGAACGAAAGTAGTTGCAAAATGGATGACGCCAATGAGAAGACATTATCTGAACATAAGAGAAAAGATGACAAGTATGAGAATAAAATAAACGACAAGAAAGACGATCAAGACCGTCACGACCTCTACAGAAAATACGGAATATGGAGGCAACAAGACGATTCACCTATAAATACAGAAGATACAACCAAAAAAGATAACAATAAAAAGAAGACAATCTGCAAACCACCACGTTATGCTCATGGAACACCCGGGGACATAGCCATTTATTCAACACAACAAACTTGAATCTCATATCGTCTGACATAATCTGCATCCAAGAATAATGGATAACGCAACAACCGATAGCTGACGGCTACACCATACTAATGAACCCTGCAATCCAAAAGCAAAAAGGCAGACCGGCCTCTGGACTTCTCACTATAATAAAAAATGGACGAAACATCGACATATTAGAATATGAAAACTTAAACCCGTAGATACAAATTACAATACTTAAGCACAAAACGGGAAACAAAGAAAAAGAACCTCCAACTGTGAATCACAAGGAGGACTGCATATGGGCGATAATGAACCTATATTGGAACCCGGCAGGAATAACGCATGAAAAATTTATAGATATGGTAACATCAGCGATAGACAACACCAAAGGAAAATATAATGAGACAGAATTTATATCATGTGGAGATCTAAATATCCACATATTTAACGAAAAAGGAGAAGAAATAGAAAAATCTCATCTGTCACCCTGAGCCAAATGCTGGACCAAAGAACTACTATGCAGGAACTTAAGAGGATCGGATAGCATCGATACAATAATTGGAAGGCAAAAGGAAATCTGGGCAAGAGGCAAGTCCATTGCCATAATTGACTACATCTATATGACTGAAAACCTGCAAGAAGAACTGAGGGAATCCAGAAATATCAAAGAAAAATGGCAAAAAAAACACAAACTGGACCCAACAAAAATCAAAATAAACAACGGAAAAAACAGATTAAGAATTGGAAAAAAAAATGGAAGAACTGCCAAAAATAATGCATAACTCAACACTAAATGAATTAGAAAAAATCAATTATGGATGGCTACTTTTACCATACAGATGTCAAAATACATCAAATGGAAAGCAAATAAAGAAACACACCCACGCATATAACGAGAAAATAATAATAAAGAAAAGAGAATTGAGTGCAAAAATAAAGATGATAAAGAAACAAAATCCACAGGATTAAGACAAGGAAATGAAAACAGCAAAACAACAATACAGAAATTGGATAAAGATCAACAAAGCTATGATAATACAAGATGACGCGGAGAAAATGCTCCTGACTCTAAAGAACAGAAACATGAGACAACTATGGTCGTTATTACACGATCAAACACAAACACAGAACAGCATGGTCACTGATGTACCAGAAGCAAGATGGACGGAATATTTTTGAAGAGATTTATGGAAACAATGATTCAACGAAAGAAGAAAATAACACGCAACAAAAAGCATGGCAATGGGAATGGGACCATGAAGATCTAGAAAAGGCAATAAGTACCCTAAACACTTCCAGAGCCCCAGGTCCAGATGGCCTTTCCAACATGATAATCAAGCAGAATGCAGTAGTCTGGACAGCGATATGCGAGTGCATCTTCAAGATGATACAAAACACACAAATAATTCCAAACACATGTAAACAAGCCGTTATAATGCCCATATTCAAGCATGGAGACACAAAAGAACCACAAAACTATCGACCTCTGGCACTTTTAGACCCTTTGGGCAAGATTTTCGCAAAAATACTACTAGGAAAACTGGACAGATGGGCAAATAAAGAAAAGAAATACGCAATGAGAAAAACCGGATTCATCAAAACACTTGGCACTAATATCAATCTATTTCTACTAAATGTATTGAAACATGAAGCCATAAGAAACAAAATACAAATGTACGCCGCCTTTGTAGACCTACGGCTAGCCTTTGACTCTGTGAGCAGAGACATTCTATGGAAAAAACTGATTGCATGGAAATGCCCAACTGACATCATCGAACCAATTAAACTTTTATATGGGGACACCAGCGTGAGAGTCAGACTATCGAGAGACGGTTCACTCACGGAACAAATCAGAAAATGGAATGGCCTAAAACAGGGTTGCCCATTAGCAGCTACTCTATTTCACCTCTACATGGCCGATCTGGAAACAAACATTTACACAACGCAAATAAATCCTCCAAAAATAAACAATACAGCCATACCCTGCATTATGTATGCTGATGATATAGTGCTTCTCGCAACAACACCAAGAGGATTGCAGATTGCACTAGAAAAACTAGAAACATACATGACAAAGAATAAACTGGAAAGAAACACGAAGAAAACGAAAGTCATGTCTCTAAAGAAAATAAGATCAATCGCCAGCTCTCGTCTTTCCATATAGGAAGGGAAAAAATGGAAACAGTAAAAACCATAAAATACCTTGGAATATGGATCTTCCAATCACCAACAGAAGAAGAATGGGCGGTACAACTCAAAGAAAAAACCTTAGCCTTAGCCCGGCAAGCAAAAATAATCCACCGAAAGTATGGAAAATTCTCAATGACCAGAGTAGTTACATTCTACAAACAAAAAGTAACTGTCATGATGCCTACCTCCAAGGAGCCAGACAGGGCCCGGCACCCTCAGAGGCAGGCAACATGTATACTAGGGAAGTCCCTGCCACCCCAGATAGGGGCTCTTTGGACTCAGTCCTGGCGCCGTTGGCGTCAGGCTCATAAGGGATAACAGTCCTGGCACCATCGGCGCCAGGCTCATGCAAGATATGGAAGGAAAGGTGTTTGGTGCAAACTTACCTGGCAGACCATGCTGCAATATCCTTCCCTGGCAGATCATTCTACAACTTCCAGATGAAAAAGGAACTACTTAACCACACAGGTGTGGCTGGTGGCAGGATACATACCTTCAGTGGAAGGATACATACCTGGGACTACTTGAAAGGCTATTTAAGCCACGCCCAGACAGCAAACCACGCTTCGCGTTGTTCTGCTCATAGCAGCTGGACGCTCACCGTGCCTGCTCCTGCTCCAGTCCTCGACCACGCCTGCCAGCATCCTGGAAACACCTAAGGATAGAAAAGGGAAGAAGAAACAGGTGAAAACAAACCTTACCTGTTAAAGCTGCATTCCGGATTCAGCGCGCCAACGTTCCTGCAAAAAGACATCATTTTAAATACTCACCGCGTCGCATACATCTCGGCGTACTTCTCTTACCTGCACGTGGCGCCTTCGGCTCTGCGACGCCCATCCGGATCTCCTGCAGCATTCCAGCACCTACGGGGAGACGGAGAGAAGAAAGCAAGGTGAGAAGGGGAAAATAACCAAGAAGCACTTACCCACCAAGCTAATTCTTCTTACCTTCGGGTCGATGCCATTCCTTGGGCATTTCAGCACCCCGGCCCCTATGGGGAAAACGCAAACATCACATTAGTGAATGCAAGAACCGTAGCAAACGAACTATTTTAAACTTACCTGCTTACAGGTCGGACTCAGCTTCTGCTTCGTACCGGCTCCATTTCTTCGGCATTCTCGAACTCCGGCCCCTAAGGAAAAAGAGACAGGAAAAGACAGTAGTGGGCCTACACCAAAACTCACCTGAAATCAGGTTTTAGACAGAAACCGCCCTCAGCCCGGAGTCTTCCATTACCTGCAAAAGAGAAGAGGAACAGTTTAGACTCAAGCTTGCCATAAACATTTACGGTACTTACCGGAACAGACAAGCAAACTCGAACTTACTATCCAGTGACGTAACTGGATCCCAACGCGCCCCTGCATCAGAAGCAGGATGGAGAGCTCGCCTTTTCAATCCCTAAGGTGAGTCTCCACAGGGAATTACAGAAGGGTTGCAAGGAGGGTGAGAAGGGGAACGGGAGATCAACACAAAACCCGCAGAGTATTAACCCTTCCTTTTCGCTCACAGAAGGGTATTCATCCGAGCCAGACAAGCCGGATTTGGGAACCCAGCCCACTCCATCTTCAGGGTGCTGAACATCTCCTTCAAAGAGGCCACTGCTGTCCAGACCACGCCCGCGCCTCCGTGGGAACCAGGTGAGCGTTACAGTGTCTGGGGTTTCTGTTGGTACTCTTGTTCAGAGGAGAATTGCCTAGCATTTCGGTGCTGGACTGCCCCAGGGCAGGACAAAGACTGATATGTTTGGGATATTTCTTCTCTGTGAAAGATAGTGAGCTAAAGACTCTGGGTAAGTCTCTCGTAACCAGGACTAATGTCTGGCAGAGGGACTCCCAGGACCCCCCTTGTTAATTTGCATATTTAAGTAGCTTTGGGTCTCACCCTAAGTTACTAGGGGAATCCAGATGTGGACCCCTTGCTCACTATTCTTAGAGAGGCACAGATCCACCCTACTGATGAGGTCCAACCAGACCGAAACACGTGTCTGGGGTTTCTGTTGGTACTCTTGTTCAGAGGAGAATTGCCTAGCATTTCGGTGCTGGACTGCCCCAGGGCAGGACAAAGACTGATATGTTTGGGATATTTCTTCTCTGTGAAAGATAGTGAGCTAAAGACTCTGGGTAAGTCTCTCGTAACCAGGACTAATGTCTGGCAGAGGGACTCCCAGGACCCCCCTTGTTAATTTGAGCGTTACAGTAACGGCCATACTAACATATGGAGCAGAAACCATGTTAAATATCAACCCCAACATCTGGGACAGACTAGAAGAGTGCTTCTGGAAAAAAGTACTAAACCTGCCAAATTCACTATCCATCACACGAATTAGAGCAGAACTTGCACTTCAATCGCTCAAATCCATTGCCTCATGGAAACAACTTGATCTATACAGGAAAATTATGACCAAAACCAATATCCCACCCCCTGGAAATACTCAGAAAGGGGAAAAATTGCAACAGAGAACATGCCTTAGAAAAATGGAAAACAGCGACGGAAGAGAAAAAGAGAAGAGCAAGATATATCGATGGAAATGTTATTAGAGAGACCTCAAAAAGCGAAAATAAAACTAAAAGAGAATGACTGGATGAAGACAAACCAAGAGAAGGGAATAGTTTCTTACCTGTAACTCCATTTCTCCAGCATTGGTATCTTTCATGGATTCACATGCTTAGAATATTCCCCGTTGTCAGACTGGGATCCTCGGTACACGTATATAGCCTTTTCCTATAGGAAAACTTTTGACACTTTTGTGTCCTATTTACGTCCTTTTTGGACCCGCCTACGCATGCTCCGTAGGCCGTCCCCGTATAAGAGGCCCGCCCCGCGGCTCCCCTTCAGATTTTGGCCCCTCCAAAGTAGGAAGGGTTAAACTTATCAAGTAAAGACATTGCATTCCGGGGAGGCTGGCGGGCGCATGTGAATCCATGAAAGATACCAATGCTGGAGAAATGGAGTTACAGGTAAGAAACTATTCTTCTCCAGCATTGGATCTTTCATGGATTCACATGCTTAGAATAGATTGTATAGCAGTAACACCTGACAATGCGGTGAGAATGTAATGTAATATATATCCTCACCATAATACACAATGCATATGTAAAGCAGGAATAAGTTTACTCATATAACCTTACCCACATAAAGTATACTGTCATCAAAAGGTAGAACAGACTCTCCACAGCGTGGAGCTTACCTTACTGAAAAAGATGGCGCAGGACAGCTCTTCCCATCTGCACTTCGTCCGCATGCCGCCTGGCAAGGCAGTAGTGGCGGGTAAATGTGTGGGGCACTGACCATGCCGCAGCCTGGCATATGTCAGTTAGCGGAATTCCTGCCCATAATGCTGCTGAGGAGGACGTTGATCTAGTAGAATGGGCTCTAGGATGCCCTTGCAGCGGTCTTCCGGCCTTGGAGTGGCAAAACGCAATCGTCGATGAGACCCATCGAGCCAATCCTTGTTTAGAGATTGCTTTTCCCCTCGTCAACGGACCATATCCGATGAACAGTTGTCGAGTAGACCTGAGTTCCTGTGTGCGATGTAAGTAAAATTTCAGAGCCCTCTTAACGTCCAAGGTATGAAGAGCTTTTTCTGCTGCCGACGATGGGGTTGCGAAGAAAGTAGGGAGAACAATGGACGAGTGTTTGTGATACACTGTCGGGATGAACCTAGGATTGGTTGCCAGGACCACCTTGTCCTTAAAGAATCTTAAGTATGGCGGGTCTACGACCAGCGCTTGCAGTTCTGAGATTCTTCTAGCTGATGTGATAGCAATTAAGAACGCCATCTTCCACGATATGAATTTCATGTCCGACGTGGCCATAGGCTCAAATGGCGGTTTCATTAACCCTGCCAACACTGTGTTCAGACTCCAGGTTGGAGGGAAACGTTTCACCGGGGGAAAAGTTCAAAATAAACCCCTCATGAAGTGTTTCACAAGTCTGTCGCTGAATAGAGGAGACGACTGCCTCTTCCTCGTGAACCTCGAGATGGCCGCCAGGTGCACCTTTATCGATGTGAAGGATAAACCCCTCTCCGCCAAGAGAAGCAGGCAAGGTAGAACTTGTTCCGGGGTCACCGTCAACGGTTGTAGGCCTTGCTGTCCTCGAAACCATTCGCAGAACCTCCGCCACTTATAGGTATAAGATTTGTTGGTAGAAGTGGGTCGAGCCACCTGCAGAATTTTTTGGCAATCCTCCGAAACGTCTAACTCACCGAACTCCGAAAAGTCAGGAGCCAGGCTGCAAGGTTGAGACTGTCCGGGTCGTGATGCCACACCGTGCCTTTGTCCCGGGATAGTAGGTTCGGGACTCTCGGGAACGCTATTGGATGTTCCAGCGACGGGTGAAGCAGGTCGGAGAACCACGGTTGCCGCGGCCAGCACTGTGCCACTAGAATTACCCTGCAACTGTATCTGCGTATCCACTGTATTGTCCTCCGTATGAGTGGGAACGGAGGAAAAGCATAAAGGAACATGTCTGTCCATGGGAAGGAGAATGCTTCCCCAATGGAACCCTCCTGGGGCCATCTGCTTGCGAATTGCTCGCATTTCTTGTTGTCCTTGGTTGCGAAAGCGTCCAGAGGGGGGTGACCCCATTTCTCGAACACTTTTCTCAGCTGAACTGTGTCCATTTCCCATTCGTGTATCTGGGCCATGCTTCTGCTGAGGGAATCTGCTTGTGAATTCCTCACTCCCGGAGAGATGGTGAGCCACGATGGAAATCTCGTGCTTTAATGCCCAATGCCATGTTTTCTGTGCCTCTATGGAAAGAGTTCTTGATCGCGTCCCTCCTTGTTTTCCCAAATAAAACATGGCCGTCGTATTGTCGGTCAGTACTCGTACTCGCGATCCCTTGATGTGTGGTAGGAATGCCTTAAAGGCCCATCGTACTGCTCTGAGCTCTAACACGTTTATGTGTAGGAGTGACTCTGTTGGAGACCAGCGACCTTGCGTTTGAAGAGTACCCATGTGAGCTCCCCATCCGGTTAGGGACGCATCTGTGACTATGGTTCGCTGAAACTCCGGTTCCTGTAGGGGTACACCGTTGTTCAGATTGTGGAAACTCTGCCACCACTGAAGGGTCCGAAGCAGCTTGTCGTCGTCGATGGTTATCTTGTCCGACCACGATCCTTGGGCCTGCGTCCATCGGTCCGGGAGGAATTCCTGGACTGGCCTCATGAATAGGCGACAGTTTTCCACCAGATGGATGCAGGATGCCATGACCCCTAGGACCGAAACATATTTCCGCACTGAGAGCCTGGTGGTTTGTCGTAGTCGGCTCAACAGCTGATTGAGTTTTGAGGTTCTGTCGAGAGAAGGCTTCACTAGCCCTAACTGGGTCTCGAACTGTGCCCCCAGGAACACCAACGTTCTCGATGGCCGCAGAGAGGATTTTTCGAAGTTTATGGCAAATCCCAGCTGTTGTAGAAGCTGCATGGTGGCCTGCAAACTTGTGTTGGTCGACGCTGAGGAGGATCCCCTCACCAGCCAGTCGTCGAGGTATGGGTAAACGTGGTGGCCTTGCTTCCTTAGCCAGGCCGCCACTGGGGCCAGGCATTTTGTGAACGTTCTGGGGGAGGTCTTGAGCCCAAAGGGGAGAACCGTGAATTGGTAGTGAGTCCGCCCTATTACAAATCTCAGGAATTTCCTGTGTTTCCGACACATTGGAATACGGAAGTACGCGTCCTGTAAATCCAGGGACGCTAGAAAATCCCCTTCTTGAACGGCGCGGATCACTTCCTGCAGCGTGAGCATTTTGAATTTTAGGCTCTTTAAAGACTTGTTGAGATCGCGTAAGTCTAAAATGGGACGCCATTTGCCGTTCGGCTTTTTTACGACGAAGTATCTTGATGGAACTAATTCTATCACGCCCTTTGCTAACATGAGTTACCTCTTGTTGCAGTATCCTCAGATGGGAATGAGCGGTGAACGCAGGTGGTATATGCGGAGGGCTGTGCTTGAATTGTAGAGTGCCCGTTCCTTATAGTGTCCAGCACCCATTGATCCGTCGTTATTCGTTCCCATTTGTCGACACATGCTGACACTCTTCCCCCCAGAACGGTGTGTTGGCTGTCACTGCTGATCTTTATTTTGTTTGTCTCTCGACGACGACGGATAGGATGGGCTCTTCCTGGACGTCTGGAAGTTCCGGCGTCGGTTTGCCGTTTGGGAAGCACGCCTGTATCCCTGGGAGGGGTAAGCCGACCTGCCAAAGGATCTGTCTCCAGACGCAGAGAATCTGGAATTATCTGAAGCCCCTCTAAAGGGACGAAAAGACTTGTAGCTTCGGCCACTCTGGAGGGCACCCAATGAACGTGCCGTGTCCGAGTCCTCTTTCATTCCCTTTAGGGCCTCGTCTACCTTCTCTCCGAATAGAAGGTCCCCCTCAAAAGGCATATCTAGTACTTTGTATTGTACCTCTGATCTGAAGTAGGTACACTTAAGCCATGATTGTCGTAATACGACCCCATTATTGACTTGCTTGAAGCCTGACTCAGCGAGGTCAACCGCGATGTTTATTGCGTGATTGGAGGCTTCCTCACCCTCTCGAACAAGTAACATCGCTGCCTTCCTATGCTCTTCCGGAAGATGATCCAGCAACGGCGCTAGCCTGTGCCACATCTCTGTCGTATCTGGCTACGATAGCCAGAGAGTTTGCGGCCTTTACCGTGGTTGCTCCCACGGATAGCACTTTTTTGCCAAAGGCATCCTGGCGTCTTGCCTCGTTTTCAGGCGGAGTCGTGCACTTGTGCTGGGCCTTCGCCTTCCTCGCCGCTGCCGCCGACACCACCCATTCTGGCGTTGGTTGGGAGGATAAACACTTGGGGGTAGACTCTGGAGCCTTAAACTTTTTCTCGAGGCGTTCTTTCACTGCCGGCTCCGAAAAGGGGTGACGCATTGTCTGCAATCCCTCTTTCCACACGTGGTCTAGTATTGGTATTGAGAACACAGACCTCCTTCTCTTACCCATGTGGTCGAACAAAAAACAGTCCTTTTTCTGTTCTTCCTGGGACAAACCAAAAATCTTTACACGCCTTCTCCATCATAGAATGGAATGATGCAATGTCGTCCGGAGGGGACGGGTGAGCTGGGCTTCTTGGGGTTTCTAACTCCACCTCTGACTCCCAGGTTGGATCCCTGGAGGGGGATGATGAGATATCCGACATGGCTCCCCTGTCAGACTCCGAATCTGGCAGCTCACCTTCCTCTTGTGGCGCCAGTGCTGAGATTGGCGTGCGTAAGTGCGTCTGTGGACAGGACGGGCCCGGCTCGTCGACGGGTGACTGTGGCAGGTTTGCCTGAGGTAGTCGCTGGTCCAACGACTGCACCAAAGACTGAAGCGTGGACAGAATTTCCAAAGACAAAACAGATTGAGGAGAGGGGCAGATACCCTCGTCGATGACTTGTCAACCACTCGTAGCCCTAGGTCTGCCGGGCCAGCTATTCTCCCGCTCTCGACCTCCCCTGAGGACAGCGACACAGCCTGTTCTTGCAGCAAAGTATCCGGGGGGATCGGATCAAAAACTTCAGGCCTCCAGGCTTCCTGTAGAACCCCCGTTGACGAGGCCACCGTCGCAGTCGATGGGACGGTGGATATCACCTGCGTCAGTGGCAGGGTGGAGGCCGATGACTGGACCGCCGTCGACGACGGTGATTTAGCAGGTGGTTTAGGCGGTCCCGCCTTTTCCACACTTGGCCTGCCTTTACTTGACTCTCGACTCAAAGTCGATCTATGGTGAACGCCCGAGGAGGATTTCGGCCTTTCCTTGTCATACTTTTTTGATGAAGATGACGATTTTTTCGACGACGACTCTCTAGCTGAATGGCTCCGAGATGACTCTTTTTCCGTCGTTCGAGATTTCTTCGCCGGTGGTTCCGACGAGGCAGCGCGGTGTGAGGTTTTCGCCGATTGTGTGGAGCCTACCTCCGAAGGGGGGTATGCCCCCGCTCCATCGTTCAGCCATGCCACCAGCCGACGGTTTCGGTCTTTGAGGGTCTTTTGTAAAAACCCTTTGCATATGTCGCAGTTATCAGCCGAATGATGAGGGTGGAGGCATTATATACAATCCATATGTCCATCCCCCTCGTAAACCTTTTTCAAGCCGCACGTCGCGCATGGACGGAACAGCGATTTTCCTGACATGGAGGAAAAATTTCCTCGAACTCCAACTCCAGGTACAGCACCTTGTACAAAATAGTAAGACGACGCGAGGAGATCCCACTACTTTGGAGACGGTTGAAATCTGAAGGGGAGCTGCGGGGGCGGGCCTCTTATACGGGGACGGCCTACGGAGCATGCGTAGGCGGGTCCAAAAAGGACGTAGATAGGACACAAAAGTGTCGAAAGTTTTCCTATAGGAAAAGGCTATATACGTGTACCGAGGATCCCAGTCTGACGACGGGGAATATTCTAAGCATGTGAATCCATGAAAGATCCAATGCTGGAGAAAAACAAATACCGGCATAACATACACAACCCATTTGATAACAGAAGAATTAACCAACTACCTTCATACCTGCAAATATTTCCGTCTTCAAAAATCAGAGATACATTTATGAGACTTCGGTTGAACATCCTCCCGACACGAGAAATAATGGCAGCCAGAAAACAAATTCCTATAAGCAAAAAACACTGTCGATTTTGCAAGAATCCCAAGATGACCGAGAGTTTACATCACATAATCATGATATGCCCGGCATTGAATGAAAAAAGACAACAATCAAGAGAATGGTTCATGAACACCGAGACTGTACTAACACCTGAGGATCGCTGGGTGAAGATGATATCCGGGAATGAGAAAAAACTGGTATTTGCCCTAATATCATTTTGGCACAACATCATGAACAATAGACGAGTATGACAACACAGATACACGAGGAAAGAAAACAAGAAGAAAAAGGACAAAGCTCCCATAGCACTCGCTTTGTAATTTGAGTAAAGATCACAAGTAAAGTAAGATGAAAGGTTTGAATGCAAACCAAACGTTTAAAAAAAAAAAAAAGTGAGAACAGGGAGGCAAACTGATTTAACATAGATTTGCACTCCTCTTGTTGCTCAGGTGTCAGACTTGAAGAGAGATTGACTCCTTCAATCTTTTCATCCAAAGGTAAGCCTATGAGGAGATCAGGGAGAGGTTCACTCTCTTCTTCCTCTTCTGCTGAAGCTAGAAGCAAAGCTCCTACTTCAGGTCTAGAGACATAAGCCTTCAGTCTGTTGGTGTGGAAGACTCTGGGAGCCTCCTTGGGATTGCCCAAGTCCACCAGATAGTTCACCTCTCCATGTTTTCCCACAACCTTGAAGGGTCCCATCCATTTGTCCTGAAAGGCCCTCTGCCTTGTTGGTATCATAACGAGAACTAGCTGGTCTTGAGTGAACTCAACCATGTTAGCTTTTTGATCATGCCAGTGCTTGACCAAAGCTTGACCAGCCTTCAGGTTATCACTAGCTTGGGCCATCATCTGTGACATTCTCCTCCGGACTCCAATCACGTAGTCAGTCACTCTGACTGGCTTGGGGGAAGGAGCACTCTCCAACCCCTCCTTAATCAGGGCCAATGGACCTCTGACTGGATGGCCATAAAGAAGCTCAAAGGGACTATAACCTACTCCCTCCTGAGGGACTTCTCTATAAGCAAAGAGAAGGCATGGCAGTAGAAGGTCCCACTTTCTCTTAACTGGTTCCTCTAAAGCACCTATCATGCTCTTCATGGTCCTATTAAACCTTTCAACCAGCCCATTTGTCCGAGGGTGGCATGCAGTCGAGAACTTGTAGGTAACTCCACAGTTTTTCCACATGGCCTTCATGTAGTGGGACATAAAATGTGACCCCCTGTCAGAGATTACCTCCTTAGGAAACCCAACCCTGGTAAAAATACCAAGGAGGGCCTTAGCCACAGCTTGCGCCATAACAGTCCTCATAGGAATTGCCCCAGGGTACCTAGTAGCATGGTCTACTACAACAAGGATAAACCTGTTGCCTGAGGAGGTTGGAGGATCAAGGGGATCAACAATGTTGATTCCTACCCTCTCAAATGGGACTCCCACTACTGGGAGAGGCACTAAAGGTGCCACATTCTTGAAACCACTCTTACCAGACGTTTGGCAAGTGTGGCAGCTCTTGCAGAACTCATCTACCTCAGCCCCCATTTTTGGCCAATAAAAGTAGAGAGAGAGCCTTTCCTTGGTCTTCTTGAAACTCGTGGCCAGCCAAAGGAATCTCATGGGCTAGTTGCAAGAACTGGAGTGTTTTCTTGAGACACAAGTCATTTGTAGTCTCCAGGTGCAGACTCAGTCGGTTCACTATAGAAGAGGCCATCTTCCCAGTGCAACCTATACTTCCCAGGCTCTTGCTCATCAGCCTGAGAAGCTGCCTGGTGGCGAAGACCTTCCAGAGTTGGACATTCTCTTTGTCCCTTAATGAAGTCTGCCCTGTTGGGTCCACCTTCTGCCAGTAAAGACTGCAGCTTAGGATGGTCAACAGGATCCAGATCTCCAATAAGTTCTTGGCCTTCTACTAGCTCTGTCTCTTCAGAGTTTAGTTCAACCACACAGGGTTGTACCTCACCCTCAGCTGGAGGTGGAGTTAGAGGTGTAACTTTGGACAACCTAGGGGAAGTCCTAGTTGGAAGCACTGGAGTGCTTGCTGCTGGTTTCCTTCTAGAAGTCTTGGGTTTCCCCTCCGCTTCTTGTGGCTCAGATATAGCAGTAAGTAGCTCCAGTGGAGTAGGAGGGATTTCTTTCCCCCCCTCATCTCCTTAGGAGAACCTCTCATGGTTTTCTCCCTTGCCGGTCTGGTTAGCACCTGTAACCTTTTACTAGGAGGTCTGGTGGTATGTGACATTACTCCAAGAGTTTTCAGGTAATTTCCCAACAGAACCCTTCCTGGTACCTCACATTGTACACTTACAGGTATCTTCACAGTCATATCATTGCACTGGATGAGAACTGGTAACTGGGGAAGCATCTGCACAGGCCCTCCAGCTAACTTGGTGAGGCATTTGGGTGCCTTAGCAACATCCTCTGCCTTGAAAAAAGATGTGTCCACCACAGTTATGCTGGCCCCAGTGTCCCTAATGGCAGGAGTCTACTGACCATTCACTTGGACACTGTCCTTATAATACTCTTTAGTATTATCTGGGATAGAATTATATATATATCTAAATTATGTTGTTCCCACAACCCCAGGGACACTAAATAGAGACTGGCTGAGACTCCTATGGGTTCATCAGCCAGTAACAAAGTTTCCACTTGCCATTTGTACTTCCTCCTCTGGAGCGAAGGCTAAGGAGACAGTGTGGACCCCTGCAGGTTTACCCTTACATCTGGGATACCCTTTCACATGGTCAGTAGAGCCACAAACATAGCATTTCCCAAATGCCTTCACGAATGATGGCTTGTTCTGACCTCCTTCTGGTTTGAGACCAGAAGGTACACTAGCCTGATTTGGTTTCCTATGTGGCTTACACTTATGGTTCTGTTTGGGGCCCTCTTTGGAATTGGAATTATTGGAATTTTCTTTGGAGAACTGGAGAACTGGTTGTCCTCACCAGCTCAAAGGGAGAAGACTCTTACAGCAGAAGATCTTCTCTTGTCGACGGGAAAGTGGTGAGGTTGTTGCAGCAGGGCTCCACCGGTAGTGTCGTCGTTGCAGATGGCTCAGCTTCTCCCCTCTTCGGATTTCTTAGGTCCTGTGGCGACTTCTCAAGTTCCAGTCCCAAAAGCCTTGCTTTTATGCAGAAACCCCCCCATTCAACAGCTTAGCTGTCACTCATACATGCTAAGTGGTGAGCCGCGCGGCTCACCACTGGGCCAATCAGAACAGAGTGTGACTTGAGTTGCTAAGGCAACGCAGTCCAGGGTGCCAATTCCCCCACCCACACATCCTGTGGAACCCAGACAGAGTGGCACCAGTTGGAGGGCTTCTGTGGAGAAGCCCGCCAAAAAGTGGAAAAGGGCCCGACCTTGGTTGGAGTTACAGAGACGGACACAAACGCCATTTTGGAAAAGAGTTCTGGCGAAAAGACCCAACCAGTGATTTTATATTAAATTAAAACCGGCGCTATCTTTAACATTGCACCAAAAAGTGGTGCGTTTAAAATCAATGGGAAAATCCCATAGGAAATATTCCGGTGGAATATTTCGAGTGGTAACCACTGCCACCAGCCAGAAACTCGACAAGGGGGGACTGGACTGTGCCCCCTTGGAAACAGACCCAGGGGCAATCTAATTAACCCCTTCCAGTACTACCACAATATGATGGTTTGTACTGGTTCTGTTCACAATTTTGGACTAGTAAAGTCAATGGTGACTTTACATGCCCTGGGAGACAGTAGTCAGTCCCAGGGTATGGAGTCTATGTTTGGGGGTCACTATGACACCCCTGTTTTACTGCACTGAGGGTGCTGTGTAACACATACACTAAAACAGATGATACCCTATGGAGTAAAAGTCCCCATTGCCCATAAGCACACAATAGGTCCAAGACATACCTCAAATCATGCCTAAGATTGGGAGGAAGAGAGTCTCACTCTTAGCAGGAGAAAAAATAAACCCCAAAAAATCCAGCAAAGCTGCTGGGGGACTCACTAGGTTTGGGAAATTAGCCTTTTAAGAGAATTCTCCCTAACAGTTGTGGTCACTATGACAGGTGCGAATTACTTCAAAGGAAGATATACTCGCTAGTAGATTTCTGGAAGTATAGATGTGATCAAGAAAGGCCTCTTTCCCTGCTAATTCCCAGGTTGGAATTCTTAAATCTTTCTTAGATGTCAACCAATGAAGATTATGGAGATCCCAGGAATCCATGGCTGCGCTCCATTGCTTTCCTCTTAAACGTAATTCAGGGTCAAAGTAGAATTGGTTTCTTTTGCATTTGCCATGGAAATCAGAGTTTTGAACTTCAGCCTGGCCTAGTGATTCAATTGTTGCATTAAAATCCCCACAAACAATGATGTTATCTATTTCACCCTCTCCATTGGAGTCTTCAAGCAGGGCGTCCATTTTAGAAATGAAGTACTCGACTGCAAAGTCTTTAGGATTACAGTAGAGATTGATCACCAGGTATATTTTCTGTTTACTCTTCTGATTTCTCAAAGTTTGTGGGTGCCAAGATACTAAGGTGGCAAGGATATGAGGATCACTTATTAGTGTCTTTTCAAGATGAAAGGAAGAACCAGACTTAACGGCAGTCAAGAGGCCTGCTCTAGGGCTTCCAGAAGCTCCTTTTAAAGCGGCCGAGAAGGCACGTTCGTATCCATCAAGTAATGGTTTGGTTTGCAACCAAGTCTCTTGTAGACATAAAAGGTCAAAGGAACCTAAGTTTATGTCAGAATGGGACATTAGATCGGAGAAGCCCCTCGTGTTCCATGAGCCCAGTGTTGTAAAGTTGCTTTCCCTCGTCAAGGTCCCTGGTGTACAAATAATGGACGAGGTGTTTCGTTGCTAAAATTTGTTGCCGATCAAGGCTCCCGGGAGCCAAGACCATCATTTTTTTTCTTCACTGAGCATCCTCTGTTTTGTTAAGGTGGATTTTTTGTTAGAACCTGTGTTCTTCGAGATGTCTTGATCGATGGTAATGAACCCATTTTTTTGGGGACCTGCTGGAATTCTCTTCTTCTCGAACGAGCTCTCCCGAAGTGAATTTTCATTCGCTTTAGTGTCCTTAAGTGGCCGAAAATGTATCTTATCGGCTGCTCTGTCACTTTTGTTATTTATATAGCGCTCTTTCCCCACTTGTGTGTCCTCAATGCGCTTTTTCCTTGGTTAAACGCCCTTGGTGACCGTGGTCGATGTTGTTGGAGAGTTCTAGGGGGTTACTTTAGGAAATGTGTATGTGCATGTTGCCGTTCTAGGACTTGGGTGGCTGGCAAGGCTCGACTAAGCAGCCCGAGAGAGGTCAGACACATGGGTGGGTGCTGTTGAGGGTTAGAGATAGATTGCTATTGTTGAGAGAGTTTATGTGGGTCAGCTATACCAAATTCCTTTCGGGTGGTGGTCGTTGCATGCTAGTGGTACAGGTGTGAGGGACGTCAGGTGTTTGTCTGGACGGCTATGTGTCACTATGCCGGATGTGCTTAGCCGTAGGCATATGCTTGGCCGTGCCTGTGGCCTGTGTCCACGTTAGTGGTGTGAGATATATACGTACCGTAGAATGAGAGCCCTTTATGGTGGAAGAGAGGCCTACACCTAACAGTTCAATATGAAAACAAGGCTAAGCAAAGGTAGATTTGAGAGTCCTGTATAGTGGGAGAGAGGTCCACATCTGACAATGCAATTGAGTAACAGGCTAAACAAGGTAGAGCCTACCCTAACAGTGCAAATTGATTAGAGGGCAAAATAAAGAGCCCTAGAGTAGAGTCTCCCGGGTATCCCCTTGCAGTATGTTTCATCATAAGACTAGCCAGGCCCTACAGCTCAACATTGACCCCATGGCTTATTGAGCCCCAAATTGAGAATTATCTATGGTTGGCAGGTGGCCCTGGTTTCGCAGCGCCCGGGTTCTCCATATAAAATGAACAAAGAGAGGGGGCTGCCCCTTGATTTGTGTAAGTGGAGGGAGGCCTAGGCATGCAAGGCCTTAGATTACAGCCTATTGTATAGTATGCATCCGTAAGGTAGCAGTCATCGAGGGCTTGTTGGACCTAGCTTAGGGAGTAGGGATGTGGAGGCAGTTGCTAGCGGTGGTTGCATCCTAGGGTAAGCAGTGGGATTAACAGTTGTAGTGAATAGTTAATGATTTGCGTGAGCTAGCCAGGGCCCTCATCCATTGTTAATTGTCTCTCATGTGGACTGGTGGGCAGGGTTTCACGGTGTGTGATGTGAGTGTAGCCACAGTGAAGGCTGCTGCCTTAGCTAGGGTGCCTGTAGGGTTGGATTTTTGTTGTGGGTGGGATGTTGGTGGAACAGGAAAGCCACAACGAAAGCTGCTGGTTTACCTGGAGATTCTAGACGGCGGGCAGTGTTGTTGAGCGGAGAGTGGTGGTGTGTCAGGTGAAACCGCTGCAAGAGCTGCTGGCCCCCCGAGTCATGATTGAAAGCACAGGAGATTAATAGAGGAGTATTCACGGTGTGCAGTGGCTTAGGAGAGTATGGGAAAGAGCCAGGTTTTAAGGGCCTTCCTGAATTTCAGGTGGTTTTCAATGTTGCGAATGTGTAAGGGGATGGAATTCCAGATGATTGGTGCTTGGACGGAGAAGGAGGAGCCGCCAAGTCTTATGGAGCTCTGCAGTGGATCACTAGGCGAAATGAATTGCGTGATCTGAGGTTCCTGGACGGTTGGTAAGGGACAATTCTGTCTCATAGGAATTCAGGGCCAGTGTTGTGGATTGCGCGATGGGTGACACACATGGCTTTGAAGGTGGTGCGTCGAGGAATAGGGAGCCAGTGGAGGACTCACAGGGTAGGGCTGATGTGTTATCTGCCAGGAAGGTTGATGAGCAGGCGTGCTGGGGCATTTTGGATTCTTTGGAGTTTGGGTAGTTGGGATGTGGGGGCTCCTAGGTAGAGGCAATTTGCATATTCCAGGCAGGAGAGGATGGAGTTGATGGCCGAAAACTGGTGGGGATAGGTGAGGTAGGGGAAAATCCGTCTGAGGATACGTAAATGAAAGAAACAGGTTTTGGATACGTTGGTGGTGTGTTTGGTGAGGGATAGAGCTGAGTCGAATTCGCATCCAAGATTTTTAACCACGTTTGAGGTTGCTGGTGCTTGTCCTAGTGATTCGGGCCAAGGCATAGGTTGGGGATGAGGGATGTTTTCCCGCAGAGTAGAATTTTGGTTTTCCTAGGGTTGAGGATGAGGTGGTTGATCGTCATCCAGTGATCAATATTAGAGAGGCATGATGATAGGTCCGGACTGCCAGATCCTTCGGAATTTTGGATTTTGAGGATGATCTGGGTATCATCTGCATAGTTGTAGCATGTAAAGTTGTACGAACGGATGATTGTGGGAATGGGTTGTATGTAGAAATTGAAGATTAGCTGTGATGTGAATGCTCCTTGGGGAACATCTTTGCAGACTGGACGTGATATGGATGTGAATTGATCGAGGTGCATGATTTGCGACCGGTTTGAGATGAAAGAAGAGACCCAAGACAGGGCTGTGTTTTTGATTCCTAATGTTTGAAGTCTGTCTAATAGAATGATGTGATCGATAGTATTGAAAGCTGCAGACAGGTCGAGAAGGATGAGGACCGCACAGCCGTCTGTGTTGGCTGTTCTTTTTAGGTCATACCAGATAGAGACTAGGGATGCTTCTGTTCCCCTTAGTGGTCTAAAACCTGATTGGGCTGGGTCTAGGAGGTTATTGGATTCAGCAAATTGGCCACGCTGTTTGTAAGTCGCACGGATCAACCAGTTTGACGATGAAACGTGTATTGGAGATAGGGCAGTAGTTTTGGGGAAGAAGTGGTTCAAGCGTTGTTTTTTGGAGAATGGGTTTCGTGTAGGATGTTTTTAGGGCTTTCCAGAAGGTTCCTGAGATGAGTGAGTGGTTAAGGATTGCACGAGCAATATTGCCTGCACAGGTGGCACTTAGTTCTTTCTTGAGCAATGTGGCTGGGCACGCGTCTTCCGGAGAACCTTACGTGCGGCTGGCTGTCAACAGTGAGAGGAATTCTTGGTGTGTGATGGGAGAGAGAGTCGAAAGAGGATTGAGATTGGGGTTGAGTTTATGTGGGGCACTGCGGGTGGGCGGTGGTGGTGGTAGGATTTTTAATTTGGCGATGATGGCGGCGTGTCTTTCGTTGGCGACGTTGTAGAATTGGAGCGGGACAGTATCGCATAAGGCTTGGGATGGTCAGGCGAGAACATGATGGTGATTTGAATTCCGCTATGATTTTATGTAGTTCCTTACTCTGATTGTGGACATTTTGGCTTCGGTTGCCATAAAACGATTTCTTGTTATTTTAAATTTTCTGATCCGTAGGTTCTGGTTGTCCTTGCTAGGGCATTTTTGTTTTGGGTTGAGGGGTCGGCTGGGGTTTGAGATAGGGGGAGAACCAGCTCTGTGATGGTCCACATCTCTGCGGGGAGCGTTTTGACAGGGTGAGGGGTTTGAGGGCATTGGAAAGCCAGAAGTCGAAGGAGTCCATCGCCAGTGGTCCTTCCGCTAGGAAGAGTGAGTCAAGGGAGTTGCAGAATGAGAGTTACACTTTATTCCATAATGAGAAAGTGGAGGGAGCGGTGTGTTTGGGGGGGTTGGGGGATGTTGGCCACAGTGTTGAGCGGTATGGTGAAACAGTGCTCAGACCATGACAGTGGGCGCAGGGGTTGGGTGGATTTGTTTGAGGTGCTGAATATTGCATCAAGGGTGTGCCCCTCGTGTGGGTGGGTCTAGAATGTCTAAGTGACCTGGTCATGGGGTTTCATGGTGAGTCGAACCCTATGTTGAAATCTCCTAGGGTAGTGAGAGTTGGGTGTTGGATTAAATTGGCAGCCAGAGCTTCACCAAATGTGTCTGCAAAGTTTTTGTTATAACCAGGAGGTCTATAGATGAGAAATTATAAGTTACTCACTGTAGTGACTAACGTACTTAGTCCATAGTCCCCTTTCCTCCAAACTGTATGGGCGTCCCTTCCAAGGGACGGGAGACAAACTTTTCATCAAAAAAAACCTTCCCCATTAAATATAGAGGCGCGGTGGTGCCACACCTCAGTCCCCATTGAAGCGTCGACAAAAGATTTAACATTGCGTAATGACACCAGTATTATTGGGGGGAGGTTGGTGTGACATATGGAGGAAAGGGGACTATGGACTAAGATTACGTTAGTCACTACAGTGAGTAACTTATAATTACTCTACCGTCCCGTCCCCTTTTCTGCCATACTGTATGGGCGATTACAACTGATTGTAGCCCGAGGGTGGAGATGCGAACCTCCTTAAGAAAATAAGTTCGTAAGAACTGCCTGTCCTAAAGCTGCATCAGATCTCGAGCCGGCATCCAAACAGTAATGCTTGCAGAAAGCTGAGGGAGAGGCCCAAGTGACCGCCCTGCTTATGACTTGCCAAGGGAATTGGCGCTGGAAAGCGATGGCTGTTGCCTTGGCCCCGACTGCATGGGCATGCAGGGTGGCCGGAGCAGCTTGTGCTGGCCCTCTACGCTTCTTTGATGGCAGAGACCATCCAGCGGGATATGGAAGCCTTAGAGGCCTGATAGTTTGGTCTTGAGTCTTCGAAAGTGACGAACAGGGCGTCCGATTTGCAGAAGCCCTTAGGCATACCCTGAAATTCTGCCTGGACAGGACCGACATCCAGGCAGTGCAGTACTCTGTGCTTCGTCCTTGGGATCGGGGGAAAATGTAGGAAGGACTATTTCCTCGTTCAAGTGGAAAGCAGACAGAACTTTGGCCAGAAATGCCAGGTGGGTCCGCAGGACCACCTTGTCTTTGTGAAAGGTGGTATATGGCTCGGAGGCGGCCAGCGCCTGGATTTCGCTGACTCTACAAGCCGAGGAAAGGCCGACTAGTAAGGCCATCTTGATGTTGACCAGCCTTATGTCCACGGATGCCGTAGGATCGAACGGTTTGTGCGCCAGTGCGCCCAAGACTATGTTAAGGTTCCACACTGGGTGTGGTCTCTTGACCGGCGGGTAGAGCCTTGCGAGATCCGTCAGATGTTTGACGACAGGGTTAGAGGAGGAGAAAATGGAGTTCTTGTAAGCCCCAATGGCTGCAAGGTATGTGCGGCAGGTGTTAACTTGCATGCCTGAATGAGGGAGGTGCGCCGAAAAGGAGAGCATGTTGTCCAAAGCGCACGCCAAGGGGTCGATTCCCCTGGAGTCTGCCCAGTGGCAGAATCTGGTCCATTTCTTTTGTACTGGGCCCTGGTAGCTTTGCTCCTGACGCCTTGTATGATCTCCAGATTGGCCTGTGAGAGGCTAAGGTGCTGAAGCGTTACCTGCTCAGGTACCACGCTGTGAGGGCTACGTTTCCTGGCGCAGGGTGGATGACTCTGCCCCCCTGCTGTGTCAGAAGATATGCTGGGCCTGTCGGAAGGTGAATCGGGGGAACCTGCAAGAGGCCGAGTAGCTCCAAAAACCAAGGCCTGGCCGGCCACCATTGAGCTATTAGAATGATGAGCAGTCGGCTGGACTCCTTGATTTTGCAAATTACCCTGTGGATCAGGGGGGTGGGCGGAAAGGCATAGGCTTCATTCCTGTCCACTAGAGGTGAAATGAGTCGCCTAGAGAGACGGGGCCCTGACCTTGCCAGGATGCGAACTGGGGACACTTCTTTTTGTGCAAGGTGGCAAAGAGATCCACGTGGGGATGACCCCAGCTGTTGAAGATCTCCTGAATAACGAGGTCGCTTAGCTGCCACTCGTAATTGTCCGCTCCCAGCCTGCTGAACCTGTCCTCCTCCATGTTGGGATTCCCCCAGGGGGTAACTGCCGTAAGGTAAATGTTTTCCAGGGCCCACTCCCACATGCTGATTGCCAGCCTGCACTGAGGAGGGGAATCTGGTGCCTCCCTGCTTGTTGCCATAGTACATGCTGGTCGAGTTGTCTGTCTGGATGAAGACAACCTTGCCCCGGAGAAGTGGTTGGAATGCCCCGAGCGCCAGCCAGATAATGTTCAGCTCTAGCCAATTGATGTGGTATTCCTGCTCCTGTTGAGTCGAGGTGCCGTGAACCGAGAGATCGTCCCGGGTGACTCCCCAGCCCTCAAGAGAGGAATATGTGGTGATGCTGGCCTGTGGAGTGGGCGGCCGGAAGGGCTTGCCCGTCCGCAGGTTGCAGTCTCTGGACCACCAAGTCAGGTGCGGGTGGAGGGATGGCGGAATACTGATCATCTCGGATTGAGAAGCCCGCTCCTGGTTCCATGAGGTTGCTAAGTGCAGCTGAATCCTCCTCATCCTTAATCTCGTGTGCGGAACGGCTAATAAGACCGCTGCCAGAAGACCCAGGAGATGTTGGTACCACCATGCCGAGGTCACTTCTCTCCTGAGGAAGTGAGTGGTGGCCCTCTTGATGGCTGAGTAATTGTCCTCCAACGGAAATACCCCCTTGGAGCATGTGTCCAAGATGAGGCCCAGGAATGTCAGTCTGCGTAGGCTGCAGCATTGACTTGAGATTGAGCGAGAAGCCCAGATCGTGCAGTGTGTTCCTAAGGGCATGGGAAGAGTGGTGAACCGCTTCCGGAGATGTAGCCCTGACAAGCCAGTCATCGAGGTATGGGTAGATGTGGAGGCCCTGCGCTCTGAGTCTGGTAAAGACCCTGGGGGCCAAGTGGAGGCCAAAAGGAAGGACCTTGTATTGAAAATGGTGGCTCATGATCCTGTACCAAAGGAAAGAACAATGGGGCTACCAAATCGGGACATATAGGTACGCGTCCTTCAGATCCAGGGAGCACATCCAGTCTCCCTTGTCCAATGTGTCCGCTATAAAAGCTGGAGCAACAATCTTGAAGTTTTGCTGGGGCAAGGAGAGGTTGAGGGTGGAAAGGTCCAGCACAACACTCAGGCCTGCCTGGTTCTGTAGTAAACGCCAAAGCCTCGCTGGGAGGCTGGGACTTCCTCCACTGCCTGGCTCTCTACGAGCGACCGGATCTCCGCCAAAAGAGTTGCTGTCGCAACCTGTGGGAGTGGAGGGGAGGAGGGAGGAGAGGCTGCGATAGGAAGGCAGTACCCCGTGGAAACTACGGATAGGCTACAGGGGTCCGCGAAATTCTGGTGCCAGAAATGTGCATGGAGAGCAAGCCTGCCCCCACTGGAGACACGTGGACCAGAAGGGGCATGTCATGTTTTCTTTCCCTCTGAGGCTGTCGCTGAGGAGGGGAACTGGAAAAAGCCCCTGGCCCCCCTTTTTGCTGCTTGCACCGGCTCTGAGACGGCGAGCGGTCCGGCTGCCTGGATCTGCGTTCCTGGAAGCTGCGGAACCCTACATATGTGCAACCCCTCTCTGAGCACTGCTGAGATTGGGTGTACGATTTGGGCATGGTCTTTGTAAGG
Organism: Ambystoma mexicanum; assembly: GCF_040938575.1. NCBI lineage: Eukaryota > Metazoa > Chordata > Amphibia > Caudata > Ambystomatidae > Ambystoma > Ambystoma mexicanum. Next base: position 654,378,720 of record NC_090940.1, on the reverse strand, counting down.
ATGGATAAAGACTTAGCTGTTTGTGAGCTTGTTTTTCTTTTTGTCCAGCTCTTCATCCGTAGGAGTGGAAGAGGTCCCCCCTCCCCCGAATGGTAGATCTAGTATGCTTTCCTGGACATCCGGCTTGAATTTTGTTGCCCGGAGCCAAGTTCTTCTCATGTCTGTGGCAATACAGATGGCACGGCCTGAGGTATCAATATGAGCCACAGTGCATTCCATGAGGTCATGCGCCGCCAGCTTTGTTTCAGCTAGCCCCGCCTTAAAGCGTGATTGGCTCTGGGAGGGGAGTTCAAGGAGGAAGTCCTCAATTTCCCACCATGACCTTTGGTTGGCGGCTGCCAGCATGGCATCAGTGTCGGCTTGACATAGATGTAGAGGCGCTGGAATACAGTTTCTTGCCATATGTCTCCAAGATCTTCTCCCTGCCTAGCAGCGCCTCAGAGGAAGAGGCTGAGGACGACTGGGGCTTGGAGTATAGTGATGCTGCAGCGATCACCGAAGAGTGTGGCTGAGGATGGGCCGAAAGCAAGAGTGTATCCCCCCTCCACCTGCCTGTACTTGGCGTCCAGGCGTCGATTGACTGGCTGGGCAGAGTGGGGTTTGAGCCAGCCCTTTTTGCCAGAGAGACTACATCGGTCTGCCTACGAATCCCCGATTTGGCAGAGGGGCGTCGCGTGAAGACTTCAGCCAGAACTTCCTGTTCTGGCTGCTCGATCTTGGGTTGGGGAAGGCCCAGGTACTCCGCCAAACCAGCAAGACGGTCATGGAAGGCCCTGGCTGAAGATGGCGTGTCTGGATCCTCCTCCTCATTCGTATCCTGCAGATCTGGAGGATCCTGCGGAGGAGGAGTAGTAGTTGGCACCAGAGGCTGGGGTACTGGGCCCGCGGCCGGAGGCTGAGGAGGCGGCGGAGGCTGATACGGAGCCCTCTGTGGAGTTGGCTGGGGAGCCGGAAGAGGTGGCTGCGCCGGGGGCCTGGGGCGTCAGCATCTGTGGTGCCACTAGCATTGCTGTAAGGACTTCCCTGATGGAGTCTTTGATGATAACCCCCATCTGAGGTGACTTCATGAGGCAGAGGAACTATTTGAAGAGCACCTCCTCGCTGGCCAAAGAGGTGGCAGAGGGTGCCGACAGGGTAGCGGGGAGCTGCTGAAGTCGCTGCGTACCCTGTCCATATGGACGCAAAGGAAAGCTGCCGTCCGCAAATGAGTGGTATACTGCGGGCCACATACCTGGTTAAAGCAGTCCAAGCTTGACACTCGTTCTTTGTTGAATTCCTGGAATGGTGTCGGACGGGTGCCCGCCCCTTTCTGGCGCAAAGGCCATTTTGTTGAGCTGCCTGCCACATGTTCCTCGGCCCGTCCTCCTCCAAGACTCTTGCGTGTGGTGTGGTTCATGAGGCCTACCCTGCTCCTCGGCCTAGGCCGGTAGGTGTGACACCCTCGTTCCGCCGGTCGGTAGAGCTGCGTTCAGGCGCCCCCTTGGACGTATTGCCGGTGTTAGGGCCTAGCCCCTCGGCCATCGTGCTAGTAAAAGGGTGGAGACCCGGTAAAACCACCTTCCGGTCCCTCAACACTGCGACCGGGAGGATCCGAGGATCCCTCGACCCAAAGGCCAGTAGCTGAAGCAGCCTCGGTGCACGTGCTGGTAGAAGGACCTGACCAGTCCCTCCAGCGCAGGAGAATCCCTGGGAGTGTGGGGATGCAGAGGCGGTTGGGGGGGTGGACAGTGGAAGGAAGGGAAGAGAGCTAGGACTGGGTTGGGTTCAGGTGGTGAGGTTTCGCTCCTGTATTGTGGCGTCAGTGGTTTGCGAACTGTCTGAGAGTGGGAGATGCTAGGGGGGCATTAGGTGACTGCAGTCTCGCCCTTTCCTTGCATTATGTGCAGTCATGGGAGTGTGGGAGAGAGTGGGTGGTTCTGTGGTGAGTGGGGTGTTGGCTAGGGCTTCCCTTGCTGTGCTTACTGAGGGGAGGTGGGAGTGGTCTGTGGTTGGTTGGAGGAAACGTAAGTGGGCTAAGTCAGGGATTCCGATGGTGGAAGCTGTCTGATCGTTTTCTCCATCTTGCTGCTCTTAATTGTGCAGAGCGGGATCTGCGAGTGGGGAAGAGAGTGACAGTCTGGAGCGGGGGGTATGGTGGGGTGGGGGGAAAAAGGGGCGCGAGTTGGATGTGCGCTGTGGAAGGGGGGTGAGCTGTGTCAGAGGGAGTAAGAAGCCACTGCAGTGGCTCTCAGTGGGGTCAAGGTTGTGCCAGGGAGCTGCACGGGTGTGGCTAGTGAATGACATGGTGCCCTGAACACGGCCACCTGTGTAACACAACAATGCAATGTGTGTGCATGACTAAGCACAGCGACCCAACAATGGAGTTTGTGAACCAGACTAAACACAGTGACCTAACAATGCAGATTGTGTACAAGACTAAACACAGCTAGATTTGAGAGTCCTGTATAGTGAGAGAGAGGCCTAGACCCAACAATGCAGTTTGTGTACCAGAATAAACACAGCTAGATTTGAGAGTCCTGTATAGTGAGAAAGAGGCCTAGACCTAACAATGCAGTTTGTGTACCAGACTAAACACAGCTAGATTTGAGAGTCCTGTATAGTGGGAGAGAGGCCTAGTCCCAACAATGTAGTTTGTGGACCACACTAAACGCAGCTAGATTTGAGAGTTCTGTATAGTGCGAGAGAGGCCTAGACCTAACAATGCAGTTTGTGTACAACTCCCCGTATGGCAAATGGGAAGTCATGCTGATATATTTATCCTCCTTATGGAGAACGGGAATAGTTGCTTACCAGTAACTCCATTTCTCCAGCATTGGTATCGTTCTTAGATTCACATGCTGGGAATATTCTCCATCGTCAGGCCGGCAATCCCTGGTTACTTATTTTACAATGGATTCCTTTAAGGGAAAAAAATGTGACACCTTGTGTGTTCTACCCACATCGCTGTGGGTGCTTTTGGTCCCTACCAATGGGACGTCGATTGTATAGCTCTGCCCCACCAGCTTCCCCATAGATTTTAACCAAGGCCTGCTGGTAAGTGTTTACCCCCAGACAGAGACTTTTTTTTGCCTGCAGGGGAAGGCGGGCGGGCACATGTGAATCTATGAAAGATACCAAAGTGATTTGCATGGTGTGAATAGATTGCAAAGCAGTATGAGACTTGCCAGTAGGTGACAGTAGGTAAAAAACAAACTGCTGGGTTTAAATGGTATGTAAAAACTGTGATTCTGGAGCTGCGTGGCTTACCTTACTGAAACTATCTCGGGAGGATAGCTCAGGGGCAACACACTCTGCTTGGAAGCAAGAAGATGCTGAGCAACACAGGTTTGTTCCCCGGGTACGCACTTAGGAACCTCTAGGTATTAAGCACATTATAAATAACCAATTACAACAGCCGATGCAGGACTGCCTTTCCCATCTCTGCGTCCGCTGTATGCTGACTTTGTAAGCAGTAGTGCCTTGTAAAAGTGTGCAACAATGACCATGAAGCTGCTTGGCAAAGGTCTTTGATGGGCACGCCGGCCCACAGAGCCGCTGAGGCTGCCCTGGCTGCTGTCTGTAGCTGTTTATTGGCTTTAGCATGGCAGAAGGAGATAGTAGATCCATCTTGCTATGCTTTGCAATAGCTTTGCCCTTATATGAAGGACTGAAAGCTTTGAAGAGTTGCCATGAGGACCTGAAGATCTTTGTTCGGTTAAGGTAATACTTTAACGCTCTCTTGACATCTAAGGCATGTAACGCTTTTTTCGTCAGAGTAGTAGCATACTGAAAAAAAGTTGGCAGCGTGATAGTTGCGTTCCTGTGAAATTCTGTTGGTATCTTTGGTATGAAGTGGGGATTGGTGGTTAGCACCACCTTGTCCCTGGCGAAGCTTAGGTATGGGGGGGTCCACCACCAGGGCTTGCAATTCTGAGCCCCTTCTGGACGATGTAATCGCCACTAAGAAGGCCACCTTCCAAGAAACACATTTTATGTGAGCTGTAACCAGTGGTTTTAAAGGCGGTTTCATGAGACCTGTTAGGACTAGGTTTAAACTCTACTCTGGCGATATTCTCTCGACTGTTGGAAAAGAGTGGAACATACCTTTCATAAAATGCTTAACTAGTCTGTCACTAGACAGAGGGGGTTTTCCCCTTTGCCTAGTAAATCTGAAAACAGCTGCAAGGTGATCTTTAATTGAAGAGAGGGCGAGCCCCCCTTCCAAAAGTGCCAGCAGGTACGGGAGAACTTGCTGTGGTTGCACTGTTAGCGGTTCCTGGTTGGGCTGTTGAGAACACCAGCTACAAAAAAAAGATTCCATTTTAGGCTGTATGACCTGTTTGTTAAAAGCACTCTTGCAGGATGTTCAATTGCCCGAATTCAGTGAGATCAGGAGCTATGCTGTTCGCTCGAGGGAGCTCGGGTTTTGGTGTAAGATTGTGCCGCTGTCTTGAGACAGCAGGTTGACCTGGGTTCCCAGTGGAATTGATTGTCTGCCGGCAGTTGGAAAAGTTCAGAGAACCGAGAAACAAGTTTGCCTCTGCCAGTTGGGGGCCACTAGAATTATCTTGCAGGGATGCTTCTGCATCATTTGGGCGGTCTTCCTGATCATCAATATGGGTGGGAACGCACAGGCAAAGAGGTTGGTCCAAGGAAAGTAAAACATGTCCCCTGAGTTCCGATGAGGAAGTCTGATTGCAGATTTTTGGCATTTGTTGTTTTCCGTGGCAAAGAGGTCCAAGGACGGATGGCCCCATTTTGCAAAGTTTCTGCAGGACCGACTGCTGTGAAACTCCCATTCGAGGGATTGCTCCGTGGCACTGCTGAGGCTGCTGCTAATGAATTATTCCTGGCAATAGAAAAGCCTATAGCGAAATGTTATGGATGGCCCAGTGTCAGATCATTTGCGCCACTTCAGACAGGGCACTTGACCTCATCCCTCCTTGCTTGCGTAGGTAATACATTGACCCTTACCACTGAATTGTGTACTATTGGGAGGAAAGATTGTAAGACCCATCGGACAGCTTGCAGTTCTAGGATTCTAGGATATTGATGTGTAGGGACATTTTGGCTGGCGTCCAATGTCCTTTGACTTGACTGTGCCCTAGGTGTGCTCCCCATCCCGCTAGGGAGGCGTCTGTTAGTAGCATGGACCAGTGTGTTGGTTCTTGCAACAGGACACCCACTGCTACATTGTTGTTGCGGGTCCACCACACGAGTGAGAGTGCAGGTGTGATCCAGATAGTGTCATCCAATGAGCCTAGAGGTTTTGACTACCTGGTTGCTAGGAACTGCTGCAAAGGTTGCATGTGCAGCAGCAATGGGGAATAAGCGAGTGGTATACAGGATGACAATGCATACTGATATTTGTCTGTTTGGGATAACGGAAGAGACCAATGCCTTCAATGACTGGGTCCTGTCGGTGGCCGGTTCCCATGCGCCGTGGAGAATTGTGCCCCCAGGAACACCATATTTTGGACAGCTTAGTACAGGATCTTTAGTATTTTATTGCAAATCGGAGCCGTTGAAGAAGCGCTTCTGTTTCCGCTAGCAAGATCGCAGTTTTCGGGAATGTTGGGGCCTGGACCAACCAGCCGTCTAGCTAAGGGTAGACATGGTTGACCTGCTTTTGCAGGTGAGCCGCTACGGGAGCCAGGCATTTGGTGAAGGTCCTTGGAGCGGACCTTAGGCCAAAAGGTAGGACCCGAAACAGGTAGTGGTCTGTGCCTACCATAAATCAGAGGTATTTTCTGTGGCTGCAATGGATTGGGGCGTGGAAGTAGGTGTCCTTTAGATCCAAGGACGCAATCTATTCATGTGGTTGCAATGTTTCCCCCCACTGGCGTGTCACAGGGGCCATCATGGCTGGGACTTATTTTGCCTACTCCTTTGTGAGGTGGCTGAACCTCTTATGCTGTGGCTGGCGGAAGTCTCGGGGACGATACTATGATTGGTAGTTCCGCTTATAGCCCTGGGAGTAGTAGTTCCTGGGGTATCCTCTGGAGCCTGTAGCGGAGGATGACCTTGCCTGACCAGCTGCTCCCTGAAAGGGGCGAAAAAGACTATGTTCCTTGCAGCACGGTTAGTGATCGTGCAGTGTGAGAGTCCGCTTTCATAGCTTTGAGCGCAGTCTATCCTGCCCCAAGACGTTATTGCTATGAAATGTCATGTCTATAACTTTGTGTTGTACCACCTGTCCGAAGTCGGGATAGCGTAAACAGCCTTGCCTTCTAAGCACCACCCCATTGCCGATCCGTTTGAAGCCTGTTTCTGGAAGGTCTACAGTGATGATGATGCTGTGGTTAGATGCCTCTTTGCCCTCTTTCAAGATAATCATGACTTCCTTATGTTTGTCTTCTGCCAGATGTTCCAGAATGGGCGCCAACCTGTTCCACATCTCACAGTCATAGTGAGCTGGCAAGGGAGTTGGCTGCCTTGACCACAGTTGATTTCTGTTGCGAACGTGCCTTCTTGCTAGCTGCTGAGGAGACTACAGATTTGGGCGATCATTGAGATGTGAGGCAGTGTTAGGGAGAATTATCATAAATGGCTGATTTGCCGTACCCAATGAGTCCCTTGGCAGCTTTGCTGGATTTCTAGGGTTTCTTTTTTTCACCTGGTAAGTGTGTGAGCCTTTTCCCCCACTCTTACATGTGTTTTGCTGCGTGTGTTTTTAATATTTGTATGATCTTGGGCTCTGGAGCCTCACCTACTCAATGATCATCATTTTGTTGTGTGTTACACAGCACCTTCAGTGCAGTGACACAGGGTTGTCTTTTAGACTTCCCACTGACTCTATTTTTCTGGGACGGACTACTGTCTCCCAGAAACATATACAGTTGCCATTAACTTTCTGTAGTGTCTTTAAAGCACAGACCCAGTACACCCCATCTTACATGGAGTATTGGAAAGGGTTAATTCTTATCGCTTTTTGTCCGTTTCTCTTGTAGCACTGTTTCGCTCCCTTTGCATCAAGACTTAGCTGGTGGTAGTGGTACCTACCCTATTTATCATACCGCGGTTATCTTAAATAATCCATGGTATTGTTTTAGGCTATTTTATTAGCCTCGAACATAAACCCGCTTGACCAAATAGATTTTATTTCAGCTCCGGCTGGGTTTATCCGCCATTTCTTTTTGTTAAAGTCTTTCTTGTGTTTTACTCTGCGCGCCAAACCAGGTTTGGTTTCTTTGTTTGCTGTCTTTTCGCAGGCTTCTGGGGGCTTCCTTAAGGTGCCTGAAAGTCTGGGTAGGCAGGATGTGAGGGAGGAGTTTTAGGACCCCTCTGATGGGTTCCCTTGGTAACCCAAGGTAACCCAAGTCGCACTCCTGTTTGATCGGGTGCGTGACTGTCCTGTCCAGGACAGTCACTCTGCTGTGTGATCGACAGCCAGGTTATGTGAATGGGAGAAACGAGGAGCTGACAGAAGAGGACCCCTACAACAACTGAACCGCCCGGTCAAGCCCTGCTGCAGGTCCGAATCTTCAGAATCCGACGACAGAGAGGATCCTTCAGGAATCTTCTTCCCTTCAGCTGGTGGGACCAACCAGTTCACCCAAACTTCAAGCCAGGACACCTCCTCTGGTTGGATTCGCTGTACAGAGCTACAGTGGGCCGGATAGCCAGGAAGGTCGGACCCTGCTTGGGTTTTAAGGAGCGCACCTTTTATTTGTTGCTTTGCTCTGCTGCTTTTTTCTTCCCTGGGTAGTGCAGGACCCTCCAGTATTCCTACTTCTCGTCAGTCCGACAGTCGTTCAGGAACCGTGAGCCTCCAGGAACTACCAGGAACATCCGCCTCAGCTACAGCCCCTCTCCATTTTAAGGTACTGTGCAAATCCGGTTGTTCGTTTCGTTCAGCCGCGGTGAAAGTGATTGAAATCTTTCTCCAATCCGAGGGCTTGTCCTTCTCTTATCTATGAACTAACTTTTCTGCCAACCAACCTCGTCTGGACCCCGTGGCACGAACTTTACCGCAAACTACCCTGAACCGTGTGATCTTGAGCAAAAGACTTTTGTCCTATTGACTTTGGCCCTAAGCCTTTTCTACCCGAATCTATCACTGTAGTTCCTCTTGCTCAATTGCCCTGAGTATTACATGTTGGTGTGGTTCAATTTCTATTAACTTTGTCTTTCCCTCCCTTTTAAATTGCTGGAGTGCCATTTTGCTCCCACTTCATTTTGTAAGCTTTACATGTCTGGAACTTATTGGGAGTGGTGTGTTGTATTAAGAGTTATTTTTAAACTGCTTTACATTAGTGAAATGTTATATAACTGATGAGTAAATGTATATTCTTTTTCTTGGAAACCTTGAGTCAGTGTTTGTTTGAATCGTACTAATTGCTGTCCTTTGTGTAACTATTTGATACTGCTCACTTGCTCTTGAGGTAAGTCTGGCTGCTCAGCAATCAATACCTCTTTACTGTGTAGTACAGGCTTGTAGCAAAGGTGAATTTGTACTGTCACTTGTAGTCTTAATTATGTGTGGTGTTCCCAAAGGGTACTTCATATAATTATGCCTAACAGGCATTGTGGTGTGGTGTGGTGTCCAGGGCTTTGAATCTTTTGTCTATTCTACTTTTTACCGCTGGTTTGGTAAACTGATTTTTTAGTGTCTGTAACCCTTCCTGCCATACGTGGTCTAGAATAGGTATGGAGAACATGGCCTTGTGGCGCTTCCCCATGTGGTCCAAAAGAAAATTATTTTCTTCCGCCGATGTAAATTTGAATTCCTGACACGCTCTCGCATGGAGTGGAATGCCCCTATATCGACCTTTACCTTTTGGTGGGGGCGGTGGCCTCCGCTTTCCTGGTGCTGATGCTTGTTGCAGGCTTGTGTCGGGCCTGGTTACGGAGGGGGCTGCCTGGAGCTAAGCTGCCCTAATAGGCTCTGCAGTGTTGAAAGTACCTGCAGCGACACCCGTGATTGTGGGTTTATTAAGGGGTATGATGCTGAAGGCAAACATCCTGAATGTCCCAATGGTGCTGCTGAAGGCCCCGATGGTTGTAGTGCCTGGAAGTCCGGTGCCTGTAGTTCCCCAAATACTATGATCTCCACTGCTTGTGGAGAATTGGGGTTGCTGTCCTGGTGATTTGGTGATTGAAACATGACAATTATCTGTATGTGATAACTGGAGAGTTTCTGATCAGTGCTTCAAAATCCGACGTTCTTATGATATGATAGGTTATTTACAACGTGCTTAATACCCAGAGGTTTCTAAGCGCGGACCCGGGGATCAAACCCGTGTTGCTCCATGTCGTCTTGCTTCCAAGGCGAGCACGTTGCCGCTGAACTATCCTCCCGAGTCATGTTGGAGGATATCTTCTGGCACGACTTACGAATACTTAATGGGCAATATCCCCGATGACCTGGGTTGCTGTAGCTGTTCTGCAGATTTTGTTAGGTTACCCCATCAAGGACCCATGGCTTGCCCTAGAGAGGGAAGTTGTTGAATGTGTCCCCCTGTAAGCAATTGCACTACTGTGCTGGATTCTCAGTGGTGCGGACTGAACTGTGGATGGGTCGGTCCGCTTTGATTTCGTATGTTTTGCGGTCTTGGCCATCAAGCTTTTGGTACTGGCCGATTGGTGTCCTGACTTTTCTTTCATAGACTAGTTTGTTGACTGGTGCATTTTTTTCCCCTTCGTCTACAAGTTTGTTGTTGACGATAGTATCCTCGACGGGGACGGTGAATGATGTGACCTTTTGAGTGGTGGGTGATCCAAAGACTGCCCCCTGGCCGATGCCACTGACAGGCATGACTTCTTTCTGTTCGATGTTTGAGGTGTGGACGAAAGTGTTTGCATCTCCGCCGTCACTTTCTCCCCTGATGAAGGCTTGGTTATGGCCTTACCAGCGCTTTTAGCATAGGAGACGATAACAGATGGACCCTTTCTCCCTGCTCCGTCAACGACCCTGTCCAGTGTTTCGGTGTGTGCGAGTGCTCACCTTTGAGGGACTTTTTTCCTAGGCCTGATGTCTTGACAAGACTTTCCTGCGACCCGGCTCTGTGGCGTGAAGGGGTGTGTTTTTCGACAGGTATCAGCTCTCTGATACTTTTAGAAGACCCAGTCTCTGAGGCTGAATAAGTACACTAATTTAGCCAGCAGATTAAACTGTGTTCTCTGTCCGTGAGGCTTTTAAGTGAAAAACCCTGGCAAACCTTGCAGTCTTCTGGTGAATGATTGGGGTATAGGCAGTATATGCAATCCTAGTGCCTATCCCCTTCCAAGATGTTTTTTTGGCCGCAAGACCCACAGGCCTTAAACCGATTTCTTAGAGGCTGATTTGGTCTCCATTGTGGTACGATCCGTGAAAACCGTATTTGGTATTGAACAAGAATATTTTCCTAATTAAATGACTTTTCTCTAAGGAGAGATGAACACAAGGAGTCCTACCAGTTTGTACGACGGTTGAACTCTGAGGAGAAGCTGCTGGGCCGGAGCTATACACTCAATGTCCCATTGGTAGGGACCAAAAGCACACACAACGATGTGGGTAGAACATACAAAGTGTCAAACGTTTTCCCCTTAAAGGAATACATCATAAAATAAGTAACCAGGGATTCCCAGCCTGCCGACGGGGAATATTCACAGCATGTCAATCTATGAAAGATCCAATAATGGAGAAATGGATCTTCCCACTGGTCTTACCTAATGTTATGCTAAACAAGGCCGGGGTGGAAGCACAAACAGAGCAGGTATTCTTCAAATAGACTGAGAAAGTAGTGAATTGCAATCAGTAAGTGTTGACCAGTTTTTTCCCACGTGAATTTTTTTATTCCTGTTTGCATGGTGCATCACAAATATTTTGGAAGGAGAAATTACTTACCGTAATGTTCTTTCTATTGATTCTTCTCCTGCAGATCCCTCATCTGATCGATACTCCCCCCCAGCTCTGCTGCTTCGGAAAACCTTTGACAGGCGGTGTATTTGGCACCCACCCGGACGTCGACCGTCTTGCTCGGCATCTGGTCATTGGCTCCGGACGTGATGTCATGCATCGAATCAATACCTAGTCACTACACCCCACACCACAGTTTCCCCCTTTTTTCGCCCGATCACTCCACGCTGCATAGGAAAACAGAGAACCAACGGGCTAAACAGCCCTTAAAAATGAAATAACTATAGACCTCAGAAGGACGACGAATTGCAAAAAACACTACTAAGTAGCATTAGAATTTGTTTACATTTTTCTTTTTTACACATGGCAGAAAAGACAGAAAACTGACACAGAGGACCACCACCAAGTCAACGTGAAAGAGAAGATGCGCACCAACACCGACATTCTGCGCGGGGCTGGAGGGGAGATGAGGAATCCGCGGGAGAAGAATCCATTGAAAGAACATTAAAGTAATTTCTTCTTCAACGGATTGCTTTTCTCGCATAGATTCCTAATCCGATAGACTCCCAAAGTAGTAGATGAAGGAGGTGTACAGAAAGTTATAAGATATTTTGCAGCACTGCCCTGCCAAAAGGCAAATTAGCTGTACGAGCCACATCCAGACTATAGTGCTTAGCAAAAGGTATGAAGGGATGACCATGACGCAGCGCGACAAATATCCCGGAGTCCCCTCTGCAATGCTGTTGACGCAGAGACTCCCCTTGTGGAATGGGCCCCAATGTCTGCTGGTAATACTTTTCCAGTGGACTGGTAGCATTCCGCTATAAAGAATGCTATCCATTGGGATAAAGCCTGCTTAGTTATGCACATGCCCTTATGGGCTGAGGAAAAGACAACGAAGAGCTGGTCAGCTCTTCTGAAATCAGCTGTCATCGCAATATAAATCCATGCCCTTTTCAGGTCTAGGCGATGTAACATTTCCTCCGGCTTAGAAGGGTATGGAGGGGGGTAAAAGACAGGAAGGTCGATTGATTGCGACAGGTGGAATTCTCAGACAACCTTGGGGAGGAAACCAGACTTTACCCTAAGTGATGCAGTCTCCTGGAAAAAACACAGGAAGGGAGGTTTAAGCATTTATTTATTACATTTATATAGCGCACAGGCAGCCCAGGGGCATTGTGGCGCTGTTACTTGTAAAGAAACTTAGTTACAGGTACAGGTTTAGGTTGTGCCTTGGGTTACAGTGAGGCAGGATCCTGTGTCAAGCGCTACAGAGAATCATACAACAGAGTACATCATAGTACATCATACATGTTAGTCATTAAAGTTTAAAACATGAGAGGTTGGTTAGGTGAACAAGGTAGTATTCATGGCTTTGCGGAAAGCAGTCAGTGAGGGTTCAGCTCTTAGAGAGGTGGGGAGGTTGTTCCAATGTAGTGCGGCAAGGTAGGGGAAGCTGGCGCCACCTGCTCTAGCTCTTTTTACCCTGGGCACGGAGAGCATATTGACATAGGGTGTCCTGGTGAGTCTTGTGGACGCGACTGGGTGGATTCTCTGAGATAGGTACGCTGGGGCTGAGAGATGGACACATTTGTGGGTGATGCTTAGCGCCTTGAATATAACCCTTTCCTTTATGGGGAGCCAATGGGATGCTTTTCTGGCAGCGGTGATGTGCTCTCTTGGCAATGCCTTGTGCAGCGCGCAGGGCGCTGTTCTGAATTATTTGTAGCTTCGAGGTTTTTGTTGGAGGTCCCTAAGAAAAGAACATTACAGTAGTCTAGTCAGGAACCAGTTATGGCTCTAGCTATGTTGGTGCAGGTGTCTTTTGACAGAAAAGGCCTGATTGCGTTGAAGTGTTTTGCATGGTAAGCCGCAAAGGCGGCGATTGCGTTTACTTGTCTGGTCATGGATAGGTTAGAATCTAGATAGACGCCTAGCGTTTTTACCGTGTCGAGTACTGGAATTTTGATTGAGTCAATGGTAAAGTGGCTAAACTGGGAGTCAAGTTTTTTGAGGGTGTCGGGGGATCCTACGAGAAGGAGCTCAGTTTTGTCAGAGTTAAGGCAAAGGCCGTTGATAGCCATCCACATTTGGATTGTGTTGTATATGTTAAGAGTTGCGCAGTCAGTGTCATAGTTTCCTGTTAGTGTGAGGAGGATCGAAGTGTCGTCAGCGTAATTGGTGTAGGAGATGCCCATGGCGTCAAAGATAAGGAAGAGGGGGCGGGTAAAGATGTTCTATAAGGTCGGGGAGAGGCAGGAGCCTTGGGGCACACCACATAGCATGATGGTGGGTGATGAAGTGGCTAGGTCAGAGAAGACCTGCATGGTTCTGCCTTGGAGGAAGGAGGTGATCCAAGTGGTAGCTTCTTGGGAGAAGTTGGCTGTGGAGGTTAGGTGATGGCAGAGGATGTCGTGATCTAAAAGATCGAAAGCTGCAGAGAGATTGAGGAGAAGGAGCAGGACAGGTTTGCCTTGGTCTCTAGCGTCATCCATTTGTTTTTTGAGGTCGAGTAGGGCGGTCTCTGTCCCGTGCCTAGGCCGAAAGCCGGATTGTCTCAGTCCTAAGAGGTTATGCTCTTCAAGGAAGTGCTGGACCTGCAGGTAGGCTGCCTTGTCTAGAATCTTGAGGAGGAATGGGACTGTGGTAATGGGGCGGTAGTTGTTGGGGGAGGTGGGGTCAAGTGTAGTTTTTTTTATGAGAGGTCGGACCCATGCTTCCTTGAGGCACGAGGGGACTCTCCCTGTGGTGAAGGAGGCATTGACGAAGGCTGTTAGGAAAGGAGCAAGGGTGTCTGAGCAGTCTTTGATGATGGAGGCGGGGCAGGGGTCCCCTTTGCAATTGGAGGGTTTGATGTTTTTCATGTTGATCATGTCTTTTTCCTGAATGGTTTTGAAAGAGAAGGTAGGGGCGGCCTCTGTGGGTGAGGAGAGGGGGAGGGTTCGGGGGGTTAGGGGCGGTGGGTAGCGCTAGTTTAGTGTTCAGAATTTTGGTTTGGAGTGAGCTGATTTTATTGCGCATGGCTGTTTGGATGTCGTCACACCATGCTTTATCTTTGGTGAAGTTTTGAGGGGTCGGTGTAGGGGTCTCGAGTTCCCTGAATATGGCGACCATTTCCTTGGTGTTTGATTTGGCCTCGGAGATTCTATCTTCAAATGATTTGGCTTTAGCTTTTATGATGGCTTTCTTATATTCGTTTGCGAGGGATTTGAAGTCAAGTTTGTCTTTGTCATCACGGGATGTTTGCCATTGAGCTAGTGCTGCTCGCTTGTCTGTGCGCAGTTTGTGGTGGTCTTGGGTGAACCAGGCATTAGTGTGGCTGGTAGGTTTGGTTTTGCGCGGTTTAAGTGGGGCGATAGCATTGATTGCTGCCGTGATAGAGTCGTAGTTCTTGGCAAGAGTTTCTGGGTCGCTGGAAAAGGGGGGTCTAAAGGCAGGTCCCTGTAGGAAGGGTAAGAGTCTTTCTTTGGTCAGTTGGCGGGTACTTCTTGTGAGAGCTGGTGGTAAGGGTTTGGGGGGATGGGGAGGAGGTCGGGATGTTGAAGGTGATGGTGTGGTGGTCGGACCATGGGGTGGGGGTATTGCCTGTGACTGTGAGGGGGCAGTTGTGATGGGCTATCCAGTCTAATGATCAGCCTAGTGCGCGAGTAGGGTCTGTGATGGTGTTGGCCAATCCTAGAGTGGCTAGAGCTGTGTCAAGTGACTTGGCACCAGGGTCTTTGGTGTCATTCAGGCCTAGGTTGATGTCCCCAAGGAGAATGACTTTGGATGACTTTTTTAGGTTGTCAGCCAGGAGGTAGGTGAGTGATGCCTGGAAGTCTCCCAGGGGGCCTGGTGGTTGATAGATGAGGAGTGGGTGATGGTGCAGTGATGCGAGATAGTCAGTTTCAATTGAAGGTAGTCGCTGCTGTTTATAGTTTTGTCAACCTTTCTGATAGTGATCGAATCTTTGGCTATGAGAGCGACAAAGCATAAGGCCGGCAATTCACTCACGCGCCTAGCGGATGTAATAGCTACCAAAAAGGCGTGTTTTCAAGGAGAGAAGTCTTAAGGGACAAGAATGCATAGGCTCAAAAGCTGCCAGCATCAGAAAAGTCAGTACCAGATTAAGGTAGCGATTAGAAAGCAACCTCTTGCTTTTTCCGAAAGGGTTTGAAAACTCTGAATAACAATTTCCCGTTCCGTTAGGGCCTTCCCCATTGTCTAATGTGTTTTGTGTCTTGTGTGTTTGTGTGAGCCACGCCCTGATACTTGTAGAGTTACTGGCATGTAACAAAACAATATATAATAAAATAAAGGTCACAATGTAATATAAGATCTTGTGGCATCAAGGCGCTAAAGGAATAAACCGGAGAGAGTAAGAAAGCAGCTGGAAAGTAAAACAGCACATTTTTGAGTTGTTTACGAAAGATGGCTTGCACATGGATAGCCTGTAAATTGTAAGGAAGGGCATTTCACAACGAAGGAGCCAGCACAGAGAAAGATCTGCCCCCTGCACGAGCATGTTGAAATCGGGTGACAGACAATGGGAACTGATTTGATGAGCGAAGAGCGCTCCCGAGAGTTTCGCTTGAAGAAATTCAACCCCAGCGCAATGAATGGCACAGTGAACAATACACAAGATCTTAAGTTCACCCAGCTTTTTACAGGCAACCAGTGAAGGCGCTGAAGAAGATTGCAGGAGTGAGACAGACTGGGAGCATTAAAAGCAAGCCTGGCCGCTACATTCTGCAGAATATGAAGGCGTTGGAGTAGCGTCACTGGCTGACCAAGATAGACTCTGTTGCAATAGTCTATTGACCCCATAAGAGAGACAGAACAATCCGGACCAACAAAGTGAGTTGGCGGAAATGTAAGGAACAAGTTACTTACCTGTAACTGTTGTTCTCCAGCATGGGCCTGGCATGGATTCACATGCTCATGAATATTCCCTGTCGTCAGGCTGGGAATCCTCGGTATAGAAAAAATCAGTATCAGTTTCGTTTCTGATCTGTCTTTCTCAGTAGTAACCAATCACTGGTGTCTGGGTCATACTGCCCCCAGCCAATGACTGCCCTCTCCCTAAGCCCCTCCCCTGGCAGCCATCCTCAGATTTGGTAGCACGTGAAGTGGCAGTATGACCAAGTGAAGAGCCGCAGAGGGGTAGGCGGGAGGGTTCGCATGTGAATCCATGCCAGACCGATGCTGGAGAACAACTGTTACAGGTAAGTAACTTTCTCCAGCATGGGGTCTGGCATGGATTCACATGCTCATGAATATAAGAATACATAGCAGTATACACATGCACAACCACGGGAGGTGGCACAAGGCTCAATATCAAGCAATACAACAACTCAACATTAAGCAACTCTTACCTCCTCACCAGGCTCACCTTAGGCGAACAGGTTGCGCAGCACTGCCTGGCCGACTCTGGACTCCTCCCTGGAATCCCGGTCGACGCAGTAGAATCTCGTGAAGGTGTGCGTCGACCTCCACGTAGCAGCCCTGCAGATGTCGAGCAGAGGCACACCAGACAGGAACGCCGTAGTAGCAGCGATCGCTCTGGTCGAATGGGCTCTCGGACGGCCGGGCAGCGGTCGGTTTGCCAACCGGTGACAGTGCATGATGCAGCCGGAGAGCCATCTGGAAATGGACGTCTTCGAGAGAGCCCTCCCTTGATTCACAGGTCCAAAGTTCACAAACAGCTGTGATGTCTTCCGGAAACTCTTTGTGCGGTCCACGTAGAACTTCAGCGCTCTAGCTACATCTAGCGAGTGCAGAGTCCTCTCAACCGGCGACGGGAAGAAAACTTGCAACACCAAGGGCTCTTTGAGGTGGAAGTCCAACAGCACCTTGGGCATGAAGGAGGGGTGCGTCCTCAGCACCACCCTCGTGTCGTGAAAAGTAAAGTATGGAGGCTTGCAAGACAGGGCCTGGATCTCTCCCACTCGTGCAGAGGTGATGGCCACGAGGAATTCTGTCTTCCACGACAGAAACTTCAACGGCACTGAATACATAGGCTCGAATGGGGCCCCCATGAGCCTAGTTAGTACCACGTTGAGCTCCCACGCCGGGGCAGGGGCCTTCACAGGCGGGAATGATCGGAACAGTCCTTTCATAAATTCCTTCACCAGACCATGAGACCACAAGGACGCCCGTCCTGTAGTTCTGGTGTAACGTGAGTCGGCAGCCAGATGTACCTTGATGGAAGCGTGAGATAGGCCAGCCTTGGCCAAAGACAGTAGGTACGGCAATACTTGAGGGGCCGTAATCCGCAGAGGGTTAATCTTCTGTGCCCGACACCAGACAGAGAACCTCTTCCATTTGTGTCCGTAGCACTTGAGAGTTGAGGATGCCCTGGCCTTTGCAAGAACCTCTCTGCAGTCGGCCGGGATGTCGTATCCTCCAAACTCTAGTGCTGCAGGAGCCAGGCCTGCAAGTTCAGCGACTCTGGTTCGTGATGAAGAATGGCGCCTCCTTCTCTGGAGAGAAGATCCGCGTCCGTCGGTAGCTTGACTGGTGTGGACGCTGACAAGTCCAGAAGGTCCGGGAACCAGATCTGCCTCGGCCACGCCGGTGCGACGAGGATCATCCTGCACCGGGACCTCTTGAGCTGGTTGACGAGCCGGAGTAGCAACGGCAACGGCGGGTATGCATAAAGGAACAGGCCGTCCCAGGGGAACGAGAAAGCATCGCCCATGCTCCTCGGTTGGGGAAACCTGCTGGCGAACCTCCGGCACTTGGAGTTCGCCGCCGTCGTGAAGAGATCGATCTGGGGTTCACCCCATCGTCAGAAGAGTCGGTCCACTTGATCCTGGCGCAGTTCCCACTCGTGGCACGAGCGCAGCTCCCTGCTGAGTGAGTCGGCGATGGTGTTTTTTATCCCTGCCAGATGAAAGGGTACCAGAAACATCCCTTGTGCGATGGCCCAATGCCACAGATCCTGGGCTTCCTTGGACAGGGCAGGGGATCTGGTTCCGCCCTGCTTCCGAATGTGAAACATCGTGGTGGTGTTGTCGGTGAAGATCCTCACCACCTTGCCCTTGAGGGACGGAAGGAAGGACCTGAGGGCCCAGAACACTGCGCGGAGCTCCAAGATGTTGATGTGGAGAGTCTTCTCCTCCGAGCACCAAAGGCCTCTCGCGTGGAGGCCCCCGGTGTGCGCTCCCCAACCTTCCAGGGAGGCATCCGTCATCACCGTCACCTGGTGGGCCGGGGCTAGGAAGCCTGTTCCCGCTGTCAGATGAGCGCGGACACCCCACCATCGTATCGCCTGACGGAACGTTTCGTCGAGCGAGATCCTGTCCTCGAAGCTGCCCGTCGTCTGGATCCAGCGGGCGTCGAGGAATTCTTGTGAGGGCTGCATCCGAAGTCTGCAATGGGGCACCAGATAAATGCAGGAGGACATCATTCCGAGGAGGGACTTGATAGACCTCACTCTGGCCACGTCCGTGGCCAGTAGACGTTGCACCTTTCCTAGCATGGTCCTTATCCTTTCCTCTGCCGGTGAGGCCCGCCGCGCCACTGTGTCGAGCTGTGCTCCCAGAAACAGGGCGGCTTGCGACGGGACCAGGTGGGATTTTGGAAAGTTGATGGAGAACCCCAGGTCCGTGAGCAGCTGGACGGACTTCGCAGTGTGTTCCACGGCGAGCTCCCTTGTCCTTGCCCATATGAGCCAGTTGTCCAGGTAGGGGTAGACGTGGATCCCCTGCAGGCGCAGCCGTGCCGCCACCGGTGCTAGGCACTTGGTGAATACCCTCGGCGCCGATTTTAATCCGAATAGGAGGGCCTTGAACTGGTAGTGCCGCCCTTTGACCACGAACCTGAGGAACTTTCGGTGCCTCTTTAGAATAGGGATGTGGAAGTAAGCATCCTCCAAGTCCATCGACGACAGGAAATCGCCCTCCTCCAGCTGTCCCAGCAAGTGCTGGAGGGTGACCATCCGGAACTTCTGTGCCTTGATGTATTTGTTTAGTCGTCGCAGGTCCAGGATAGGACGCCATCCTCCTGTCTTCTTCCTCACGAGGAAGTATCTTGAGTAAACTCGAGCCCCGAAGCCTCTTCGGGACGAGCTCGATGGCACCTTTCCTGAGCATCGCCCGTACTTCCAACAGCAGTTGAGGGACGTGATTTTCCTTCCTGGCCTCGGGAGGAATGCGGGGGCACCTCTTCTGGAACTCGAGGGCGTGCCCCAGGGCCAGGGCGTCCAGCACCCAACGGTCGGTGGAGATGGACTCCCACACGCCGACGAACTTAGTCAGCCGGCCTCCCACCGGGGTGCTTCGGCGGGGGCCCGACCCGACGGACGGTTCAATCTTGCTTGGAGGCCGCTTTGCCTCCTTGACCACCTTGGCGACGACGGCGGGATCCACCTGACTTGCCGCGTCCCCTGTAGGCCTCCTGCAACGAAGACCTTGCCGCTTGACGGTAAGTAGAGGAGCTGTTGCCGGCTCCCTTGGAGGCACCCTGTCTGCCTCCGGAACTCCGAAAGGGCGGCCGTCGTTGTTGGAGCACATCCAGAGCACGGGCAGTCTCCGTGTCTGTCTTGATCGCCTGAAGAGATTCATCAACCGCCTTGCCAAAAAGGTTGTTCCCATCGAAGGGCATGTCCAAAACCTTGGTCTGAACGTCCTGGCGGAAATCCGTCGCCCTGAGCCATCCTCGTCGTCTCAGGCAAACGCTGTTGCCCAACTGACGGAAACCGGTGTCGGCGATGTCCGTAGCCACCGTAATGGCGTGGTCTGAGGCAATCTCACCTTCCTGCAAGATTTCCAGGGCCTCAGCCTTCTTGGCATCCGGAAGGAAGTCCAACAGAGGGGCGATCTTGAACCACAACTCCCTGTCGTAGCGGGCTACGATGGCCAGGGCGTTGGCCGCCTTGATGGTCGTCGCTGCAGATGAGATGACCCGTCGTCCCGTCGCATCCAGTTTCCTCCCCTCACCGTCCGGAGGGGAGGTTGAAGTCGAGGCTGATGCCCCCCCCGCTTTCTTCTTGGCCGCAGCCGAAACGACCTAGTCCGGGGTAGGTTGCGCCCTAAGGCACAAGGGGGCAGGGTCGGGGACCCGGTACTTCTTCTCGTACCGGTCCCTCTTCGCAGGAGCCGTGGCAGGGTACTTGAGGAGGGCGAGCCCCTCATCCCAGATGTCATCAAGAAGCGCTACGGCGAGGACCGTCTTCCTTTTAGCCTCGCGCCGCTGGTAAAGGAACCCCTCCTTTTCCTCGGGGCAGAGCTGGAAGAGCTCGGATGCCCTGGAGATCATTGCATGGAAGGATCCAATCTCGTCGGGCGGGGACGCCCAGGCAGGGGGTGACGGGGGGCACGTCCTGTCGTCATCCGTACCCGTCTTAGTCGTGTCCATGCCTGTATCATCCCCGTGGGTAGTGGACCGGGGGGAAGGCAGAGAAGGCCGCAGAGGCGGGAGAGGGGGCCTAGGATGCGTCCTCCTCCTCTTAGGCGGTGGGCTCCCCGAAGGTCCTGGCTCCGGATCCTCCGTCGGGTCTGGCTCAGGCTCCTCCGTCGGGGGAAGGGGCAACCTAGTCCTTATCTCCGAGCATAAGGACTGGATGGCTGACAAAATGGCCGCCGAGGTGTCCTGCGGCACCGGAAACGACGGGCGTAAGGACTCTTGAGGAGCCTCGTCTGCGTCACCGTCGCCCTCGTCGGGATCCCTCCCGATGGGCTGGGTCTCCTCCACGACTTGGATGAGCTCCTCTTCAGAGGTTGTGTCCGTATCCACGACGGCCACCACCCCCTCCCCCCCTTTCCAACGAGGACTTCGTGGGGGTCTTCTCGATGGGCTTGAAAGACGACTCCCTCCGCAGTGGCAGGGAGACTCTGGTACCTGAGGGCGCCTCCACTGGTGTAGCCTCCACAGGCTGAGCCAGGGCGACATCCTCAATCGAGGTCCTAGCAGGGTGAATCAGGGCCAACGTCACCTTGTGTACGCCTGGGGCCTTCACCTTCGGGGGAGGGTCCGAGCCTCGCTCCCCCTCTGCCGGAGTCTTCGAGATCGACCGGGGCCTCTCCAGAAGCTTTGCCGGGTTCTCGGACTTCCTCTTACCCGAGCCAGAGCGTTGGCTCGTGGTCAATGGCGCCGGGGAGGGTGCGCCCTGCCTGGCAGCCAAGGAGCCCGACCGTTCGGCGCTCCCGGTGCCCGTGGACTCGCAGTGCTTAGCCTTTTGTTGGGCCCCCGTCGCCGGAGCACCCTCACAGGACTTAGAAGACCGCTCGGACTTCTTCTTCTTCTTCTCGCCTGACGTTCTCTTACCTTCCAGCCAGTTGACGAGACGGAGGTGGCGATCCTTCATGGTCCGCTCCGACATGTTTCCACAAAACGCGCAGTCCTTTTCCTTGTGCGTCTTGTCCTCATGGAGACAGAGGCATAACGAATGCTCGTCCTCCTTGAAAACGTTCTGAAGTTGGCATCCAGGGCAGGTCCTGAATAGCTTCCCGGGCGTCGAGCTCCCTTTCTCCTGGGCCATGTCCGGGGTAGGCCTCGGAACTTCTGGAATCCTCCAAAAGCGTAACTCGACGAAATCTTCACCCTTGAGGGGCGTAGAAAACTCCGAAACGGATCCCCGTTGATCGGAAGTAGAAACGGTGGAGCTTGAGGCTCTTAACTGAAAAAATGAGAAAATCTCCTGAAAAAAGCGCGAAAACGCAGCAAAAGCTCGAGAGCTAAGCACGAGGACTCCCAACACTTGAACGTGCGGTAAAAATCTGAGGATGGCTGCCAGGGGAGGGGCTTAGGGAGAGGGCAGTCATTGGCTGGGGGCAGTATGTGTCCGCAGTATGTTTCTTCCGCGCTGGGTTTTGGGACGTAGGTACGGGAGGTACTAGTCCCTCCTTTGTGTCCGTTACTTTTTCCGCTGGGAGTATATCTTCTCTCCCGGCTCAGCGGTCCCTGCTTTGCAACTATCCTTTGGAAGCTCTCGCTCTTCCGGGTTTCTTCGCTCCTACCTCGCTTTGTCCAGGCTTCAGTCACTCGCGTCCTCCAGCGAGTGTTCTTCTTACTTTCTCTCCCCTCCAGTTTTCTCTGCTGCCGCTGCGCCTCGGCGGTTTCTGTTTCTCTTCTCTTGCGGCCCCGTCCCCGCGGATAGGCGCCGCCCCTTTCCCTGCGCTTTTCTTTTCTCTCTCCGCTACTTGCCTGGCGCCTCTCTCCTTTGCTTACCTCTCCTCCGGTCCTTGTCCCGCTTGCGGCTTTGGCTGGTGGGTGTTCCGGCTCCCACGACAGGACTCCCCTGTTTAGCTGCAGTGTTGCCTTCAGTTACGCAAAAGGATCCAGTCTACTATCTACCTCCTACCCATCTGAAAGTCTACTTTCTGCTGGAACTACGCCTTCCGGGCTACAGACCAGAGGAGTCCAAGGGTTTTTTCCCCATTCGGGGTTTTTTCCCCTATTTCGGCTTGGTTCCGTAAGGGAGGTCCTCAGACAGCTGTTCTCTTCAGCGGTCACGGTGGCCTCCCTCCGTGACAAGCAAGCTCATCGGAAAAAGGAGAAGGATTATCTACTTCGATGGCGTCTGCAGGACCCCGACAGCGATTCCGGCGGTTCAGGTGAGGAGAGTTCGACAGAAGGGGGAGAAAAGGGAGACCAGGCATTTAAACTGTCACAGATTGCAACGCCAAAGAAAGACACCATGTCAGCCGAAGGGCAAGTGCAAGAACTTTGGAAGGCAATTCAAGCTATGTCTCAGGAACTTCAGGGAGTCAAAGCTGAGAACGCCCTCCTTAGACAAATGGTATCCGCCCGGGAACAACCTCCTCCAGAACTACCGCCTACAACACTATCCTCGGGAAAATTTGATGGTGCCCCCAAGAAAGTGAAGGAATTCCTAGAGGCGTGTACCGTCTACTTTACTTTCCGACCCCGCACTTTCTCTACAGACCAAGCGAAGGTCGGCTTCCTAATCTCGAACATGACAGGCAACGCTCTGACCTGGGCCACTCCCCTAGTCACAAGCAACAATGCCATTCTCCAAGATTACGCAGCGTTCCAAAATTCTCTGAGACAGACTTTCGAACGCCCAGAGTTGTCATTTACTGCTTCTGAAGAGTTGTTGAATGTAAAGCAAGGTTCTTTGGACGTCCTGTCATATATCTCTGCTTTCAAAACAGTAGCTTCTGGCGCAGGCTGGCCAGAACCGGCACAGTATGCCATTTTCAGGAGGGGTCTAAAAGAGGAGATTAAGGATGAGTTAGCCAGATCTACTCGCTCACCTACTTTCTCGGACCTGCTAACTGCTGCACTACATATCGAGTATCGCCTACAGGAAAGGAAGATGGAAAGACGCAAACAACGAGGCTCAGGATTCCTCCCGGATTCTCGGACATACTCTCCCCCTAATCGTTCTCCCGCTGCCGCTTCAGAGGAACCGATGCAGATTGGCTTCACAAGAGCACCTCTGACTGCTGCCGAAAGACGGCGAAGAAGAGAAAAAGGACTTTGCGCTTACTGTGGGTCAGATCAACACCTTCTAAAAGACTGCACAGAACTGCCTAACAAGAGGCAGAGAAACGATCACCCTCGGCATCAATAGGGACTAGTGTCCGGGGGTTTCCAGTTCTGTCTACTCGTCCCTATGTTTCTCTAACAGTTTCTTCTTCTGACTCCAAGGAAGATTCCAGACTCATGGTAGTTTCAGCTATCATCATGATAGAAGGCGAGAAGGTGGAGACTCTCGCATTATTGGACTGCGGAGCAGCAGGAAACTTCGTTGATACCATATGGGCCGATAAGGTCGGTCTACGCAGGATACCCCGGAAGGAAGGTCAGAAGATAGAAGGAGTTGACGGCTCTCCACTATCATCCGGACTCATCACCCATACCACTGAAGAGCTATCCTTAACAGTTTTTCAGCACTCGGAAGTGATAAGGTTCGACATCATCCGGGCTGCACATTTTCCAATAATTTTGGGAATCACATGGCTTCGCAGACACAATCCCCAAATCGATTGAACAAATAACCAGCTGAGTTTCTGTTCTGCATACTGCACCGAACACTGTCTTCCACCGAAGAGTCAGAAGGGCCTTCAATCTATTACGGCTCACACCTCCAACTGTGTGGGGGTTTTTGGACTACCCAATTTTTGTTTGAAATACTCCGAAGTATTCCAAGAAAGCCTTCACTCCAAACTGCCACCCCACCGGCCCGAGGACTGTACCATAGATCCGATACCCAATGCACTAGTTCCCTTCGGCAGAATGTTCTCTTTAACACTTACGGAGAAGCTTGTGTTACGTAACTATTTGGACACAAATATGACGAATGGGCTGATTCAGCCTTCGAAATCCCCTGCAGGGGCTCCCTTATTTTTCATCAAGAAAAGGGATTCCACTGAACTTAGACCCTGTATAGACTACAGAGGTCTAAATAAGGTGACTATCCGAGATCGTTATCCCATGCCATTGATCTCCGATATCATTGAGGCTGTACAAGGAGCCAGAATTTTTACCAAACTCGACCTCAGAAACGCATACCATCTGCTCAGAATCTCCAAGGGTGACGAATGGAAGACGGCATTCCGCACTCCATTCGGCCTGTACGAGTATAAGGTGATGCCATTTGGACTGGTTAACGCTCCTGCAGCGTTTTAAAGATTTATGGACAGAATGTTTTCCGACATGCTTTCCACTTCTGTCATCATCTATTTGGATGATATCTTGGTCTACTCCTCAAACTTACAGGAACACATTGTTCATGTCACTCAAGTTCTTGAACGTCTACAGAAGAACGAGCTATTGGTTAAAGCCGAGAAGTGCAAATTTGCAGTACCTTCTGTGCAGTATCTGGGTTACAAGTTATCAGAAGAAGGAATAGACATGGATCAAAGGAAGGTTCAGGCCATTCTCGAATGGCCCGCCCCCACTTCTGTCCGAGAGGTGCAGAGGTTCCTGGGACTCTCCAACTATTACCGAAGGTTCATCCCCAACTTCTCGGAAGTGGTGTACCCCATCACTAGCCTACTCAAGAAGGAGGCCTCTCCGTTCCGCTGGTCAACCGATACCGAGAACAGTTTCAAGTTGCTCAAACATCTCTTCTGCTCAGCTCCGATTCTCCGACACCCGGACCAAACTCTGCCCTTCATCCTGGAGACCGATGCCTCTGCAATTGCCATCGGAGCGGTACTACTTCAGGCGGTCGGTGGAGTGGAACATCCGGTAGCTTACTTATCCAAGACACTCTCACCCAGTCAATTGAATTATTCTGTCCTAGAAAAGTAGCTGTTGGCAATGAAATTGGCTTGCGACGAATGGCGCCATCTGCTCATGGGGGCCCGACATCCCTTCCTTATCAGGACTGACCACAAGAACCTGAAAGCCCTCCAGGAAATGGAGTGTTCTAATTCCAGGCAAGCACGTTGGGCCTATCTTTTCTCGCAATATGATTACCAGATTTCTTACATTCCTGGGTCACTAAACCGTCTGGCAGACGCCCTATCCCGCAAGGAATCCAGCAAGGAAAGGGCTTCGTTATCCGCTGAACCCATGTTTCATCGCAACCGGATATTGGCCCTTGTTAGCTCTTTCCTACAAGAGGTTAAAGCCGCTGTGGTTCAGGAACTTCCCCAATTACCGCTACACTCCGACTCTCCTTACCAGGAGGAGGACGGCTGGCTGTTCTTCAAGAAACGACTGTATGTTCCGGAAGACATGCTGCGGAAGATTCTGGATTGGTGTCACACTTCTCGCCTTGCAGGTCACCGCGGGGGAAACAACACCCTGGAGCTCATCTCGAGGAATTTTTCCTGGCCCACCATGAGAAGAGATACCCTGGACTTTGTGAAGACCTGTCCTATTTGTGCTCGGTCTAAATATCCTACAGGGAAACCGTTGGGGTTACTCACCCAAGTTGAGATGCCTACTCGCCCCTGGGGGTTGGTTTCTACGGATTTCCTTGTAGACCTACCGGTATCCGAATCCTGTACCTGCATCATGGTCACGGTAGATGCGTTCTCCAGGATGGCACATTTCTCTCCTCTTTCTGGTGTTCCTACAGCCACCAAGATGGCTGAGGTGTTTGCACGAGACATCTTCAGACTTCACAGTTTACCTGACAAGATCATCTCTGATCGGGGTAGTCAGTACACCTCGAGATTCTGGACAGCCTTGTGTAACCGATTGGGGATTGAGAGAGCACTCTCTTCGGGATTCCATCCCCAATCCAACGGGATGACGGAACGTCTGAACGCTACTCTCGAACTATATCTGAGATGTTACGTCACTCAGCATCAAGACAATTGGGTTTCTCTACTGCCTACTGCAGAATTCTCGTATAACAATACCAGGCACGCAGCCATTGGTCTCTCGCCATTCTTTTGTACTTATGGGGTCCACCCTAAGTCCATTCTTCCTGAGGTTCCCAGTTTCACCAACTCCCCAGTGGCCGAAGAGGTATTGGATCAGATCAAGGATGCCCATGCCACGGCATTGCGGAGTTTAGAGAACAGCAGGAGACGATCGGAGCAGACAAACACTGCAAAGAATGTCCAGATTGGAAGCCAGGCGACAAGGTGTGGTTGTCCACTCGGTTTTTACCCAGATGGTCAAGGCCCTCTAAACTCTCCCCTCGCTTTCTGGGTCCCTTTCCCATTCTTCTCAAGATCAATCCTGTGGCTTACCGTCTTCGGCTGCCTCCTTCTCTGAATCGCATTCACCCTGTATTTCATTCGTCTCTCCTTAAACCTTTCTATTCCGATTCTCATCACAGACCAGTGCCCAGACACACTCCCTCACAGAAACCCAATCAAGCAGAATTCGAGGTCTCCAACATTAGAGACTCTAGGTTCTACCGAGGGAGGTTGGAATACCTTTTGTCCTGGAAGGGTTATCCGGAGTCAGAGGACTCTTAGGAACCTGCTTCTCAGGTGCATGCTCCTCGCCTTCTCGCCAGGTTCCACCGCCTGCACCCGGGGAAGCCTGGGGTGGTGCGGACTGGAAGGGGGCATACTGTCATCCGCAGGCGTTCCGACTGGCGGTTTCTTCCGCGCTGGGTTTTGGGACGTAGGTACGGGAGGTACTAGTCCCTCCTTTGTGTCCGTTACTTTTTCCTCCTTGTAGCGCGGGGCCGCTGGGAGTATATCTTCTCTCCGTGCCCAGCGGTCCCTGCGTTGCAACTATCCTTTGGAAGCTCTCGCTCTTCCGGGTTTCTTCGCTCCTGCCTCGCTTTGTCCAGGCTTCAGTCACTCGCGTTCTCCAGCGAGTGTTCTTCTTACTTTCTCTCCCCTCCAGTTTTCTCTGCTGCAGCTGCGCCTCGGCGGTTTCTGTTTCTCTTCTCTTGCAGCCTCGTCCCCGCGGATAGGCGCCGCCCCTTTCCCTGCGCTTTTCTTTTCTCTCTCCGCTACTTGCCTGGCGCCTCTTTCCTTTGCTTACCTCTCCTCCGGTCCTTGTCCCGCTTGCGGCTTTGGCTGGTGGGTGTTCCGGCTCCCACGACAGGACTCCCCTGTTCAGCTGCAGTGTTGCCTTCAGTTACGCAAAAGGATCCAGTCTACTATCTACCTCCTACCCATCTGAAAGTCTACTTTCTGCTGGAACTACGCCTTCCGGGCTACAGACCAGAGGAGTCCAAGGGTTTTTTTCCCCATTCGGGGTTTTTTCCCCTATTTCGGCTTGGTTCCGGAAGGGAGGTCCTAGGAAGCTGTTCTCTTCAGCGGTCACGGTGGCCTCCCTCCGTGACAAGCAAGCTCATCGGAAAAAGGAGAAGGATTATCTACTTCGACGGCGTCTGCAGGACCCCGACAGCGATTCCAGCGGTTCAGGTGAGGAGAGTTCGACAGAAGGGGGAGAAAAGGGAGACCAGGAATTTAAGTCACAGTATGACCCAGAGACCAGTGATTAGCTACTACTGAGAAAGACAGATCAGAAACAAAACTGATACTGATTTTTTCTATACCGAGGATTCCCGGCCTGACGACGCGGAATATTCATCAGCATGTGAATCCATGCCAGACCCCATGCTGGAGAAACTTATTTACAAGGCCTTTCAGGAATTGTGCCATCACCGGCATCGTACAAAAAGAACCTTGATCCGGGGATCTCTTAAAACACAGACAAGGCTGCCAAATAGCCTTTGACTGTGGTGACCTGAAGCCTTGCTGAGGCCAGTGACAGAAGGAACTCCATCACTGTAGTGGTGGGGCAAGAGATGGGGTCAATCTCGCGTTCCATACACCACGCCTCAAGTTTCTCCTTCTGCATGCGTACAAAGAACTTGTACATGGTCGGCGTGCAGCAAGCAACACCTCAAGTACTTCCTCGGAGAGGTCCGAGTCATATCTCATCCGTTCAAGAGTCAAGCATGTAGGTGGAGGGATTCTGCGGTCGGTGGAGTATCCAACCTTCCGACTGAGTTAGGCGATCTGGCCGCCACGGCAACCAGTGAGGTGGACAGATGGACAGATCCAAGAGGTCAGAGTACCATGTTCTGCTCGGCCAGTCCAGTGCGATCAAGATCATGGTCACTCGAAATCTCTCCAACCTGTGGAAAACCCATGGAACGACTGGAATCGAAGGGACCACGTAATGGAGAGGGAAGGGCCAATCAATCAGAAACGCGTCCCCAGAGCACCATTTGCTGGGCATTCCCTCGAGCAAAACCGTCTGCCCTTCCTGTTGGATTTGGTTGCAAACAGATCCACTGATTGTGTACCCCAGAGAGTAGACCTCCCCTAGGACTTCCTGGCACACTTCAAAATCATGCAAGACCTGCATTCTCAAAGCATCTGCCAATTATTCTCTGTGCCCGCCAGATGAACTGCCGAGACTGAGATCTGGTTCTCCAGCAACCAGAACCAAAGCATCATCGCCTCCGTGCAGAGGGGGCGTGAGTGCGCACCACCATGTTTGTTGAGACAGTGCATTGCCACTGTGTTTTCCGTCAGAACAAGGACATGTTTCCCATGCAGAGACAGGGCAAATGTTTTCAGGGCAAGCTTGATAGCTCATAATTCCAGACTGTTGATGTGCCATTTGGCTTTCGTTGCTGACCAAAGGCCACTCACCTGCAAATCCTCGCAGTGACCACCCCATCCCTTCAGAGATGCATCTGTGAGGCCAGAAGGGTTCCTCTGCCAGGAGACTGTTGCATTCCGCCCACCAGGACTGGTCGTTGACCACTGTAGGGAAGGCATGGTATCAACAGTAAGACAGACACAAGTGACCATAGTTCAAGGGTGTTTATTGAACTTTCACTAGAGTGAGATAAACGCCTATCTAAGCCTAAATCTACAGGTGGGAGCAAGCTACAACCATCAAATAATAAATAATGCAGTCCTAGTAGTGTCTTGTCAACATAAAAGGGACTATACTAAACAAAAACAAAAATAAAACACTATTGCCATTCCTTACAACTAATTGACAAATAATGTGGGGGTGAAGTTCATGAAAAACAAAGAAGTGTTCACAAAATGAGTAGTCAGGATGATTGGCCCGTTGGCCTCACTTCCCCAATGTTTTCAGTACAGAACAAGGCGGTTCACTCGAGCCAAGCACACGCTCTGGCTTCTACGATACAAGGATACAGTTCTATTTTCACAATGCAGGACCTCCTGTGTCCAAGTCTTTACTCCTTTCAAGTCTCTTAACTCAGAGTGCCTGGTGTACACAAAACAAGTAAAGGTTATTTTCCTTGAACCCCCCTCTTCCGGGCTCCGATCCCCTGGATCCCCCTCAGCCAGGCTCCGATCCATGTAACAAAAAAATATTTCAAAACATTCTCTCTCAGGTGACTCGCGGTTCACCCGGACCCCACTCAGCTGGGCTCTGATCCTGTTCTTCTGGTCAATTAGTCTCCCTCAGCCGGGCTCGGACCAATTGTGGTGTACTGTAAACAGAAATGCACCAAAATGTCGCTCACATAACTAGCTACTCCCATTACTGTGCCCAATCAGAACATTGGCTGTGGGGTTGTCCCCCACTCTCCTTGGGTGCAGTAACGGGAGTCGGTGGTTGCAGGGGTGTCCCCCGCTTACCATTGTGGTGAGTGGGGAACAAGAAGGTTATTTTTTTTTAAAAGCACCCTGCAGCGCCGGCTCAGACCCACGGAAGTGGGAGGAACTGATGCTGCAGGGTTAGCGGGGAGTCGGCGCCGCACACAGAAGTGTGCCAATGTAAAGGTAAGTGGGGTCGGGTAGGGGAATGCGGGCCGGGGGCATAGTGATCTATCTGATTACTGCGCCATAATTGACGTCGACATTTTCATCGGCACAGTTACAGGCGGTGCAGTGATCACAGATTCCTGAATAACTATCAAAGACTTTCGAACGTCCCCAGGATTTAGCAAGAGCCGTTACATGACCCCTTTGATCTCTCTATCCCTTTTCTCACACTCAGCATCAATTGGATGCCTAACAGAGACCTTCAAATGAGCGCCCACGCGGCGCTGGATCACTCTGTGCACAGGTATCTTTTCTCCCAAAGTTTAATCACAAAGTTCAGTTACTTCTTTGGTTCCAACTATACCTGTGCCGCTCATCGCCAACGCCTCACACATTGTTCTTGTTATACAAAGTTACTGCTTGCAACCTTAGTTCAAAACACAAGCTGGTTTGGTATCAGTCTCTCTGACTCACCCACTGCGTTATCTTTTCTGACGCCGCTTTGTTTTAGGAGCCAAGGAGAATACCACAGCGGCAATCGCTCCTCCCCGCCTTGGTTATCAACACAGGAGAGCCTGGGTACCTCTGACACTGTGCAGGTTTGATCAGCCTTTGTTCCTGTTCTTCGGCTTCTTACTTTCCAAAGCTCATGAAAGTAACTGTCTTTAGAGGTCACGGGTACTGCCCTTCTTGCGATTCTCTATGGCCTCACAGTATTTCTCCTTGTGTTAAAGCGCCATCTTGGAACTGCTGTTTCCTCGTGTGGTTTGCCTCGGTCAGAGTGTGCTTTAGTGCTCCACCTTTTATTTGTGTGGGGAAGTGCGATGGAAGTCGGGTGTGTGTAATAATCTGTAATTGCCCGACCTTGCCCGTCCACGGTGTTGGGACATGTCAGGTATACAGATCTGGTGTTAGTCCGTTGTCGCTCAGGGTGAACTGTTCGTGAGAAAGTGTGTGTCGGAAAATGGTATTTGAATTCCTAGGTATCCTACCTGGTAGGATGGGGAAAATGTGTCATTGGGAAGGGGATACCGCGTCTCATCCTCCTGCTTCCCACTTCAACTCCCCAAAGACCCCTCTCATCCAGGTGATCCTCCCGCACGGGTCCACCCCCAGGAAAAGGATCCAATAGCGATGGCCGTGTCCTGGCCACCTGGATGACATCCCCAGGGACTAGCAGGTGAGACACCTTCAGGTTTCTCACACCACTGATGCCGACACCCTGGGGAGACCTGAGAGAGTGCAGAGGTACTGACATCACAGACACACCAGGAGCCACTGCAGGGATCTCATGCGCAATCTGGCCTCTGGCACTAGAAAAATGATGGAGGCCATGAGACCTAGCAGGCGGAGGAAGGAAGCCGCTGGTAGATTGGCATGGTTTCGGAAACAAGTCGACCATGTGTGTCAAGCTGACTACCCTCTGCTTTCCCCTACCCAGGTATCTAGGACTGCTCTGATGGACTGGCGACATTTGGGACAACTTTAAATTTAAGGAGAAGCCCAGCTTGTGCAGCAGCAAGTAGGTGTACTCTAAATGGGACAAGACCTGCAATGCAGACTTCTCTCGGATCAGCAAGTCCAGATATGGAAATACGTGGACCCCGGATCTCCTGAGGTGAGCTGCAACTACCGCTATGAGCTTGGTGAAGACCCTTGGAGCGGAGGTTAGACCAAAGGGAAGCACCTTGAACTGATCGTGCATATCCCCTATGGTGAACCTTTGGAACTTTCTGCGTTTTTGATGGATTCGCACACGGGAATAAGCGTCCTGTAGGTCTATTGGCACCAGCCAGTCCTGTAGTTCTAGAGCGTGGCGAATCTCTCAAAGTCACCACCATGAATTTGTCATTCCTCAAGAACTTGTTCAAGGCCCAGAATGGGACGGAGACCTCCTCCCTACTTGGGAAATG
Organism: Ambystoma mexicanum; assembly: GCF_040938575.1. Classification (NCBI taxonomy): domain Eukaryota; kingdom Metazoa; phylum Chordata; class Amphibia; order Caudata; family Ambystomatidae; genus Ambystoma; species Ambystoma mexicanum. Next base: position 654,346,912 of record NC_090940.1, on the reverse strand, counting down.
CTGGGAACACCAACCCAATCATCCGTTCGGGCGGTACCTCTTCCACGGCATCCTTCAACAGGGCTCTCAGTTCTTCCTGGAGTTCCGTCCTGGTTGGATTGGGGGTGAGGGGGGTCTGTCCACTGGATTTCTTACAAATGGCAGCCAATATCCCCACTGACCTCTAGAAGCCTCTCTGCCCATTCCGGTGCACAAGAAACGCTTCTGCCCTTGCGTGGCGGGTGGGAGCTGCGCTCTCCTGCTATAAGGAGCATACCGCCTGTAGCCCCGTGCCCTAGAGGCGAGGCTGAAGGCAGGTTTAGCCGGCTGCACAGCTAGGCCTAAGGAGTTAGCAGCGATTTTGTATTCCTTACATTTTTCTAAACAATTGTCTTTCTGGCTGAATAGAAGATCACCTTCAAAGGGCATGTCCAGAAGTTTAACTTGGACATTAAGCGTTACTGCTGACGCTATAGATTGGCCCAGTCAGCGATGTCCATGTCTGTTTGCAGCGACTGTCTGGCCACCTCTTTCCCATCCTCCACTAGCTGTAGGAAGCTGTTGCGCATCTCCTTCTGGGACATACTGCGCAGCATTTTCAACTGCTGACGAAAGGAGTACTTGGTAAAACTGCTTGCCACATTTGTAGCCTTAAGAGCCATACTGCCCTAAGTAAATGTTTTTTTTGCTAAGGCATCAACTTTTTTTACTTCCCTGTCGGGGGGCACAGTGGAAGATGAAGATGCAGGTCTAGATGAGACAGTGGCAGCCTGCATAACAAGCCCCTCTGGGAAAGGGAGAGAGGAGAGGAATGAAGGGTCTCCTCTAGCCTCATGGGGGTAAGGGGGAAATAGAAAAAGGATGCTGCCACAGAATTATTAAAAGGATCAGCAATGGCAGGGTTTAAAGGCATGTTGCGCTCGGTGGTGAGGCCTTCATCTAAAATATCGTTAAGTTCATAACCTTGTATCAGCACCAGTGATGAATGCAATCCTAGGGTATCACTAACCCTCTATACTAAAGCCCCAAATTTAGACATTATTTACATAGGGCTGGGTTGCTGGAATTCGAGGTCTGGAGAGGTGCCCAGACCGCTGGCGTCATGGAGTCATTGAGCCAGCTGTAAAAGCGGATTTTGAGCTTCAAAATAATCGACCCCTCCTTACTCAAGTAAATGGAGTCAACATCCCCCTGATTATCAAAGTCATTACAGCAGAAGAGACCTGCCATGGTAGAAAACATTTGGACAGGGGTTGTGGTGTGAAGGTTCTCTCGAATACCGTTGACGTCAAGGGTTTGTCTTTCGGCATGGTAAGGAAGGCATGGCATCAAACAGTGAAGACAAGACACGTGAACACAGTTCAGGGATGTTTATTGAACTTCAATAGTTTGGTTGAACGCCTCTCTAACCAAAATCTAAGGATGAGAGCATGCCACAACCACCCTCTCCTCCTCTCACTTCTCCTTTGAACGGTAACCCTCCTTCAGCCACACCCGCCCACCCTCTTTCTCGTCCTTTCCTCCTTTCTCCCCTGACGAGGTTGCTAGACAAGTCTGATCTATGAAAGCCTCGTAAAAACAGGTTCCCTCCTGCTCCACTAAAACCATCAAGGACCAAACTGATAACCTTCGCTCCGGCCCTTGACGATTTCTGCAACCATTCCTTTGCCTCAGGATCCTTCCCCCTCCCCTCCGAAGCACTCTTGTGCATCCTCTCCTCAAGAAACCCACAGCTGATCCTTCTTGCCCAATCTCCAAAAAGCTGGCCATCTCTCAGCTTACCCTTCATTCTGACTCTATTTGCTTTCTCCACGACCATCAGCCTGGCTTTAGAGCTGCCAGAAGCACGGAAACTTCTCTCCAAAACATCCGTGAAGATCTGCTCTCCAACCTGGACTCCAACATCCCCTCTGTCCTTATTCTACTCGATCTCTTTCTTCTACCTTTGACACAGCCAACCATACCATCCTGCTTAACTGTCTCTTTGACAACCTGGGTATCACTGATCAGGCTCTGGCCTGGTTGACCTCTTTCCTTTCTGATCGACCCTCCGAGGTCTAACTTGCGTCCTTCCTTTCATCTATCTCCCTTTCTATCTGTGGCGTTCCCCAGGGGTCTAACCTCTCGCCCTGGCTTTTCAACCAATACCTGGCAACTCTTGCCCACTGCATTGCCATTTTCTGTTCCAATTTCCAGTGCTATGCTGATGACAACTCATTTTAAGGCTTCCCTCAGCCACCTCCTCTCCTTCTCTCATCTCTGACTGCCTAACTGCCATTCAGGGTTGGTGTGCCGCCAACGATCTCTGCCTGAATGCCAGCAAGACAAAGATCCTCCTCATCGGTACACCTTCGCCCTCCTTTCCCCACTCTCTGGCCGGCCTCCCTTGGCCCTCTACTACCCTCACCTGCAAGGCTAAGAACCTCTGTGTCATCTTTGATTCCACACTTTCCTTCTCTGCACACAACTCTAATGTCTCTAAAAAGTCAAACTTCCTACTGCACCTCCTCAGAGGTACTCTGCCTTTCCTATCCTTCCCCCAGAAGCTCACTGTCTTCCCGAGCCCTGGTTCTCTCCAGGTTGGACTATTGTAACAGCCTCTTTCTAAATCTACCTGCCTCTACTCTCCGCCCTTTACAACTCATCCAGAACAGGACTACGAGACTTGTCCTTGGCCTCAAGCCCTGGGATCGTATCTCTCCAGCCCTGAAATCTCTCCATTGGCTCCCAGTGGACGCAAGGATGAAATTAAAAACCCTCTGCATTGTCCACAAGGCCTTCTGGCGCCTGGGTCCAAAATTACATCAGCTATCCCTCCGTAAATACCTCCCCTCTCGAGCTCTTCGCTCCTCTATCTCCAACTCCCTCAGGGTGTCGGTTTTCTAAGAAACAAGCCAGGGGTAGATCTGTCTTCGGCTGGGGCCTCCCTTTGGAACAGCCTCCCTGCCATTCTGAAACAATGAGGAGAACCATCTCCGGTTCTGGAAAACCTCAAGACCTTCCTCTTTGCTTCTACCTTCTCTCCTCCTCTCCCCTGCCGATCTCTCTCTCTCTCTCTGCACCGTGCACCTGGCCTACCCTTTGTCTTCTGGGCCCAGGTACCTGCTCACCCTGCCACCCACCTGTTACTGCCTCCGGGCTATCCCCTGCACTGGGTCCTGTATCTGGACCATACAGTCCCCATTGCCCCATTTTTCTGCACTTATCAGACATACCCTGTCTGCTGCCTCAAACCCAGAACTTGCCACTTGCTGGCTGCACTATCACCGTTTGGTGCCTTTTATTATTTATTTATTTTCTTATTTATCTGTTTTCCTTTGCTCTGCACTTTTCCAATCCTCTCACCTTTCATGCACCTTTCCCCTTTCCCTCTCCCATGCACTTGCGCGTTCTCAATGTCACTGGGCCTAGGAAGATCAATGTTTTTGTTCTCCCTTGTTCCCCTCCCTTGCCATGCTCTGAAACACTTGTGTACAAGCGTGATAAAAATAAAATATATCATATCAAATAATAACGCAGTCCTAGTCGAGTCCATCAAAATAAAAGGGCCTATAGTAATAAACCTATTGCCGATCCTTACTTCTAAATACAAAAGGTGGGGGACAATGTATGCAACAGAGAAAAGTGTTCAGGAAATAATACGCCAGGACAATTGAGCAGTTGGCTTCCCTTCCCCACTTTTTCAGCATGGGGCAAGGTGGCTTCGCACACACTCTGGCTTCTCTGGCATGAGGATACAGTTCAAAGTATAGATTTTAGGGCCTTCTGCCAAAGTCGCTTTTCCAATAACAGTCTCTTACTACAGAGGGCCTGTCGTAACAAACAAATCACAAAGTTTAATTCCTATCAGGACCATCATATGCACAAGTTCTCATTTCCAGTATTTGTCATGGGTCTCTCTCCTTCAGGCTTGGACCCCCGTTTACCACAATGTTTATGCTTGGTCTCCCTCATTCGGGTTCGAATCCTCTTGATACAAAAATTGAAGGAATGTTCGATGGGTTGTGCTTAAACCGTCGCAAGACCACTTTGATTGACTTCACACAATGTTCTTATCAATCTTTTGGCTTTCGTTTCTCTTAGCGGGATACCTTACACAGACCTTTGATTGAGAACACTCATGGTGCCAGACCAATCTGTTAACGGTATTGTATCTTTCCATCTCAAGTTCAAACATTCATCAGCAGTTCAGCTTTACTTGCATCTTTCATCATACACGTTTAAAAATGTGTGTTCCAATGTTCGTTATACAATGTTGCCCCTTGCAAGCTTGACTTCAACACAGACCAATATTGCATCAGTCTCAACTCATCGGCTTTGTTGATCTCTCTGGTGCTTCTTTGGTCTTGGAGCCCAGGACAAGACCCTGACGGCTGCTGCTCCTCCCCACCTTGGTCGGTTACGCTGGAGAGCCTTCGGTATCTCCGACACACAATGCTGGATTTTTCAGTCTGGTTTCCTGGCCTTATGCTTTCTGCCTTTAATTTTTCTTGAAAGTAACGGTTTCTTGCCAAAAAGGTCAAAGGTGAACCCTATTTGGTTTCCCCTCTTTCTCCCCTCGTTCAGCTGCTGATCGAAACTGCTGTTCCTCCGTGTGCTTTGCCTCGCTTTGAGTGTGCTCTCGTGCTCCGCCTTTTATTCGTGCAGGGAAGTTTAATGGAAGACAGGTTTGAGTGATTGTCAGTAATTTCCTGACCATAGTAGTGGGAAATGTCAGGAATACTGCTCGGGTGTGAGCCGGTTTTCCCCCAGAGCGGGCTGTCTGGGTGAAAGTGTTGCAGAAAGGAAGGGGCTGGGGGGCAGGGGTGAAGTTCCCACGTATGTGTCATGGCCACAGAGCAAGGACCACAAGCTCCATCACATAAAGGTCCAGTTGGAACCAGTCCTGGCGCCTTTGGCGCCAGGCTCATGATAAATTGTGCTCTGCACACTTTTATTCTGGTGTACGTGTTATTTCCTCCCTTGCAGGGCCCCCCACGTACATCCAGGTCGGGCGTGGCCATAGGAATACATTGGGCTGCACGTGCAGCATCTTCTGGGAGTGGCAGGGTGGGGCCACAAGGCAGAGCAAAGGGGGCGTGGCTGGGAGCAGGTTATTTAAGCCTGCCCTGCCCGCATGTAAGCGCTTCGCGTTAGTCTGCTCAAAGCAGCGTAACGCTTGTTAGGCAGAAACCTGTGCAGTTCCCTTAGTGACCACTGCAAAAAGTTTAAGACTACAGGTGTTGGCAGTAAACCCAATTGGTAGCAGTCTGTACCACACAGATTTACCTGGTAGCTGTGGCTGAGCAGTCAGACTGTGGTGCGTTTAAAATGAATGGGAAAATCCCATAGGAAATATTCTGGTGGAATATTTCACGTGGTAACCACTGTCACCAGCCAGAAACTCGAGAGGGGACTGCACAGTGCCCCCTCAAAAAACAGACCCAGGGGCAATCTAATTACCCCTACCAGTACTTCCACAACATGATTGTTTGTACTGGTTCTGTTCACAATTTAAGACTAGTAAAGTCAATGGTGACTTTACATGCCCTGGGAGACAGTAGTCAGTCCCAGGGTATGGAGTCTATGTTTGGGGGTCACTATGACACCCCTGTGTTACTGCACTGAGGGTGCTGTGTAACACTTACCAAAAACACATGAAGCCCTATGGAGTAAACGACCCCATAGCCCATAAAACACATTACAAAGTCAAAGGACATTCTCAAATCATGCCCAAGAGTGGGAGAAAAAGAGTCTCACTTAGCAGGAGAAAAAAATAAACCCCAAAAATCCAGCAAAGCTGCTGGGGGACTCACTAGGTTTGGGAAATCAGCCTTAACAGAGAATTCTCCCTAACAACGCTCACCACCGCCTGAAGCACTTATCTGATTCCAGTGATACCATCGCCTGAAGCGCATTTTACCGGATTCCAGCAATACCATCGCCTGAAGCGCATTTTACTTGATTCCAGCAATATCATCGCCTGAAGCGCGTCTTACCTGATTCCAGCAATAATCGTTACCTGCAGCGCATCTTAACTAATCCTAGCAGTCACCGCAGTCAGAGCGCATCCTTACCTGTTCCGGCTTCCAACACTTACTCGGAGGCTCATCTTGGCCAGCATCCTCGCAGATCCAGCCATCCATCATCTGCCGGCAGACCTTCGGATAGCTGCTCCCTGTCTGACTTCGCCAGGCCATCCCTGCAGGAGAAAAGGACAAATAAGGTTAGAAACAACATAAAGACATTAGGCTAAGGTTGCGCGCAAAACAATCCTTGCGCTGGACCTTGAACCAAACTTAGCATCTATTTGGGACATCGTAAACTTCTCAGGCCTCCATTGGGGCTTGCTTCCAGCACTGCGACTCTGCTGGGTCTCTCATCACCTATCGGGGAGAAGGAAAGACATTACAAGGGATACGGAAAATAATCACAGAAAATAACAAGTTACTTATTACCTTGTAACGTTCTTTCAATGGGATGTTCCTCCGACGTATTCCTTATCTTGATGGCCTCAGAAATTCTTTTCAGTAGAGGGCGCTGCGCGTCGACGTCCCTCAAGCTGGTGTCCCTCGACAGCCACCGTCTCGGCACCGACGTCATCGTGCGTACAAATAGACTCATGCAGCGACCGTTGCTCAGTTCCGTTTTGAAGCTTGAAATTTAGCTGTGCATGGATTGGTTATTGACCTTGAAGGAGCGTAAGCTGCAACTACAAGCAAAGTTTTACTGCAGGGATGGATGGGAGGGGTGATAAGGAATACGTCAGAGGAACATCCCATCGAAAGAACGTTACAAGTTAAGAAGTAACTTGTTCTTCGAAGGGATTGTGTCATCCGACGTATTCCTTACCTTGATAGACTCCCATAGCAGTGGTGTGCAAACGGAGGTGCGAGTAAAATTGGAATATTCCCCATTAAGAATTAACAGAGTGTAACACAGCTTTGCCAAATCTTGTCTCCTGGCTAGAGGAGGAATCCAGATTGTAGAATTTTGTAAATGTATGTGCGGACGACCATGTGGCAGCCGCACATATGTCCCGAATCGGCACCCGTTTGGAGAGCCGAAGAGGCTGCGATACCCATGGTTGAATGAGCCCTAAGGTTTTGAGGGGCTCTTTCCCTGCCAATTTGTAGAATTCTAGAATGGCTAAAATAATCCATCTTGAAATGGTCTGTTTTGTGATTGGCAATCCTAATTTGTGTCCTGCATAACCTACAAACAGTTGGTCTGCTTGCCTTATCCTAGCAAGTCTGCTGATATAAAAACTCAAGGCACGCCTTGGATCCAGCCTATGTAGCCTCTCTTCCTCTTTCCCTGGATGGGGACAAGGATAGAATGAAGGTAAGGTTATCTTCTGAGTGATGTGGAATTCAGACTACCTTTGGGAGGAAATTGGGCTTCACTTGTAAGAGAACTTTGTCTTTGTGAAAAATGGTATGAGTTGGTTTGCAAGATAGAGCTTGTAATGTTAGAGCCACTAGTAAGACTGTTTTAAGGGTGAGAAATCTTAATGAACAAGAATGGAGTGGTTCGAAGGGAGTACCCATCAGGAAATTTAAGACTAGATTTCAATCCCACAAGGGAACTTGGAACGGCTTTGGGGGATAGACATTAGTTAACCCCTTCAGAAATTGGATTACTAGGGGTAATTTGAAAAATGATGGCTCCTCTGCAGTGTGTTAGAAGATTGACAGCGCTGCGAGGTAGCCCTTGATCGTACCAACTTGAAGACCTGAATTCGCCAAATAGAGCAAAAAAGATAACACCATTGGTGTACCGCATGAAAAGGGTTCGATATTCTTTTCTCTACACCAGCTGCAAAACCTGTTCCAACGGCAGCGGTATAAAGTCTTTGTTGCTGTCCTTCTAGCCGAAAGCAACATTTCCATGACGTCATCCGGGAGGTCCCAATCCTTGTATCCCAGCCTTTCAGAAACCAAGCGTGAAGGTTCTGATGTCTGGATGGAGAACCTGACCTCCCTTCTGCGAAAGAAGATCCTCTTTGTGCGGAAGATGAATCGGAGGGCAGATGGACATGTCCAGAAGGTCCGGGTACCACGTTCTCCTGGCCCATTCTGGGGCAATTAGGATCATAGTCTTCCGGAATCTTCTCAACCTCCTGATCATCTGAGGAATGACAGAGACTGGAGGAAACGCGTACAGAAGCGGAAACTCCCAGTCCACTACAAACGTTTCCCCTAGAGCTCCTTTCCGGGGAAATTCCCTTGAACAAAACTGATCACACTTCCTCTTGATACTGGTGGCGAACAGATCCACTTGAGGGGTTCCCCAAAGGGCCAGGATCTCTTGAAGGACTTCCTGAGCTAGCTCCCACTCGTGGGAGACTGTGCTCTGCCTGCTCAGAGCGTCCACTGTTAAAAGCATGGTCTAGTAAAATTAGTAAAAATTTTATTTAAAAAATAGATGGGCAACATAAAAAAATAAATACTAGCATTCTCTTTTTTAAAACTTCCTATGTAAAATTTTGAGCTATTCAAGCTCAAAATTCGCAAAAGCAAGCACATGGGCGCATCCATTTTGTGAAATGGATGCCCTCCTGTGCTGACTTTTGCTTTTGCAGCACTAATGAAGGAAAAGCCAGCCAGCTGTAGTAAACAAAAGCTACCGCTGGGTGGCTTTCCCTTCATTAGTGCTGTACGCGGAGGACGGGGACCGGAGACCAGAGCAGGAAAGCTGCAGCTGAATCTCGGTAAGTGCTATTTATTTTTTTTTAAAAATAAGCACTAGCTGCGTTTTTTTTTCTAAGTTTTCCGGGCTGGAGGAGCCCGGAAAACTTAGAAATAAAACCGCAGCTTTAAAAATGTTGTATTTATGTTTGCGGTCGCTTTTGAAGCTGTTGGGCAGAAACCTGTGCAGTTCCCTTAGGGACCACTGCAAAAGATTTAAGACTACAGGTGTTAGCAGTAAACCCACTTGGTAGCAGTCTGAACCACCCAGATTTACCTGGTAGCTGTGGCTGAGCAGTCAGACTTCCCTCAAGAAGAGTTAGGCAGTATGCAAAGTATACTCAATAGGCACTCAGATACAATAATACAAGCAAACACTGACCAGAGCTTTGGTATCAAAGTATATAATTATTTATTTATAAACATACAGTTGAAACACTCCAGCACTCTTATTGTAAAATATTCTAAACATAGTTACTATTATGATATATACACCCCTTTTTCCCTTATTAGAAAATCACAGTAAGACACCACTTATTTTCATACAGAGGTGAGCGCTTAACTAGATTGCACTCTACTAAGGTTGTGAAAAAGGGAGGGAAAAAGACAGAATATGCAGGGTTACACCACTCTACGATTCAGGAACACTATTAGCAAGGCAGAGAGCAAAAAAGTCACTGGTGAGCCAAAGTCCAAAGGCTGGGCCCACTCTTAGAGAGAGCAGAGCACAAATGCGCCCAAGATCACACAGTTACACTAGGCTTAGAAAGTCTTGCAGAGGGTTCAGAAAAGAGTTTAGAGACGCTTAGAAAAGTTTAGCCAAGGTGTCCCAGGCTAACCCAGGTTCGAAAGCCGGGGGCTAAATCTAACCCGTACAGTCGGTTGCAAGGGAAGCCAGGCGGGACACGGTACCTTAAGTGGGAAGGATCCTCCAGGGGTGGCAGTTGTTCCTGGTAGTGGTTGCAAGTTGCGTCGTCGTCCAGGGGAAGAGAAGATCTCGACGTGGAGGAAAGATGCAGGTCGTTGCACTACCAGGGCAGAAACCAGCCACATAGTTTTCCGGTAAAAGGTGGTACCTTTATCTCGCGGTCGTGGTAAAACGTGGTATCCCGATTGCCGGGGTGCTTAGCACGGGCAAAGCGGCCACGAGATACGTCGGGAAAGCGAAAAGACGGTGAAACTGGTTATCCCCACCAGTCAAAGGAAGAAGACTCTCCGGCGGGAGATCTCCTCGGTCGTTGGGAAAAGTGGTGAGACGGTCCAGCAGGGCTCCACCGGTCGTGGTGTCGTGGCAGGTCGGCTCAGCTTCTCCCTCGTCGGATTCTTAGGTGCTGTGGCGACTTCTGAAGTTCCAGTCCCCAAAGCCCTGCTTTAATGCAGCAAACCCCCATTCACTCAGCCTAGCTGTCACTCAACCATGCTAAGTGGTGAGCCGGCCGGCTCACCACTTGGGCCAATTAGGACGAAGTGCGACTTGAGTTGCCTAGACAACTCAGTCCAGGGTGTCTAAATTCCCCTCCACCCCTCCTAAGTACCCCAGACGGGAATAGTTTCTTACCTGTAACTCCATTTCTCCAGCATTGGTATCTTTCATGGATTCACATGCTTAGAATATTCCCCGTCGTCAGGCTCGGAATCCCCGGTACCTTATATAGACCCTTTCCCGTAGGAAAACTTTTTCGACGCTTATGCGTCCTATCCACCTCGTTTTGTATCATGCGTGCCCGCACCGTCAGGACGTCATGATATAAATAGAGGACCCGCCCCCGCGCTCCCTCAGATTTCGGCCCCCAAAGTAGTGGGGGAACCGGTTTGCATGTTCAGGGGAGGCAGGTGGGCGCATGTGAATCCATGAAAGATACCAATGCTGGAGAAATGGAGTTACAGGTAAGAAACTATTCCCTTCTCCAGCATTGGATCTTTCATGGATTCACATGCTTAGAATAGATTACATAGCAGTACCACCCCCAAAGAGGAGGCGTGCATGCAAACCCATATACTTTCTTCGCAAAGCCCGTTCCCTATGATCATGTATACATCAGTAATCGTTAACATAGGAAAACGAACCACATACAGTCATAAATTCCACAGGATGCAACCCCTCAGCCGGGGCTTACCTTATTGGAATAGGTGTCGAAGCACTGCCTGTCCCATCCGGGTGTCTTCGGCATGTTGCTGCGACAGGCAGTAATGGCGGGTAAAGGTGTGTGTGTAGCCGCCCAGGTAGCCGCCATGCAGATGTCCCCTAGAGGGACTCCGGCCCACAGTGCCGTCGACGATGCCGCTGCTCTAGTTGAATGAGCTCTTGGCCGTCGTAGAAGAGGCTTCCCTGCCCTGGAATGGCAGTACGAAATGGTAGATGACACCCATCTTGATAGTCCTTGCTTTGAAATGGCTTTTCCTCTAGCACCCAAACCATAGGCCACGAACAGCTGTCTCGTTTCTCTGAACGGTTGCGTACGATGAAGATAAAACTTGAGAGCCCTTTTTACATCCAATGTGTGTAGCATGCGCTCCGCTCCCGAGCATGGCTCCGGAAAAAACGTAGGCAACACGATAGAAGAGTGTTTATGAAACACCGAAGGAGCTTTTGGTATGAACTGTGGGTTAGTGGCTAGGACTACCTTGGTCTTGAAAAATCGTAAGTATGGTGGGTCCACCATTAGAGCCTGAACTTCTGAAATACGTCGGGCTGAAGTGATGGCCACCAGGAAAGCCAATTTCCACGACAGAAACTTTAGAGACGATGATGACATTGGCTCAAAAGGAGGTTTCATAAGAGACGTTAAGACCAGATTGAGGCTCCACTCCGGCGGAAATTTCTTCTCTGGAGGGAAACTCCGAAAGAGGCCTTTAAGGAAGTGCTTAATCAGGCGGTCGCTGAACAATGGTGCCGAATGCCGTCGACGAGTAAACCTGGAAATGGCTGCTAGGTGTACTTTTATTGACGACACCGACAGGCCCTTTTGAGCTAATAACAGCAAGTATGGAAGGAGCTGTTCCGGCTTAATCGATTGCGGGGCCAAACCTGGTTGATCCTCACACCATTGACAGAACCTTTTCCATTTGTACGCGTATGAGGCGTTTGTGGAAGGTGCTCTTGCCGCTTGCAGGATACATCGACAGTCCTCCGGAATCGTTAGCCGACCAAATTCGGCGAAGTCAGGAGCCAGGCCGTCAACTTGAGGCTGTCCGGGTCGTGATGCCAAACGACACCCTCCTGTCGAGACAGAAGGTCGGGGGTCTTCTGGAATCTCATCGGTTCCGCCGCCGCTAAGTGTAGTAGGTCTGAAAACCACACCTGTCTGGCCCAGTATGGGGCCACCAGAATTACCCGACATGGGTACCTGAGGATCCATTGCAACGTCCTCCGGACAAGGGGAAAAGGAGGGAATGCGTACAGGAATTTGTTCGTCCATGGGAATGAGAACGCATCCCCCAGTGAGCCCTGCTGAGGCCATCTGCTTGCGTACTGATGGCATTTCTTGTTGTTCTTCGTTGCAAACAGGTCTATGGAAGGGTGTCCCCATTCCTTGAATACTTGTTGAAGTTGTTGGTCGTTCAGCACCCATTCGTGAACTTCGTTCATTTCTCTGCTGAGGGCATCGGCTTCCACATTTTTCACGCCTGGTAGGTGAAACGCTAAGATTTGCATGTTGTGTTGCAGGGCCCAATGCCAGATTTTCTGTGCCTCCGTCGATAGGGACCTGGAACGTGTCCCTCCTTGTTTCCTCAAGTAGAACATCGTAGTGGTGTTGTCCGTCATGACACGCACCACCGAGTCCCTCAGTTGCGGAAGAAAAGACTTCAGAGCCCATCGCACTGCTCTCAGTTCTAGCAGGTTGATATGTAGGGAGGACTCCTGCAAAGACCACTGGCCTTGTACCTGTAACGTATCCAGATGAGCTCCCCATCCGCTCAGCGATGCATCCGTCACCACCGTCTTTTGGAACTCTGGTTCCAGTAGAGGCATCCCTTTCGTTAGATGAGTAGACACTTTCCACCAGCCGAGTGCTTGAACTAGTTGTTCGTCGACGACCAGTCTGTCGGACCAGCGACCTCTGCTCTGCGCCCAACGGTCCGCTAGAAATTCCTGGCAAGGCCTCATAAACAGACGGCAGTTGTTTATTAACGGAATGCAGGACGACATGGTCCCTAGCAGGGACATGTACTTGCGCACAGAGACCTTGGTACCGCCTCTCCATTCCGACGCCTTGTTTTGAAGTTTCTGAATTCTTTCGCTGGATGGTTTCACCAGGCTTGTGTGTGTATGAAACTCCGCTCCTAGAAAGACCAAGGTCCTCGAAGGCTCTACGGAGGACTTGTTGAAGTTTATTGCGAAGCCCAGTTCCTGTAAGATGGACATTGTGGCTCGTAGACTGTCTCGTGTTTGTTCTTTGGATGACCCTCTGACTAGCCAGTCGTCTAGATATGGATAGACATGATGACCATCCTTCCTTAAATGGGCCGCTATAGGGGCCAAGCACTTGGTGAACGTCCTGGGGGAGGACTTGAGCCCGAACGGGAGGACCTTGAACTGAAAATGCTTTCTCCCGACGACGAATCTTAAATATCTCCTGTGTCGTGGGCGTATTGGGATGTGAAAATAAGCATCCTGAAGGTCTAGTGATGATAGTCCATGGGTTGCACCGATCTGATAACCTCTTGGAGTTTTAGCATTTTGAATTTTTGGCTCTTTAGCCACTTGTTGAGTACCCTCAGGTCGAGAATGGGCCTCCATTTGCCGTTTGGCTTTTTGACAACAAAGAACCTGGAATAAACTCCTTGTCCTTCCTGTGCCTCAGGAACTCTCTCTACCGCCCCTTTTCGCAACATAAGCGCCGCCTCTTGTCGTAGGATTTGGAGGTGGGGCTGTGTCGAGAATAAAGGCGGAAGACGCGGAGGCTTGTCTTTGAATTGCAGCGCATGACCCATGCGAATCGTGTCTAGGACCCATCGATCTTTGGTGATGCATTTCCATCGGTCGAAGTGATGAGAGACTCGACCCCCCAGGACGTTCCGAAGGCCGTCATTGGTTGCTGGTTTGCTTGTTCTTCGTTGACGACGGACCTGAGCCTCACCGCCTGGAGGCTTGATAGTCTCTGCTTCTACGTGCCGACTGGGACGCTCGTCTGAACCCTTGTGAAGAGTACGAGGGCCTGTTAAATCCACGGTCCCTCGAGGCTCCAAATCGGGAGTTTCCAGAAGCACCTCTGAAGGGGCGAAAAGAGCGAAAATTTCTACCCGTTTGAAGGGCGCCGAGGGACCTAGCAGTATCTGTGTCTTCTTTCATCCCTTTCAGCGCTTCATCAACCTTTTCGCCAAACAGGTGTTCCCCTTCGCATGGCATGTCCAGGACTTTGTACTGTACTTCAGGACGGAAAGTAGTACATTTGAGCCACGCTTGTCGACGAAGCACTACTCCATGGTTGATTTGTTTGAAACCAGACTCTGCTAGGTCAACTGCGATATTAATAGCGTGGTTCGAGGCCTCTTCGCCGTCCCGCACCAGTAACATAGCTGCTTTCCGGTGTTCGTCTGGCAGGTGTTCTAGGATAGGGGCTAATTTGTGCCACATTTCCCTATCATATCGTGACACGATCGCTAAGGAATTGGCTGCTCTTACTGTCGTCGCTCCGACCGAGAGCACCTTCTTTCCAAAGGCGTCCTGCCTCCTAGCCTCGCTTTCCGGTGGCGTTGAACATTTTTGCTGGACCCTGGCCTTCCTAGCCGCTGCCGCCGACACCACCGAGTCAGACAGAGGCTGTGATGTTAGACATTTTGGAGTGGACTCCGGAGCTTTAAACTTTTTCTCGATCCGTCCCTTTATGGCTGGTTCTGAGAACGGATGGCGCATCGTCTTGAGACCTTCTTGCCACACGTGGTCAAGGATTGGGATGGCAAATACCAATTTTCTCCTTTGACCCATATGGTCAAAAAGGAAACAGTCTTTCCTCTGCTCCTCAGGAATCAAGCCGAATTCGGAACACGCTTTCCCCATCATTGCATGGAAGGCTCCCACATCATCAGGGGGAGATGGCTGTGTCTGGCTCCTCGTAGACTCCAATTCTACATCCGAATTCCATGTCTGGTCCCTCGACGGTGACAGGGAGATGTCTGACCCCGAGTCATCCCGTATAGAGTCGGACTCCGACAACTCACCCTCCTCCTGAGCTCGAGGACGATCTTTCACCGCCTGGGGAGCCGATGGGTGTTTCGTCGTCGAGCGAGCCGTACAAGTTTGCTCGTCGACGGAAGGTACAGACAAAAGTGACTATGACGTCCCAGGTTGAGGGAACTGCGTATCCAGCTGCTGTAGTAGCTTCTGAAGAGTATTAAGCACATCCAGAGACAAAACCGTCTGGGGGGTCAGTAACGTGGATGATATAGGTACCATACCCCCGCTCGCACTAGTCGCCGTCGTCGTCGACGTGGAAGGCCGTAAGCCTAAATCCGATGGCTGCAGAACCATGTCACCTTCCCCTTCCGCCGAGCAGGCCGTGTCTGGCTGCAGTAAGACCTCAGGGGGGATCGGGTCATAGACCTCAGGCAGCCAAGCCATAGACTGAGTCTCCGTCGACGAAGGAATCCCAACCGCTGCTGCTTGAACGGTAATAGGCATCGTCAATGACACCGAGGTCGACGAGCAAGTCGTCGAGCCTTTAGACTTCGTCGTCGATTTCGATGCCGACTTCCCGGCTGAAGCTTCTCGACTCACGGAAGACCTGGGACGGTCCCCTGAGGAGGATTTAGACAGCGCTAGCCTCTCCGTCTTAGATGATGAGGAGGAGGAGGGCTTTTTATGTGACGAGGAGGATCCAGCATGTTTCCCCTTATGCTTGTCCTCAGCGCGAATTTCTGCTGGCCGCACCTTCTTCGATGGAGGCTCCGACTTGCTCCTGGAGGCCGTGGAGCCAACTTCCGAAGCCGGGTAGGCACCCGCTCCGTCATTAAGCCAGTCGACCAGCCTTCTTTTACGGTCCTTAAGGGTTTTTTGGGAGAAACCCTGGCATATCTCACATGTATCCGCCGTGTGGTGCGGGTGGAGACAGTAGATACAGTCCATGTGGCCGTCTCCTTCATAAACCTTTTTGAGGCCACAGGTTGCACACGGGCGAAATAACGCCTTTCCAGACATAATTCTCCAGAATTTGAACTTCGCCGACGCGAAACAGACAAAAAAAAACAACCTAGTTTTCACTAGTAGTAAACACGAGGATCCCACTACTTTGAAAGACGGTTGAAATCTGAGGGAGCGCGGGGGCGGGTCCTCTATATCATGACGTCCTGACGGTGCGGGCACGCATGATACAAAACGAGGTGGATAGGACGCATAAGCGTCGAAAAAGTTTTCCTACGGGAAAGGGTCTATATAATGTACCGGGGATTCCCAGCCTGATGACGGGGAATATTATAAGCATGTGAATCCATGAAAGATCCAATGCTGGAGAAATAGTGGCACCACTTTGGAGGGCTTCTGTGGAGAAGCCCGCCAAAAAGTGGAACAAAGGGCTTGACTTGGGTTGGAGTCACAGAAGAGAACACAAACTCCATTTTAGAATCAAGTTTTGGCAAAAAATACCAACCGGAGAATTAATATTAATTAAATAAACTGGCGGTATGTTTGAGGCTACCTTAAATAATTAAATAAAGATAGTAGCCTAAAACAATGGGAAATCCCATAGGAAAATATTTGCGGTTGAATATAAAAAGTAGTATCCACTGCCACCAGCCAAAACTCGATCAGGGGGGACGGAGACGTGCCCCCTCGACTAACAGACCCTGAGACAATCGAATTGCCCCAGCCAGTACGTCCACAATATGATGGTTTGTACTGGTTCTGTTCAGAATTTAAGACTAGTAAAGTCAATGGTGACTTTACATGCCCTGGAGAAAGTAGTCAGTCCCAGGGTATGGAGTCTATACTGGGGGGTCACTATGACACCCCTGTGATACTGCACGGAGGGTACTGTGTAACACACATCACAAAAACACATGAAACCCTAAGGAGTAAAAGACCCCATAGCCCATTAAACACATCTAGATTCAAAGAAACACACTCAAATCATGTCCAAGAGTGAGGGTAAAAGAGTCTCACTCTTGGCAGGAGAAAAAATAAACCCCAAAAATCCAGCAAAGCTGCTGGGGGATTCACTAGGTTAGGAAATTCAGCCTAAACAGAGAATTCTCCCTAACAGAAGCGACCGCAAACATAAATTTTGCTGCCTGCTGTGGCTATCACTTTGGGTCTCCGGTGCTCCCAGGGGAGCACCGGAGACCCAAAGTGAAAGCCACAGCAGGCAGAAACACAACGCGGTTGTGTTTACATGCAGCATAGAGTTTCTGCCTACAGCAGATTTCCCATTTGGAGGCTCTCGGAGAGCCCCAAATGGGAAATGCTAAATGCTGCGTTGTTTCTGCCTAAATCTGCTTTCCCATTTGGGGCTCTCGGGCTCCCCACGGGGAGCCAGAGAGCCCCAAATGGAAAAGCAGATTCAGGCAGAAACACAACATGGTTGTGTTGGAAAACGCTGCGGTTTTTCTTTCCGAGTTTCTCAGGCTCCTCCGAGCCGGAGGAGCCTGAGAAACTTGGAAAGAAAAACCGCAGCGTTTTCCAACACAATAACGCTGTATTTATGTTTGCGGTCGCTTCAAAAGCGACCGCAAACATAAATACAACGTTTTTAAAGCTGCGGTTTTATTTCTAAGTTTTCCGGGCTCCTCCAGCCCGGAAAACTTAGAAAAAAAAACCCAGCTAGTGCTTATTTTTTTTTTTTTAAATAAATAGCACTTACCGAGATTCAGCTGCAGCTTTCCTGCTCTGGTCTCCGGTCCCCGTCCTCCGCGTACAGCACTAATGAAGGCAAAGCCACCCAGCGGTAGCTTTTGTTTACTACAGCTAGCTGGCTTTTCCTTCATTAGTGCCGCAAAAGCAAAAGCCAGCAGAGGAGGGCATCCATTTCACAAAATGGATGCGCCCATGTGCTTGCTTTTGCGAATTTTGAGCTTGAATAGCTCAAAATTTTACATAGGAAGTTTTAAAAAAGAGAATGCTAGTATTTTTTTTTTATGTTGCCTATCTATTTTTTAAATAACATTTTTTACTAGACCATGCCTTTAAGTTCTTCTCCCCGGCTAAGTGAACTGCCGATAGAGAGATTCCTTCTTGAATTGCCCAAAACCAGAGCTGCATCGCCTCTCTGCAAGTGTGGTAGTGATCCTACGCCTCCTTTTGTTGAGGTAGTGCATGGCCACTGTGTTGTCCGTCATTATTAGGACATTTTTCCCCTGTACAGATGGCAGAAAAAGCCTTCAGCGCTAGTCTGATAGCTCTCAGCTCCAACAGGTTGATATGTAGTCTGGACTCCGATGGAGACCAACGACCGCTGACTGTCAAGTCGTTGGCAGGGGCTCCTCACCCCGTGAGTGAGGCATCCGTGACTGTTATCTCTAGCCATGGTTGCCAAAACTGTTCCCCTTTCAAAATGTTCTCCCGACAGGCCCACCACCGAAGGTCTCGAGCCACTCTGTCCGGCACCTGAAGGAGATCTGTCATTTTTCCTGAGAATTGCGACCATTGGGTTCGTAGTGCCCACGGGAGGGATCTCATTCTCAGGCGAGCATCTGGCACTAGGAAGATGCAGGATGCCATGAGGCCTAGCAACCTCAAAAAGTCGAAGGCTGGAAGACTTTGGGCATTTTGAAACTTGGTGACCATCTCCAGAATATCTCGACCCCTCACCTCTGGTGGCGAGGCTTTCCCCAGGGAAGTGTCCAGGACCGCTCCAATGAACTGGAGTTTCTGTGATGGTATCATCTGTGACTTCTCTAAATTGAGGGAGAAGCCCAGTTTGTGAAAGAAGTGGCAGACATAATCTAGCTGGACCTGAACTTGTTCCGAAGATACTGCTCTGATCAACCAATCGTCCAGGTAGGGGTAGACGTGGATCCCCTCCCTCCTTAGACTTGCAGCCACTACCGACATTAGCTTGGTGAAGACCCTCGGGCGGAGGTCAGCCCAAATGGCAGAACTCAAAATTGATAGTGAGAGTTGCCAATTGCGAACCTCAGGTATTTTCTGTGTTTGAGATGGATTGGCACATGGAAATAAGCATCCTGAAGGTCTAGAGATACCAGCCAGTCCTGAAGCTGGAGGGCCTGAAGGATCTGAGAGAGAGTTACCACCTTGAACTTGTCCTTCCTGAGGAATTTGTTCAATTCTCGTTAGTCCAAGATGGGTCTCAGTCCTCCGTCCTTCTTCGGTACTAGGAAGTAGGGGGAATACCAACCCTTGTTCCTCTCTGCTGCAGGTACTGGTTCTATGGCACCTTTCTCTAGCAGGTCTAGAATCTATTGCAGAAGGAACAGATCTGGAAACTTCAAAGAGTTGTTCCCCGGTGGATGACTCTGAGGGGTGTGTAGAAAAGGCAGGCAGTAACCTTGGGAAACAGTCTCCAATGCCCAAGCATCTGACGTAATAGCCTGCCATTCCACCAGATGTTGAATTAACCTGCCCCCTACTGGTGTCTTGTGAGGAGAGACCTCAGAGGGGTTTAGAAGCGGCTGACGCAGATGCCGAGAGTAAAGAGGCACCTGATGCTGCGGCTTTTGTACCTTTAACCCGTCCACCACGGGTAAATCGTTTTTGGCCTCTTTCAGCTGGCTGTCCTCTGCCTTTTCCGAAAGCGGAGTAAAAGCGGAAGGACCTACCCCTCCAGGAGGAACCTGAGGGGCGATTCGGAGTCTGACGGATTGCAGCTCCAAGAGATTTTGCTGCTGCCTTAGATGTTTGTAACTTCTCCAGGCTGTCATCAGCCTTCTTATCAGATAAAGAGGTGCCGTCAAAGGGCATATTGAAAGGTCTGGCCTGTACATCTGGAGCAAAGCCAGACTTTCGCAACCACGCACATCTGCGGATTGTAGTACTTGCCGCCATGGCACTGCTGATACTGTCAGTGCCAGTTTGAAGGGACTCAACCATTGAATCTTTCCCATCTTTAATGATGTTTAAAAATGCTTCCCTTTCCTCTCCTTCCGAGAGACAGTCAGCCGCAGATGAAGCACACTCCCAAAGTGTATGGCTGAATCTTGCAAGCGTGCAAGTGGCGTTAATAGATTTAAGCGCCATGCTAGCCAGAAATACTTTTTTTGACAAAGCGTCAAACCTTTTATCATCCCATTGTGTGGAATAGTAGGGTATGCAGATCTACTGTTCGATGAAGTTGCTGCTTGTACAACCAAACTCACTGGAGTTGGATGTTTGCTCAAATATTCAGGGTCTGAAGCAGATACCCTATACTTGGCAGATAGTTTCTTGTTAACTGCTGGGAAAACTTCAGGAGTTTCCCAATTAGTCGAGATTTTTCTTTGCAATGCAGTATGAAAGGGAACAACAGGACCTTCCTCTGGACCTTTAACTAAAATGTCAGTAAGGTCATCCTGCTGAAAAGGTGGTGAAGGTGTAGACCACCCCATGAATTCTATTATTCTGGCCATCAGAACCCTTTACGGGGTCTCAGCATGCTCCCCAGGGTCTGGTTTAGCAAATACAACTTCAGGAGAAGTATCTAAACCACTTGCCTCATGTAAAGAATCTTGAAGATCCTTTAATCTGTTCTCTTCAGAGATAAATTCCTCTGGTGTAGGTGTTGTGTTCCTTTGCAACCCAAAAGCTCTCTCCTGGTCGGAATCCACCCCTTCCTCATATATAGAGGACAAAGCTCTAAAATAATCACACCTAGAATATGCTTTGAAACCCATTTCTAGAGCAGAAGGGGCCAGATTTGTTGTCACTGGTTGAGAAAACGTCGAAGTTATCGAAGTGGAAGTCAAAGGCTTCGACAAACCTGAAAAGGGCATTGAAAAAGTATGAAGAGACCTCAAAGTACTCGAGAGGATCGGAATCCAACTCTGTATCGTCGAAGTAGTCGACGGCATTCTCGAGGTCATGGTCGAAGTCCTCGGTACCTCTACCGACTGAGATCTAGTGACAGTAGTAGGGTCTTTTATCGGAGTCGACAATGGCGTCGAAGACTGTTTCGA
Organism: Ambystoma mexicanum; assembly: GCF_040938575.1. Classification (NCBI taxonomy): domain Eukaryota; kingdom Metazoa; phylum Chordata; class Amphibia; order Caudata; family Ambystomatidae; genus Ambystoma; species Ambystoma mexicanum. The sequence continues at coordinate 654,326,222 of NC_090940.1, read as the reverse complement.
TGCAACCGATTTATGCGTCGACAGACCCTTCAATAAAGGCGTTGACGCAGATTTATGAATCGAAGAAATGTTCGACGACGGCGTCGATGACGCGGTCTTACTGCCTTTACTCGAGGGTTCATGACGCTCTCGGGCAGTTTCTTTCGCCGGGTGCAACGACTCGCAGCGTTTAGATTTTTCGGGTCTTTCACCCAGGGTATCACCTCTAGCCGTCTCTGAGGGGGTTGAGGCCGCTTTCTTGAAGACGCTAAGAATTTTCTTACGGAATTCCTCCCACTCAGCTGCAGAGCTGTGTTTCGTGGGGCAGGTGACCCTTTCCGGGGAAATAGAAGACGACGAAGAGGGAGATCTACAACGCCTCTTTTTCAAGTGTCTTGATCTCGAAGACTGATGGGAACCGCTTTGAGACATTGAACGGTAATGTTTCCTGTGACGGCGAGGAGACTAATGTCTCGACTCTGCCGAGGAAACTTTCGAAGGAGTAGAAGTTTTAAGAGTCTTACCTCTTTCCAGCTTCCGCTCCTTCAAGGCTTTCGCCCGTCATGGACATACAGTCCTCGCATTCCGAACAGTGATGCTCTGATCTCAGGCACCACAAACAGATCCTGTGAGGATCCGTCAACAACATTTTCTTCCGACAATTATGACACTTTTTGAAGCCGGACCGTGGGGTCGACAGTTTGGATGAGGAAGCCATTGAATAAAGAAGCTATCATCGAGGAATAAGTAGAATCTACTTGAAGAAAGATCTGAGCAACACGATTCCGAGGCCCACAAAGCGCGGAAAAACGGAACTGAGCAACTGCGCGAGTCTATTTATACGCACGATGACATTGGCGCCGAGATGGTGGCTGTCGAGGGACACCAGCTCGAGGGACGTCGACGCGCAGCGCCCTCTACTGAAAATCTTTTCTGAGGCCAGCAAGCTGGGATGTAATCTATCAAGATCAGAAATACATCGGAGGACACAATCCCTTCGAAAAAGACAATACGGACAATAATTGTTGAAGAACACTTAACTTTGAAGTGGTTCAGCCACAGCCGGTCTGGGCAGCCACAAACATGGACCAGTGAAGAAACTAGGTCTATCTAAGGCACCCCTGCACTTGAGAAGCAGGACGGAGAGCTCACCCTCATCAATAAACAGGTGAGACCATATGCGTAAGCGCATGCTCACCACATTGTGGAAACAAGGGTTCGAGGGAAACCACAGCCATATCACAGCATTCTCATGGCCTCTCGTATTTTCGCAGGAGCAGTATCAACAACCAGCGCAGTCCACAACACAGGAGCAGGGGGAAGAAGCCTGACCCAGGGGAGCCAGTCCAGGGAGGGCTGCAACCATGCCCCAACGTCCCCGCAGAGACCAGGTGAGCATAACAGTATGCTACCGGGTAGGATGGGCAAAGGTGTTACACGGGGAGGGATTCTGGATCACATTCAGGGAGGCAATGAATTATACTTCAAAGTTTTTCCGGAAGTGTTATTTGAAACAATGTTTTTAACACACAAACACTTATTGGGATCCACCTTTTCAGTGTGGAGGCTGATCCTTATTGTGGTACCATTTAATGGGTGACCGCAAACGACAATTTTCACGGGAGATTCCTCATAGTATATGGGGACTTCTGTCCTTAGGCGTGGGGTGTATGGGACTGCCGCCCATTTCGGAGTTAGTTGAGTTGTTTCAAAAGAACTTGGGGCCACATTTCAGAGAGGAACTGTTTTTTCTTTTATTGACCTTCATAGGAAGTGTGTGGTCCCCGAGTTATAGATCACTCAATGGTTATTCGAAAATCAAATGAAATGTTCACAGAAGAAATTTTAAAAACAAGGAACTTCATCCATAGTACAAAGTTGTATGGTCTAGTTCACGGGGTATCCCTGGCTGGTTTCTGGGATATCCTTCGTTAAAAAGTGGTCGACCGGTCTTGATGAAGGCTAGTTATCTTCTTCAGGACTGTGATTTTAGTTTTGTCTCAATGAGATCAAGGATTGGGGAGGGTCGCAGACGCCATAATCCCATCTACCTAAGAGAAATAAAACCGAAATGGGTTTTAGGTCACTAGAATTCCTTTTGGTTAATCTTAGTCTTATTCTGAAGTGCTTTCTATTGATTTTAACCAATTTAATTGATTAACTAATATCTGACCAGTCATGTGGCTATTTTGGCTATATAGAGACATATTGGCTACTGGCGATTACCTTATATAGGTTCTGGCGTGCATGCTGTCAGCCGGATCTTTTGATGTATGCGGCTGTGGCCATGCGTATCTCAAGTCCTGTAAGACACAACAAGGTGTTTGGTTAGGAATTGCCCACAGGCGACCCAGTGGTGCTGTATTCACAAGTTAGTCGTAATGGGATCATTGCGTGTGGTGCAAGGACATCCTATTGTGTTTAGCGCAATCTTTTTAAACGGGGGTGGCCAGCAGTCAGGACACTGGTGTGCGCCCGACTATCTGTAAATAGTAATCATGGCTCTTGTTCCATTCGTGTACGCGGCTGTCAACGTGGCAACCAAGAATCTTCCTAGATAACCTGCAATTCAGAAAAGACTGGTCTTTCATAGCCAACAAATGTACAAGGGATTGGCCAATTCTCATCATTAACACAGCAAAGACAGTCTCAGAAAAACTAATGAAGGACATTCAAACCAAACTAGATACCAGCAAAGCCAATATCGCACTAGAGATCTACAATACGAAATTAGCAGCGCTAGAGACATCCCTGAAGGAATTCCACGAACTAAACCTCACAAGGAAGATCAACAAACTGAAAAAAGATCTGTCTGCCTACTCACATGAAAAGATCTACCCATACACCACGGAGAACTATTTCACTGAAGAGGCGAAACTAGCAAGAAAAAATGCTTTCTGCAAAGCCAACAAACGGGTGGAAGACAATTTAGAGGCAATAGATCAGGCTCCTGCAACAACTCCAGTATGAGCTCAGATGACGATCCTAGGGCACAACATCATCAATCAGCCACAACAGGCCATTCTCGTAACAACCAGGGACAAGGGCGAGGCACTAACAATGTCCGTTTTTTAGGCCAACAAGGGAACCAACGAGGGAGACCACGGTGGCAACCGTTCTCCCCAATGACAACCCGCAGCCGCGGAAAAGGATTCCAACAACCGAACTTTCACTGGTCATGAACCTGTCATCACATGTACTTACAGAAGCAGAAAGAAATATTCTGGAAAAAGGACTCTCTTCCGTACCAACTGCCCGATATGACCCATTCCAAACACAAATTGAAATAAGACAACTGATCAGGAAAATAAGATTAAAACAATTCTTTCAAGACACCATAGAAATAGAAAAAGAAACTGGAAAATTCACAGACCTCCGTCCAGCCTCACAATTTTTTCCACCTACTGAAAGTAATACCCCAGAGTGCAACACTTTTGAACAAGCACTCCTTAAAAAACTAGAAATAATGGAAAAAGAACACAAATTCATACACAACTACAGCAAAGCAGAAGCAGAGGCCTTAAAAACACTGGCAAACGATGACACAATAATAATCAAGCCAGCAGACAAGGGAGGAGCCACGGTTCATATGGATTTACACCACTACCAGCAGATGGTTAACACCCTGGTACAAGATCCGACCAGCTACAGAATCCTTCCCTGTGACCCCACCCCATCCTTACGCAGACTGATTGCACCTATTGTGGAAGAGGCTCTAAATGAGGAGTACATCAACGAAAAAGAAGCCTCTTTCCTTACACCGACACATCCAAGGTTACCAGCGTTCTACGCATTACCAAAGGTGCATAAAGGAATAACACACATACCTGGAAGACCTATAGTATCAGGTATCAATTCAATTCTGGAACCCCTGTCCCAATATGTAGACAGATTTCTACATGACAGGATTCCAAAGATGACATCTTATGTAAAAGATTCAACGGCCATACTAAATCTGCTTACCACTCTCACCTTTGACGGAACCAACCAATGGCTAGTAACAATGTACATCGAGGCATTGTATAACAGTATTCCCCAGCAGGAGAGTCGAAATGGTAAGAAGAACTCTGATTAATGACCAGAGTTTAGCCCAAGGACATGCACGATTCATCACTGAACTTGCAAAAATAGCCCTAACCAGAAACTTCTCCATTCTTGAATATACATTCTTTCAGCAGATTTCCGGGACAGCAATGGGCGCAAGCTTCACGCCCAGTCTAGCAAATCTCTATTTCAAACATTTTGAAAAGGAATTTGTGTATGAAGACACAAACCCCTATCAGGATAAAATAAAGGTCTGTAAAAGGTACAGTGATGATGTCCTCATGATATTTGAAGGAACAGAACAAGAACTAACAGCATTTCACCAGTGGCTGAATAATTGCAATGATCATCTGAAATTTACCATTGAGGCCAACAGGACAGAGACACACTTCCTGGACCTCCAAATCACCAACCAAGGAAATGAACTGCTGGCACGGGTCTACAAAAAGGACACCGATAGAAATTCACTGCTACAATACAACAGCTACCACCCAAGATCCCTGAGGGACAACCTCCCTTTTGGACAATTTCTCCGATAGCTCAGGACATGTACAAGATTGGAAGACTTTCAAAGAACAATCTGGGGCTCTCAAAAAACAACTGAAAAAAAGAGGTTATCCGAAAAGAATCATCAATGACACATGCAAAAGGGCAAGGAATTTACCGAGAGAAATCACCCTCCAACAACACAAAAAAGATGAAAAAAGACAAGAAATAACGGCAGTAATGAGCTATTCCCCCATGTTCAATTGCATCGAGAGAAATAAAAAAAACATTGGCCCATCCTAAACACAGGCTCCAGCTCCTTGGCTTTACCATCCTTTGCCATTAAGAGACGCAGAAACCTAAAGGATGGCTTGGTACACACCATGAAAGAACCAAGCGATAATGAGGCGGAGAACACAATTTGGGGAGCAAATAAACCAATGGGACATATACCATGTGGGGGGTGCTCCATGTGTGCCCAAACTTCAAGAAGCAAATCCATCGAGATCGGATGGCACACACCATGGCAACAAAGGAGCTTCACCAACTGTAAATCCAAAGGGGTAATCTACCTCATCATGTGCCCATGCACCCTTCGATATGTGGGCATGGCAATGAGGGAAGTGAAAAAAAGACTTATTGAACATAAATCATGTATTCGAACAAAAAAACTGACAGCCCCCCTTGTGAATCACTTTGTCAAAAAAGGTCACACACAAGAAGACTTCACATGGACCATCCTGGAAAAACTACCACCACCTAGAAGAGGCGGGGATTTTGGAAAAATGCTCCTCAAACGAGAACAACTTTGGATCTTTAGACTCAATACAGAGAAAAATGGATTAAACAAAGAAATCCAGTGGAACAATTTGGCTCTAATGAGATGAACACGCATATATATCCCATACATATTTGGAACCTACTCTCCGCAGTCAACTGGTGCCAGTGCTTCCAAAAACACAATAACCCAAAAAAATTCTAAAATCTCTTTTTTAAAAAGAAATCAAAACCATAAAGATTCCTTTGGCTTCGGACCACCATCAGCACAGCATCACTGACGAAGGCAGAAGGCGAATACATATGTATGAGGCACAAGTCAGCCATGGACATTTTTACATTATTTTTAGAATAAGATAACGAGTTCACTGTATAGTATATAAGAGCTCCCACTAGAACTACACAAACCTAAGAGATTATGAGGCTACGGCCTCAGCAATCCTGCAGTCTATAACAAGACTACTTTATGCAAAGTCCATAAACTCTGAATGGGTCTAAAGTCACTCCAAAATGGCCGCCATGAAGGAGGATCTTCAACAGCAACAACGGACCACTGATAAGTGTCCTCATTGCTGGGCAACGGTTGCAAAAACAGAGCAACAACTTCGGCGTCCCGCAGACACAAGCAGCCGCTCGCGACATACGGTGAGTGGCGCTAGCTTTCAATACAAAAGAAATGCCTCCAATTCGAATGTAGGCAGCAGTATGCCACCACTGCTTTCGCGCACGCATTGGCAACTGTAAATTTGGTTCATGTCCCTCCCAAAAGAACTTCTTAATAGAACCAAGATTCCTCGCATCTGATCGCGAGCTGCCTTTTGGCAGCCGCGCACGCAAATGGAATAAGAACTGTCATCACCATTCCAAAGCATTCGGGTGCACCCCAGCGGGCCAAAAAGGCTCTCCATATATATATATTTTTTCACTGCGCACGAACGCAAGCGGCGGTATGCCTCCACGCATACGAATGCACCTTCCAATTACATTCATGCTCTTCTCAATAGCAGGCAGCTTCCCTACAGAACGAAGATTCCTCGCGCTTGACCGCGAGTTGACAGCCGCCTACGCGAATGGAACAAGAGCCATGAGGAACAAGTTACTTACCTGTAACTGTTGTTCTCCAGCATGGGTCTGGCATGGATTCACATGCTCATGAATATTCCCTGTCGTCAGGCTGGGAATCCTCGGTAAAGAAAAAATCAGTATCAGTTTCGTTTCTGATCTGTCTTTCTTAGTAGTAACCAATCACTGATCTCTGGGTCATACTGCCCCGAGCCAATGACTGCCCTCTCCCTAAGCCCCGCCTCCGGCAGCCATCCTCAGATTTGGTAGCACGCTAAGTGGCAGTATGACCAAGTGAAGAGCCGCAGAGGGGTAGGTGGGAGGGTTCGCATGTGAATCCATGCCAGGCCCATGCTGGAGAAGAACAAGTTACTTTCTTACCTGGTAACGTTCTTTCAACGGGATGTTCCTCCGACGTATTCCTTATCTTTGATATACGTGTCCAGCTTGCTGGCCTCGGAATTTTTTCTCTGTAGAGGGCGCTGCGCGTCGACGTCCGCCGAGTCGATGTCCCTCGACGTCACCAGGTCCATAAATAGACACGCGCTGCGTCCGTTGCTCAGTTCCGTTTTGTAGTATAAGAAAGATATGCCTGAATTGGTTAGTAACCTTGAAGGAGCGAAAGCTGCAACCACAAGGGAAGTTATCACTGCAGGGACGGATGGGAGGGGCGATAAGGAATACGTCGGAGGAACATCCCGTCGAAAGAACGTTACCAGGTAAGAAAGTAACTTGTTCTTCGAAGGGATTGTGTCCTCCGACGTATTTCTTATCTTTGATAGAGTCCCATAGCAGTGGTATTTAATTGGAGGAGGGAGTGATAGTGTTATATATCCCTTTAGGGATGGACCGAGTGTAATACGGCTTTGCCAAATCTGGTCTCTTGAGCAGTGGAGGAATCCAGATTGTAAAATTTTGTGAATGTATGTGCGGACGACCATGTGGCAGCCGCACATATGTCCCGGACCAGTACCCCTCTCTGGAGAGCCGAAGAAGCTGCAATACCCCTGGTTGAATGAGCCCTGAGGTTTTGGGGTGGCTCTTTCCCTGCTAGTCTATAACATTCCAGGATGGCCAAGATAATCCACCTGGAGATGGTTTGTTTTGTTATGGGTAGTCCCAACTTGTGACCCGAGTATCCTACAAACAGCTGGTCTGCTTGCCTGATTCTAGCCATTCTGCTGATGTAAAAGCTGAGAGCTCGCCTAGGGTCCAGCCTGTGTAGCCTTTCCTCCTCTTTCCCCGGATGGGGAGGAGGGTAGAATGAAGGCAAGGTAATTTTCTGAGTAATATGGAATTCAGAAACGACCTTTGGGAGAAAATTAGGCTTCACCTGGAGGATAACCTTGTCCTTGTGGAAGATTGTATGTGGGGGTTTACAAGAGAGAGCTTGTAGCTCACTCACCCTCCTAGCCGATGTTAGTGCTACAAGTAGGACAGTTTTAAGTGTGAGAAATCTTAAAGCGCAAGAGTGAAGTGGCTCGAATGGAGTGCCCATTAAGAAATTTAAGTCCCATAATGGAACCTGGAATGGTTTTGGAGGGTAAACATTAGTCAGACCCTTGAGAAATTGTACCACTAGAGGAATTTTGAAATACGATGGTTCCTCCGCAGTGCGCTTGAAGATAGAAAGCGCTGCGAGATAGCCTTTTACAGTACCAACTTGAAGGCCTGAGTTTGCCAAATAGAGTAGAAACGATAGCACCGTTGGTGTACCGCATGAAAAAGGGTCGATATTCTCTTCCCTACACCAGCTGCAAAACTTGTTCCAACGGCAGCGGTATAAAGACTTTGTTGCTGGTCTTCTGGCCGAAATCAACACCTCCATGACGTCATCAGGGAGATCCCAATCCTTGCACCTCAACCTTTCAGAAGCCAAGCGTGAAGGTTGAAGGTTCTGATGTCTGGATGGAGAACCTGACCTCCCTTCTGCGAGAGAAGATTCTCTTTGAGTGGAAGACGGATTGGAGGACAGATGGACATATCTAGATGGTCCGGGTACCACGTTCTCCTGGCCCAGTCCGGGGCAATTAGGATCATGGTTTTCTGGAGTCTTCTCAACCTCTTGATCATTTGAGGAATAACAGGGACTGGTGGAAACGCGTAGAGGAGTGGAAACTCCCAGTCCACTACGAACGCGTCTCCCAGAGCTCCTCTCGGTGGATATCCCTTGAACAGAACAGATCGCACTTCCTGTTGGTGCTTGTGGCGAACAGATCCACCTGAGGGGTTCCCCAAAGGGCGAAGATCTCTTGAAGGACTTCCTGAGCTAGCTCCCATTGTGGGAGACTTTGCTCTGCCTGCTCAGAGCGTCCGCTGTCAAATTCCTCTCTCCGGCTAGATGGACTGCCGATAGAGAGATTCCTTCCCGAATTGCCCAAAACCAGAGCTGCATTGCCTCTCTGCACAGTGGTAGTGATCCTACACCTCTTCTTTTGTTGAGGTAGTGCATGGCCACCGTATCGTCTGTCATTATCAGGACATTTCTCCCCTGTACTGATGGCAGGAAAGCTTTCACCGCTAGTCTGATCGCTCTCAGCTCTAATAGGTTGATTTGTAGACTGGGCTCCGATGGAGACCAACGACCGCTGATGGTCAAGTCGTTGGCATGGGCTCCCCACCCTGTGAGCGAGGCGTCTGTGACTACTGTTATCTCCGGCCATGGTTGCCAAAACAGTTCTCCTTTCAAGATGTTCTCTGAATAGGCCCACCACTGAAGGTCGTGGGCTACCTTATCCGGAATCCGGATGAGGTCTGACATTCTCCCTGAGAATTGTGACCACTGACTTCTCAGTGCCCGCTGAAGAGATCTCATTCTCAGGCGAGCCACTGGCACAAGGAAGATGCAGGATGCCATGAGGCCTAGCAACCTCAAAAAGTCGAAGACTGGGAGACGTTGGGCATTTTGAAACTTGGAGACCATCTGTAGAATATCTTGAGCCCTCACCTCTGGTGGCGAGGCTTTTCCCAGGGAAGTGTCCAGGACTGCTCCAATGAACTGGAGTCTCTGAGATGGTATCATCTGTGACTTCTTTAAATTGAGGGAGAAGCCCAGTCTGTGAAGGAAGAGGCAGACATAATCTAGCTGGGTCCAGGCTTGTTCCGAAGATATGGCCCTGATCAGCCAATCGTCCAGGTAGGGATAGACGTGGATCCCTTCCCTCCTTAGACTCGCCGCCACTACCGACATCAGCTTGGTGAAGACCCTCGGGGCGGAGGTCAGCCCAAATGGCAGAACTCGAAATTGATAATGAGAGTTGCCAATTGCGAACCTCGGGTATTTCCTGTGCTCGAGATGGATTGGCACATGGAAATAAGCATCCTGAAGGTCCAGAGATACCAGCCAGTCCTGGAGCTGGAGGGCCTGAAGGATCTGAGAGAGAGTTACCATCTTGAACTTGTCCTTCCTGAGGAACTTGTTCAATTCTCTTAAGTCCAGGATGGGTCTCAGTCCTCCGTCCTTCTTTGGTATGAGAAAGTAGGGGGAGTACCAGCCCTTGTTCCTGTCCGCTACAGGTACCGGTTCTATGGCACCTTTCTCTAGCAGGTCCATAATTTCCTGCAAGAGGAGCGGATCTGGAACTTTTCGGGAGCTGTTCCCCGGTGGATGACTGAGGGATGTGTAGAAAGGGTAGGCAGTAACCTTGGGCAACTGACTCCAACGCCCAAGCATCTGACGTTATAGCCTGCCATTCCGTAAGATGGTGAGTTAACCTGCCCCCTACAGGTGTCTTGTGTGAAAAGGCCTCAGAGTGGTTTGGGGGCGGCTGATGCAGATGCCGAGGGTAAAGAGGCACCTGCTGCTGCTGCGGTCTTAGTACCTTTGACCCGTCCACCTCGGGTGGATCTTCTTTGGCCTCTTTGAGCCGGCTGTCCTCTGCCTTTTCCGAAAGCGGAATAATAGCGAAAGGACTTTCCTCTCCCACAGGTTCCTGAGGGGCGAAAAGGAGTTTGGCGGATAGCAGCTCCTAAGGATTTTGCTGCTGCTTTAGAAGTCTAACTTTTCCAGACTGTCATCAGCCTTTTTTCCGAATAACGAAGAGCCGTCAAAGGGCATATTCAAAAGTCTGGCCTGTACATCTGGAGCAAAGCCAGACTTTCGCAACCACGCATGCCTGCGGATTGTTGTACTAGCCGCCATAGCCCTGCTGATACTGTCGATGCCAGTTTGAAGAGACTATCACATGGCATCTTTGCCATCTTGAATGATGTTAAGGAAGGCTTCCTTCTCCTCTCCATCTGGTATGCCGTCAGCCGCTGATGAAGCACACTCCCATAATGTGTGACTGAACCTGGCGAGCGTACAGGTGGCGTTGATGGACTTCAACGCCATACTACAGACAGAGAAGACTTTCATTGCCATAGAGTCGTACCTCTTGTTATCCCTGTCCTGTGGGACAGTAGGGTAGGCAGTCCTACTGCTGGATGAAGTTGCCGCTTGAACCACCAGGCTCTCTGGGGTCGGGTGTTTTGACAGGTATTCAGGGTCAGCAGCCGCTACCCTATACTTTGTCGACAGTCTTTTATTGACTGCTGGGATGACTTCGGGATTCTCCCAACTGGATGCAATTTATCTTTGTAGGACTGCATGGAAGGGGACCACCGGGTCCTCCTGTGGGCCTTTGTCCAATATATCCGTTAGATCATCCTGTTGGAAAACAGGTGAAGGCGCAGACCAACCCATAAACTCAATTATTCTTGCCATCAGGGTTCTATATGGTGTTTCAGCATGTTCCCCTGGGTCTGGCTTTACAAATTCCACTTCTGGGGAAGTGTCAAGTCCACTGGCCTCATGAAGTGAGTCCTGTAGTTCCTTCAGCCTCCTTTCTTCAGAGGTGAAATCCTCTGCAGCAGGCAGTGAGGATCTCTGTAAACCAAAAGTTTCTTGGTCAGAGTCTTCTCTTTCCTCATAAATTGAAGAAAGACCAGGGTATTCTGATCTCTGAAATGGAGTAAAGCCCATCTCTAGGGCCGAAGGAGCCAAAATCGTCGTTATTGGACGAGAAAATGTCGAAGTCGTCGACGCCGATGTAACCGGCCTCGAAGGCGCCGAAAATGGCATCGAAAAAACTGGAAGGGGCCTCGAAGAATTCGAGAGGATCGGGATCCTACTCGAGGGCATAGACGACGGTCTCGGCGTCGTGCCGGAGGCCCTTGAAAACACCGTTGGCTGTGGAGCCTTGGTCCTCTCTTTCATCGGCGTCGGCGTCGAGTCGATCGACCAATGTGTCGAGGAACCCTTCGACAACTGCGTCGATGGCGCCGACCCATGCGTCGAGGGAATCTTTGACGACGGCGAAGGAACCCTCGACGACGGCGTCGAAGACGGTGCCTTCTTACCCAATGGCTCATGGCGCTCTCGGGTGGAATGTTTCGCCGGGTGCTGCGACTCGCGGCGTTTTGATTTTTGGGGTTTTTCACCCGGGGCATCAACCTCAGCTGTCTTCGAGGGGGTCGAGGCCGCGTTCTCGAAGACCCTTAACATTTTCTTTCTGAATTCCTCCCACTCAGTTTGAGAACTGTGTTTGGTGGGACAGGAAACTCTTTCTGGGGACACCGAAGACGACGAGGAATGGGACCTTCGACGTCTCTTTTCTGAGTGTCTAGATCTCGACGAATGGTGGGAGCTGCCTCGAGATCTAGAATGGGAGTGTTTTTTCGACGGCGAGGAGACAAATGCCTCGACCGACGAAACCTTCGAGGAGGTTTTGGCTGATTTACCTCTCTCGAGCTTCCCCTTTCGCTCCTTCAGGGCTTTCGCCGTCATGGACATGCAGTCCTTACACTCCAAACAATGGTGCTCGGACCCCAAGCACCATAAACAGACCCTGTGTGGATCCATTATTGACATTTTTTTACCGCAGTCTCGACATTTCTTGAAGCCGGATCGCGGCGTCGTCGGTTCGGATGAAGAAGCCATCGAGAACGATAAGGAATATTCGTCGAAATAGATTTAGATAAACCTGACTGAACTGAGCAACGACGTTCCGAGGCCCCACGAAGCGCGGAAAAACGGAACTGAGCAACGGACGCAGCGCGTGTCTATTTATGGGCATGGTGACGTTGGCGCCGATACGATGGCCGTCGAGGGACATCGACTCGGCGGACGTCAACGCGCAGCGCCCTCTACAGAGAAAAAACTTCCGAGGCCAGCAAGCTGGAAACGTATATGAAAGATAAGGAATACGTCGGAGGACACAATCCCTTCGAACAACAGTTACAGGTAAGTAACTTGTTCCTTCTCCAGCATGGGGTCTGGCATGGATTCACATGCTCATGAATAAAAGAATACATAGCAGTATACACATGCACAACCACGGGAGGTGGCAACAGGCTCAACATTAAGCATCTCTTACCTCCTCACCAGGCTCACCTTAAGCAAACAGGTTGCGCAGCACTGCTTGGCCGACCCTGGACTCCTCCCTGGAATCCCGGTCGACGCAGTAGAATCTTGTGAAGGTGTGCATCGACCTCCACGTAGCAGCCCTGCAGATGTCCAGCAGGGGCACACCAGACAGGAACGCCGTGGTAGCAGCGATCGCTCTGGTCGAATGGGCTCTCGGACGGTCGGTCAGCGGTCGGTTTCCCAACCGGTGACAATGCATGATGCAGCCGGAGAGCCATCTGGAGATGGAAGTCTTCGAGAGAGCCTTCCCTTGATTCACAGACCCAAATTTCACAAACAGTTGTGACATCTTCCGAAAACTCTTTGTGCGGTCCACGTAGAACTTCAGCGCTCTAGCTACACCCACCAAGTGCAAAGTCCTCTCGGCAGGCGTCGAAGGTGACAGAAAGAAAACTGGTAACACCAAGGGCTCGTTGAGGTGGAAGTCCGACGGCACCTTGGGCATGAAGGAGGGGTGCATCCTCAGCACCACCCTCGTGTCATGAAAAGTCAAGTATGGAGGCTTGCAAGATAGAGCCTGAATCTCTCCCACTCGTCGTGCAGAGGTGATGGCCACGCGGAACGCTGTCTTCCATGACAGGAACTTCAAAGGCGCCAAATGCATAGGCTCGAATGGGGCCCCCCATGAGCCTGGTCAGCACCACATTAAACTCCAACGCCGGGGCAGGAGCCTTCACCGGCGGGAATGATCGGAATAGTCCCTTCATAAATTCCTTCACCAGGCGATGGGACCACAAGGACGCACGTCCCGTCATCCTGGTATATCAGGAGATGGCAGCCAGATGTATTTTTATGGAGGCGTGAGCCAGTCCAGCCTTGGCCAGCGACAGCAGGTACAGCTGCAATTGAGGGGCTGTAATTCGCAGAGGGTTAATCTTCTGTGCACGGCCCCAGACAGAGAACCTCTTCCATTTATGACCGTAACACTTGAGTTGAGGACGCCCTGGCCTTTGCAAGAACCTCTCTGCAATCAGCCGGGATATCGTACCCTCCAAACTCTAGTGCTGCAGGAGCCAGGCCTGCAAGTTCAGCGACTGTGGGTCGTGGTGGAGAATGGCGCCTCCTTCTCTGGAGAGAAGATCCGCGTCCGCCGGCAGCCTGACTGGCGGGGACGTTGACAAGTCCAGAAGGTCCGGGAACCAGACCTGCCTCGGCCACGCCGGTGCGATGAGGATCATCCTGCACCTGGACTTCTTGAGCTGGTTGATGAGGCAGAGCAGCAACGGCAATGGAGGGAATGCGTATAGAAACAGGCCGTCCCAAGAGAACGAGAAAGCATCACCCATGCTCCTCGGCTGTGGGAACCTGCTGGCGAACCTCTGGCACTTGGAGTTCGTCGCCGTCGCGAACAGGTCGATCTGGGGTTTGCCCCATCGTTGGAAGAGTCAATCCACTTGATCCTGGCGCAGTTCCCACTCGTGGCACGAGCGCAGGTCCCTGCTGAGTGAGTCGGCGATGGTGTTTTTTATTCCTGCCAGGTGGAAGGGAACCAGAACATCCCCTGGGCGACGGCCCAGTGCCACAGATCCTGGGCCTCCTTGGATAGGGCAGGGGATCTGGTGCCCCCTGCTTCCGTATGTAGAACATTGTGGTGGTGTTGTCGGTGAAGATCCTCACCACTTTGTCCTTGAGGGACGGGAGGAAGTACTTGAGCGCCCAGAACACTGCTCGGAGCTCCAAGATGTTGATGTGAAGAGACCTCTCCTCCGGGAGCCAAAGGCATCTTGCGTGGAGATCTCCTGTGTGGGACCCCCAACCCTCCAGAGAGGCTTCCGTAGTCACCGTCTCCTGAAACGCCGAGCTTTGAAAGTCCGTGCCCGTCGTGAGGTGAGCCTGTGTGCCCCACCATAGGATCGCCCAACGGAACTCCTCGTCGAGGGGGATCCTGTCCTCGAAGCAGCCCCTCGCCTGAAACCAGCAGGCGTCGAGGAACTCCTGTATCGGACGCATCCGAAGTCTGCAAAGGGGCACAAGGTAGATGAATGAGGACATCATCCCGAGAAGGGACTTTATGGACCTCATCCTGGTCAGGGCGCCGCACCTTGCCCAGGATGGTCTTGGTCCTCTCCTCTGAAGGGGAGGCCAATTGCTCCACTGTATCGAGCTTCGCCCCCAAAAACAGTGCTACTTGCGATGGAACCAGGTGGGATTTGGGGTAGTTGATGGTGAACCCCAGCTTCGTGAGCAACCGGACGGTCCTCGCCGTATGATCGACGGCAAGTTCCCTTGACCTTGCCCAGATTAACCAGTCGTCCAGGTAGGGGTAGACGAGGATCCCCTGCAGGCGCAGCTGCGCCGCCACTGGTGCCAGGACTTGGTGAAAACCCTGGGTGCCAACTTTAATCCGAACGGTAGGGCTCTGAATTGGTAGTGGCGTCCCTGAACCACGAACCTGAGGAACTTCCTGTACCTTTTTAGAATGGGGATGTGGAAGTAAGTATCCTCCAGGTCCAGCGACGTTAGGAAGTCGCCTTCCTCCAGCTGTCCCAGCACGTGCTGGAGGGTGACCATCCTGAATTTCTGCGCCTTGATGTATTTATTTAACCGACGCAGTTCCAGGATGGGGCGCCAACCGCCTGTCTTCTTTCTGACGAGGAAGTACCTTGAGTACACTCCGGAGGCCCGGAGCCTCCTGGGGACGAGCTCGATGGCACCTTTCTTCTTCTTGAGCATCGCCTTTACTTCCAACAGCAGTTGAGGGACGTGATTCTCCTTCCTGGCCACGGGAGGAATGCGAGGGCACTTCTTTAGGAATTCCAGTGAGTGCCCGTTGGCCAGGGTGTCCAACACCCAATGATCGGTGAGATGGACTCCCACACTCTGACGAACTTCGTCAGCCGGCCTCCCACCGGGATGCTTCGGTGGGGGCCGAACAACCCGGCCGGGTCAGTCTTGCTTGGAAGCAGCCTTGCCGCCTTGGCGACGACGGCAGGAACCCCCTTGCTTGGCGTGACCTCTGTAGGCCTCCTGGGAAGAGGAGCGGGCCGACTGGCGGTAAGTGGAGGAGCCACCGCTGGATCCTTTGGAGGCACCCTGTCTGCCTCCGGGGCTCCGAAAGGGCCACCGCTGCTGAAGCACCCCAAGGGCCCTGGCCGTCTCCGAGTCGGTCTTGATGGCCTGTAGAGACTCATCCACAGCCTTACCAAAGAGGTTGTTGCCGTCGAACGGTATGTCCAACACGCTGGTCTGGACCTCCTGGCGAAAGTCTGTCGCCTTGAGCCATCCTCGTCGTCTGAGGCAAACTCTGTTGCCCAGTTGGCGAAATCCAGTATCGGCAATGTCCGTCGCCACCGTTATGGCGTGATCCAGCGCCACCTCGCCTTCCTGCAGAATTTCTAGGGCCTCTGCCCTTTTGTCATCAGGCAGGAAATTTAGCAGGGGAGCTATCTTGAACCAGAGCTCCCTGTCGTAGCGGGCCACGATCGCTAAGGCATTGGCCGCCTTAATTGTCGTCGCCGCCGACGAGATGACTCGACGTCGCATAGAGTCCAACTTCTTGCCCTTGCTGTCCGGCAAGGAAGTGGAAGTTGAAGCCGCCGCGCCCGCTGCCTTCTTCTTAGCCGCTGCCGAGATGACCGAGTCCGGCGTGGGCTGGGCCCTGAGGCACAAGGGGGCGGCATCGGGGACTCGATACTTCTTCTCGTACCTGTCTCTCTTGGTGGGTGTTGTGGCAGGGTTCTTGAGGACAGCAAGCCCCTCTTCCCAGATGTCATCGAGTAAAGGCACCGCGAGGACCTTCTTCCTTTTAGCCTCTCGTCGTTGGTACAGAAACCCCTCCTTTTTCTGTTATTCAGGGCAGAGCTGGAAGAGCTCAGATGCCCTGGTTATCATGGCGTGGAAAGAGCAAACCTCGTCGCTGGGGACGCCCGCGGGGGTAAGGGGGTTTGACGACAGGATGTCCGCTGTGTCATCGCCGCCGTCATAGTCCGTCCCCGTCGCCGTATCCGTCACTGTATCCTCTCCCGGCGAGGGGGATGAGGGGTCCACCGGTCTCGCAGGCACGAAGGGCGGAGCGGGGTGGACCCACCTCCGCTGGTTCAGAGGGCTTCCCGACGGGCCTGGTTCTGGCTCCTCCGTCGGGGTGCGTGGTAATCTTGTCCTTATCTCGGTACATAAGGATTGGATTGCCAACAAAATGGCCGCCCAGCTATCCTGGGGCTCGGGCAATGGCTGCGAAGGACGGGATGGCCGCTCCACTGGGACCCGTTTGTCGTCGTCGTTGCTATCTTCGATCACATCAGCAGGGACCGTCCCCTGGGATCGAACCTTCTCGAACCTCTCGTTGAGGCCTATGGACCTTTCGTTGAGGCCCTTCTCAGTCTTCACTAGTTCCTCCTCAGAGGCTGATTCCGAGTCTGTAATGGCCGCCGCCCTCCCTCTTTTTCAGCCGGGGGCTTCACGGGGGTCTTAGCGATGGGCTGGAAAGAGGATTCCCTCCGTGGTGGCAGGGATACTCTGGGCCCAGAGGCCGTTTCCATTGGCGTAGTCTCAGCCGGCTCCACCAGGTTCGCAGCAAACACTTCGGTAGAGGCCTTAGCCGGGTGGATCAAAGCCCTCACCACCGTAGGTGCGTCCTGGGCCTTTGCCTTGGGGGGAGGGTCAGCACCTCGCTCCCCCTTCGAGATCGACCGGGTCCGCTCCAGCGGCCTACCTGGGTTCTCAGACTTCCTCTTCCCCGAACCAGAGCACTGGCTCGTGGTCGAACGTGCCGGGGAAGTAACGCCCTGCTTGGCAACCGAAGAGCCCGACCTTTTGGCGCTGCCGCAGCCCGCGGACTCGCAATGCTTGGCCTTCTGTTGGGCCCCCGTCGTTGGGGTGCCCTCAAAGGATTTAGAAGCCCGCTCAGACTTCTTCGCCTTCTCACTTGCTGTGCCCTTCTCCAGCCAGGTGGCGAGGCGGGAACGACGATCTTGTTTGGTCCGTTCCGAAAGGTTCTTGCAGAACGCACAGTCCTTCTCCACGTGCGTCTTGCCCCATGGAGGCAGTAGAGACATCGCGAATGCTCGTCCTCCTTGAAAACATTATATAATCCGCATCCAGGGCAGTTCCTGAACAGCTTGGATCCGGGCGTCGAGCTCCCCTTGTCCTGGGCCATGTCCATTGAGGTAGGCCGCAGATCTTCCGGAATCCTCCAAGTGTAAACTCGACGAAAACTTCACCCTTGAGGGGCGTAGAAGAATTTCGAAACGGGTCCCCGGTATCGGAAGTAGAAACGGTGGAGCTTGAGGCTCGATTAAACCGAAAAAAATTGAAATTCTCCTGAAAAAGCGTGAAAACGCAGTAAAAAAGAGCTAAACACGAGGACTCCCAACACTTGAGCATGCGGTAAAAATCTGAGGATGGCCCGCACCTAGTGTACTGGTGGCTAAAGTTATGGGAACTGCTAGGTTTAGAAAAACGTACGGCAGTGGTGGAGGGGAAACTCTCGAGATTCCGGAAAATATGGCGCCCCTTTCTAGACTTTGTATCTGATAAGGAACATATGTATTTTCAACCGCAACTCTTAAAGCACTTTATGAATTGTTGAATTGCTGATGATCACATTAAATTTGTATTTGCACGCATTAGATGGAGAAAGCAGCAGCAGTAACCCATGACCACATTAACTATGTATTTGCACGCTTTAGGTGGTGGAAATGCAGAAGCAGTAACTGTGATTATGTATTCTGATATCTCCCACCCCCAAATGAATTTATGGATTAATCTGATTTACAAGGAGATAATTGACCCAATCAACTCAACTTAGTGAACAAATGCCTTTTTTAATTTTTATTTTCTTTTTTTCATTCTCTCTTTCATTACACATAAATGAATGACCGAGAAACTATGAATTGTACACTTTATTACTCAACGCTGTGATTTATGTTGAATACATGGAATGTTGAAGAATTGTTGAGATGTGAAGGTTTAACTAAGTTGTACAAAATGAATTTCTACATTGTTAATGGTTATATCGTTTTTACACTGAAAACTAATAAAAATATCGAAACAAAAAAAAAAATCTGAGGATGGCTGAAATCTGAGGATGGCTGCCAGAGGCGGGGCTTATGGAGAGGGCAGTCATTGGCTGGGGGCAGTATGACCCAGAGATCAGTGATTGGTTACTACTAAAGACAGATCAGAAACGAAACTGATACTGATTTTTTCTTTACCGAGGATTCCCAGCCTGACGGCGGGGAATATTCATGAGCATGTGAATCCATGCCAGACCCCATGCTGGAGAATTACTATTTACAGATAGTCGGGCGCACACCAGCGTCCCGACTGCCGGCCACCCCCGTTTAAAAAGATTGCGCTAAACACAAAAGGATGTCCTTGCACCACGCGCAATGATCCCATTACGACTAACCTGTGAATACAGCACCACTGGGTCGCCTGTGGGCAATTCCTAACAAAACGCCTTGTTGATGTCTTACAGGACTTGAGATACGCATGGCCACAGCCGCATACATCAAAAGATCCGGCTGACAGCCTGCACGCCAGAACCTATATAAGGTAATCACCAGTAGCCAATATATGTCTCTATATAGCCAAAATAGCCACATGACTGTTCAGATATTAGTTCATCAATTAAATTGGTTAAAATCAATAGAAAGCACTTTAGAATAAGATTAACCAAAAGGAATTATAGTGAGCTCAAGACCTAAAACCCATTTCGGTTTTATTTCTCTTAGGTAGATGGGATGATGGCGTCTGCGACCCTCCCCAACCCTTGATCTCATTGAGACAAAACTAAAATCACGGTCCTGAAGAAGATAACTAGCCTTCATCGAAACCGGTCGACCACTTTTTAACCAAGGATATTCCAGAAACCAACCAGGGATACCCCGTGAACTAGACCATACAACTTTGTACTATGGATGAAGTTCCTTGTTTTTAAAATTTCTTCTATGAACATTTCATTTGATATTCAAATAACCATCGAGTGATCTACAACTCGGGACCACACACTTCCTATGAAGGTCAATACAAGAAAAACAGTTCCTCTCTGAAAGGGGGTCCCAAGTTCTTTTGAAACAACACAACTAACTCCGAAATTGGCGGCAGTCCCATACACCCCACGCCTAAGGACAGAAGTCTGCACATACTATGAGGAATCTCCTGTGAAAATTGTCCTTTGAGGTCGCCCATTAAATGGTACCAGAATAATGATCAGCCTCCACAGGGGGAGGGATACCACTTCTCGCCATCCAGTGTCCCACTCCCTTAAAAAACCCCACCCAGGTAATCCTCCCGCACTGGTCGACCCCAGGGATCTGGCTCCAAACGCGATGGCCGTGTCCTAACCACCTGGATGACAAATGCCCGGGGGCTAGTGGGCGAGACACCTTCTGGTTTCTCAGCGCAGATATGGTGGATGTCGGTGTCAATCGCAGTCGAGACGCTGCAGCACCGACATCCTTGGATGCACAGGGTTGATCTGGCTTCCATTGGACCTCTTTCGGTGTCAAAAGATTTGTCGGTTGAGGGGCACTAGAGGAGTCAGACAGGTCAAGCACCGCTCTTGGCTCCAAAGTCTGCTGCGTGTGGAGGTGTGGTGGTGTGTGAGGGGGATAGCCACGCAGACTGCAGCATGTTTTTGAAACATGTCAAGCATAGAGGACTTGAAATCATCCCACTCTTGGTGGGTGGTAGGGCCCTGCCGCCAGCTTACCTTTATCCATTGACGAATCGTAGTCCCGACGCTGCCGGTGACGCCTTTTCTTCTTTCGGGACGCGGAAGAATGGCTCTTTGAGTGGGGCTGTTTCTTCTTCCCCCTATGTTCTTTTTCAGGGGTGTGCCCCTCCGTTTCGGCCTGCATAGACCGAACAGTCAACCACATTGGTGTTTTATAGGACAGTCGACCAAGAGCGAGTTTAGCTGCTGGACTGCGAAGGTATTTGGGCTGCATTTTGACCCACAACAGACACCAGTCAGTCCCGTGACCCATGCCAAGGCACCAGAGAGACAACTTGTGTGGGTCAGTGATGGACACCTTGGTGCTACAGTCGGAACACTGCTTTACGCCCGATACCTCGTGCCTTGAAACACTTGTGTATAGACCCGTTATAAATGCCATATCCTATCATATCATACCTGAGCGACCGAGGATCTGAAAAAACAATGTTTTCTGACATAAACTTAGAGTGAGTTGAAGACTAGCCCGTATTCCCAAGCAGCGTGTTATCACGTGGAAAAAAAGAACCGAGGTGTGGGGCGTAGTGACTAGGTATTTATACGATGCCCGACGTCACGTCCAGAGCTGAAGACCAGATGCTGAGCAAGACAGATAGACGGTTGACAGCCGTGGTCCACTACGCCCCCTGTTGAAAAATTTCCAAAGCAGCACAGCTGGAGGGAACATCAGATGAGGAATCTGCGGTAGAAAGGCAATCCATTGAAAAACACTATTTTTAACCATATAACCAGTAAAACACTGATAAATGGCAAAAAAGGTTTTAGCTCAAATCTTAAGGTAAAATAAAAATGTTTAAATGAACACAAGAACATTCTTTGCTGACACTTTGCCCACA
Organism: Ambystoma mexicanum; assembly: GCF_040938575.1. NCBI lineage: Eukaryota > Metazoa > Chordata > Amphibia > Caudata > Ambystomatidae > Ambystoma > Ambystoma mexicanum. The sequence continues at coordinate 654,304,954 of NC_090940.1, read as the reverse complement.
ACGAAAAAAAGCAAAGTGAGAACTACAGCAACCTGCGCTGTCCCAATACTGTAACTCGAACAGTTTCAGTTCCATGTTCTGTGAATTCTAACCTTTGAACGCTTTCAACAATATTTACTCGTTGTTTAAACCTGCAAAAGAACATGTATTATTGACAAAGCAGAATTCAAATCAACACAGAGGCCAGTGGTAGTGCATTTTTATCAAATACAAATCTTTCTATAGCTACAGATCTCTACAACATTGAAACGTGGTCAAGCTTTTTAGCAGAACATGAAAAAAGGATGAATAAGTAACAACCCTTCAGAATAATTTGCATTGTAGATTTTTTTCTTTCATGCAATTATAAAATGGCTTTTGCCCATTTGACTTGGTTTCAGTCGCACAGCAAATTATTCAGGGATTTAACACAATCAGATTATGAAGCTGGTAAAGGATGGCATTCTTTCCAATGTTCTTCTGCCCTGGCGAGATGAGCAGCATAGGGTCCACCTATGGAAACCAGAGGAAAGACACTTTAGGCGATCTTAAGGCAATAACAGGCACAGGAAAACAAAGACATCACACTTATTGGACGACTGAACACTTAATATTGGAGAACAGTGAATCAAACCACATGCCTACAATTTAAGCCTCTAAGGTTTTTGTTTATTTATTGGGTATTTATAAAGAGCAAGGAATGGGCGTTGGGAGGGTCCCAGTCTCCGTTCCTTCTACCTGTGCCTGGGTGAACTAAGTGAGTACCACATTTTCTTTCCCCAATACCTGTATTACACAATGCAGGCCCGTTTCTATTTGTCCCGTAGGACTAAATCACCCAGAAGACGTGGTGGTGGAGGAGAGGGTCACCAGCCCAACAGGGAGAGAGGCAGTGGGAAAATGCAGGATTGCAGAGTAATCCGCAAAGTAAACCGCCAATCTCAGTGCACTCTCGGACAGTGACAGTTATCTTAGATTCAGATTCAGCAGGACCGCGCATTAATCCAGCACTGTACACGCCTAATGAAACACAAACTGCAGAAGTATTCTTACCTTCAGCATGGCCAAAGAGTTATCTCATATCAAACTGGCACTTCAGGGGCCCTGTTCGGCCCGTATACGGATTTGGACATGGATTGCATTTTCAGCTGACCCAAAAACCGGTGGACCCGTGTGCGGAAATTGGTTAGGGTTAAAGTCCACTACATCAGTTTGCTTACTTGTAACCCAACCCTTGGGGAGTAGAAAGCCAGCGGTTGGTCTGGTGAACCAGCAGAGAGGGAGAACCAATAGATGGGAACGAGGGAAGATACAAAGGGGCACCGGCAACAGAAAGGTGTGGGTTGTTCGGTGGGGTCAAAGGAGGAGAAGGAGAACCAAAAGACCAAGCAGAGAAAAAAATGGTGCTGAAGAGCATAGAGGAGGATTGCTGAAAGAGTGTGCAAGGTGTGGTATTGGTTGGTGGAAGAAAGTGGTACTTTGTGTGAGCACACATACAAGGTTTATGAGTGGGACTAGCAGCAAGAGAGTAGGAAGTGAAACAGTGAGGGGGAGATGACTGGGAGAGTGAAAGGGGAGTGACTGAAGGAGTAGTAGAGTGGAGATTAGTAGTGTGGGAAGAAGAGGGGAGAGTTGTAGAGAATGGGGGGGTTGGAGTAAGACTAAATAGACAGGGAGCAAGATAGGGAGAGAACAAAGGGAGAGAAAGGATAGAACATCAGGGCAAGGAGTACAAGAATGTGCAAGGAAAGGACTAAGCGAGACTAAGTGTCTGGAAGGCACATCTTGTATTAATTGTATTGTGTGACCTAGGTTAGGATTCACCTAAACTGTTCCCAGAGGGGGAGAAAGGGAAAGGGTGTTTGTCTGTCCCTTAGGCCATACCCAGCCACGCAGTAGGGGTTACCAATCTCTAGGGACCATAATGTGGTTAAGGGGTGCCTGGACTAGAGGGCACAGACTAGGAGAGACGAGAGAGTCGGGCGACCTTTAGTGAACTTCTTCTCAATTCCTTCAATGAAAACCCTTGTACTATCTTTGAGAGATGGTGTGTTCTTGAGGCCATCTGTGACAATATCCACAGGAAATGTTAATGGTGAGAAAGGAGAAATGACCCTTACCTTAATGTTCTTTCTATGGATTCTTCTCCCGCAGATTCCTCATCATAGATATCCATCTCCTCAGCTTCGCTGTTGGGAAACTTTTCGCCAGAAGGCGCAGTGGACCTTGACTCGGCCGTTGATCCTTCTTGTCTGGCTCTCGATCATCGGATCTGGACGTGATGTTAGGTGTCATATATACCACATCACTAGGCCCCATGCTTCAGTTCCTTTAAATATTTCCTGTTGCTCTTCAATGCTGCAGATGAAAAGGCACTGGAGGAGGCTAACCAGCCATTAGAACATTAACAAGGGTACACCCCAACAGGTTGAACCCACAACAATGTGTGAAGAAAACCCTTTTTTAAATTTTAAGACAAACAGTGATCCCAGAACCAACACCAGAAGCTTTCTTGTTTGGACAGAAACGACAACCCACAGAACTTTCTGAGCGGGGATGGATGGAAGGGTCGATGAGGAATCTGCAGGAGAACAATCCATAGAAAGTACATTACGGTAAGGTAATTTCTGCTTCAATGGATTACTTTTCTCCCGTAGATTCCTCATCATGATAGACTTCCCAAGCAGTTAGGATATCGGGGGAGGGCATAAAGATTTAAACCAGTAGATTCTGTAGAGCCGCCCTACCAAACCTAGCATCAGCTCACTGTGCAACGTCCAAGGCATAGTGCTTGGTGAACAACAACGGCCGATCAAGTAACCGCAATACACGACGAAGACAAATTCTAGTCATAATTCAAAAGGAAGCATATGGGCCCAAAAAAAAATGAATAAAAATTACATTCATATGCAATAACAAAGACTAGAAACCACAACAACATTTCAGTGGCTCTACCAAAAGCGACAAGATCAATGACTGGAGCTAGTTAATCGGTGCTCTGAATTCCAATCTCTCAAGCAAACGCCCAACTAAAATCTTACATACAACGCTACAAATGGGCTCGTGGATTACACAAGGTTACACTCACTTGATGGGTGCTTCCTCTAATGTCCTCAATTTGCTAGACATAATATGTCTTCAAAAGACTTGGCTTCAAATGCCTTGGAGTGTCGAATGTTATGAAATAGCAATTAATCCACCAATAAAACAGTCAAAAGGTCACCCAATGTCTGGCCTAATTACCTTGATTAAAATCAAAAGTGGTTACCAAATTTTGGATACCTGTAACCACTCTCCGTACATACAAACTACTTGCATAGAACAAATAAAGGTTACATAAAAAAATGCACAACAGATACACATAATCAATGTGTACTGGCAACACCGGGCGGCGGGATCATGGACCTCCCTTGATAATATTTGCGAGATGCTGGACAGAATAATGTCTACTGTGGCGAGTTCAAACATTATCTTGTGTGGAGCTTTAAATATGGAATGTATTAAGCGAGAGATGAGCAAAAAGATGGGTACAGTGAAAACAGAGTCTATTAACCACATTGAGAGTGTTTGGTTAGAGGAATTGGAAGCTAGAGGTACGCTATTACTCTATAGCAATATTGCTGGAGATATTCCATCGCAAGCGACCTGGCAACGGCATAGCCAACAATCTGTGCTGTACTACTTCTTTGCATTTTAACATTTTGCTAGGAGAGTATGCAACCATATTCTTTAAATTGGGGTAGAAGCCCAGCCTGTGCAGTAGTAGCAGATGTCTTCCAGATGAGACAAAACTTGCCCTGCCGACTTCCCTCGGATCAGCCGGTCGTCCAGGAATGGAAATAGATGCACCCTGGATTTCCTGAGGTGAGCCGCAACTGCTGCCATCAGCTTGGTCAAGACCCTTGGCATTTCCAACATAGAGGTCTTAAAACTCTTCCACTCGTCAGCCCCGCCAAGGGCTTACCTCATTCTGGCGAAGAGCTGGACCTGCGTCGATGGCAGTGGTGCCGCTTCTTCCTTAAGGAAGATGAGGTATGGCTCCTGGAATGGGATCGTTTCTTGGTCTTCTTACGATGTCGACCTTTCCCCTTAACGGGGTGGGCCCCTCAGCCTCGGCCTACGAGCACCAGAACAGAGACTGAGCTGGAGACTTGGCTACAGTTCAGCCCAAAGCCAGTTTCCCGGCACTCTCACGTAGGGATTTCGGGCGGCATCTTTGCACACGATACGCAGGCATCCGTGTCAAGACTAGCACCCAGATACCATACACAGACGTCATGGGGGACGGTCAGACATTTTGGCCTTGCAATCACAGCATCGCTTGAAGCCCGAAACCCTGTGGGACAGCACATTGAGTTTTTTATGAAAAAGCATACAAAGTACAATAAGAACATTGAGTAAACTTGAGTCGTGTTCCCGATGCAGCGTGAAAGCGGACGGAAAAAAGGAACTGAAGCATGGGGCGTAGTGACGTTGTATATATACGACACCGGACGTCACGTCCGGAACTGACGATCGAGAGCCAGGCAAGATGGATCGACAATCGAGTAAAGGTCCACTATGGCCCAGGGTGAAAAGTTTCTGAACAGCGAAGCAGAGGAGATGGATATCCATCATGAGGAATCTGCGGGAGAAAAGCAATCAATTGAAACAATGTCATGCAAAAGAAAAGTGTCAACAAGTAGGTATACGACTGAGAAGTTACAAACAAATATATACAACGTAGTAAGATAGAATCTTGGTCCGAGCTGTCCTAGCTTAAGATGGGTCATCAAGTCCAAAAATCCCATCACATCAAATCCAAACACCTGCACTCCAAGTATCCATGTGGTTAGAAAATGGATGCGTGCATCAAGTATACCCATTTCTAAGAAACAGTTAAAGGAAGTGAAGAGAAAAAGGGAAATGAGAAACCTTTTCAAAGAATGATAATTAGATGTAATTCAACGTGACTTTATTGTAAACAGTAGCATATGTCGTTACAGTAAACTAAGGCAATACAAATAAATTAAGGCATCACAATTAAAACAAAAAGTCAAAAAAGTGCAAACCAATATGAATCAACTTGAAACCAACAGAGTAATAACCTGCGATTAAAACAGAGTATCTACATATGCGGCTTCCCAGCATGGGTCATGGGATACCACAGGCAGGAAAGGTAAAGAGAAGAAAAGAAAAGAGAAAAGACTGGAATGGAAAAAATAATCACTTCATGGAAGCCATTTCTTCTGCATTCCCATTAGTGTTGAATTTCAAATTCCTTCTATTGGTCAAAACAAAATGTAATTACATTCAGGTGGACAATATTTCCATTTTCTTTCGATACATTTGAACATAAATTTGCATGTAGTTTCAATCAAAAAAGGGGATGAATTCCGCGTTCTTCCCCTTTCTTTCCCATTTGGGTAAGTTGCGGGGGTCAGGGGAGGAGCGATGGGGGGGGTTAAAATTGTGAGGGTCTGCCGACGTGAAACGATGTGTGAGAGAGGAACTGGTTACTCCTGAACGTACAGTCCCTGTTGAGGTTCCGTTTTCGCGGTGCTAAGTAATTTGTGCCGCCTTTCTCAGGGCTCAGGTTAGAAGACCCTGTTAAAAACATGTATAGATGTGTAAAGTTAATGCAGTCCAGGTGGTGCTTGGATTGCTAAGCACAATAAATGTGACCTCTATAGAGTGGTGGATCACTTACCCTACGGTTAGAAACCCATACTTCGCCCCACCGGGGAGAAAGGCACTGCAGATTGTGGATCAGCGCTGACGTGCTAGTGAGGGAGCTCCTCCCAGGTGGGTCGTGTGGGGGCCGATCTTGGCATCTGTGGGTCTGTGCCAGGGGAGGTTGAGCAGTCCTGTAATGTGCGCTCCTGCAAGGACAGAGAACAGAATACCTGATCAGTGCCAAGTGTGCAAATTAACAGTGTGTGTTCTGTTGTGCAGGGCGAAAGGTCAATGTGTAGTGCTGCCGGAGGGACTGGCTGCCCAAAAGTATGCCTGCTCCGTAATCTGGCTGGATGTGGGGGGTCAATGGGGTAGAGTGCCAGTAATTATCTGCAGAGTCAAGGATGCAGTGTGGCGCTTTAGCCGGTGCTTCTCTGCCCGTCGTCGTCTCGGCTGGTAACTGCAGAGTGTTAGAACAGTAGTCCTGGCAACCGGCATCCAACATGCTTGTAAGAGTCTAATAGGAGCAACGTGCTGCCGCTGTCACGTTGTTGCCATGGTGCCATGGACACTTATTGAAGTCCCCAAAATGGAGGGGGAGGGAGTAGGGGATCGGACAACTGTGCGGGACGCACACGTAATTCAAGGAAAAGAGTCATGTGTGGTCGGAAGGGAAAAAGGGGATAGAATCCCTGTGTGTAGTCTGTGACCGTCTCTACTGCCAACTGCGTGGCAGGAGGATGATTGTACAGGGAATCGGTGCCTGGCAGGCTCCCAAAGTGTTGGTTGGGGCGAGATATAGCAGCTGCATGTGGTGGGAGCTTCGCTGCTATACTCTGAGAAGAGGTATCAAATCCCAACTGTCATGTGGCTCTCTCTATGTGGGACATTTATGGACCAGCCGGGGCAGCTGCTATAAATTCTAAGGTAGGATGTAGAGGCAGCTCCCTGGTGCCATGTAACTCAATACTGAAGTCAGGCAGATGCAATGTAATAAAGATTAATGAAGCCTGGCGGATGCAATGTGGTAAAGTAGTGTTTAGCCAGTACATGGTATTACGCTGGACGGATCGACGATCGAGTCGAGGTGCACTAGGCCCCCTGGTGAACATTTCCAAACAGCAAAGCTGAGGAGATAGAAATCTATCATGAGGACTCTGCTGGAAAAAAGCAATCAATTGAAACAAGGTTATGCAAAAGAAAAGTGTTCAAGAAATGATGTCAGGATATTCAAGATGTTGGCCTCCTCTGCCCACGTTTTCAGCCCAGGACAAGGCGGCACACAGAGCTTAGAATAGTTTCTGGCTTCTCTAGCACAAGGATGCAGTTTGAATCTCAGTATCAGGGCCATCTATGTCAAAGTCTCTTTGCCACTCAAAGTATCTTACTTCAGAGGGCCTGATGCGACACAAATTTTCAAAAGTTGCTTTCTCCTCAGGATTCCCATGTTCTTCTTGGGCGATTTTCGATTCACCCCGAGCCCCCCTCTGACAGGCTCAAACCCCCTTTAACACAAAACCATCAATTGATCTCCCTCTGCCAGGATTGGACCAAATTCATGTACTTTTCCAAACTTCCTCTATTTCATCAAGATCGAAGACTTTTGACTGCGAGCAGGATTTTGCTTGATGCATTGCAGGACCACTTCAATTCACATTTATTCTTTCTCTTTCAACTGATCTCCCTCTGCCAGGCTCGGACAAAATGTATCAACTATTATTACTTCTCAGCTGGATACATTACAGAGACCTTTGTTTGAGCACCCACGTGATGCCTGACCACTACGTCAAATGTATTGTAGCTTGCTTCTTCAAAGTTCAATCACTCATCAGCAGTTTAAATTCATTTGCGTCTCTTCTTACGCGCATTTTAACAATGCCCGTTCCAGTGCTCCCCATAAAATATTGCTGCTTGCAACCTTAGCTTCAACACCGACCGGTCTTGTATCGGTTTCCCCAAATCACCAGCTGTGTTGATTTCACTGAAGCAGCTTTGTTCTTGGAGCCAAGGAGAGTACCACAGTTGACGCAGGAGGGCCCGGGTACCTCCGAAACAATGCAGGTTTCTTCAGCCTGGTTTCCTCATCTTACACTTTCTGTTTGAGTCCCTTGTCGAAAAGGTCAATGGAACTTCCCTCCTTGTGACCCCTTCTGTTTCGCAGTCTTTCTCCTCCCACTAAACAGCCATCTGGGAACTGCTTTTTCCTTGTGTACTTTGCCTCGCTCAGAGTGTGCTCTCATGCTCCGCCTTTTATCGGTGTGGAGAAGTGTAATGGAAGTCAGGTGTGAGTGTTGATAATTGCCTGACCATAGTATTGTCAGGTACACGGCTCAGGTGTTAGTCTGTTTTCCCTCAGAGAAGGCTGTTATTGAGAAAGTGTTTGTGTTGTAAAAGGAGGATTGCGGCAAAGGTGGGGTTTAGAGTTCCTAAATATCCTGGATGGGGTAAAGGTGTTACAGGGACAGGGATACCACGCTTCACCATCCAGGGGGCACACTACCTGAAGACCCCTCACCCAGGTGATCCTCCCGCACTGGTCCAACCCCAGGAATGGGGTCCAAAAGCGATGGCTGTGTCCTGGCCACCTGAATGACAGATCCCCAGGGACTAGCGGGTGAGCCACCTTCTGGTTTCTCACAGTACAAACAAAAGGAATCACAAATTATACTTATTTATGACCAAATATCACAATGAAAAATTACTTAACAGGTAGACGTAACACACATCACTAATAATAGTGTTCCCTCTGGCCCGACTGTCTCTGCAGGGCACACCCTGGATGTTCTGATCCCCTCAAACCTCCCCATCTCCAACCCTCTCACCACTCCTCTCTCCTGTAATGACCACTTTCTCCTTTCCTCCCATCTCTCTCTACCGCTCAGGCCAAGATTACCCCACCACTGCCACCTACCTCTAGGGGACATCTGACACATGAAGTGTGTCAGTGAAGGCTTTCGCCGCTACTTTCTCTCCTAATTCCGCACTTTGGCTGAATCATCCTGACACAGCCCTTCCCAACCTACATCTTACTATCTCCGGCACCCTTTAAGTACTTGCCCGGTCATGAGGATCCGCTTGAAGCCCAAATCCTGGGACAACTCTTGATACGACACTGACCTTGTCAACCTGAAACGCAAGTGCAGGGTGGCTGAGTGGAAGGCTACAGGTGCACCCTCTGACAAACTGGCCAGCCGCTTGCTCCAAAGGCACTACAGACTCTGTCTTTGCCAAGAATAGAGCACAGATCCAAGCCATTGTCTCTGCGGCATCTAACAACTCGGCCGAACTCTTCAGAATCTGCAAGGAGCTGGCCAACCCTGCTGCAGTCTATACCTCCCCCTGTTCCCTCCCAGGCCCTCTGCACGACCTTTTAATCACTAACTCAGGACATCCTGTCCACCCTCTCTTCCTCCTCTCCTCCTCTATTCTCTTTCTTTCCCCTGTTCCCCCAGACAATGTTTCTAGACAGGTCTGATCTATGCAAGTCTCGTCAAAACAGGTTCTTCCCGGTTCCTCACGAACCATCAAGGACTACATCGACACACTTGCTCCAGCCCCAGCCAATTTCTGCAATCACTTTTGCCAATGGAACTTTCCCGTCCCCCCTGAAGCACTCCCTTATGCACCCCCTCCTTAAGAAGCACTCTGTCGATCCTTCCTCTCTGGCTAATTATTGCCCGAACTCGATCACGCCTTTCCTGGGCAAACTCTTGGAAAAAGCTGGCCATCTCCCAGCTTAACCTTCATACTGAAGCTACTGGTTGTCTCCATGACCATCAGTCTGGCTTCCGAGCGGCCAAAAGTACAGAAAATGTTCTCCTGAGCATGCGTGAAGACCTGCTCTCCAACCTTGACTCTAACCTTCCTTCTGTCCTCTCGCTCCACGATCTTTCTTCTGATTTCGACACGGTCATCCATGCCACCCTGCTTAAGCGTCTATGTGATAACCTGGGGCGGGGGAAGATCTCTTTCCTCGGCTGGGGCCTCCCTCTGTAACAGCCTTCCTACCTCTATCAAACTTGAGCAGAACAATCTTTCTCTCTTCCTCTCACCTGCTGATGAGCTGTCTGTTCCACGTACTGGTCTCCTGGCTACCCTCGGAATTTGGGTCCAGGTCCCTGCCTGTCGAGTTGAAAAAATAAAAATAAAATCGCACTGCCTCTTGGCTACCCCAGTACTTGTGGTCTGTATCTGTAACCCAACAGTCCCCTCTCTCTGCACTTAACCACCCTGCACTTTCTGATTACCTGCACTTATCCATCGCCACCCCATTTTACACTTCTCCCCTTTCCGGCGCTTGCGCAATCTGTATGACAAAAGGCCTAGTATGATTGTTGTTTTGTCCTCCCTCTGTTTCCCTCTCCTTGTCTTGTTGCACCTAGAAACACTTGTGTACAGGCGCGTTCTAAATGCCTTATCATATCATATATACAGTCACAAGGGTGGGCCATAATACAAATCAAACCACTGTAAAAGGAAGTACAGATTAGATTATGCAATTCAGATCCACAGAGAATTAACCCCAATTTAAAAAGTTCTTCCCCAAGTTGTCTGGGGCATTATGCCCAAAAGTTCAGGAAAAGGTCAGACAGTTTGTGGCGCTGGAAAAAATGAAGATAGGGTCCAGTGAATAGTTCCAAGGGTTAGAGAAAAGTTTATTCCAACTAACAAAAGTATCCCCAACTTTCGGAAGCCTTGCACCAACAAGCTATGGTAAAACCAAAGTATAGTAAAAAGTTTTATAAAAGTTAACAAAACTTTTAAAGGGAGTTTAGGGGCAGGTAAGAACCGCTGTAACTCACCCTCCGTATGCCGATTCTCCACAGGACTTGGCAGGTCAATGGAAGAAGGGTCCAAGGTTGCTTTTCTTGCCATCATTCTCAGTCCTTGATTTGCAGGGGTTGCAGGTTTGAGCAGATCTCCCGATGGTGTTTTTAGCTGGTGCAAGGACTGTCGGCTCAATAATGAAGAAAAATCTGATGCAGGACGCCTCTCGGGAATGGAATATACTCAGGTAAGCTGTTTCGTGTGGTGGTCACCGCAGCATGGCGACGCAAAGGGACTCATTCGTCGCGATCAGACTTTCCTTCCTATCTTGGGTCCCCTTGAAGCTAGGACTCCAAAATGTCGCTGAGCTAAATCTTGTAGGAAAAGCTGAGGATCCCCAAAGCTCCAGGCCTCAACGGGGAACGGCGACATCGGCAGCACGGTAGCCCAAACTTAAGAGCTGGTCAGCCACAGGGCAGTCCCAGGGCACTTCCAAAGGCTATTCTTCACAGATACCGAGCAGACATCAGGAATGGATGTTCCTTCTACTCAAAGGGTCACAGCTCCCCTGCAGAACTGCTGAAGATCGACAGCAAGACAGGGCTCCTCCAGGACAGGAGCAAAAGTTGGTTGCCAGACCTCCTTCAGACTTGTTTCCGGACTCTTCACGGTCTCACAGCTGGAGCGGAGTCTTGGCCTGAAGAGAGGGTGCAGGGGTCGTCTTTTAATCCTAAAAGCCAGGCACAGCTGAAACTCACTGGCCAATAGCAGAACTAGCCCCACACACACACAAGCTGTGGTCCAATTAAGACCACTGGCAGGAGCACTCATGCATAACACTCAGATGCACTGAAACCAATTTGGGGATTGGGACCAGAAAATCCCAGCCCACATCCGGCCAGCAAACACACAGCCCTCCAGTAGCCCGCCAAAAGACTCTGCTTTCCCGGGCACAGGAAGTCCATATAAAATGTTTCCTGGCCTCACAGGCCAAGAAGCAGGCATAAAAACAAGATGGCCAAAGGACAAGCAAAAAGCCTTGTTTTTTATTTTTTTTATTTTGTATATAGTTTATTACAAACTTTTACAACTTTGCATTTGGCTTTATCATCATTAAAATAACCATGATTTCCTTTTAAATCTTGTAAAAATAGTATCCACTTCAGACAAAAACTGGAGGAAGAAACAAGATTTGGAACAAAAACAATTATTTGAAATTAAGATTAAAATTGTCTTCCCTCACAGTAGAACCCACTCAATTTGTTATATAATGTTTCATCAGTAGTTCAATGTTGTTACATTTACTTATCCTGCTTTCACTAATTTACTTTCTGATCTTCCACTGCAAATATCGAATCCCACCATTTTTCTGCATCCAAACCCACTTTTTGTCAAGTACATTCATCAACTGTGTGGTTCTCAGATCCTTTAGATTCGAACAAACGAGAAAGATGTTTCAGAGTTTCTCTCTCTTTGTTACAAAGTCTACATAAGGAACAAGTTACTTACCTGTAACTGTTGTTCTCCAGCATGGGTCTGGCATGGATTCACATGCTCATGAATATTCCCCGTCGTCAGGCTGGGAATCCTCGGTAAAGAAAAAACCAGTATCAGTTTCGTTTCTGATCTGTCTTTCGTAGTAGTAACCAATCACTGATCTCTGCGTCATACTGACCACAGCCAATGACTGCCCTCTACCTAAGCCCCGCCTCTGGCAGCCATCTTCAGATTTGGAAGCACGTTAAGTGGCAGTATGACCAAGTGAAGAGCCGCAGAGGGGTAGGCGGGAGGGTTCGCATGTGAATCCATGCCAGACCCATGCTGGAGAACAACAGTTACAGGTAAGTAACTTGTTCCTTCTCCAGCATGGGGTCTGGCATGGATTCACATGCTCATGAATAAAGAATACATAGCAGTACCCACATGCACAACCACGGGAGGTGGCAAAGGCTCAACATTAAGCATCACATCAAACTCAACATTAAGCAATCTTACCTCCTCCCCAGGCTCACCTCAGGCGAACAGGTTGCGCAGCACTGCTTGGCCGACCCTGGACTCCTCCCTGGAATCCCGATCGACGCAGTAGAATTTTGTGAAGGTGTGCGTCGACCTCCACGTAGCAGCCCTGCAAATGTCCAGCAGGGGCACACCAGATAGGAACGCCGTGGTAGCTGCGATCGCTCTGGTGGAATGTGCTCTCGGACGGCCAGGCAGCGGTCGGTTTGCCAACCGGTGACAGTACATGATACAGCCGGAGAGCCATCTGGAAATGGAAGCCTTCGAGAGAGCCTTCCCCTGATTGACAGGTCCAAAGTTCACAAAGAGTTGTGACGTCTTCCGAAAACACTTCGTGCGGTCCACGTAAAACTTCAGCGCTCTAGCCACATCCAGCGAGTGCAAAGTCCTCTCAGCCGGCGACGAAGGCGACGGGAAAAACACAGGGAACACCAAGGGTTCGTTGAGATGGAAGTCCGACGGCACCTTGGGCATGAAGGAGGGGTGCGTCCTGAGCACCACCCTCGTGTCGTGAAAAGTCAAGAACGGGGCCTTGCAGGAAAGGGCCTGGATCTCTCCCACCCGTCGTGCGGAGGTGATGGCCACAAGAAACGCTGTTTTCCACGACAGGAACTTCAACGGGGCCGAGTGCAGAGGCTCGAATGGAGATCCCATGAGCTTGGTCAGCACCACGTTGAGCTCCCACGCCGGGGCCGGAGCCTTCACCGGCGGGAACGATCTGAACAGTCCCTTCATGAACTCTTTCACCAGACGATGAGACCACAAGGACGTCCGCCCCGTGGTTCTGGTGTATCGGGAGATCGTAGCAAGATGAATCTTGATGGACGCGTGTGCCAGTCCAGCTTTGGCCAGCGTCAACAGGTACGGCAGTACTTGGGGAGCCGTAATCCTTAGAGGGTTAATCTTCTGTGCGTGGCACCAGACAGAGAACCTCTTCCATTTGTGTCCGTAGCATTTAAGAGTCGAGGACGCCCTGGCCTTTGCAAGAACCTCTCTGCAGTCGGCCGGTATGTCGTATCCTCCAAACTCTAGCGTTGCAGGAGCCAGGCCTGCAAGTTCAGCGACTTCGGGTCGTGGTGGAGGATGGCGCCTCCTTCCCTGGAGAGCAGATCCGCGTCCACTGGCAGCTTGATTGACGGGGACGCTGACAAGTCCAGAAGGTCCGGGAACCATATCTGCCTCGGCCACGCAGGTGCGCCGAGGATCATCCTGCATGTGACCTCTTGAGCTGGTTGATGAGCCGGATCAGCAGCGGCAATGGAGGGAACGCATATAGGCACAGGCCCTCCCAGGGGAACGAGAAAGCATCGCCCATGCTCCTCGGCTGGGGGAACCTGCTGGCGAACCTCCGGCACTTGGAGTTCGTCGCTGTCGTGAACAGGTCGATCTGGGGTGTGCCCCACCGCCGGAAGAGGCGATCCACTAGATCCTGCCGTAGTTCCCACTCGTGGCACGAGCGCAGCTCCCTGCTGAGTGAGTCGGCGATGGTGTTTTTTATCCCTGCCAGATGAAACGGCACCAGAAACATCCTTTGGGCGACGGCCCAATGCCACAGGTCCTGTGCCTCCTTGGACAGTGCTGGGGACCTGGTTCCGCCCCGTTTCCTGATGTAAAACATGGTGGTGGTGTTGTCGGTGAAGATCCTCACCACCTTGCCCTTGAGGGACGGAAGGAAGGACCTGAGGGCCCAAAACACTGCACGGAGCTCCAGGACGTTGATATGGAGGGACTTCTCCGTCGGGAGCCAAAGGCCTCTCGCGTGCAGCTTTTCGGTATGCGCTCCCCACCCTTCCAGGGAGGCATCCGTGGTCACCGTCTCCTGGTGGCCTGGGGTCTGGAAGTCCATGCCCGCCGTCAGATGCGCGCGGGTGCCCCACCACCGGATCGCTCGTCGGAAACTCTCGTCGAGTGTGATCCTCTCCTCGAAGCTGCCCGTCGTTTGGATCCAGCGCGCGTCCAGGAACTCCTGCAACAGGCGCATCCGGAGCCTGCACATGGGAATAAGGTAGATGCAAGAAGACATCATTCCGAGGAGGGACTTGATGGACCTCACCTTGGCCGCGTCGGAAACCAACATCCGCTGTACCTTGCCCAGGATGGCCCTGGTCCTTTCCTCCGACGGGGAGGCCAGAAGGGACACTGTGTCGAGCTTCGCTCCCAGAAACAGTGCGTCTTGCGCGGGTACCAGGTGGGACTTGGCGTAGTTCACGGAGAATCCCAGGTCCGTGAGAAGTTGGACGGTCCTTGCCGTGTGCTCCACGGCGAGCTCCCTCGTCTTGGCTCGGATGAGCCAGTCGTCCAGGTAGGGGTAGACGTGGATCCCCTCTCTGCGCAGCTGCGCCGCCACTGGTGCAAGGCACTTGGTGAATACCCTGGGTGCCGACCGTAGACCGAAGGGAAGGGCTCTGAACTGATAGTGACGCCCTTGGACCACGAACCTGAGGAATTTTCGGTGCCCCTTTAGGATGGGAATATGGAAGTAGGCATCCTCCAAATCCAACGACGACAGGAAGTCGCCCTCCTCCAGCTGACCCAGGACGTGCTGGAGGGTGACCATCCGGAACTTCTGTGCCTTGATGAACTTGTTCAGCCGTCATAGGTCTAGGATGGGGCGCCATCATCCCGTCTTCTTCTTCACGAGGAAGTATCTTGAGTAAACTCCGGAGCCCCGAAGCCTCTTTGGGACGAGTTGATTGGCGCCCTTCCTTAGCATCGCCCTTACCTCCCGGAGAAGCTGAGGGACGTGAAGCTCTTTCCTGGCCACAGGGGGGACGCGCGGGCACCTTCTTTGAAACTCGAGCGCGTGGCCCTGGGCTAGGGCGTTCAGCACCCAACGGTCGGTGGAGATGGACTCCCACACGCTGACGAAGCTCGCCAGCCGGCCTCCCACCGGGGTGCTTCGGTGGGGGCCCGACCCCACGGCCGGTTCAATCCTGCTTAGACGAGGCTTTGCCGCCTTGACCTCCTTGGCGACGACGGCGGGGTCCGCCTGACTTGCCTCGTCCCCTGTAAGCTTCCTGAGACGACGAACGGGCCGCTTGACGGTAGGTGGAAAATCCGCCGCCGGAACCTTTGGAGGCGCCCTTGCCTCCGCCGCTCCGAAAGGGCGGCCGCCGTTGCTGGAGAACCCTGAGAGCCCGGGCCGTCTCCGTGTCCGCTTTAATGGCTTGAAGGGAATCGTCCACTGTTTTCCCAAATAGGTTGCCCCATCGAACGGCATGTCCAGGACTCTGGTCTGTACGTCTTGACGGAAGTCAGTAGCCTTGAGCCATCCACGCCGCCTAAGGCACACGCCGTTGCCCAACTGGCGAAATCCAGTGTCGGCGATGTCCGTCGCAATAGTGATGGCGTGGTCCGACGCCACCTCACCTTCCTGCAAGATCTCTAGGGCATCCGCCCTCTTGTCGTCCGGTAGGAAGTCTAGCAGGGGAGCCAGCTTGTACCACAGCTCCCTGTCGTACCGGGCTACGATAGCCAAGGCGTTAGCTGCCTTAATCGTCGTCGCTGCAGACGAGATGACCCTGCGCCCCATCGTGTCCAATTTCTTTCCCTCGCCGTCTGGCGGGGAAGTCGACGTGGAGGCCGCCCCCCCCGCTTTCTTCCTGGCTGCCGCGGAGACGACGGAGTACGGGGTAGGCTGTGCCCGGAGGCACAAGGGGGCCGCGTCCGGGACCCGGTACTTCTTCTCGTACCGGTCTCTTCTAGCCGGCGTCGTGGATGGGTTCTTGAGGAGGGCGAGGCTCTCATCCCAAATATCGTCCAGTAGAGGTACCGCGAGGACCGTCTTCCTCTTGGCCTCGCGCCGTTGATAAAGGAAACCTTCCTTCTTCTTCTCCTCAGGGCAGAGCTGGAAGAGCTCGGATGCCCTGGCGATCATGGAGTGAAAAGATCCAATCTTGTCGGGCGGGGAAGCCCGGGTGGGAGGAGACGACGGCAGATCCTAGTCGTCCGTACCCGTCGCAGCCGTGTCAGTCCCCGTATCATCCCCTCGAGTCGTGGACGGGGAGGAGGGCTGAACGGGGCGCGACGGCTGAAAAGGAGGTGGAGGGTGAATCCTTCTTTTCTTAGGAGGGGGCTGCCCGAAGGGCCTGGTTCCGGGTCCCCCGACGGGAGTGGTTCCTCCACTGGTAACGGCAGTCTCGTCCTTATCTCTGAGCATAAGGACTGTATAGCCAACAAAATGGCCGCCGAGTTGTCTTGCGGCACTGGCAGAGGGGAATCCGACGGGCGGTCAGGGGCCCCGTCGGTACCCTCGACGATGTCGGCGTCTCCTGCGTCGGGATCCCTCCCGACGGGCTGGTCTTCTTCCACGCCAACGCCGTGGCTTAAGACCTCGATCAGTTCTTCCTCAGAGGTTGAGGCCGAATCCACGGCGACCTCCTGCCCCCCTTTTTCTTCTCCGTCGGAGGTTTCACGGGGGTCCTGTCGATGGGCATAAAAGAGGACTCCCTCCGCGGTGGCAGGGAGATTCTGAGCCCCGAGGTCGCCACCACAGGCGTAGCCTCCACAGGCTGAGCCACGGCCGCCGCGACTGTCTCGATAGAGGCCTTGGCCGGATGGATTAAGGCTTTCACCACCCTTGGTGCGCTCACCGCCTTCTCCTTGAGGGGGGGCGGGACACTGCCTCGCTCCCCCTCCGCCTTCGAGCTCGACCGGGGCCTCTCCAGGAGCTTCGCCGGGTGCTCGGCCTTCCTCTTACCCGACCCAGAGCGTTGGCTCGTGGTTGATGGTGCCGGGGAGGGTGCGCCCTGCCTGGTGCCCGTAGAGCCCGACCGTTCGGCGCTCCCGGTGCCAGCGGACTCGCGGTGCTTGGCCTTATGTTGGACCCCCGTCGCCGGGGCGTCCTCAAAGGTCTTAGAAGACCGCTCGGATTTCTTCTTCTTCTTCTTGCCGGACGGGCTCTTCCCTTCCAGCTAGTTGGCGAGACGTTGATGGCGGTCCTTCATGGTCCGATCCGACTTGTTGCCGCAAAACGCACAGTCCTTCTCCACGTGCGTCTTATCTTCATGTAGGCAGTAAAGACAAAAGGAGTGTTCGTCTTCCTTAAAGACATTCTGCAGCTGGCATCCAGGGCAGACCCTGAACAGCTTTCCGGGCGTCGAGCTTCCCTTCTCCTGGGCCATGACCGAGATGGGCCTGAGAAACTTCTGGAGTCCTCCAAAAGCGTAGCTCGACGAATCTTCACCCTTGAGGGGCGTAGACGAATCCGACACGGGTCCCCGTTGATCGGATGGAGAGTCGGTGGCGCTTGAGGCTCTTTTGACCGAAAAAAACGAAGTTTTTGAGAAAAAACGTGAAAAAAAATAGCACTAACGCTCGAGAGCAATAGCACGAGGATCCCAACACATGAACGTGCGGTAAAAATCTGAAGATGGCTGCCAGAGGCGGGGCTTAGGTAGAGGGCAGTCATTGGCTGTGGTCAGTATGACGCAGTGATCAGTGATTGGTTACTACTACGAAAGACAGATCAGAAACAAAACTGATACTGGTTTTTTCTTTACCGAGGATTCCCAGCCTGACGGGGAATATTCATGATCATGTGAATCCATGCCAGACCCCATGCTGGAGAAACCTGATTCATCTTTTCTGTATCTTTTTTAATGTTGCTCTGTTTTGCAGCACATTTAGTGGAAACCTCATCAATGTATTTCGGTCCAGGATATTAGGAAATGTTCTCAAATATGCTCTTGTTTGATTCAGATTGCCCATGGAGTTCTTATTTAAACAGTGAATTTTTTAGGACAATCTTCTGGTGGTTATGTAATCCCAATCTATCGCCAAGATGTTCCTTTCTATTAACAACAGGTTTTTACACAATGTATCTTTTTCTAAACCCATTTCAACAAGTAAAGCTTCCGATTTTAATTTCCAGTTCTTAATCACGGCATCACCTTTGCCGTTCTCTCTGCTTGTTAGCACTATGAGTTGTGGAGGGGGAGGGCATGTTATAGTTTTCCTGTATAACGCAATACTGTTCCATTTGATAAGGGCCTATGCCGAATTTAGACCTATTTTGTGGAGAATAGCAGCAACAGGTATGGCTTGAGTTAAGTGCAAAACCTTTCTCCAAAAATGTCCTTCAAGACGATCCAATGACTTTCTGTATTCCTGGACAGGCTTCTGTTCCATATATTCGCACAGGTCTTACTTTCCGTTTATAGAACTTCAGGATCGGCGTTGGGGAGAATTTCCCAAATCTCTTATCCATGGCTCTGTTACACATTTCGGCCGTTGGTCTCTTTGGTCTCGTAACCGCTTGTGTGGTATGCTTTGGAATGGAACTTCCTAGATGGATGCTCATTATAATATCCGGGCGGAGTGCAGCGGTCCAGTCTCTGCACGTCCTACAGAGATGCCGAAGATCGCTCACGTGATCCTTTATCCGGAACTGAAGCCAAAAGCCACTGGCGTCGCTTCTGTTACAGACGCTCCGTGAGTTCGCCTCTAGGTTTTCTCTTACCTTGCTATCCCTTCAAGACCAAACTTACCCTTGATTACTAACCTTGTTTTTTCCACTCCTCCCAGATCACCTCAGCGGGCTCTCCCTTCTGCTCAATTTCCTCGTGCTTTTAGACCCGCCGTCCAAGTACTTTCTTCCTTTCCCAATTCAAGATCGCCGTTCCAGGCTTTGCCTTCCCCTTGGCAACCTCCAAGAGTAAGTGCATTCTATAGATCGAGAATCATTCCTTCCTTCCTGCTCGCTGTACTAACCCTTCTGTCCTTTCTAGAGATCCAGTCTTCCGTCAGCCTCACTTCCGTGCCACAAGTCAGGTCCTCAAATTCCTTACTCCGGCCATTGCTGGTGAGAGAAACTCTCTTCCTCCTCTCTATACTCTATTCCGACTTCCTCCATTTTTTTGAAGTTTCCCTCTCATCTTCTGTATTTCTTTGTGCATTCAGAAGAAGCCTTCCCGTCTACCATCCATTGCAAGTGGTCGGAGACTCCTCAGATTCGCAGCCACCCAGATCCACCGGTTCCCAGATTCGGCCAAGGTTTTCTTCCCCAGAGGGTTTCCCTGGCAGTCGTGTCCTTTCCCCTGGTTTATTTCATTCAGAGCCGGGAATGACAGGGCAGTCTAGGGGGGCTTTCATCTTCAGCATTTGGCTCTTCCATATTGGATTCTCCTGTCTGTCAAGGTGAGATCGTAATAATTTTTGTCATTCAGAACAAGTTGGTATTATTAACAGTAAGCAACGCCTAGTATTGACAGACAGATTCCTCATGGAACAGCAAATGCAACAACTAATGGCAGCAATGCAGTCAATGTCATTAGAGATGCAGTCGCTAAAACAGGACAATGCACAACTGCGACAGCAAGTCACCAGGGCATTTTCAGACACCCCCCTCCCCCCATCTACTTTACACACGGACAAGTATGATGGTGACCCGTACAAACTTAACGAATTTCTTGACAGTTGTACTGTTCAGTTTACTTTCAAATCTCGCTTTTTCCCTGCTGACAAGGATAAAGTGGGGTTTGTGATATCCCATCTATCGGGTCCAGCTTTAGCCTGGGCTACTCCTTTACTGACATCGAACAATGTAATTCTAGATTCTTACCCACCCTTCACTAATAGTTTAAAGACTATGTTTAGCAGAAAAGACATTTCCGTAGCCACACAAGAGATGCTTCTCGACCTGAAACAGGGCAGCAAGGATATATCACACAATTCAAACAATTGTCTTCCGAGACAGGTTGGCCTGATGGTCTCCTCACCCTTTTTCACAGAGGTTTATCAGATGAACTCAAGGATGAGGTATCTAAAGTTCCTCGCCCGGCTAATCTAGCCGACATGATAACCCTTACCATGCCAATAGAATACCGTTTGCAAGATCGTTCCTACGGAAAGAGGAAGAATAAAGGGATTGAACCACATATTGAATATCCTTCTGTAAGCAGTAAATCTCAAGCCTCAACCGAAGAGCCTATGCGGATATGAGCCGTAAGAGGACCTCTATCTGCTAATGAGAGAGAGAGAAGAAAGACACTTGGGTTGTGCATGTATTGTGGGTCTTCCTCACAAGTTTTGAGATATTGTCATATTGTTACCCCACGCCGTACTCCAATTTCGAATTCGGGAAACTCCAAAACCCTACCGCAAGGGGAAAAACGGTAGTGGTTCAAAATCCAATTTCCCCATATAGAATGAGTCTGACCCTAGAAACTTCAACTAACCAGACAATGGTGGTAGTGTCTTTAGCCATGATACTTTCTAAACAAGTCATATGAGGTATTCCTGCATTAATTGATTGCGTAGCTGCAGGAAACTTTTTGGACGATAAATGGGCTACAGAACATGGTATAGCCCATATACCAAAGATCGTCATAACTCCCATCCAAGGAGTGGACGGAAGTCCCTTAAGTTCAGGCCCAATTCGAGAACAGACACATCCAATCACCTGCATGATTCCAACTCATAAAGAGACCTTGGTTTTTGACCTTATCAAAGCGGCACATTTCCCTATTATTTTAGGGTTCCTTGGTTAAGGCTCCATAACCCTTTTATCAACTGGTCAGCTGGGACACTCTTCCTTGGGTCTGAATATTGTATTCATCATTGCCTTTCACATGAGTCGGTTGGCATTCATATTCCTACGGAAGTGTCCCACCTCCCAACTGTGTCCACCATTAACCAGCTACAGATAATCCCTGAATGTCATCAGAAGTTCCAATCGGTATTCGATAATCCTGAATTTCCTACCCAACCTCCGCATAGGAGAGACGATTGTCACATAGATTTACTTCCTGAGCAACCTATTCCCTTTGGACGAATGTATGTTCTCTCCCAACGTGAAAAAACTGTGCTAAAGGAATACCTCCAATCCAACTTACGAAATGGACTGATTACTGAATCGGTTTCACCAGCAGGTGCTTCTCTTTTTTTATCCCCAAAAAGGATTCGGAAGAACTCTGACCAAGCATTGATTATCGGGGTCTTAATAAAATTACCATAGCCGACAAGGACCATATGCCTTTAATTCCTGACATCGAAGCTGTCCGGGAGGGCCCTCTTTACACAAACCTTGATCTCAGTGGGGCATACCATCTCAGTCAGATAGCTCCAGGGGACGAGTGGAAAACCGCCTTCCGAACACCTTTCGGACAATACGATTACCACGTTATGCCATTTGGACAAGTCAATGCACCAGCGGTTTACCAACGATTTATGGATCTTCTGTTCGCTGACATCTTATTCCATTTCGTTATCATATTTGCACGACATTCTTGTATATTCCACCAACAAAGAAGACCATATTAAGCATGTTAACACTGTTCTTGAACGCCTTCAGTCCAATCACCTGTACTGCAAATCTGCGAAATGTGAATTTCATCAGGAGCAAGTAACTTACCTAGGATTTATTCTGTAAGCTCAGGGCATATCTATGGATCCCAAAAAAGTGTCAGCCGTCTTAGATTGGCCTACACCTTCCAGTATCAAAGACATCCAGCGATTTTTAGGGTTCGCAAACTTTTATAGGAAATGTATTCCCTGTTTTTCTGAGATCATTCTGCCCATTACACGACTTCTGAAAAAAGGAATCTCATTCTCCTGGGATGAATCTGCACAAACCGCCTTCCAAACCTTGAAGAAGATGTTTACCTCTGCCTCTATTTTGACCACCCCCAATCAGACCAAACAATTCATCGTGGAGACAGATGCGTCCCAGAACGCATTAGGAGCAGTGCTTCTACAACTCTCGGATCAAGGGGTAGAGAGACCAGTGGCATATCTTTCAAAAACTTTTAATACTTCGGAACAGAATTATTCGGTTCTTGAGAAGGAACTATTAGCGATCAAAGGGGCCTTCGAAGAAAGGAGGCATTTACTGCTGGGATCTTCCTTCCCGATTAAGGTCCGCACCGATCATCAAAACCACACAGTACTACAGAATGCTCATACTAATAACAGTAGACAGGCCCGCTGGGCATACTTTTTCCTTCCTTTCCGGATAGAATTCACCTTTCTTCCTGGCAAACAACTTAAGGGCTGATGCTCTTTCCCATAAGGACTCCCCTACATTTAAATTCTCTTCAGAAAAGATGTTGCCCAATGCAAGATTTATCGCGGTCCTTACCGATTTCCTCCAAGAATTAAGATCAGCTACCACTCAAAACAAACCATTATGTGACAATATCGCTTCTACCCATCATCTCACTGAAGAAGACTATTTCTTCCACGGAGTTCAAGTCCTGATTCCAACTCCATCGTTACAACAGGAAGTTTTGCAGATGTGTCATGACTCGCAAGCTGCGGGTCATCGGGGCTTTCAATCCACATTAGAATTAATTCAACGCCATTTCTGGTGGCCAGAAATGAGATCAAATGTCCAGGATTATGTTGCTGCATGTAACATCTGCTCTCAAGCCAAAACTCCACGATTGCCACCTTTAGGTTTGCTATCAAGAATGCCCATTCCAGACAGACCATGGCAAATTATATCTACAGATTTTATAACGGAACTACCTCCTTCAGAAAATAAAACCACCATTATGGTCACCATTGACTATTTCACTAAACTAGCACATTTTACCCCTTCATACAAACTGCCTGGAGCAGAACTGATGGCTAAAATCTTTCTCTCAGACATATTTTCCCGACATGGTCTCCCGGATACTGTGGTATCAGATAGAGGTCCCCAATACACTTCGCTCTTCTGGCAAAAAATGTGTCATATTTTGGGAATTAAGCGAGCTCTTAGCTTGGGATATCATCCCCAAACCAACGGGCAAACTGAACGCTTAAATCAAACTTTGGAAGGTTACTTGCAATGCTTTGTATCGGCTGCCCAGGATAAATGGGTAGAATTGCTCCCATTTGCAGAATTTGCCTACAATAATGCCAGACACTCAGCCCTTCACACCAGTCCCTTTCATTGTTCATATGGTTATCACCCTTCATTTGTGCCTTCAGTTACTACTCCTTCTTCCAGCTATCCTGGGGTGGATCGCCTTATCTCAGACATTCACGAAGGTCATAGACTCGCCAAACTGTCCCTACAAATGGCTCAAGACCGAGCTAAGAAGAATGCAGATCGGCATCGCCGAGAAGCCCCGATACTTACCATAGGAGATTGTCTGGTTGGCATCCCGATTCCTACCCTGTCATCTTGTCCCATCGAAACTGTCTCCCAGATTCTTCTGACCCTTTGAGGTGATATCCTTGGTGGGTTCAGCTGCAGTCAAACTAGCTTTACCTGCATCTTGGTCTCGGATACATCCAGTGTTTCATTTGTCACAGATTAAAGTGGCCGTGAATGACCGTTTTCATCGGAGCAGCTTGACTCCACCACCTCCTATCTCCACTGATACTGGTCCTGAATTTGAAGTGGCCAGCATTTGTGATTCTCGCCATAGAAGGGGTCGGTTACAATTTTTGGTTGATTGGAAGGGCTATTCCCCTGCAGAAAGAACCTGGGAACCTGCTTCCAGGGGTTCATGCACCCCGACTGGTCCAGAGATTTTTTCGGCTTCACCTGGGTAAACCGGGGACTCCCCCCAGGAGGAGGGGGCATACTGTTACACATTTCGGCTGTTGGTCTCTTTGGTCTCGTAACCGCTTGTGCGGTATGCTTTGGAATGGAACTTCCAAGATGGATGCTCATAATATCTGGGTGGAGTGCAGCGGTCCAGTCTCTGCACGTCCTACAGAGACGCTGAAGATCGCTCACGTGATCCTTTATCCGGAACTGAAGCCGAAAGCTCTTCGCGTCACTTCTGTTAGACGCTCCGCGAGTTCGCCTCTCGGTTTTCTCTCACCTTGCTATCCCTTCAAGACCAAACTTTCCCTTGATTACTAACCTTGTTTTTTTCACTCCTCTCAGATCACCTTAGCGAGCTCTCCCTTCTGCTCAATTTCCTTGAGCTTTTAGACAAGTACTTTCTTCCTTTCCCAATTCAAGATCGCCGTTCCAGGCTTTGCCTTCCCCTTGGCAACCTCCAAGAGTAAGTGCATTCTATAGATCGAGAATCATTCCTTCCTTCCTGCTCGCTGTACTTACCCTTCTGTCCTTTGTAGAGATCCAGTCTTCCGTCAGCCTCACTTCCGTGCCACAAGTCAGGTCTTCAAATTCCTTACTCCGGCCGTTGCTGGTGAGAGAAGCTCTCTTCCTCCTCTCTATACACTATTCCGACTTCCTCCATTTTTTGAAGTTTCTCTCATCTCCTGTATTTCTTTGTGCATTCAGAAGAAGCCTTCCCATCTACCATCCATTGCAAGTGGTCGGAGACTCCTGAGCTTCGAGCCACCCAGATCCACCGGTTCCCAGATTCGGCCAGGGTTTTCTAGCCCCAGAGGGTTTCCCTGGCGGTCGTGTCCTTTCCCCCGGTTTATTTCATTCTGGGCCGGGAAGGACAGAGCAGTCTAGTGGGGCTTTCATCTTCAGCATTTGGCTCTTCAATATTGGATTCTCCTGTCTGTCAAGGTGAGATCGAAATAACTTGTAATTCAGAACAAGTTGGTATTATCCTTCTTGCGCAGCCAACTGTCTTGTTTTTTTTCCATTGAGTTTCTATCCATGGACTTTCACTCTTGATTTGGGTTCCAAGATATTTCATTTCTTTAACTGCATTAAGTTTCCCGTTTTCAAGCCACTGAGTTTTTCGATGTTTTTGGTACAACCACTCTCCATATATGACTGTTTTCTCTGGATTTATCTTACGTTTATTTCTTTCAATATAGGCTTGAAGTGGCAACAGTTTTCTTTGAAGCCCAATTTTAGTCATCTCGGGGAGAATTAGATTGTTTGCGTAAAGGAGCCACCCTAAATCTCTCCAATTTATTTTTGGGGGGAACAATCTTTAATTCGTTAGATATACTTTAACATCATGGATGTAGAAATTAAAGAGTGGCTGCCAACGGGCAGCCCTGCTTCAAGCCCTTTGTTGTTCTTATTTTATTAGATAGATTGCCTTGTCTGTCCAGTCTCACTTGTAGGATTGTATGTGCGTATAATTCCTGAATGGCTTCTAGTAGATCGTCCGGGCATCCCTTGTCTTTCAGTTTTTTCCAGTGCAGTGGGCGATCGATACTATCAAAGGCCTGTCTTAAATTAACACTCGAAAGATATATCTTTTCTTTATTTTTCATGGCTTGTCGTTTCAATAAATTAATGAGTTGTAGGTTTACATTACAACCTGCATCACTCACAAATCCGGTTTGATGGATGTCAATAGAGGCTGATTCTTTAATCCATTCCTCGAGTCTTTTTAAGATTACCCTAGCAAAAAGCTTTCCTATCACGTCAAGTAACGCAATAGGTCTATAATGTTTAGCCTCATGCCTGTCACTTTGTTTAAACACTGGAATTATTATTGCGTTCTTCCATGTTTGGGGGATTTTTTTTTCCTCAAATATTCTTGCAGAAAGGATTTCGCAGTAAACAGCCCAATTTTCTGGCGCTTCCTTTATAATGGAATTCGATAACCCTTCTGGGCCGGGTGCCCTTGAAGAACTAGCTCTCTATTAGTCTCAGGATTTCTTCTTTATCAACAGCGATATGCCATCCCGGTTTGCCACTCGATTTAGTTTTTATAATGTTCTTTCTATGGATTCTTCTCCTGCAGATTCCTCATCTGATAGTCAGTCCCTCTAGTTTTTTATGCTTTGGAAATTTTTGAAAGGGGGCGTAGTGGACCTCTACCCGTCCGTCAACCCGTCTTGCACAGCGTCTGATCGACGGCTCCCGACGCAATGTCAGGCGTCGTATAAATACAAGGACACTACGCCTCAACCTCAGCCCCCCCGCCCCCCCGAGCACCACACGCAGCATAGCAAAACAGAGAACAAAGGCTAATGAGCCCTTAAAAAGAAGTAACTATAAACCTCTGAAGGAGAAACAATTGGAACAAACACTAGTAATGTTAGAAAAATCTTTGTTTTAAAACTGTCAGAAAGACAGAAAACAGACACAGAGGACCATCACCAAGTCAATGTGAAAAAAGATGCGTGCCAACCACCAACTTTCTGAGCGGAGATGGAAGTGAGGGGAGATGAGGAACCGGTGGGAGAAGAATCCTTAGAAAGAACATTATGGTAACTAATTTCTCCTTCAATGAATTGCCTTTCTCCCGCAGATTCCTCATATGATTAGAGTCCCAAAGCAGTAAATGAGAGAGGTGGGCAGAAAGTTAAACCAAGACGTTTTGCAGCACTGCCTTGCCAAAACTTGCATCAGTAGTACGAGCCACATCCAGCTGCAGTGCTTTGTGAAGGTATGCAGGGATGACCATGTCGCAGCGCGACAAATCTCCCAGACAGGGAATCCAGTCTCCAAAGATGTTCATGGTGAGACTGCCCTTGTCGAATGGGCCATGATGCCTGCTGGTAATTCCTTCCCAACAAGCATTCATCTATGCAGAAAATTATCGATCGGGATAAACTCTGCTTCGTTATGGGCGGGTCATATGAGCTAAGGAAAAGGCCACGAAGAGCAGGTCAGGTCTCCTGAAATCAGCTGTCCTGGCGATATAACTCAACGCCGTCTTCAGGTCTAGGCGATGTAACCGTTCCTGCTGGTTAGAAGGGTGGGGAGGAGGGAAGAAGACCAGAAGATCGATGGATTGAAACAGGTGGAATTCTGAGACAACCTTGGGGAGGAAGCCAGGTATTACCCCGAATTAAACGTTCTCCCGGAAAAAAAGGCAGGAATGGTGGATTACAGCATAAGGCCTGTAGTTCACTCACTCGCCTAGCAGATGTAATAGCCACCAAGAAGGCTGTTTTCAAAGGGAGAAGCCAGGGACAAGAGTGCAATGGCTCAAGTGTAGCCACCATCAGCAATGTCGGAAACAGATTAATGTCCCAATTCGGAACAAAAAAAGGGAGTTGGCGGAACCTATCTACAAGGACTTTCAGGAATTGTGCCATTAACAGGATCGTAAAAAATGAACCTTGATCTGGGGATCTTTAAAACACAGACAAGGCCCCCAAATATCCTTTGACTGACCTGAAGGCCTGCAGAGGCCAGTGACAGAAGGAACTCCATCACTGTAGGGGTGGGGCAAGAGATGGGGTCAATCTCGTGTTCCCTGCATCACGCCTCAAATCTCCTCTATCTGCACACGTACAAAGATCCTGTAGATGGTCTGCGTGCAGCCAGCAACACCTCAAGTACTTCCCCTGAGAGTTCCCAGTCATATCTCATCCTCAAGAACCACGTAGGTTGAGGGATTCCGGGGTCGGATGGAGTATCCGACCTTCAGACTGGGTTAGGAGATCCGGACGTTGAGGCAACCGGTAAGATGGACAGATCCAAGAGGTCGGAGTACCACGTTCTCCTTGCCCAGTCCAGGGCGATCAAGATCATGGTCGCTCAAAAACATCTTCAACCTCCGGAGAACTCATGGAATGACGGGAATCAGACAGAATGCATAAATTATAAGTTACGCATTCTGTAATCTGTAATCACTGTAGTGACTAACGGACTTTTAGTCCATAGTTCCCTTTCCTCCATACAGTATGGACGTCGCTTCCAAGGGACGGGAGACGGACCCTGTTTCAGTAGAAAAAACCTTCTTCCCCTTTAAATTTAGAGGTACGCAGGGGTGCGGCCCAGGGAGCATGCACTGTCCTGACTCCGCCCTCCCGCGCCACACCTCAGTCCACATTGCGGCATCGACAATAGATTTAACATTGCCTAATGGCTCCAGTATTAATAGGGGGGAGGTCGGTTGGACGTATGGCGGAAAGGGGACTATGGACTAAGAGTACGTTAGTGACTACGCTGAACTTATAATTACTCTTACGTCCCATCCCCTTTCCTTCATACTGCATGGGCGATTACAACTGAGGGTGGAGAGGAGACCCTTCTTAAGCAAATAGGTTCCCGAGAAGTGCCTGTCCGAAACCCGCGTCAGATCTAGAGCAGGCATCCAAACAGTAATGCTTGCAGAAAGCTGAGGAAGTGGCACCCCTGCTAATGACTTGCAAAGGGACATGGCGCTGGAATGCAATGGCCGTAACCTTGGCCCTGACTGCGCAGACATGCATGTTGGCCGAAAGCGGCTTGTGCTGGCCCTCGTACGCTTCTTTGACGGCCGAGACCATCCATCGGGATATGGAGGACTTGGAGGACTTGGAGGCCCGATAGCCTGGTCTTCAGCCTCCGAAGGTGACAAACAGGGCATCCGATTTGCAGAAGCCCTTGGTCCTGTCCAAGTAGAACTTCAGGGCACGACTGACATCCAGGCAGTGAAGCACTCTCTGTGCTTCATCCTTCGGATTGGCATACAATTTAAGAAGGACTATTTCCTTGTTCAAATGGAAAGCAGACGACAACTTGGGCAGAAATGCTGCGTGTGCCCGCAGGACTACTTTGTCCCTGTGAAAGGTAGTATATGGTTCTGAGGCGATCAGCGCCTAGATTTTGCTGACTCTATGGGCCGAGGTGAGGCCAACCATTAAGGACGTCTTGATGGTGACCAGCCTGATGTTTGCAGAGGCCATTGGTTCAAATGGTTTGTGCGCCAGGGCGCCCAAGACTATTTTAAGGTCCCACACGGGGTGTGGCCTCTTGATGGGTGGGTAGAGCCTTTGCTAGACACGTCAAATGCTTCTTGACAATAGGACTGAAGGAATAGAAGATCCCCCTCCTCTGAGTTCCTGTAAACCCCGATGGCTGCGAGGTATGTACGGCAGGTGTCCACCTGGATACCCGAGTGGGCGAGGTGCGCCGAGAAGGAGAGCACGTCTTTCCAAAGTACATGCCAGGGGGTCGATTTCCTTGGAGTCTGCCCAATGGCAGAACCTGGTCCATTTATTTTTGTATTGGGCCCTGGTAGTCTTGCTCCTGGCACCCTGTATGATTTCCAGATTAGCCTGGCAGAGGCAGAGGTGCTGCAGCGTTACCTGCTCAGGCACCATGCTGTGAGGGCTAGTTTCTGAAGCGCGGGGTGGGTGACCCTGCCCCCCTGCTGCGCCAGAAGACGTGCTGGGCCCGTCGGGAGATGAATCGGAGGCATCCGAGAGGCTGAGCAGCTCCAAAAACCATGGCCTGGCCGGCCACCATAGAACTATTAGAATGATGTTGACTTGGCGAGACTCCTTGATCTTGCAAATCACTCTGTGAATCAGCGGAGTGGGCGGGGAAGGCGTAAGCAGTCATGCAGTCCCACTGAAGCCAAAATGAGTCCCCTAGGGAGCCGGGACCCCGTCCCTGCCAAGAGGCAAACCGAGGGCACTTCTTGTTGTGCCAGGTGGCAAAGAGATCAACCTGGGGATGACCCCACCAATTGAAGATCTCCGGAATAACAAGGTTGTTTAGCTGCCACTCGTAATTGTCCGCTCACAACCTGCTGAGCCTGTCCGCCTCCAGAATGGATTCCCCTGGGAGGTGAACCGCCTTGAGGTAGATGTTGTTTTCCAGGGCCCACTCCCACATGCTGATTGCCAGTCTACACAGAGGAGGAGATCTGGGGTGCCTCCCTGCTTATTGATGTAGTACACGCTGGCCGAGTTGTCTGTCTGATGAGGACAACCTTGCCCTTGAGAAGTGAGAGGAATGCTCTGAGCGCAAGCCAGATGGTGTTAAGCTCTAACCAACTGATGTGGTATTCCTGCTCGTGTCGAGTCCAGGTGCTGTGGACCGAGAGATCGTCCAGGGTGGCTCCCCAGCTCTCGAAGGGGAGGAGTCTCTGGTGATGGTTGCCTGCGGGGTGGGCGGCCAAACGGGCTTGCCCGTTCGCAGGTTGCAGTCCCTGGACCACCATGCTAGGTCCGGGTGGAGAGATGGGAACGGTGATCATCTCTGATTGGGAGCCCTGCTCCAGATTCAACGAGGCCGCGAAGTGCAGCTGAATCCTTCTCATCCTCAGTCTCGTGTGTGGAACGGCTAATAGAACCGCCGCCAAGAGAGGCTGGTACCACCAAGCGAAGGTCACCTCTCTGCTGAGATAGTGGGTGGTGGCCCTCTTGATAGCCGAGATCTTGTCCTCAGACGGAAATACCTTCTCGGAGCCCGTGTCCCAGATTGCTAGGCCATAAAGACAGCATATTGAAACTAAGGCACAATAAACATGCTATAATGACACGTCAGACGCTGTTAGACCAAAAACAACCCTATAATATGTATAGCATGTTGGCCAGAAACCAATCGCATCTTGTGACAAACATCGCAATCGCAGAATCGTCAATGTAACCAGAGGGCGTCCATTTTGTGAAATGTCAGCCATTTGCTTTTTTCCTTTCTGTCAAAACACTTTGCAAAATGTATTCTATGCTTCGAACTCACACATGGTGCAAGGCCACGGCCTGAATGCTGAAAGACTAACACAGACAGGAATGTCAAGCGATACAGAAAAACATTGTTTTCCTCCCTCATAAAGTCCTTGAAGGCGAGTAGAAGCCGCATCTAATCAGCAGACCAGGTGCCGGCCTGTCTTGCAAATTATGTAGTAAAAGGCACTTAAAGCATGAATTATATTCTTTTAGCATTACTCCTTTGCGGAGATTTGGATTTTCTGCCTCAGAACTGTCTGACACTTGGTTGATGAATCGAAACACAGATAACGTGCTAAGGAATGTTTCTCTCCTACGAACATGATATCCTTGCCAAACTAAGAGCTCTATGTTCCCCATAACAGAAAGCAGTCTCTGCTACTATGGCTTGAATAACTATATTTAGACTGAATAGTGATTTGTCATAACGTGTCATGATTGTCAATCACTGAACCCTAGCCTGAATGATACATTTATGGGCGGATTGAGTTGCCTTCAAAAGATTGCATGTTATCTATATATATTGTTGCTTGAGCATTGCTCGCTCTCTCGTGTCTCACGAGGTCTGGGTACACACGTTGCGAGACGTTGAGACCCCAGTCGGCCGACTGAGATACTTAGAAAATAAACCAGACTTGTTTGGAAATCGAACCTCGTGTCTGTCGTGTCACTAGTGTATATTGTTATTGTGCCTTAGTTTCCATATGCAGTCTTTATGGCCTAGCAAATATGGCGCCCGAATAGGGACCCTCCCCTTTTTGCTCCATCGTATACGTTAAGTTTGAAGAAGGCAAAAACGAGTCGATGACGAAGCTGTCGAGCCGGGATCGAAAGGTGTTCGGGCGCCCCTGTAGAAGTGATGAGACGCCTTTGCAGATCTGTACACAGCCGATCCCTTATCGACGAGCAGCGCCCAGAGATCATCGAGGCGAGGGTCCTGGAACGAGGCAGATTGAGCCACACACACAGTCATGACGATTCTTGGTTGCGTATGTATACAGACGAATTGCGTCCTGAGTGACAAATTGATTGATCAGGTGAGTCGTACCCAGATTCATAAACGTCCCGATATTAGTCGAGAGTTGCTCTTGCAAGATCAAACGCCCAGGGTAAGAGAAGGGTAAGGATTAACCATGCCTGGGAAATTGTCTTCCTGCATAGTGGGATTTTTCCACTGCGGTAGACAATCTTTGAAAACTGGCCAGGTCGTGCCACCCGCGGGGTCGCCGGCATATGAAATGTACGTAAAATACGGTATAGGGGCAATGGCATTTGATGTGATTTGGCATAGGCAGACCAGACATGCATCAGTCTTACAGTGGCCTAATGATGGGAGCTTTGAATAAGCACGTATAGAACACTTAGAATCAGTATTGCTACACAAGAAAGCCAGACCAGCGGCGTTCGATGTCATGAGAGACTGGAGGAAGGAAGCTAATCTCAGTTTGAGAAGTAGAGAGAAACACTCACGCACACATAAAACGAACGCAGAGAAAGCGCTAGAGCATGATCAGCATCAACAGACAGAAGACCTTAGGAACATGGACAGGGCTTTCCAATTAGGTGTATAGAAAATATATCCACATCAAGATTTGCATACCTCAGATGAGCTAATAAACAAAATATTGAAGAGCGAAGAAACGAACATCAAAGTACTGACCCAGTTGCACCTCCTCCTTATGTACCTCCCATTCCCGTTGTTCCATCTGCACCAGTAGTAAGTTCCTCTCCCCCTGTGTTTGTGACATTTCCTCCACCGCCTTCAGAGCATGAGTTAGCCGCTTTAGTAGGCAGTTCTACAGAGATGGGGCCTGCGCAAGGAAGCAGTAGAGTGGCTCGTAGTACGGTTAGTGAAGTAAGGAAAGAAGAACAGAGATTGAGCAGAAACGTATATTGATGGTGGCGATGAAGCAGCTGTGCAAAGTTCCATATCTGATCATAGAGGCCTTGGTGAACAGCAGGTATTGTTAGAATGCATGGGAAAGATAAACGGCATACGTCATATGTCCAGCAACCATTTTTTCCGCCGTTGAAACCTGTTACTGAGGAGATGGGGATTTGTATGCGAGACGCGCTTAGATGGATTTACAGATGCTGCCATTTCTCCAATGGAAGTGCATGATACATTTAGTCAGTATACACCAAAAATGCAGAGAAAGGTATTACAGGTCATGGTAGAGTATTTGCAGGATGACTGTATGAAGAATTAGACATGTGGTCCCGCTGAGTTAATGATGATTTACAAAAGAGCATTTTCGCCTGAAACTGGAACGACTGCTTTTTTTCTTGATTTAGCTTTATTGCTCAATAAACAAACAAATGTAGAAACACCTAGTTTGCAATTACCCATGAGGGAAGTGCCTCCCACATTTGTCCCAAAAGTAGAAGTTGCTGCCACTGCAATGACTGCAGCGTGAACAATAGAAGCCCATTATACTGCGCAGTTTGTACATGTCCCTTTTTCTAGACAAGAGGTAATTAATATCAGGCAGACAATCCCCGATATTAGGAAAAACCCATCAGGATGCTGTAAAGAAATTGAATCTGTTTTGAATTTGTCTGTTTTTACATCGAGTGACATTGATTTATTGTTTCCTGTGATTCTTCCTGTAGACATATGGAAACAGGTTAGAAATATAAATGACGTGCCGATATTAGGTGAAACATGGGAGAATTTGATTAGAATTGATGGTGAGAGAAAGGCTGGAGAAACACCACCGCAAGTTATGTTGGCTTTACCATCGCGACTAGTAGAAAAATCGAAAACTTTGGTACCTGAGAACAGAATAGTTTGGGATAAATTGACTGCTTGTTTACAGGGCAAAGATGAAGGAGCGACTGATTATTTTAATCGATTTGAAGTAGCATTTGCAGATTTTAGTGGTTAAGACTTGAGTATTGAACCCGGGAAGAGAGAGATTGTTGATAAGTTTGTGCGAGGGTTGTTACCGAAAATTGAAAATGTAATAATGACATCTGAAAGTGTATAGCAAGCAAAAACACAAAGTGAAGTATTACACACGGCCCAGTATTATGAAAATAGAGCAAATTCAGAGAAGGACAAAGAAATAAGGGACAAAGGGATTTTGAAAACAAGAGTATTGTTGCAGCAAGTAGCAAACAATAATAGAGGTGGCGGGAACGCACCATCCATAGTTAAATTTTCCAACATGCAAGGTGGTCCAATAGGGATTAATCAATGTGCCTATTGTAGACAAGGCGGCCATTGGCGAGCACAGTGCCCGTAGATACAGAATCGAAATGGGACTTTCCCGAGAAGACAGAATAGAGGCTGCCCGGGAACACAAGGACAGAATAGAAACCAAAGGGCGCCACAATTCCAGAATAACCAGGGGAATCAGAATCAGAACCAACAGTGGAAAAGCACAAGTGATGGATATAGTTCTAACAATCAGTCCAATGCATATTACACTGGCGACTTTACATCTGACAATGTATTGTTTTACTGGGACAGCCCAAGACAGGTGTTGAAACCAGTAACTATTCCCGTAGACCAGAAAGGGCCCTACGTAGAAATGAAGGTTGGGAATAGGGAACACATTTTTCTAGTGGACACAGGTGCACCAAAAATGTTAGATTAACCATCAGCAGGTTCCAGATAGAACACTGTTGGGGCATAACAATGTCTCAGTAGGGTTCTCGGGTACACCAGTAATTAGTCGAGTTGTCATAATCGGTGCCTAACACTAGGTCCTTTCACTGAATCTTGCCCATTTCTTTTGACGAAAATTTGTGGTGAAAATTGGTTGGGATAAAATTTGTTGAAGAAATTAAATGCCGTTATTTATTGTTCTCCGGATGGAGTGTATTCGACAATATCGCCACAAAAGACTCCTGCATCACAATTTTTATCTAAGCCATTACCGACTGAATTGAGTAAAGTACCGGCTTGTATATGGGCAGTGAACGACAATGATGTTGGTTGTTTAAAAGTAGAGCCAGTGAAAATTGTTTTGAAAGAAGGAATTACATTGCGGAGTATTACGCAATATAAAATTTTGCAGAAGGAGAGAAAGCATTGAAATGCACTGTGTCAGATTTGATTATAAGAAACCTAATTGAAGCAACTTCTGGTAGCACTTGCAATAGTCCGAGCATTCCGGTTTACAAGAAAGGAGGTAATGACATACCGTACCGTTTCATAATTGATTTGCGCCGAGTGAATAAAGTTGTTAATCTGCAATTTCAGTTAGTCCCGGATGTGACTACAATTTTGAATATGATTCCAGCATCTGCATCGTATTTTAGTTTTGAAGATTTGAAGAATACATTTTTAAGTATTCCAGTACATCCAGATAGTAGATACTTATTTGCTTTTACTCTAGGACAACGTTCATTTACATTCACACGAATTCCGCAGGGTTACACTGAAAGTCTGAGTATTTACAGTAGAGCATTAAAGGAACAACTAGATATGCTAGAATTACCAGCGGTTGTGTTTTATTACAATATATAGACGATTTGTTAATGGCAGCAGACACAGAAGAAATTTGTAAAGAAAGTACAGTTGCACTATTGACACATTTAGCAGCACATGGACACAAAGCATCACTAAAGAAATTCCAGTATTGTTGAAAGGAAGTAACCTACTTGGGCTACCTCCTTTTGAAGGAGGGAAGAAGATTGACACCTGAAAGAATAGAAAGCATCTCGGATATGCCTATTCCAAAGAGGCAGAAAGAAGTCAGGGCGTTAATTGGCATGGCTTCATATTGTAGGCAGTGGATCGCAAATTTCTCTATGATTGTGAAACCAATAGTGGCATTGACAAGGAAAGATGTTACCTTACCTTTGCCATGGAACATGGAAGGTCAAGAAGCATTTGACCTGCTCAAAGCTGCATTATGTTCAGCTCCAGTTTTGGGCACACCAAATTATGACAAGAGTTTTAAGTTATTTGTGCATGAAAATAATGGTTTGGCTGTTTTGACTCAGGAACAAGGAGGGAGAAATAGACCATGCGGCTACTTCTCTTCCACGTTGGATCTTGTTGCATGTGCTTTGTTGTGCTGCTTGCGAGCTGTTGCTGCAGCTGCTGCGTCAGTAAAACAAACCGAGGGAATGGTTTTAGGTCACGCTTTAACCGTAATGGTACCTCACTCAGTGGACGTTCTTTTAAATAGAACGCAGACAAACACCTTACATCAGCCAGATTAACAAGGTACGAAATTGTCCTATTTGCACCGCATACCCAAAATATGAGGTGTTGCGCTTTAAATGACAAAGGGGGTGAAAAAGAATTCCCCCACGATTGTTTAATGGTTACTGAACAAAAGACAAGGAAGAATTGATCTAACTGATACCCCACAGAAAGAGCCAGACGGAGAACTGTTTTGTGACGGTTCTTTTTTTAAATTACCCGATGGTACATCAACTGCTGCATATGCCATCACTGCACTGAACAGTATTGTAGAAAGCAAAATAATCACATCCAACTCAGCACAAGCCTCAGAGATAATAGCGTTAACCAGAGCAAGTGAAATTTCTGCAAACCTTAATGTAAACATATATACTGACAGTCAGTATGCATTTGGGGTGGTACACAATTTTGGTTGATTATGGGCTGAAAGGGGTTTCCTGACATCACACGGAACAAATATCCAACATGGCACTTTGATAGTGAGACTGTTGTCTACACCTGCGCTTCCCAAACGGTTAGCAATAATGAAATGAGAGGCACATAAAAAAGTAGCATGCAATGTTGGGAACGACCGAATTGCGAAACAAATTGCCACTGATTTACAAACAAAAATGTATGTTGAAAAAATGAAAGTACCACCCTGCATGATAGAAAATGGGATTGGCACATTTAAGGAAATGCAAGCAGAAGCTACTGTAGATTAAATAAAAACCTGGTCTGAGGGTCCAGCAGAATTACTCTGAAGGTTGTTGGGTGGACAAAGAACAAAAGATGGATGTTGCCAAATGCTTATGTAATGGCAATGGTCACTATGGCCCACAGTCCAACACACATATGTGCTAAGAAAATGATTCAACATCTAGATTCTGTATGGCAGAATCCACACATCAGAAAAACTGCTGACAGATTGGTCCAAAATTGTATGACCTGTTTTACAACATAACATTGGAAAAGGAACAGTGACGCCAGTAGGAAGTTTTGCCCCCCCTACGCCGTTTGCAGTCTTCCATTTTGATTTCATAGAAATGGAAAGGTGCCAAAACTATAGGTATGTCCTCGTGGTGGTCTGCACATTTAGCAAATGGGTAGAGGCCTAGCCCCTGAAAGATTGTACAGCTAAAGTTATACTAAAACAGTACTTTTCCCGTTTTGACCTACCCCGCGTCATATGGTCAGATAACGGTCCGCACTTTATTTCAGCCGTGATTACAAATTTGTGCAGGCTTCCAAATTGATAAACGATTCCATTTGGCCAGACACCCGATGAGTGCAGGTTTGGTAGAACGTCAGAACGGTATCTTGAAAAATAAATTGAGTAACATCTGTGAGGGGAGCAATTTGAAATGGCCCAATGCATTACTGCTAGCTTTGTTATGCATAAGAACATCTGTACGAGCAAGGACTGGACTCTCACCCTATGAAATAGTTATGGGGAGACTAGCAAATGTTTGGAATGTTCTGCAGCCGAAACGGCTGAGAGACATAGAATACCCGTTGCTTATTAACTATTGTAAACAGTTAACTCAAAACTTGCGTTTAATTCCTCAGCAGGTGCAGGAGGCTCTTCCTGTCAGAAATACCGGCCCAGGACATTGTCTGTAGCCTGGGGACTGGAGACTGATTAAAGATTTTGAGAGAAAATCTTCACTCACAGTGCGATGGAAGGGGCCCTACCAGGTGCTACTGGCTACACAGACTGCAGTCCGAGTGGATGGCCGCAAGTCCTGGATCCACGCAACACACACGAAAAGAATTCTGTTTCCTTTGAAAGGGCTGCCTGATCCTGACGTCAAAAGAAATACAGCTGCACTTGATCACAAAGATACCATTGCCAGTTCTCTGCCAAAAGTGCTTCCTAATCCCAAGAAAGGGCCTGGGGAGATTGCAACAAAGATTGAAAGGCCAAAGGTGCCTCAACCTTGTCCGACTACTGCTGCATCATCACTCATTGCATCGCAAGCTGGCACTGATCCTGCATCTGGAAATGAGAGTGCATTGTTCATCGATCATACTGTACCTGGAGCCATAAGTTCCAATCTACGTTCACAAAACCGGAAGTAATCAGCATTTTGTTTTGCCTTTTGTCCCCAAACATGGATGAAGTGGGAACGGAGGCCTAGGGAAAAGGAGCGTATAAGCTGTATCAAGCTGCATCAAATTGAAAGCTCTGACACACGGTTTCCCGGTGCTACCATTGAAAAGTGAAGGGCTAGTGCACCCTCGTGTGGATGAGCAGGGGGCATATGGTACCGACAATTGATGCTTGCTCCTGCCTTTTTGGAGCCTTGTGCAAAATCACATTAGCTTGCTGTCATTTATTAAGCAGGCTAGCCTGAACTGGCCTGAACGCTTTGCTGCTACTTGAATGCTTTGCTGCTAACGTGTGTTGCTGTGGAGAACTTTTCTGCGACGAACATTGAAAACCTTTCCTGAGATAAACATTACAGACAATGCCAACACTCACTCCTGCATCAATACTATTGATATTGTAGAAGTAGAGACTAAGCCTACTCTTAGAAAAACTTGGTTCGGAAAAAATATGCTAATGATTATGATACCGTTTTGCATTTTGATTATGCTGATCACAATATTCTGCTATCTGGAAATTGTGCATCCTTTGAACTTTCTTTTTCCTGCTACCAATGCCCTTACTACGAGCAGCCCAGTACATGTGCTCTCTTAAAGTCTCCCCTCACAAGACGTGAAACATAGAAAAGGTTACGACAATAATACATTGCTACTTGTTATGAATAGGACACATGCTATCTTGAATAGGTCCAATTGTTGGGTCTGTTCCCATTTACCCCAGCATGGTGGTAATGGAATGGGTTGGTATGTACATCCTTTGCCACTTAATATTGCATGTTATGCATCATTGAAAGCGTTATTTTATGGAAAATGGAACAGTGTTACAGGTCAGCTTGATGGAACAAACAAATGAGTTTGAAAGAGTGGTATTGGAACCGGTGGGTTGTTCCATATTTACAAGCGCAAGCAAAATAAACGCGGTAACAACGAGTCCAGTAGACAGGCTCTCTAGGCCTTAGAAATCCTTAGTCACTTTTAACATGGCTCCGGTAGAAAACAAAGATGCTGTGTCTCCCTCCGATACTATTAATCACAGTCCACGTTCTGTCCCGTTTTGCTTACGGAAAAAGGGTTCCTATCCAGTGGGAACATTTATTAGATGCATGAATACTGCCATAATTGAGCAAGAAGAGAACCCATTATATATAGGATTTTCTGTTTATTTTGTATGTGGAGATCAGACCTAGCCATGGTTACCTAGAACTTGGGAAGGGACCTGTTATTTAGGTATACTTTTTCCTGGTCTATTTCTTTCCAAAACTTCTGAAATATCAAAACTATCCAGATCTAGGTCACAACAAGATGATACCGCAGGACAGATTGCAGGGGATATAGCTAAGACATTCAGACCATTTTGGGGAATAGCAATACATTCCTGGAACATAAGGAAACTGTCCAGGGTGTTAGAAAAGACGATAAATGGAACTACAGATAGACTCTATTGTAATATGACACTAGAACAGAAAGCAATTAGATTAATTGCACTTCAGAATAGAATGGTACTTGATATAATTTTGGCTGATCGTGGAGGGGTATGCAAAATTGTGGGGTCAGCGTGCTGAGTATTTGCCAGTGACTCCTCCCCCACGATATTTGAAGCAATCAAGAAATTGCATGTCCCGAGTTCTGATATTCATGGCCCCACAGGTGGTTGGAATCTGAATATAAATTCATGGTTTTGGGAACTGCTGCGATCATGGGGATGGAAACCAATTGCAATTTTTATCATATTTGGAATCCTCATGTTCTGCTGTTGCATACAATGCCTGCCAATCCTCTGCTCCAAAATTACAAATGAGTGTGTACACGCAATCAAAACGAAACCTCCTCACATGTTACGCTCACCTGGTATCCACGGGGACGCCACCCAGCCCTGGTTGGATGATTTGCACTCTCGAACCCTCTCCCGGTCCGTTGGTTAGGCCTCTGGTTAAAGATAGGTCTGCAATATAGGAGAGCTGGCTTCAATACCAGATTGTCTTTGTTTTCCCACCTCCCTTGGCCTCAACTCCTTCCTCCCTCTTGGGCCTTCTCGCCTTAATATTGTAAAAGGTGGATTCTCCGTCCTGCTCCATCGTGGCAGGGGCGTGTAGATGTGGGGGACGAGCAGCGACCAAGTTACTTCACTGATGCAAGCCCCCGTGTGGGAATCCAAGCCTGCTGCAACTCTGTAGGTTTGCTGCTTTACAGTCTTTATATGCAGTTCTTATGTTCCTTTTAGTTCGAATAATGTCTTTCTTCTTTCCTTTTAGGTATGGAAAGGTATTTTGGTGTCGTCGTGCAGTTTGAAGATGAGCATGGGCAGGTAGGCGAAAGCGCGGTGTGCGCAATGCTGTCCGGTGAGTAATGCGCGGCGCTGTTTCGCCTTTTATATTGCTAACTTCTGTCTTTTCTCTCTTTGCAGGTTGCGATGTTCCTCGCCGAGCGCCGTAATGTTCCAGCAATGATACTGACCAGGAGATGACTACCCAGGTAAGAATTGTGTGGCTTTCTTCATTCGGGAGGAAATGTGAGTAAACGCTTACTAATGCTGTCTTTCTTTCTCCTCTTTCCAGGTTATGGTATTCCAGGATGCATGCGGTGCAGGATGATGGAGTTCGTACCTTCAGGTGAGTGGAACTGAAGTCAGCGATGGATTGAAGACAGGATACTGTTCCAGGTAAGTTTCGTAGTGTTCTTTCTCTCTCTGCAGGTCCTTGGTTTCAGGTAAACTGGCATCAAAGAACTGGACACGGTGAGTGTTAGGCTGCACATAGCAGAATAACGCAAAGCATGTTCTGCTGTTTGGGTGCGGTTTAAACAGTCTCAGGTAAAGTAGTCCAGGTAGAATAGTCCCAGGCCTGCCACACCCAAAAGACTAGATCGCATAGCTCAGTT
The DNA here is from genome assembly GCF_040938575.1 of Ambystoma mexicanum. Lineage (NCBI taxonomy): Eukaryota > Metazoa > Chordata > Amphibia > Caudata > Ambystomatidae > Ambystoma > Ambystoma mexicanum. Next base: position 654,264,195 of record NC_090940.1, on the reverse strand, counting down.
CCTTGTTACTGAGCTATATGTGTGCCTCCATGTTGGCTGAACCCCCCCACCCCAAGTTAAATAGTCCCATTCTAATGTTGGTCTTCATGCTGGTTATGAGCCTGGTGCCAAAGGCGCCAGGACTGACTCCAAGAGAGTCTTGGATGAGGTTTTAAGGCCCTTGACCTGGCCCTAACTGCAAGGCAGACTTGCCAGTGAAGGCCAGGGGCAAGGGTCATGACATCACATTAAGTGAAGATGCCCATCATGAGAATGTAACAACCAAAGAATTCATGGCAATTAATATTTCTGATGACGATTACAGTAGTATGGGTAGTTCGGGATCAGACACGTGGTCAGATGAAGATGCGATGTATGGATGATGCTCTTGGCTTACGGCCAAAAGGAGGGTTTGTTAGACCAGAAACCACCCTATAGTATCGATGGTATGTTGGCCAGAAACCAATCGCATCATGTGACAAACATCGCAATCGCAGAATCGTCAATGAAACCAGAGGGCGTCCATTTTGTGAAATGTCAGCCATTTGCTTTTTTCCTTTCTGTCAAAACGCTTTGCAAAATGTATTCTATGCTTCGAACTCACGGTGCAAGGCCACAGCCTGAATGCTGAAAGATTAAAACAGACAGGAATGTCAAATTATACAGAAATACATTGTTTTCCTCCCTCATGAAGTCCTTGAAGGCGAGCAGAAGCCGCATCTAATCAGCAGACCAGGTGCCGGCCTGTCTTGCAAACACTGTAGTAAAAGGCAGTTAAAGCATGAATTATATTCTTTTAGCGGTACTCCTTCGCGGAGACTGGTATTTTCTGCCTCAGAACTGTCTAACCCTTGGTTCATGAATCGAAACACAGATAACGTGCTAAAGAATATTTCTCTCCTACGAACATGATATCCTTGCCGAACTAAGAGCTCTATGTTCCCCATAACAGAAAGCTGTCTCTGCTACTATTGCTAGAATAACTATATTTAGACTGAATAGAGATTTGTCATAACGTGTCATAATTGTCATGATTGTCAATCACCGAACCCTAGCCTGAAAGGTACATTTATGGGCGGATTGAAGTGCCTTCAAAAGATTGCATGTTATGTATATATATTGTTGCGTGAGCGTTGCTCGCTCTCTTGCGTCTCACGAGGTCTGGGTACACACGTTGCGAGACGTTGAGACCCCAGTTGGCCGACTGAGATACTTAGAAAACAAACCAGACCTGTTTGGAAATCTAACCTCGTGTCTGTCGTGTCACTAGTGTATATGGTTATTGTGCCTTAGTTTCCATAGAAGGTCTTTATGGCCTAGCAATGCGAGGTTAGTTTTCCAAACAAGTCTGGTTTATTTCATAGTTTTTCTATGGGGTCTCAACGCCTCACGATGTGTGTTCCCAAACACCGTGAGATGCGAGAGAGCGAACAGCGCTCAAGCAGCAATATATATACATTAGACATATACTTTGTTAAGGCAATTCGACCCGCCCACATTCATGTCATACAGGCTAGGGTTCAGTGATTGACAATGATGACAATTATGACACGTTATGACAAGTCTTCATTCAGTCTAAACATAGTTATTCTAGCAAAGGCAGCAGAGACAGCTTTCTGTTGTGAGGAACATAGAGCTCTGGCTCGGCAAGAATATTGTGTTCTTAGCAGAGAAACATTCCTTACTACGTTATCTGTGTGTTTCGGCTGATGAGCTAAGGGCCAGAAAGTTCTGAAGCAGAAAATACCACTCTCCGCGAAGGAGCACCGCTAGGAGAATATAATTCATGTTTAACTGCCTTTTACAACAGCGCTTGCAAGATAAACTGGCACCTGGACTACTGATTAGAGGTGGCTTCTGCTCGACTTCAAGGACTTAATGAGAGAGAAAAACCAATGTATTTCTGCACAGTTTGGCATTCCTGTCTATGTTAGTATTTCAGCTTCCAAGCCGTGACCTCCCACTGTGTGTGAGCTTAAAGCATAGAATATATTTGCAAAGCGTTTGACAGAAAAGGAAAAAAAAGCAAGCCGACATTTCACAAAATGGACGCCCTTTGGTTACATTGACGATTCTTGGATTGCGATGTTTGTCACATGATGCGATTCGCTTCTGGCCAACATATTTTACGTATCATTCGGCTATAGGATTACTTTTCTGGTCTAACGAACCCGCCTTTTGGCCTTAAACCAATAGCATCATCCATACATAGCGTCTTCGTTGAACCACGTGTCCAATTCCAAACTACCCATGTCGCTATAATCGTCATCAGAAATATTAATTGCCATAAATTCTTTAATTATTTCATTTTCATGTTGTGCACCTTCATTTATCATACGAGGAAGTTTCGTAGTAATTGCATGTACACACTCATTTGTAATTTGGGAGCAGAGGACCGGCAGGCATTGTATGCAACAGCAGAACATGAGGATTCCAAATATCAACCAAGATTGCAATTAATTTCCATCCCCATGATCGTACCAGTTCCCAAAACCATGAACTTATATTCAGATTCCAACCACCTATGGGTACATGAATTTCAGAACTTAGGACATGCAATTTCTTAATTGCTTCAAATATCGTGGGGGAGGAGTCACTTACGAATACACAGCATGCTGACCCCACCAATTAGCATACTCCTCCACGATCATCCAACATTATAGTGTATAGAGTATATCCTTTGCCCTATTAATCGTGTTTTCTAACACCCTGGACAGTTTTCTTATATTCCATGAGTTTATTGCTTGTCCCCAAAATGGTATAAATGATTTAGCTATATCCCCAGCAATCTGTCCTGCAGTATCATCTCCTTGTGGCCGAGATCTAGCCAATTTTGCTAATTCAGAGGTTTTGGACAGAAATACACCAGGTAAAAGTATTCCTAAATAACAAATCTCTTCCCAAGTTCTAGGTAGCCATGGATAGACCTTATCTCCACATATGAAATAAACAGAATCTCCTATATATAATGTTTTTTCTTCTTGTTCAAGTACAGCATATATTCACACATCTAGTGAATGTTCCCACTGGGTAGGAACCCTTTTTCCGTAAGCAAAATGGGACAGAACGTGGACTATGATTAATAGTATAGGAGGGAGGCAGAGCATCGTTCTTTCCTACTGGAGCAATTTTAAAAGTGATTAGGGACTGGTAAGGCCTAGAGAATCCATCTACTGGACTTGTTACCAGTTTCATTTTGCTTCTGCTTGTAAATACGGAACAACCCAATGGTTCCAATAACAATCTTTCAAATTCATTTATGTTTGTTCCATCAAACTGACCAGTGACACTATCATTCCATTTTCCGAGAAATTGCGCTCTTAATGATGCAGAACAGGCGGTATTAAGTGGCAAAGGATGTACACACCAACCCATTCCTCTTTCCCCGTGCTGGGGTAAAAGGGAAAAAACCCAACAATTGGACCTATTCAAGATAGCATGGGTCATATTCATAATCAGCAATAATGTATTATCATATACTATTCTATGTTTCACTTCTTGTGAAGGAAGAGTATAAGAGAGCACATCTACTGGGCTGCTCATGGTAGGAGCATTGGTAGCAGACAAGAGAGTTTAAGCGATGCACAGTCTCTAGATACCAAAATATTGGGATCAGTGTAATCAAAATGCAAAACGGTATCAGAATCATCAGCATATTATTTTTCCACACCAAGTCTTTCTTGCAGTAGGCTTAATATCAATCTCTATATCAACAGCACTGGTGCAGGAGGGAACAGGAGCGAATATAGGCATTGTCTGTAATATTTATCTCTGAAAAAGTTTTTCAATGTCCGGCGGGAAAGTTCTCCACAGTAACAAGTTGGCAGCAAACGTTCTGGGCAATCTATGTTGGCCTGTTTATAGATGACAGCAAGAAGCACAGCACACCAAAAAGGCAAGAGCAAGTAACAATTTTATAGTGTCGGTACCAATTGCCCCCGCTTCTCCGTGCCAGGTTGCAACGCCCTTCACTTTCAATGGTAGCACGGGGAAACCGTGTGTCAGAGCTTCAAACTGATACAGCTCATATGCTCCTTTTCGCTAGGCCTCCGTTCCCAGCTTGATCCGTGAGCTACGAACAAAGGTGAAACAAAATCTGATCACTTCCAATTTTGTGAACCTAGATTGTACCTTACAGCTCCAGGTACAGTATGATCAGTGAACAATGCACTCTTATTTCCAGATGCAGGATCAGTGCCAACTCGTGATGCAATGAGTGACGAGACAGCGGTCGCACACAGTTGAGGCAACTTTGGCCTTCTGATCTTCGTTGGAATGTCCCCAGGCCCTTTCTCTGGCTTAGGAAGTACTTCTGACAGGGAACTGGCGATGATATCTTTGTGATCAAGTACAGCTGTCTTGCTTTCGACGTCAGTATCATCAATCCCTTTCTCATGTGGCAAAGCAAACAGAACTCTTTGTGTGTGTTGCGTGGATCAGTGCTTGCGGCCATTCACTCGGACTGCAGTCTGCGTAGCCAGTAGCACCTGGTAGGGACCCGTCCATCGTGGTGCAAGTGAAGACTTTCTTTCAAAAATGTTCACCAAAGTCCAGTCAGCTGGCTGCAGACAATGTACTGGGCCGGTATATCTGACAGGAAGAGCCTCCTGCACCTGCTGAAGAATCAAACACAAGTTTTGAGTCAACTATTGGCAGTAATGAATAAGTAATGGGTACTCATTATCCCTCAAACATTTCGGTCGGGGCAAGTTCCAGACATTCGCTGGTCTCCCCATCACAATCCCATAGGGGGAGAGACCAGTCCTCGCTTGTACAGCTGTTTGCATGCAAAGTAAAACTAGGGGTAGTGCATCGGGCCATTTCAAATTGCTCCCTGCGCACATTTTACTCGGATACCGTTTTGGCGTTCTACAAAACCGGTACTCATCGGGTGTCTGGCCAAATGGAATCGCTTATCGATTTGGAGGCCTGCGCAAATTTGCAATATCACAGCCGCAATAAAATGCGGTCCATTGTCTGACCATATGACACGAGGTAACCCGAATCGGGGAAAATATTCTTTTAGCATGGCTTTAGCTGTGGACATAGTTGTACAATCTTTCAGGGGATAGGCCTCTACCCAATTGCTGAATGCGCAAACCACCATGAGGACATACTTATAGTTTTGGCACCTCTCCATTTCTATGAAATTAAAATGGATGACTTCAAATGGCATGGACAGTGGGCCAAAACTTCCTACTAGTGTCACTGTTCCCTTTCCAATGTTATGTTGTAAACAGTTTTTCTAATGTGTGAATTCTGCCATACAGAATCCAGGTGCTGAATCATTTTCGTAGCACATATGTGTAGGACTGTGAGCCATAGTGACCATTGCCATCACATAGGCATTTGGCAACATCCATCGGTTACTGCGTTTGTCCACCCAACAACCCTCAGAATCTAATTCTGCTGGACCCTCAGACCAATTTTTTTATTTAATCTACAATAGCCTCTGCTTGGATCTCCTTAACTGTTGCAATTCAATTTTCTATCATGCAGGGTACTTCTATTTTTTCAACATACATTTGTGTGTGTAAATGAGTGGCAGTTTCTTTCGCAATTTTGTCTGCAAATGAGTTTCCCTTTCCAATATTACATGTTACTTTATGTGCTTCACATTTCATTATTGCTAATCGCAGTGAAGAAGTGCGGTGCTGAAGTGTGGTGCTGTCTCGCTGTACCGCTCCCCTTCACCGTGTTACTTTTGCCGGAGCCAAGACTTTGCCATGTGAATTTCCGTGCAACGTGATACAGCTGACTATTCATTGGCCAGATTCGAACAGTACGAGTGACTCCGTCCTATCACCAGAGACTTACTGGCGCTTGCTGATCACTGAAAAAATAACCACCAGTCCTTTTCTTAAATTTGTTTACAGAGGCTTGTGCCCGCCTCCCTTCCCAGCGTTCTATATTCTGAGTGTGCGCGCGCAGTGGAGAAGTGTGGTGCTGTCTCGCTGTCTAGCGAACTAGCGCACGGCGAAGGCAGCATCCACGCTTTTACGTGCACCCAGGTAGGCCTTTAACCTTAATTTGAATTGTGTGTTAGCGAAGAAGTGTCGCACTTCATTTACTGAACAAAATGGTGCTTCGTAAATTTACTCTGAAAACAGGCATGCCGTGTGTTATCCCAGGGCAACTTCCTGTCACGATTCAATCACGGACAATCGCATCTCGGTCTCTCTCCAAACAATTATTTTTGCCATCTGTAAACCCTGCTGGTACTAAATTGCAGCGTTCACTTTCTGTTACATCTGACATTCGATCCTATTATATTAATGCTTCTCCCATGAAAAAAACAGACCAGCAGATTGTCACACACACGCCAATGCTAGAGGCCGATGGAACTTTGATCCCGTTAGTACTGAATGTCGTTGATACGTCACAGTTGCCGCCCATAACAGTCGATTCTAACTCTGAATTGATTATATCTAAAATATCTATGGAAATAGATTCACCTCAACCTATCCCCATAGTCATGGTCAACCTGCCTAAGTTCTGCGATTGTATTTTGTACCAGTGAGGTTACCGACACAACATTAGAGTCTGCCTGCCTAACGGGTGAAATACAGTCTATCGCCCACCTCGAACCAACTGTGCAGGCCTTATGTCCGCTCACGAAGGGTGCTAGTATAAATAGCGGCACACAGCATACTAATGCCCTACAATTGCAGGACACCATTGCCCCGGCCACGATCATGGAACCCACCCGGTGTTCAGTGAAAGCTCAATTGAATTTACGTCGAGCCCATGAGCAACTGCGAATAGCGGGCGAGGTGGCCGAGGACACCATGGATTTGTCCAACTCCTCCTCTTCCCGATGTTCTATACATTTGTTCAAACACCGGTGACCTGATTCAGCTGCAGGAAGACCCCATACACAATACTACAATTATACCTGCTACAAGCATCCCTACTTTTCAAGTTAATCACTCCAATTCATCATCATCTCCAGTCCTGGATAAATCTTACAATCAAATTATAGACAAATTCCCATCGTTCATAGCGCCTACACCCCGGCGCACAAGGTTCCAAGGAACTGCCCAAAACGCAGAGTTTTTTATACATAAGACTCAATCGAAGCGTTTCTCGTTTCCCGAAACACCAGCATTAAATAATACATTGAGTGCAATGAATACTGCACTGTTAACCATTGTGAAATTGTATGAAGTCCTGGACAACAAGATGTCCCACCAAACAAAGCTACTGGAACAATGTCTCAACAAGGACATTGCTGACATAGCTAATAATCATACTATCATAAATGATATTCAATTGGCAGCCCCAATGCACAGAGATTCTAATAATCTCCCTAAAGATACTGAGTCACCTCAACCTTTGAGCAGCAAAATGCTGGGAACGACTCAGTCCATTCCAGTGCACGAATCAACTGCTGCCCGGAATTTGATGCAACCCCAGGTCATTACCGATGACTCCATACAAGCAATGGTCGTGCAAGACTTGGTATCAAATCCCAAACCGATTGTCTCTAAACCAACTAATGTCTGAGTTGTTTGTTCCTTCCACGAATACCTCGACAAATAAACTGACAACTCGCCAACTCTCGATGAAAGAATCGAAGAGAGCAAAAAAAGAAAACGAGTCAAAAAACTTGCTGCTCTCGATCCAAAGACAAAACAAGGAAATATATTAAAATTCCGTCCAGATTAGAGAAACTTCCCGAGCCTTCACTGCTGGAAACAACTGTTGTTGCGACCCCATCAATAACATCATACAAACCACTTGACGATCTAGTGGCCTTAACTAAACAGGCCACCTTAGCAAATACTCTGCCCTTGTGTTTGACCCAACCTATGGCTGTAACTCCACCAGCCATCATACTCGATACCCGCAACTTAGATCATGTTACACCCCCAGTCTCTTTAATACCTCACACGGATGCAAAGACACAAGTTGAGACAATCATCACTCAACTCCGAGATGAAATAAGAGCCTCTATCAATGCATACACCCTACAATCCTCTTCCATCTTGCAAGCAGTCCCTCCATCTCAAGCTAAGTCCGCCCAGCCTATAATGGCTGCAACTGTAAGGTGTCTTGCGGGTGTGACAGACCAACCTAATGTTCAAATGATACCACAAGTGACATATGGCCTAAATTCTGCTGCTTGTCATATAGATCATGACAAACCTCCCCAGACCGTGATTTCAACAGTCACAATTCCAAATTAATTCGGCATCGAACCCTGTAGTTCTGTATAAAGTACATTCTGAGTCTTTGCATCAATCCACTGTTCCTACACAAGAGCTAAGCGAATTTTTAAAAACATTTTTTTATTGGTTTAAATTCAAACCTTTAAAATGTTACACAAACAAGACAAAACAATAAGTTACACATTAATATTTAGCCCCAACTAACCTCCTCCCTTCTCACGTCCCATGTCAAGTTATTACAGAAGACTTCACATAACCGAGTCTTTAGCGTTACTGAATCGTCCTTAAGTTTACTTGACATCTTATGCTGGCGGCTGTTCAATTACATTTTTTAATCTCTCTTCAATTACGGCCAAGAAGGAAGTCAGGGGCATAATTAGTTTCATGTCCAATCCGTTCCACATTCTCTGCCACCATTCATCCGCGCACACAGACTGATGGTCGTCATACCACTGGGCCAGATGAATTGATCTTACGTCCTTTAGTTCCGGACATAAAAGCACAAAATGCTTGAGGGATTCCAGCTCTTTGTTGCAAAAGCGACTGGTGAAATTTGAACCTACGTTACAAGCCCAATGGCTGGTCCGCTCCTTGGTTTAAAACGCATTTAGCCGGAATAACAAATAGTCTACTGGCTTTCGAATTTGTAAATCGAATCAGATATTTTTGAAGTACATTGTAGCCTCTTGCTTCGGCTTGAGAGTCTTTCATAGCGCTTGCAGAATGGCGCTCACTACATGTAGTGATCCAATCGTCGCGCCAAATCATCACTTTAGCTGCCGTAGGATTTGAGTGGAGAGTTTCCAAGCTGATGTTATTGATTAGTAAGATCTTCGCATTGTTTCACCCATTGAGATAGAATGTCTGGGCCTCTAGCTGACGCATTGTGAAAGATCTTAAATTGAAAAAATTCCTTCACCTGCTCTCGATTTTCGAAACAAAGCTAGTTGGTTCCAGCAGATCCGGGCATGCAGCGAAATTAAGGCGAGTTCATACCTTATGCAGGCTGTTGAAATTCCGATTGGTAGGCTTAATGCCTTGGTCTAGAACGTATGTTCCAGTGAAGCCCAATGATTCGACGGGCATCCAAAGGCGTTTTCCGCACCATAAGACAGGATCGGGACAACTTTCTGTTCGTAAAGGTTTCACAGTGGTCGCATTGAAAAACGCCAACATTTTCTGTGTATCACAACTCCCTGACATGCTAGCTGACCGCATTTCCTCTTGGATTCAGCCACCCAAGGCTCATCACAGATGATGGAGTTCAGAATCATGCCAAGGTAATTTACGCTTTTTGTGATGCATAGATGATCTTGATCTAATGACCACACATATTTTACGTCCCTTGGCTTTTGGCTTGTTTTTAAGGTCTCAAACACCAGTATTTCAGTCTTTGCTGTGTTTATCTTCAGATTGTTTGTTAGGGAGAATTCTCTGTAAAGGCTAATTTCCCAAACCTAGTGAGTCCCCAAGCAGCTTTGCTGGATTTTTGGGGTTTATTTTTTTCTCCTGCTAAGAGTGAGACTCTCTTCCTCCCACTCTTGGACATGATTTGAGGTGTTCCTTTGACTTTGTATGTGTTTTATGGGCTATGGGGTCCTTTACCCCATAGGGCTTCATGTGTTTTTGGTATGTGGGTTACACAGTACCCTCCGCGCCGTAACCCAGGGGTGTCGTAGCGACCCCCAAACATAGACTCCATACCCTGGGACTGACTACTGTCTCCCAGGACATGTAAAGCCACCATTGGCTTTACTAGTCTCAAATTGTGAACAGAACCAGTACAAACCATCCTATTGTGGACGTACTGGTCGGGGCAATTCGATTGCCCCGCGGTCTGTTGTTCGAGGGGGCACGTCTCCGTCCCTGCTGATTGAGTTTTGGCTGGTGGCAGTGGATACTTTTTATATTCGACCGCAAATATATTCCTATAGGATTTTCCCATTGTTCGAGGCTACCACTTTTTATCATGGCCTCAAACATACCGCCGGTTTATTAAAATAATATAAATTCACCGGTTGGTATTTTTTGCCGAAACTTGGTTCCAAAATGGCGTTTGTGTTCGCTTCTGTGACTCCAACCCAAGTCGAGCCCTTTGTTCCACTTTTTGGCGGGCTTCTCCACAGAAGCCTCCAAAAGTGGTGCCACTCTGGGTACCATAGGGGGTGTGGGGAGGGGGTTTAGGCACCCTGGACTGAGTTGCCTCGGCAACTCAAGTCGCACTCTTGTGTGATTGGCCCAAGTGGTGAGCCGCCTGGCTCACCACTTAGCATGTTTGAAGGACAGTTAGGCTGAATGAATGGGGTTTTCTGCATAAAAGCAGGGCTTTGGGGACTGGAACTTCAGAAGTCGCCACAGGACCTAAAGAATTTGAGGAGGGAGAAGCTGAGCCGACCTGCAACAACGACACCACCGGTGGAGCCCTGCTGAACCGTCTCACCACTTTTCCCGACGACAGAGGAGATCTCCAGTGCGTAGAGTCTTCTTCCTTTGACTGGTGGGGATAACCAGTTTGCCCGTCTTTTCGCCTTCCTGGACCATCTCGTGGCCGCCTTGCACGTGCCAAGCACCCCGGCAACCGGAATACCATGGTTTACCACTACCACGAAGAAAAAGGGTGGTACCTTGTAACCGGGAAACTCTGCGGCTGGTTTCTTCCCTGGCAGTGCAACGACCTTCAGCTTTCCTCCACGTCGAGACCTCCTCTTCCTCTGGACGAAACACCGACTTGCACCCGCTGCCAGGAACAACGGCCCCCGCTGGAGAGTTCTTCCCAGTCTCAGGTACTGTGTCCCGCCTGGCTTCCCTTGCGACCGATCTTTCGGGGTGACAGTAAATCCTCGACTTTCTAACCTGGGCTAGCCTGGAACCCGTTAACTAACTTTTCCTGACTTGATCTCAATCTTTTGTGAACTTTCTACAAAGACTCTTTGGGCATAACCCCACTGTGTGATCCTGGACACATTTTGCTTGCTCTCTCTAAGAGTGGGCCTGGCATTTGAACTTCCTTGCTCTCCAGTAGACCTTGCCTAATCTGCCTCACTGTGGTTCTTTGAAAAGTATTGAAATTGTGTGCTTTCATAACCCTGCCCTTTTCCCTCCCTTTTTAATAACTTATTAGAGTGCCATTTTATGTTAAGCGCTCACCTCTGTCTGAAAATAAGTGGTGTTTTTCACCAAGACTTGTCCAATAAATAATTAGGGTTGTATATATAATAGTGACAGTGTGTTGAATTTATTTACCTCTTTGTGCTAGTGTAAATCACAAGTGTGTCTTTAAATAAATAATTATAAACTTTTACACCAAAGCTCTGGTCAGTGTTTGCTTGTGCTACTGTATCTCTGTACCTATTGTGTATACTCCATATACTGCCTAACTCATCTTGAGAGAAGTCTGACTGCTCAGCCACAGCTACCAGGTAAATCTGGGTGGTACAGACTGCTATCAATTGGGTTTACTGCCAACCACCTGTAGTCCTAAATCTTTTGCAGTGGTCCCTAAGGGAACTGCACAGGTTTCTGCCTAACATTGTTCATGCTCACATATTTTTGCACTGCCTCGAGTTTACGTTGAACGCCAATCGGGGTTAAATCTGAGATTACCAAATCGTCGGCGTACAACAGCCAGCTTATCTTTGATGAGTTGAGCTTAGGTGGAAAAGCTCTCACAGATTGTATCGCCTCACCAATGTCGGAAATGAAAAGACTAAACATTGCAGCTGCCAAAGAGCATCCCTGTTTAACCCCTTTGTGCGTCTTAATTTGAGCTTACAGGGAACCTGATTGATCTAGTCGAATAGCAATTGAAGTGTCTGTGTGGAACTTGCCGGGCAACCCCACACTTCCATTTTTTGCCACAACGCTTCACGATCAATCATGTCAAATGCCATAGAAAAGTCAACAAAGGCAAGATACACTTGTGTTAGTTCGCAGGGCTTCCATTTTCAGTAGATTTAGGACAAGCAGGTTCAGAGAACACCCAACAAATTTCACAAAACCAGCTTGTCTTTCGTCCACTATTTTAGCTGTTTTGGCCCAGGTGACCAATTTTATTTGCAGCAAAGATGCATCAATCTTACCCAGTACATCAATCAGGGCTACCGGACGATAGTTTTTCGGTGATGCTCTATTTCCTTTATTGAAGATCGGCAGTATTATCCCTGTCTTCCATGAAGTTGGCACTTGTTTTTGCGAGTTGATTCTTGCAAATAGATCGAAACACAGGTTAGCCCAAAGATCAGGAAACTGTTTGATCATAAAGTTCGACAAGCCGTCGGGGTCCGGCGCCCTAGAATTTTTCACTCTCATAATTACCTCACGGATATCTTCCCTTGTAAAGTGCAAAATCCATGATGCTATGCTAGATGTTGCCAAGTTAGGAGCAAGATTTTTGTAATATAGGGTGGTAAAATGATGTACCCACTCGATTTCTGGAACCAGGCATACTTGCAATGCCTCTTGCAGTGTTTCCATGCCATTAATGGTTCGCCAGAACTCGCCACTGTTCTTATTAAGAGTCTTCAACATAGCCTCAGCATCATTCTGGTGTAGTACAAATCGATGGCTTTTAATCCAATTTTTATAGGACTGTTTGGTTACTTTGTTTCTTGCAGTTATTTCTTCCTTTGGGCCGTGATTGTTTTTCCGGATTTCAGGTCTTATCGTTCTTTTGCGCTGCATCACCGTTAGGTCAAAACAGTGTTTTTTCCGAAATGACACATTTTTCAGTCCGGTATTTTTGGCTTTAAATTGCAACAATATAGCCACATATTCAATCTCTTCCGGCATAGACTTGAATTGCAAGCATATATTGGCCACCTCATTTTCCTCCAGCCTCACACGTAGGCGATTTGACTCCACCAGCACTTTTGTGCCCCATTTTTGGTTTTTCACGCCTCTTAGATCTTGAAATTTTTATTCCATCATTTCGTGATCACTTTTGACCTTTGTAAGAATTTTCATGGTCTTTATCCTCACATGCATCGTATCAGAGGCAAAGATATAATCGATGATAGAGCTTTGGCCTTCACGCTGCCAGGTAGGCTTCGCCAGAATGTCCCTTTGGGTACAGCCGTTTAGCATTGAGAGACCTCTTGCATTCATTTCTTCTGACCAGGTTTAGCTAATTGTCCTTTGGTGAAACTCTGTGGTTTAAAAAAGTCAATATTTAGATCACCACAAACTATCAAGCCACTTCCACTGCTTGACTCTAGCAGGTTGTCGATTATTGAAGTGACCTTATCGATGAATGGATATGTCCCGGTCCATCGATGGTTCCAATATAAGTTGATTATGCAGACGACATGGTGTTGTTCTCGAAGACCCTAAAAGGTCTCCGTACCCTATTGACTATTTTAGAAGGATATTCAGTGACTAACTGTATAACGATTAACATAACGAAAACCAAAGTAATTCAATTTGGTACAACAAAACAGCGATGTGCAGTCCATCAGTGGCCATTGCAATTGACAACTTTGAATATAGTGCCGTCGTATATATATCTGGGCACCTATGTCACGCATTACCCCAGTCGCAATGCTGACGATCAAACAAAAAGTGTTAACAGCAGTGTCTCAGGCTCGGTTAATCAAGATCAAATATTGTAAGTTTTCATTAGCTCCAATTATAACTTACTATAAACAGAAATGTATTCCCGTTATTACATATGGGACCGAGGCCTCTGTGAAAAAATCATAACTATTGGGCAGCTACAGAGGGGTGTTATTGGAAACGGATCCTAAATTTGCCATCATCTCAACCCATCTGCATCTTAAGGCACCAATTGGGGCTGTTGTCCTTACATGCCTCTTACAAGTGGAAAATCTGTTAATTCTACAGAAAATGTGTAATGTCCGCTGACAAGACTGGCTTATTAAACATTGACCTGGAGGACAAAAGCACAGAAAATCATCAGCGAAATAGGTATATCAACAACGCTCCTACTGGAACATCCAGATAAAGCTAAAAAACGCTTGTGGGATCATGATTGGATACAAACAAGGGGCGCTTGCTCACAATATCGTACATTCATTGAGTCTCCCTTTACCATGAAATGTTACGGCGCACCCAAAAATGATCCACTATTGTTCCCTAACTCACCTTTGCGAGATGATTTCCTGCGTTATCGTCTGAACATCTGGCCAACTAATAAACTTCTATATAAAAGTAAATGAATTCCATTGAGCTAACTGCCTTGTCGATTTTATAAGTTTTCTATTGAAATCTTTGCACTGATTGTCCATCATTGCTCCCCCAGAGAATCATGTACTTTAAGCCTTTACTTCAGGATCATGTCATTGTCACTAGTGCCAGATTATGGGAATTGTTTAATTCCACAAGGCAGGTGATGAGATATGTGATTTTGAGTTTTTTTTATAAAGCTTGAAACTAACGAATAAGGCAACAATTCACAGTAAATTATGATGGTTGATTGTACTCCAGATCTTATGAAATAGGACCGCTGGTTGTCTTTTATTTATGTATATTTTGACTATGAATGATGAATTGTAATTGAATAGTGGTTCTTTTTTTAAGTCCATTTTACTTTCTTATTTCCTTAATTATATGCTATTAATTTTATAAATGTTAAGGATATTTTGTTTGTATGAATTTGTAATTTGTATTTGTTGAAAAATCAGGTTTTCTTGATTAAAACTTATATTGATGTCAGGAAACCCCTTTCAGCCCATAATCAATCAAAATTGTGTACCACCCCTAGGCATACTGACTGTCAGTATATATATATACAGAAATTTCACATGCTCTTGTTAACGCTATTATTTCTGCAGCTTGTGCTGAGTTACATGGGATTCGTTTGCTTTCTATAATACTTTTCAGTGTATTGATGGCATAAGCAGCAGTTGATGTGCCATCTGGTCATTTAAAACAAGAACCGTCACAAAACAGTTCTCCATCTGGCTCATTCTGTGGGGTGTCTGTCAGATCAATTCTTTCTTTTGACTCTCGTTCAGTAACCATTAAGCAATCATGTGGAAATTGTTTTTCACCCCCTTTTTCATTGGGAGGAGGCATTAATTCGGCCAGATTTAAAGCGCAACATCTCTTAATTTGGATATGCGGTGCAAATAGGACAATTTCATACCTTGTTAATCTGGCTGATGTGAGATGTTGCATCTGCGTTCTATTTAAAAGAACCCACCGAAAGGAGGTACCATTACGGTTAAAGTGTGACCTAAAACCATTTCCTCGGCTTGCTTTACTGACGCAGGCAGCGGCTGCAGCAACAGCTCGCAAACAACGCGGCAAAGCACATGCAACAGGATCCAACGTGGAAGAGAAGTAGCTGCCTGGTCCATTTCTCCCCCCGTGTTCCTGCGTCAAAACAGCCAAAGCACATCCATTGTTTACATGCACAAATAACTTAAAACTCTTGTTATAATTTGGCGTGCCCAAAACTGGAGCTGAACACAATGCAGCTTTGAGCAGGTCAAATGCTTCTTGACATTCCATGTTCCATGGCAAAGGTAAGGTAACATCCTTCCTTGTCAATGCCACTATTGGTTTCACAATCATTGAAAAGTTAGTGATCCACTGCCTACAATATGAAGCCATGCCAATTAAAGCCCTGACTTCTTTCTGCGTATTTGGAATAGGCATATCAGAGATGCTTTCTATTGTTTCAGGTGTCAATCCTCTTCCCTCCTTCGAAAGGAGGTAGCCCAAATATGCCACTTCCTTTCGACAATACTGGAATTTATTTAGCGAAGCTTTGTGTCCATGCGCTGCTAAATGTGTCAATAATGCAACAGTGCTTTCTTTACATATATCGTCTGTGTCTGCTGCTCTTAGCAAGTCATATATGTACTGTATTAATATGCAACCTGTTGGTAGTTCAAGCATATCTAGTTGTTGTTCCTTCAATGCTCTAATACTTGGACTCTCAGTGTAACCCTGTGGAATACGTGTGAATGTAAATGAACGTCCTGCTCGTGTAAAAGCAAACAAATATCTACTATCTGGCTGCACTGGGATACTAAAGAATGCGTTTTTCAAATCAATTACACTAAAATATGATGCAGAAGCTGGAATCAGTCAAAATTGTAGTCAAATCTGGGACTAATGGAAATTGCGGATCAACCACTTTATTCATCCTGCGTAAATCGATTATTAAATGGTAAGGTATATCATTACATCCTTTCTTGTAAACCGGAAGAATCCGACTATTGCAAATACTACCAGAAGCTTCTTCAATTATGTTTCTTTTAATTAAATCTGATGCAATGCATTTCAATGCTTTTTCTCCCTCAGTCGAAATTTTACATTGTGGAATACGTGGCAATGCAATTCCTTCTTTCAAAAATGTTTTACTGCCTCTACTTTCAAACAACCAACATCATTGTCGTTCACTGCCCATATACAGGCCTGTACTTTACTCAATTCAGTCGGCAGTGGCATAGATACAAATTGTGAAACAGGAGTCTTTTGTGGCGAAATTGTCAAATACACTCCATCAGGAGAACAATAAAAGACTGAATTCAATTTTTTCAACAGATTCAATCCCAACAAATTTTCCCCGCAATTTTTGGTCAAAAGAAATGGGCAAGACTCTGTAAATGGACCTAGTGTTATAGGTACTGGTTGTGAAACTGGACTGGAAACTGGCATACCTGAGAACCCTACTGAGACGTTTTTATGCCCTGACAGTGGTATTTCTGGAACCCGCTGATGGTCAATTGAACATTTTTGTGCACCTGTGTCCAGTTACAAAATTTGCTCCCTATTCCCAACCTCCATTTCTACGTAGGGCCCTTTCTGGTCAACGGGAATAGGTACTGGTTCCAACCAGTCTCGGGCTGTCCTAGTAGAACAGAACATCATCAGATGTAAAGTGTCACGACCCTCGTCCAAAACCCCCTCTGGCAAACACATTGGCCAGGTGGAGTCAGGACTTGGGCCTCTAGACCCTGGCATCCTCTTCAAAATACCTCATCGGGCCAGGCTCATACACCATGAAAATCAATGTGCTAGGGAACTACTTTATTGTATTGTCAGCCAACATGGAGGCATCCACATAGCTTGGCTCCTAAGAACCAAGCTATGTAGTCTAGTGTTTTGGGTGTGGTATCCTAGGGACTACTTTACCTCGACTATTTTGTTGGGGCTATTTAAACCACACCCGAGCAAGACAACACGCTTCGCGTTACTTTGCAGCTTGCAACGTGACGTTCACCGTGTCCAGCTATTCCCTCGAACCTTGGAGAAGCAGAACCTGCAAGGAGACAAATGGATCATCATTAGCAGCAGCATCTTACCCGCAGTCTTCATCTTTAAACACTCTCAGCTACTAAGAACAGCTTCCTCGAATCTGCACGCCTCCCGGACAGAACCACCTGAAAGAGGAAGATAGAGGCAACATTAAAGAAAGCAGTAGAGACATTTACAAATTCCGAACTGCTGAAAAGGTTTGCCTGGCTGGTTGCCTCTTGGCTGGCACCACTCCGGACATTCCACTCGCGCTGAAGAACACCGCGACCTACAAGGACGGAAAACACAGGTTAGCAAAGGCAAGACTTTGCAGCGCTGCGCATAGCGCTCTTAATGTGCCATCATTTACCTGCAGGGCTCAACCAATCCAGTTCGCCGCCCTGAAACTCTGCATACCTAAAGGAGAAAAAAAGACACATTTTTAAACAAAGAAAGGCATGCAGGATAGCAACAAAACTAAAGAACAGCAATAAGACTTACCTGAACAATATCAAACAGGCCGGCGTCAGTGAAGTAACTGGACGGCACTCGCCCAAGAAAGACAACGCGCTCCTGCAAAGAAGGCAAGACGGAGAGCCCGCCTAATTCTACCATAAGGTGAGGAGAGGGCGCCAGAGGGACTGGAAGGGAGGATACTTACCCCAGTCGGTCAGTCTTGAACACAGTCCTCCTGTATTTTCAGGCAGAACCTTCCCCGCAGACCACATCAGGGCAAAGTTGAGAAGAATACCAGCGAGTAACCCGGCTGGGTGGCGTCCCTGTGGATACCAGGTGAGCGTAACAGAACGCAAAGCCTACCATAACAAATCCACCTGGCCGCCATGGAGACATCAGAAATGGGCCAATTGGTCCAATTACTAGGAGAGCTTCGTGCTGAGGTTCATTCTGCCCGACAAGAGACTAATGCCCTCCGGAGAGACCTAATAGTGACCAAAGAACGCACTGAAGAGATTAGCAGGCAATACTTGCAATCACAGGCAGGACAGATGCCTCTACCTGGAAGCAATCCAACGATGCAAAACCCCGCCATACCAACCACTCTGGTACAGATCACGTTACCTGGAACAGTGCCCCTGGCACCACCAGAAAGGTTCTCAGGCGACCCACGGAAGTATGCAGCATTCATCAATCAATGCCGCCTTCATTTTCTTTGTAGGCCTGGAGCATTTCCAAACGACCAAGCTCGGGTAGCTTTTGTATCATACCTGAGTGGTAGTGCAGCAGATTGGTCGGTGCCGTTGGTAACCCATGACAATCCTCTGTTACATGACTTTGGGGGGTTCCAGAGAGAAATGGAAAAACGTTTTGCTCGCCATTGTCACCGGAATCAGTGACCTCTTTGTCAGATGAATCAGACTCTGAAATTACCCCCTCCCCTAACTCCTCACCACCTTCTTCTTTCCAGG
Source organism: Ambystoma mexicanum (assembly GCF_040938575.1). Taxonomy (NCBI): domain Eukaryota; kingdom Metazoa; phylum Chordata; class Amphibia; order Caudata; family Ambystomatidae; genus Ambystoma; species Ambystoma mexicanum. The sequence continues at coordinate 654,245,414 of NC_090940.1, read as the reverse complement.
TACCCTTCTTTTCTCTTCTCCGTGAAGGTTCCTTTTTTTTATGGAGGTAAGGACGACCCCGAAAGGAAGCCACCGTGTCTCCAATAAGGAAGACCAGGGGGCTCCTCTCCGGAATCGCCCAAGAGGGGAAAAAGCCTATGAGGCACAAAAAACCCCTGATGTTACAATGTTTGTGGTTGTGGTACAACTGGGTACAACTGGGAATCTCTGGAAGGACGTGTAGTACAGGAGATCTGGAGTACTCCGTGAAGAGGTACCCAGGTAGGGCAGTAGTCCAAGGTTTCCCAAAACGTTAAGCGAAGGCAGTCCAAAAAGGCAGGCAGGTATCCGGTACACGGTAAGCAAATAGACAGGTATCCAAAACAGCAAGAAGAGGCAGTCCAGGGCACAGGCAAGGATACGGTACACTGTAGTGCAAGGGCAAAGGTACTCAGAAAAAAACAGGAAAGTGTAGACCGGAGAAGGGAAGAAGGGAGGTAAGAAGCTGGAAGGAGAAGGAGAAGGTGGGTACGAGAAAATAAACAGGGAAGAAGAAAAAGAAAAGACCGGTTCAGCGGGGAACCAGACGGGAGGAGAGGCGCCAGGAAAAGGCGCTAGAAACCTCTCAGAGGAAAGTGCTGGAGGCACAAAAACAATGGAGACGAACGGGAACAGCAAGTTGCAGGTCTGAAACCCGGAAGCGTTGCAGCACATCCCCGACCCGGAAGGAGCTGGTAAAGACTCTGAGTCGGGGAGCGTCACAACCAATAGAATTAGGGCAGAAGAGAGAAAAACCCAGGAAAAGGGGGCGTGGCTAAGCGAAGGCTGAACGGAACGAAACTAGCGTCCGCGCCGCCATCGGCTCCACAAACGCCAGGTACTACATGGTATGACAGTATGCCCCCTCCGATAGGCCCCACCCCCCGGCTTCCCCGGGTGAAAAAAGTGATACTTGCGAAGCAAGGAAGGTGCATTAATGTGAGTGATGGGTTCCCAGGAATTTTCCGAGGAAGGATAGCCTTTCCACTTGACCAAATACTCTAATCTACCCCTACGATATCTTGAGTCACAGAGTTGGGCAACTTCAAACTCCGTCTGTGAGGAACCCCCAGGGATCGGGTTTTGATTTGCCTGACGTGCCCAGGGGTCAGCTTGGAAAGGCTTGAGTTGGGAGGCATGGAATACAGGGTGGACCCTCTTTAGATTTGTGGGTAATCGCAAACGAAAGGCCACTGGGTTGATTTTTTGTATTATCTCATATGGCCCTAAGAACTTGGGAGATAGCTTGGAGGGATGGACCCAACGTGGGAGGTATCTAGTGGAAAGCATGACTCTGGTTCCTACCTCCCACCCCGGAACTGGTCGACGAGCTTTATTGGCTTGAATGCAATGGCGCGATTGAGCCGATCGAAGGCCCTCCTGTGCCTTCTTGTGGGTTTCCTTGAGGAGAGAGAGGGATGAATCGACAGCTGGCAAATCAGAAGAAAGACCAGAGACAGGAAGAATAGAAAGAGGATGGTATCCATAGGTGCAAAAAAAAGGACTACACTTAATAGCAGAATGTACAGAATTATTATAGGAGAATTCTGCAAGTGGGAGTAATGTGTACCAGTTATCTTGTTGAGAATTGATAAAGCATCGTAGGTACTGCTCTAGAGTCCGTTCAAACGTTCAGTTTGTCCGTTTGTCTGACACATAACGCCTTCCAGAACCGGGAGGTGTACTGGCTACCGCGGTCTGATATTATCTTGTTTGGCATGCCATGCAACCGAAAGATGTCCTGGAGAAATACGCCTGCCATGTTGTCCGCTGTGGGAACCCCTGGTAATGAGGAAAAGTGAGCCAGTTTGGTGAACGAGTCCACCACTACCATGATACATGTGCAACCTTGAGATGGGGGTAAGTCCACAATAAAGTCAGTAGAGATGGTACTCCAAGGACTCTTGGGTACTTCACATGGTTCGAGGAGACCGATTGGTCGTTGGCGTGAAGACTTGCTCCTTAGACAAACGATGCAGGACTGAACATAACGATCCACATCCTCTCTCATCTTTGGCCAGTAAAAGTGTCGTTGAAGATACTCGAGAGTATTGGTTCCGCCTCGATGTCCCGCTAGTTTGGAGTCATGGCACCAGTTCAGTGCCATTTTGCGGAAAGATTGTGTGGGTAGGTACAGTCTTCCATTGACTATATAAAGACCATCTCTGACTTCATAAGACAAGCCTTTGGGGTGTTTTTTCAACTCGAAGCAACCTCCAGAGTCCTCCTGTACTTGTCTGAAGAATGTTGAAACCACTCCGATGGTTCTTGTCTTGGGGAGCATGAATTCTGAAGATGTCTCTGTCTCTGGCAGATAGTCGCTTCGGCGGGAAAGTGAGTCTGCTACTAGGTTTAGTTTGCCTGGGATGTATGTGATATGAAAATCAAATTGTGCGAAGAAGTGGGCCCATCGTGCCTGTCGGGTGTTGTAGCACTCGAATTGTCTTAAGACTTGTACGTTTTTATGGTCCGTCCGAATGGTGAATGGAAACTCGCCTCCCTGGAGGAGGTGACGCCATTCCAAATAAGCCGCTTTCATAGCTAACAACTCCCTTTCAATGGCTGAGTAATTCCTTTGACTGGGGGTTAAGGTCTTGGAGAAGTAAGCCACCGGATGTTCAACATTCCGTATTTCTTGAAGCAGAACAGCTCCTATAGCTGCTGAGGAAGCATCTGTCTCCAGAATGAAGGGCCGGTGTTGGTTAGGTTGTTGTAGGATGGGGGCTGAACAGAAAGCTTTCTTGAGGATCTTGAAACTGTCTTCGGCCTCAATTGACCATTTGAATGATGTTGTCGTCTTCTTTAGGAGAGAAGTGATAGGCAGAATTTTTTGAGAAAAATTAGGGATGAACCTCCTATAGAAGTTTGCCAGACCCAAAAACCGTTGGACCTCTTTGACTGAAGTAGGAGAAGGCCAGTCCAGGATGGAAGACACCTTGTATGGATCCATGGCGATTCCGTGGTCCGAGAGTATGAACCCGAGATAAGGGATGGAGGAGGCTGCGAACACGCACTTGGCAAGTTTGACTGACAAATGGTTAGTTTGAAGCCTGCGAAAAACTTCCTTGACATGTTTTTTATGGTCTTCAGGAGTTTTGGAGAAGATAAGAATGTCGTCTAGGTACACCAGCGTGGTTTGGCACAGTAGATCAGAAAATAGCCGGTCCATGAATCGTTGAAATATCGATGGAGCGTTAACTAACCCAAAAGGCATTACTCTATACTCAAAAAGACCAAATGGAGTCCGTAATGCTGTTTTCCATTCGTCCCCGTCTTGAACCCGAAGGAGGTGGTAAGCGTTTCTTAGATCAAGTTTAGTGAAGATCTTGGCTCCGTGAACTGCTTGTAAGATTTCGGTGATCAAAGGCATGGGGTACCTATCCTTTATGGTGACTTTGTTGAGAACGCGATAATCAATACACGGCCTTAGTTCCTTAGATCCCTTCTTGGAGATGAAGAACAGTGAAGCTCCAGCGGGTGATTTCGACGGTCTTATGAGTCCGTTTTCCATATTGCGATCTAGATATTCGCGGAGGTATTGTTTCTCTTCCAATGTAAGGGTAAACATCCTTCCAAAAGGCACCAAGGCTCCTGGGGTTATATCTATGCAGCAATCTTCAGGCCGATGTGGTGGGAGTTCGATGGGTGTCTTTTCTGTAACTACCTCGTTGAATTCCTCAAGGTAATGTGGTAGACAGTGTACTGTTCGGATTTCACAGCTGTTGGAGGTCTTTACCATCTCGAACTTGGGTTCGGGTAAGCATTCTGTCTTGCAATACGATGATTGAAAATCCAACATATTACTAGACCAGTCGATTCTGGGATTGTGTCTGCGTAACCAGCAGATACCTAAAATAATGGGGAAGTGAGCCGCTCTGATGATATCAAACGCTATATTTTCCACGTGTTGTTGGATAGACAAAGTGAGGGTTATGGTGGTGTGAGTAATCATGCCCGAACTCAGGGGCTTGCCATCCACCCCTTCGACTTTCTGGTTTTCTTGTTTAGCGATTCTTTTAATTCCTTGTCGGTCTGCCCAGTGGATGTCCATGAAATTTCCTGCAGCCCCACAATCAAGTAGGGCTAAAGTAGTGACTTCCTTAGAGTCGATTGAGTGTGACGGTGAGCACCATCAACCGAGAATCCTCAGAGACCTCTGTAGAGGATACCGAGAGAGGAGCATAGGGACTGAACGGCCCCTCGGTTATGTGTCCCAACATTTACCGAGGGCGCACGTTTCCCGACTTTCTGAATGGTACATCTGGACAATCTCTGAGTAAGTGGGAAGCAGGCCCACAATACATACACAGAGAGTTCTCCCTTCGCCTTTTTCGCTCCTCTGGGGTAAGTGGTGCTCGAGCCGTTCCGATCTGCATGGGTTCTTCTTTGGCGGACCGTTGGAAGGGTACCGATGAGGATGAGGGATCCCAGAGGGGGGGTGCGCTTGACTTAATTCTTTTCTTCTCTTGACGTCTTTCCGACATTCTGAAATCGATACGCAGGGTAGCGGTTAGGAGATCCGAAAAAGACCCAGGCCTTTCTATCCGTGCTAGTTCGTCTTTGAGGTCTTCCCTTAAACCCCGCCGGAATATGGCATACTGGGCCTGTTCCTGCCAACCTGCTTCCGCGGCCACTTGTTTAAAGGTGGTGATGTAGGTTAGGAGGTCTGAGCTACCCTGTCTAATATCAAGCAGATCTTCTGAGGCTAGAAAGGTGCTTTCAGTTCGTAGAAAGGTTTGCTGTAGCAGATTTTTAAAGGCATTGAAATCTTGCAGTACAGGGTTCGGTAGGTTAACAAGTGGGGTAGCCCAGGCTAGGGCGTTTCCGGTCATATGCGTAATCATAAATCCTACCTTTGCGTGGTCAGAGGCAAAGGTCTGTGTGCGAAAAGAGAAATGTAAATTGCATGCATCCAGAAACTCCTTGACCTTCTTTGGGGAGCCGTCAAACTTTCCTGACACAAGGGGAAGCGGAGGTAAGTCAGGTGAGAGTCTTTCTCGGTCCGTCAGACGCTGTTGCAGGGTGGCATTAGCGGCCTTTAGGTTCTGCATTTCCAGATTTAAGCTTTGTACAGCAGCTACTAGCTCTTGTACCTGCTGCGGGGTGGCCATCACTTTCTGTAGGCGTTGCAATCTGTCACCGGAATCAGTGACCTCTTTGTCAGATGAATCAGACTCTGAAATTACCCCCTCCCCTAACTCCTCACCTTCCTCTTCTTTCCAGGTACCCTTCTTTTCTCTTCTCCGTGAAGGTTCCTTTTTTTATGGAGGTAAGGACGACCCCGAAAGGAAGCCACCGTGTCTCCAATAAGGAAGACCAGGGGGCTCCTCTCCGGAATCGCCCAAGAGGGGAAAAAGCCTATGAGGCACAAAAAACCCCTGATGTTACAATGTTTGTGGTTGTGGTACAACTGGGTACAACTGGGAATCTCTGGAAGGACGTGTAGTACAGGAGATCTGGAGTACTCCGTGGAGAGGTACCCAGGTAGGGCAGTAGTCCAAGGTTTCCCAAAACGTTAAGCGAAGGCAGTCCAAAAAGGCAAGCAGGGATCCGGTACACGGTAAGCAAATAGACAGGTATCCAAAACGGCAAGAAGAGGCAGTCCAGGGCACAGGCAAGGATACGGTACACTGTAGTGCAAGGGCAAAGGTACTCAGAAAAAAACAGGAAAGTGTAGACCGGAGAAGGGAAGAAGGGAGGTAAGAAGCTGGAAGGAGAAGGAGAAGGTGGGTACGAGAAAATAAACAGGGAAGAAGAAAAAGAAAAGACCGGTTCAGCGGGGAACCAGACGGGAGGAGAGGCGCCAGGAAAAGGTGCTAGAAACCTCTCAGAGGAAAGTGCTGGAGGCACGAAAACAATGGAGACGAACGGGAACAGCAAGTTGCAGGTCTGAAACCCGGAAGAGTTGCAACGCATCCCCGACCCGGAAGGAGCTGGTAAAGACTCCGAGTCGGGGAGCGTCACAACCAATAGAATTAGGGCAGAAGCGAGAAAAACCCAGGAAAAGGGGGCGTGGCTAAGCTAAGGCTGAACGGAACGAAACTAGCGTCCGCGCCGCCATCGGCTCCACAAACGCCAGGTACTACATGGTATGACAGCCATACCCAGGAACAAGCAGTAGACAATGAACTCTTGTCCCTCCGACAGGGGAATCAGGACTTCTTAAAGTACATTGCCACCTTCAACAGACTTGTTGCCGAAGCTAGGTGGCCAGAAAGCAAAAGAACCACGTTATTCCATCGAGGCTTACGAGGCGAATTAAAGGACGTCTTATCCCAGGTGGTTGATCCACCCAGAGACTGCAGAATTCATAAATCTGGTCGTGCAGCTAGACCACCGGTTGCAGGACCGAAAGGCAGACCGGTCTAAAACGGACCCTCGGACCGTGTATGTTCGACCAAGGGAAAAAACACCCTGTGTACTTGAAATGCTGTAGAACCCATGCAGATTGGAGGGATACGGCCTCCATTAACAAAACAAGTGCGGAACAAAAGACAAAACCAGCTTTGTTTGTATTGTGGGAAACCAGGACATTTCCTGAAGGACTGTCCACTAAAACCCTCAAGAAGAACAGTCGGACCACATAGAAGGATGAAGCTAAGGAATCGGAAAACTACCAAGCTCGACAAACGTAGAGGTCAGTTTGTCGAGTGAGAAGAAAGAGTTGCTGACCTCGCACTTTGCAATACCAGTGATCTTAATTAACCACCAACAGTCGTCAAGAATGCATGCCGTTGAAGCATACATCGATAGCGGAGCAGTTGGAAATTATATTGATCAAGAACTGGCAGCAGAGATGGGGCTTCCTTTGTGTTCTAAGCCAACTATGGACAAGGTAACCACCGTGGATGGGACAGAAATCGCTTCCGGACCAGTAACCCAGCGCACAGTCAGGGTAACCTTGCTGTGCCAGGACAGACATCGGGAGTCTATTTCATTCGATCTCATCAAGGCACCTCAGTTCAGGCTAATACTAGGGATGCCATGGTTGGTTGCTCACAACCCTTTGATAGACTGGCGGGCACGAAAATTGACCTTCCCCGGTGACTGCTCCCCTGCTTGCTATTAACAAGAGGAGAAACCTGACGTCTGTATCCCCATGACTCCCTGAGCGACAGTATCAACCCTGGGAGCAACTAATACCTTGCCAAGTGAATACCATGATTTCCAGGATGTTTTCGAAAGGACCAAGCCAATACATTGCCGCCGCACAGGCCCTATTGTTAGGCAGAAACCTGTGCAGTTCCCTTAGGGACCACTGCAAAAGATTTAAGACTACAGGTGTTTGGCAGTAAACCCACTTGGTAGCAGTCTGTACCACACAGATTCACTTGGTAGCTGTGGCTGAGCAGTCAGACTTCCCTCAAGAAGAGTTAGGCAGTATACAGAGCATACAAAATAGGTACAGAAATACAGTAGTACAAGCAAACACTGACCTTGGGTGTAAAAGTATATAATTATTTATTTAACACACACTTATAAAACACACTAGCACTAAATTGGTAAGATAAGTTCAAAACACAATCACTATCATCATATGTACATCCCTGATGACTAGTTGGACAAGTCTTAGTTAACACCACTTATTTCCAGACAGAGGTGAGCGCTTAACGTTCTATGGCACTCCAACAAGTTAAATAAAAAGGGAGGGAAAAGCAGAATTATGGAAGCCTACACACTAAACACTTTTTAAAGAACTACAGCAAGTTAGGAAGGCACAGTCTACTGGTGAGCAAGGAAGTTTAGGTGCCAGGCCCACTTTCAAGGGAGCCAGGCGGAAGATGCCCAAGATCAGACAGTTACACAGAGTCTTCAAAGTTTGTGGAGGTAGCTCGAAAAAGGTTTAGTTCAGTGCAGGAAAGTTAGCTAAGGTGTCCCAGGCTAACCCAGGTTCGAGAGACGAGGATTTAATACACCCCGTTCAAACGGTTGCAAGGGAAGCCAGGCGGAACACGGTACCTTAAATGGAGAGGATCCTCCAGCGGGGGCAGTTGTTCCTGGCAGCGGGTGCAAGTTGCAGCGTCGTCCAGAAGAAGAGAAGATCTCGTCGTGGAGGAAGGATGAAGGTCGTTGCACTGCCAGGGAAGAAACCAGCCGTGGAGTTCTCCGGTACAAAGGTACTACCCTTTTGGTTCGTGGTAGTGGTGAAAACGTGGTATCCCGGTTGCCGGGGTGCTTGGCACAGGCAAGGCGGCCACGAGATGCTCCAGGAAGGCGAAAAGAAGGTAGACTGGTTATCCCCACCAGTCGAAGGAAGAAGACTCTCCGCGCTGGAGATCTCCTCTGTCGTTGGGAAAAGTGGTGAGACGGTTCAGCAAGGCTCCACCGGTGGTGTCGTCGTTGCAGGCCGGCTCAGCTTCTCCCTCCTCGGATTCTTAGGTCCTTTGGCGACTTCTGAAGTTCCAGTCCCCAAAGCCCTGATTTTATGCAGCATACCCCCATTCACTCAGCTTAGCTGTCAAGCAAACATGCTAAGCGGTGAGCCGGCCGGCTCACCACTTGGACCAATCACGCAAGAGTGCGACTTGAGTTACCAAGGTAATTCAGTCCAGGGTGCCTAAACCCCCTCCCACACCCCCTGTGGTACCCAGACAGAGTGGCACCACTTTTGGAGGCTTCTGTGGAGAAGCCCGCCAAAAAGTGGAACAAAGGGCTCGACTTGGGTTGGAGTCACAGAAGAAAACACAAACGCCATTTTAGAATCGAGTTCTGGTGAAAAATACCAACCGGTGAATTAATATTAAATAAATAAAACGGCGGTATGTTTGAGGCTATAAGAATTAAATAATTAAAGTTGGTAGCCTCGAACAATGGGAAAATCCCACAGAGATATATTTGCGGTCGAATATAAAAAGTAGTATCCACTGCCACCAGCCAAAACTCGATCAGGGGGGACGGAGACGTGCCCCCTCGAACAACAGACCCTGGGGCAATCGAATTGCCCCTACCAGTACATCCACAATATGATGGTTTGTACTGGTTCTGTTCATAATTTGGGACTAGCAAAGCCAATGGTGACTTTACATGCCCTGGGAGACAGTAGTCAGTCCCAGGGTATGGAGTCTATGTTGGGGGGGTCGCTACGACACCCCTGGGTTACGGCACGGAGGGTGCTGTGTAACCCACATCAAAAAAACACATGAGGCCCTATGGAGTAAAAGACCCCATAGCCCATAAAACACATGGAAAGTTAAAGGAACACCTCTAATCATGTCTAAGAGTGGGAGCAAAAGAATCTCACTCTTAGCAGGAGAGAAAAAAATAACCCCAAAAAATCCAGCAAAGCTGCTGGGGGACTCACTAGGTTTGGGAAATTAGCCTTACAGAGAATTCTCCCTAACACCTATGAGTGTCAGATCGACCTTGTTCCTGGTGCACAAATCCCTTGCGGCAGGATCTACGCTCTCACAGAACCAGAAAACCTTCATTTGAAATCCTATTTAGACCAGTACCCTGCAAATGGATTTATCCGTCCTTCGAAGTCCCCCGCAGCCAGTCCTTTATTCTTCGTACCGAAAAAGGAAGGAGACTTGAGAACCTGTATTGACTACCGCGCATTGAACCAGATCACAGTGAAGAACCGCTACCCCTTGGCACTTATCCCTGAGATGCTAGACCAATTTAAAGATGCCCAGATTTATACCAAATTGGACCTTCGAGGAGCGTACCACTTGGTCCGAGTCAGAAAAGGAGATGAATGGAAAACCGCCTTCCGTACTAAGTACGGCTTGTTTGAATATCAAGTCATGCCCTTTGGGTTATGCAACGCTCCTGAGGCTTTCCAGTATTTCATGAATGACGTTTTAAGGGAGTTAATTGATGTGTGCGCCTTAGTGTACATGGATGACATCTTTGTATACTCAGCCTCGGAACAAGATCATGTCAGGCACTTTCGTTCAGTCCTCACCAAGCTCCGTCAACATCGCTTGTTTGCAAAGCTTGAAAAATGTTTTTTCACGTCACCGAAGTAGAACTTCTTGGTTTTATCCTTACTCCAGGAGGCATCAGAATGGACGTGCACAAGGTAAATGCCATTCTGAAATGGCCTTCACCGACGTCTCTGAAAGGGGTACAAAGCATGCTGGGCTTTGCGAACTTCTACTGCCGGTTCATCCCAGACTTCTCTCAGGTTGTGCACCCAATCACAGTACTATTACGAAAGAACAAAAAGTTTGCTTGGACCGAAGAAGCAGAAGAAGCCCTTCAGGAACTTAAAAGAAGGCTTACCTCCGCTCCAATCCTGCGACATCCTCGTCCAGACCTCCCTTATGTCGTTGAAACTGATGCGTCCAGTCTCACAATGGGGGCTGGCCTTTCACAGAGAGACGCGGAAACCGGCCAGCTACATCGTGTGGCCTTCTGGTCGAAAAGGTTCTGACCTCCAGAGATTAATTATGCCATCACGGACAAGGAACTCCTGGCTATCAAATCTGCCTTTAAAGCCTGGAGGCACTACCTTCTGGGGGCCAGACACACCATTACAGTCATCACAGACCACCGAAACCTGCAATATCTCAAAACAGCCAAGGCCCAGTCCTCACGCCAATTGCGGTGGGCCCTTTTCTTCGCTGAATAGGATTATGTAATCACATTTCGACCAGGAGTCAGAAACGGTAAGGCGGATGCCTTATCTCGCATTGGCATAGATGAAATAGTATATACAACTCTAGACCCAGTACCTATTATACCTGAAGACAAACTCTTGGGTATCACGACAGCCTTAACACAAGCAGAACTACGAAAAGAAATCCAACGGACAATGAATCCTGATGCCTACCTCGCATGGCAAACTCAAGGAGAACAATATACCATCAAGGACCATCTACCCTTTTTTAGGGATCGCCTATATGTACCCAAGTAGGAATTACAACAGCATATTATTTCAAACTATCTCGATTCATTGATCGAAGGGCATCCTGGGATCGCCAAAACCCTAGCTAAGGTGAAAGAGAACTTTTGGTGGCCTACGTGGCATAAGGATATCATTCAGTATAGTCAGTCCTGCGGCGTCTGCGCACAAAATAAATCACAGAAACAAAAACCATCTGGTCTCCTACAACCATTGGACATTCCTCCAGTTCCATGGCACACTCTTTCCCTTGACTTCATCACTGATCTACCTCCAAGCCAAGGGTTCAACACCATCCTTGTAGTTGTGGACTTATTCTCGAAGATGGCCCATTTTATTCCTCTCAAAGGCCTCCCCGACGCAGCCACTTTAGCAAAGTGTTCCTGGAGGGCGTGGTTAAGCTACATGGCTTCCTTTCGGTTCTGGTCTCTGATCGAGGCAGCCAGTTTGTTTCAAACTTCTGGAAAAAATGTTGTGCAATGGCGCAGATCGACGTTCGGCTATCTACCAGTCACCATCCCCAAACGGACGGCCAAACCGAGAGAACCAATCTGACACACGAGCAATATTTATGGTGCATGCTTCACCACGAACAAAGGAATTGGAAAAACCTACTATGGATATCCGAATATTCATATAACAATTCTTTGCATTCAAGCACGGGACAAACGCCCTTCTATACCCTTTAGTGCAGACATCCACGTACCTCAGAACTAGACCTTCCAGCCAGCTTGGAAATGCCAGCGGTAAAGACTCTACACACAGCCATTAGTCAGGCTTTCAAAAGGGCAAAAGAACACCTTATTCATGCCAAAGAAAAACCAAAGAGATTCGCCGACCAACACCGGAAAAAGGCCCCTGATTATCAAGTAGGAGACAAAGTTTGGTTAGCCGCTAAATTCGTACCCATCAAGGGAACCCGGACCTTTCATCCCAGATTCTTAGGACCCTATACCATTAAGGCAATTATCAACCCAGCAGCCGTGAAACTGGATTTACCACCTAATCTACACATCCACACGGTATTCCATGCGTCTCTCCAGAAACCAATGCAACCCGGCACACGGATTGGGACACCACCTAAGCCCATACTTGTTGACGGAGAACCAGAATTCGAAGTCAAAGATATCTTGGACTCTAAATACTCTAGGAACAAGCTATATTATCTCGTCGTTTGGAAAGGATTTGGACCACAAGATAGATCCTGGGAGCCCAGTGAGAATATCCACGCACCACGTCTAATCAGCAAATTCCATCGGAACTTGCAACGAAACCTGGGCCAGACAGAAGGAACACCATGGGAGGGGCCTTAGGGGGGAGTGCTGTCACGAACGTTGCCCCAAAACCCTCTCTGGCAAACCCATTGGCCAGGTGGAGTCAGAACTCTGGCCTCTAGATCCTGGCATCCTCTTCAAAAGACCTCATGGGGCCAGTCTTGGCGCCTATGGTACCAGGCTCATACATCAAGAAAAACAATATGCTTGGGAACTACTTTATTGTATTGTTAGCCAACATGGAGGCATCCACATAGCTTGGTTCCTAAGAACCAAGCTATGCGGTCTAGTGTTGTGGTTGTGGTAGCCTAGGGACTATTTTACCTGGACTATTTTGTTGGGGCTATTTAAATCACACCCGAGCAAGACAACAAGCTTCGCGTTACTTTGCAGCTTGCAACGTGACACTCACCGTGTCCAGCTATTCCCTCGAACCTCGGGGAAGCAGAACCTGCAAGGAGACAAAAAGACATCATTAGCAGCAGCATCTTACCTGCAGTCGTCATCTTTAAACACTAGCAGCTACTGAGAACAGCTTCCTCGAATCGGCACGCCCCCCGGACAGAACTGTAACGCTCACCTGGTTCCCTCGGAGGCGCGGGTCTTGGCTGGGCGATGCAACCGTCTTCAGTGTCAGGCGTAGGATACGTTTGGCTCCCGGATTCGGCCCCTTTCTCACCGAAAGTTTAACCTGAAGGGTGAGGTGTCTGCAAGTGGAAAATCAAGGTATTAGTGCCTGGAAGATTGGGAGAAGTTCCAAGACCCTTTCTCCCTCTCCCCTCTCTCCCCGTGGTACTCGGTCGATGGTTGTGCTCACCTTAAATAGGTAAATGCTAGGCTCTCCATCCTGCGTCTCAGGCAGGGGCGCTGAGTCCAGTTACTTCACTGGATATGAGTTCAGCCTCTTAATTGCAGAGGGTAAGTTGAGAGCGATGCCGCCGTGTGCTGCACGAGCGTGACTTGTAAGTATAAAAGTTCCCTTTAGGTTGCTCTCTTCAAATGTCTTATCTCCTTAATGTCTGTCTTTTCCCTTTCAGATGCTGTCGGTGCCGAAGAAGATGCTCCCCACAGGTTCGTGGCAGAGAGCGTAACAAGATGATGGGCATACGAAAGCACGTAAGTAGAAAGGCTGCTCTAGGGCTGTAGAATGCACCTTAATGTCTCTTTTGTCTTTACAGGTGCCGGAATGCAGCGCGAGCAGAGTTGGAGCGAGCATAACACAAGTAAGCAGTTTTGTAACTAAGCGTTACTAACCAATGTTCTTTGTCTTTGCAGGCCCGATGCCGTACGAGATATGCAGAAAAAACGCCTTGAATGCTGCCGATGGATCGGGTAAGTTGAACCGCCAACTCTGCCTTTGCCTAACCTGTGCCTTTTGTTTTGCAGGAGCTGCTGAAGACTGAGGATAGGTTCCCAGCAGGTAATTTTCGTATTCACAGGATCCGGAACTGAAGATTCACTGGAGCTGACACGGTGAGCGTCCTGCTGCAGATGCAGAATAACGCGAAGCACCTTGCATCAATCGGGCGTGGTTTAAATAGTCCATAGGAGTGCTTAGGTGTCTTCTTCCACAGCCTCGCCCAGACAAAAGAGTTCCTGCTTCCAGAAGAGGTCCAGCATCAATGATCCAGGGAGTGGTGCCTGCCCCACCCAGAAGGAAAAGTAGTCCCTGCCAACCTGAAAGAGGAAGATAGAGGCAACATTAAAGAAAGCAGTAGAGACATTTACAAATTACAAACTGCTCATAAGGCTTACCTGGCTGGTCGCTTCTCGGCTGGCACCACTCCGGACATTCCAATCGCGCCCAAAGAACACCGTGACCTACAAGGAAGGAAAACACAGGTTAGCAAAGGCAATACTTCGCAGCGCTGCGCATAGCGCTTACTTACCGCATCATAGCGCTCTTAATGCGCCATCATTTACCAGCGGGGCTCAACCAAGCCAGTTCGCCGCGCTGAAGCTCTGCATACCTAAGGGAGAAAAAGGAACAAGTTACTTACCTGTAACTGTTGTTCTCCAGCATGGGTCTGGCATGGATTCACATGCTCATGAATATTCCCCGTCAGGCCGGGAATCCTCGGTAAAGAAAAAAATCAGTATCAGTTTTGTTTCTGATCTGTCTTTCTTAGTAGTAACCAATCATTGGTCTCTGGGTCATACTGCCCCCCCAGCCAATGACTGCCCTCTCCCTTAGCCCCGCCTCAGGCAGCCATCCTCAGATTTGGTAGCACGTAAAGTGGCAGTATGACAAAGTGAAGAGCCGCAGAGGGGTAGGAGGGAGGGTTCACATGTGAATCCATGCCAGACCCATGCTGGAGAACAACAGTTACAGGTAAGTAACTTGTTCCTTCTCCAGCATGGGGTCTGGTATGCATTCACATGCTCATGAATATAAGAATACATAGCAGTACACACATGCACAACCACGGGAGGTGGCAAAGGCTCAATATAAAGCATTACATCAAAACTCAACATTAAGCATGTCTTACCTCCTCACCAGGTTCACCTTAAGCGAACAGGTTGCGCAGCAATGCTTGGCCGACCCTGGACTCCTCCCTGGAATCCCGGTCGATGCAGTAGAATCTCGTGAAGGTGTGCATCGACCTCCACGTAGCAGCCCTGGATATGTCCAGCAGGGGCACACCAGACAAGAACGCCGTGGTAGCAGCGACCGCTCTGGTCGAATGGGCTCTCGGACGGCCGGGCAACGGTCGGTTTGCCAACCGATGACCGTGCATGATGCAGCGGGAGAGCCATCTGGAAATGGAAGCCTTCGAGAGAGCCTTCCCTTGGTTCACAGGACCAAAGTTCACAAACAGCTCTGATGTCCTCCGAAAACTCTTGTTCGATCCACGTAGAACTTCAGCGCTCTAGCTACATCTAGCGAGTGCAAAGTCCTCTCGGCCGGCGACAAAGGCGACGGGAAAAAGACTGGTAACACCAAGGGCTCGTTGAGATGGAAGTCCGACGGCACCTCTGGCATGAAGGAGGGGTGCGTCCTCAGCACTACCCTTGTATCGTGAAAGGTCAGGTATGGAGGCTTGCAGGATAGTGCCTGGATCTCTCCCAGGCGTCGTGCAGAGGTGATGGCCACCAGGAATGCTGTTTTCCAGAACAGAAACTTCAACGGGGCTGAATGCAATGGCTCGAATGGCGGGCCCATGAGCCTGGTCAGCACCACGTTGCGCTCCCACGCCGGGGCTGGCGCCTTCACCTGCGGGAATGATCGAAACAGTCCCTTCATAAATTCCTTAATCAGGCGATGAGACCACAGGGATGACCGCCCTGTAGTCCGGATGTATCTGGAAATCGCTGCCAGGTGTATCTTGATTGAAACATGAGATAGTCCAGCTTTGGCTAGCGACAGAAGCTACAGCAATACTTGAGGGGCCGTAATCCGCAGAGGGTTAATCTTCTGTGCACGGCACCAGATAGAGAACCTCTTCCACTTATGTCCGTAGCACTTGAGAGTTGAGGACGCCCTAGTCTTCGCAAGAACCTCTCTGCAGTCGGCCGGGATATCGTATAACGTGCAACGAGGATCATTCTGCACCGGGACCTCCTGAGCTGGTTGATGAGTCGGAGCAGCAACTGCAATATAGGAAACGCATATAGGAATAGGACGTCCCAGGGGAACGAGAAAGCATCACCCATGCCCCTCGGTTGAGGAAACCTGCTGGCGAACCTCTGGCACTTGGAGTTCGTCGCCGTCGCGAACAGGTCGATCTGGGGTTTGCCCCATCGCTGAAAAAGTCGGTCCACTTGATCCTGGCGTAGTTCCCACTCGTGGCATGAGTGCAGCTCTCTGCTGAGTGAGTCGGCGATGGTGTTTTTTATCCCTGCCAGATGAAACGGCACCAGAAACATCCCTTGAGCAACGGCACAATGCCACAGGTCCTGGGCTTCCTTGGATAGGGTCGGGGATCTGGTTCCGCCCTGCTTCTGGATGTAGAACATCGTGGTGGTGTTGTCGGTGAAGATCCTCACCACCTTGCCCTTGAGGGACAGGAGAAAGGACCTGAGGGCCCAGAACACTGCCCAGAGCTCCAGGATGTTGATGTGGAGCGGCTTCTCCTCCGTGAGCCAAAGGCCTCTTGCGTGAAGCTCTCCGGTGTGCGCTCCCCACCCCTCCAGGGAGGCATCTGTCATCACCATCGCCTGGTGGGCCGGGGTCTGAAAGTCTGTCCCCGCCGCTAGATGAGCGTGGGTGCCCCACCACCAGATCGCTCGTCAGAAGGTCTCGTTGAGAGGGATCCTGTCCTCGAAGCTGCCCGTCGCTTGAATCCAGCGGGTGTAGAGGAACTCCTGTAGAGGGCGCATCCGAAGCCTGCACAGGCACACAAGATAAATGCAAGAGGACATCATCTCGAAGAGGGACTTGATGGACCTCACTCTGGCCACGTCCGTGGCCAGCAGACGCTGCACTTTGCCTAGGATGGCCTTTGTCCTTTCCTCCGACAGCGAGGCCAGACGCGCCACTGTGTCGAGCTTGGCTCCCAGAAACAGTGCAACTTGAGAGGGGACTAGGTGGGACTTGGGGAAGTTGGAGAACCCCAGGTCCGTGAGCAGCTGGATGGTCTTCGCTGTGTTCTACGGCAAGCTCCCTTGTCCTTGCGCGGATGAGCCAATCATCCAGGTAGGGGTAGACGTGGATCCCTGCAGACTCAGCCATGCCGCCACTGGAGCGAGGCACTTGGTGAAAACCCTGGGTGCCGACTTCAATCTGAACAGGAGGGCCTTGAACTGGTAGTGCCGCCCTTGGACCACGAACCTGAGAAACATCTGGTGTCCTTTTAGAATGGGAATGTGAAAGTATGCATCCTCCAAATCCAACGACGACAGGAAATCGCCCTCCTCCAGCTGTCCCAGCACGTGCTGGAAGGTGACCATCCGGAACTTCTGCGCCTTGATGTACTTGTTCAGTCGTCGCAGGTCTAGGATGGGTCGCCACCCTCCTGTCTTCTTTTTCACGAGGAAGTACCTTGAGTATACTCCGGAGCCCCGGAGCCTCTATGGGACGAGCTCGATGGCACCTTTCTTGAGCATCGCCCTTACCTCCAACAGTAGTTGAGGGACGTGGTTTTCTTTCCTGGCCACGGGAGGAATGCAGGGGCACTTTTTTAGAAATGCGAGGGCGTGCCCCTGGGCCAGGGCGTCCAGCACCCAACAGTCGGTGGAGATGGACTCACACACGCTGACGAACTTCGCCAGCCGGCCTCCCACCAGGGTGCTTCGGTGGGGGCCGACGCCACGGTCGGATCAATCTTGCTTGGAGGATGCCTTGCCCTCCCTGGCGACGACGGCAGGATCCACCCGACTTGCCTCGTCCTCTATAGGCTTCCTGCGACAAGGAGCGGGCCGCTTGGGGGTACGCAGAGGAGCCACCGCCAAATCCCTTGGAGGCACCCTGCTTGCCTCCAGAGCTCCGAAAGGACGGCCTTCGTTGCTGGAGAACTCCTAGGGCCTTAGCTGTCTCCATGTCCGCCTTGATGGCTTGGAGGGACTCATCCACTGTTTTCCCAAACAGGTTGTTCCTGTCGAACGGCATGTCCAAAACCTTGGCTTGAAAGTCCTGGTGATAATCCATTGCATTGGGCCACCCTCGTCGTCTGAGGCAAACGCTGTTGCCTAGCTGGCGGAAACCGGTGTCGGCAATGTCCGTTGCCACCGTTATGCCGTGGTCCGACGCCACCTCACCTTCCTGCAAGATCTCCAGGGCCTCAGCCCTCTTGTCGTCCGGTAGGAAGTCCAACAGGGGGGCAATCTTGTACGATAACTCCCTGTCGTAGTGGGCCACGATCACGAGGGCGTTGGCCGCCTTAATCGTTGTTGCCGCCAGGATAACTCATCGTCCCATTGCATCCAGCTTCTTTCCTTCGCTGTCCGCCGGGGAAGTTGACGTTGAGGATGATGCCCCTCCAGCTTTCTTCTTGGCCGCCGCTGAGACGACCGAGTCAGGGGTCGGTTGCACCCTAAGGCACAAAGGTGCCGCGTCGGGGACCCGGTACTTCTTCTCGTACCGATTCCTCTTGGCAGGAGTCGTAGACGGGTTCTTGAGAAGGGTGAGACCCTCGTCCCAGATGTCATCCAGCAGAGACACAGCGAGGACTGTCTTCCTCTTGGCCTCGCGCCGTTGGTAAAGGAAACCTTCGTCCTTTCTCTATGGGGCAGAGCTGAAAAAGCTCAGAGCCCTCGCGATCATAGCATGAAAAGACCCAATCTCGTCGGACGGGGAGGCCCGGGCTGGAGGTGTTAGGCAGAAACCTGTGCAGTTCCCTTAGGGACCACTGCAAAAGATTTAAGACTACAGGTGTTAGCAGTAAACCCACTTGGTAGCAGTCTGCACCACCCAGATTTACCTGGTAGCTGTGGCTGAGCAGTCAGACTTCCCTCAAGAAGAGTTAGGCAGTATGCAAAGTATACTCAATAGGCACTCAGATACAATAATACAAGCAAACACTGACCAGAGCTTTGGTATCAAAGTATATCATTATTTATTTATAAACACACAGTTGAAACACTCCAGCACTCTTATTGTAAAATATTCTAAACATAGTTACTATTATGATATATACACCCCTTTTTCCCTTATTAGAAAATCACAGTAAGACACCACTTATTTTCATACAGAGGTGAGCGCTTAACTAGATTGCACTCTACTAAGGTTGTGAAAAAGGGAGGGAAAAAGACAGAATATGCAGGGTTACACCACTCTACGATTCAGGAACACTATTAGCAAGGCAGAGAGCAAAAAGTCACTGGTGAGCCAAAGTCCATAGGCTGGACCCACTCTTAGAGAGAGCAGAGCACAAATGCGCCCAAGATCACACAGTTACACTAGGCTTAGAAAGTCTTGCAGAGGGTTCAGAAAAGAGTTTAGAGAGGCTTAGAAAAGTTTAGCCAAGGTGTCCCAGGCTAACCCAGGTTCGAAAGCCGGGGGCTAAATCTACCCCGTACAGTCGGTTGCAAGGGAAGCCAGGCGGGACACGGTACCTTAAGTGGGAAGGATCCTCCAGCGGTGGCAGTTGTTCCTGGTAGTGGTTGCAAGTTGCGTCGTCGTCCAGGGGAAGAGAAGATCTCGACGTGGAGGAAAGATGCAGGTCGTTGCACTACCAGGGCAGAAACCAGCCGCAGAGTTTTCCGGTAAAAGGTGGTGCCTTTATCTCGCGGTAAAACGTGGTATCCCGGTTGCCGGGGTGCTTAGCACGGGCAAGGCAGTCACGAAATACGTCGGCAAAGCGAAAAGACGGTGAAACTGGTTATCCCCACCAGTCAAAGGAAGAAGACTCTCCGGCGGGAGATCTCCTCTGTCGTTGGGAAAAGTGGTGAGACGGTCCAGCAGGGCTCCACCGGTCGTGGTGTCGTGGCAGGTCGGCTCAGCTTCTCCCTCATCGGATTCTTAGGTCCTGTGGCGACTTCTGAAGTTCCAGTCCCCAAAGCCCTGCTTTTATGCAGCAAACCCCCATTCCCTCAGCCTAGCTGTCACTCAAACATGCTAAGTGGTGAGCCGGCCGGCTCACCACTTGGGCCAATCAGGACGGAGTGCGATTTGAGTTGCCTAGACAACTCAGTCCAGGGTGCCTAAATTCCCCTCCACCCCTCCTAAGTACCCGATAGTGGCACCACTTTGGAGGGCTTCTGTGGAGAAGCCCGCCAAAAAGTGGAACAAAGGGCTTGACTTGGTTTGGAGTTACAGAAGAAAACACAAACGCCATTTTAGAATCAAGTTTTGGCAAAAAATACCAACCGGAGAATTAATATTAATTAAATAAACCGGCGGTATGTTCGAGGCTACCTTAAATAATTAAATAAAGATAGTAGCCTCGAACAATGGGAAATCCCATAGGAAAATATTTGCGGTTGAATATAAAAAGTAGTATCCATTGCCACCAGCCAAAACTATCGGGGGGGCGGAGACGTGCCCCCTCGACTAACAGAGCCTGGGGCAATCGAATTGCCCCAGCCAGTACGTCCACAATATGATGGTTTGTACTGGTTCTGTTCAGAATTTAAGACTAGTAAAGTCAATGGTGACTTTACATGCCCTGGGAGACAGTAGTCAGTCCCAGGGTATGGAGTCTATACTGGGGGGTCACTATGACACCCCTGTGTTACTGTACTGAGGGTGCTGTGTAACACACATCACAAAAACACATGAAGTCCTATGGGGTAAAAGACCCCATAGCCCATTAAACACATCTAGATTCAAAGAAACAACACTAAAAACATGTCCAAGAGTGAGGGTAAAAGAGTCTCACTCTTGGCAGGAGAAAAAAAATAAACCCCTGAAATCCAGCAAAGCTGCTGGGGGACTCACTAGGTTAGGAAATTCAGCCTAAACAGAGAATTCTCCCTAACAGGAGGCGATGGGAGCTGCTTCCTGTCGCCGCCGCCGTCGTGGCCGTGTCCGTTCCCGTGTCATCCCCAGGTACGGGGACGTGGGCAAAGGCTGAGCAGGCCGCGAGGGCTGAAAAGGCAGGGCTGGATGGGTCCGTCTTCTCATGTTTGGGGGACTTCCTGACAGGCCTGGCTCTGGCACCTCCGTCGGGCCTGGCTCCGGCTCCTCCGTCGGTGGTAGGGGCAATCTCGTCCTTATCTCCGAACATAAGGATTGTATTGCCAACAAAATGGCCACCGAGTAGTCCTGCGGCTCCGGAAGCGACGGGTGCGACGGTTGACTAGGAACCTCGCCGGCGCCGCTCTCGTTGTCCCCTTCGTCGGGATCCCTCCCGTGGGACCGGGCCTCTTCGACACCCTCGTCGAGGCCCTCCAAGACTTCAACCAGTTCCTCCTCGGAGGCTGTGTCCGTGTCCACAATGGCCACCGGCTCCCCCCCTCTTTTTCCGCCGCGGTCTTCACGGGGGTCTTCTTGATAGGCCTGAAAGAGGCTTCCTTCCATGGTGGCAAGGAAACTATGGGCCCCTAGGTCACCTACACTGGTGTAGCCTCCTCAGGCTGCGTCAGGGCCGCCACGACTTCCTCGATAGCGGCCTTGGCTGGGTGAATCAAGGCCTTCACCGCCTTCTGCGGGCCTGTGGCCTTCACCTTGGTGGGGGGGGGGGGTCACCGCCTCGGTCCCCCTTGGCTGGATCCTTCGAGATCGACCGGGGCGTCTCCAGAAGCTTCGCCGGGTTCTCGGCCTTCCTCTTCCCTGAGCCAGAGCATTGGCTCGTGGTTGATGGCGCTGTAGAGGATGCGGTGCTTTGCCTTCTGTTGGGCCCCCGTCGCCGGGGCGCCCTCACAGGACTTAGAAGACCGCTCAGACGACGACTTCTTCTCACCTGACGGGCTCTTTCCTTCCAGCCAGTTGTAGAGACGAAGGTGTCGGTCCTTGATGGTCCATTCCGACATGTTCCCGCAAAACGCACAGTCCTTCTCCACGTGCGTTTTGTCCTCATGAAGGCAGTAGAGACATTTCGAGTGCTCGTCCTCCTTGAACACCTTCTGCAGCTGGCATCCAGGGCAAACCCTGAACAGCTTTCCGGGCGTCTAGCTTCCTTTCTCCTGGGCCATGTAGGCCGCAGAAACTTCTGGACTCCTCTTAGAAGCGTAACTCGATGAAAACTTCACCCTTGAGGGGCGTAGAAAATCCTAAACGGGTCCCCGTTGATCCAATGTAGATACAGTGGAGTTTGAGGCTCTATTTGACCGAAAAATGAGAAAATCTCTTTGAAAAAGCGCGAAAACGCAGCAAGAAAGCTCGAGAGCTAAACACGAGGACTCCCAACACTTGAGCGTGCAGTAAAGAGCTGAGGATGGCTGCCAGAGGCGGGGCTTAGGGAGAGGGCAGTCATTGGCTGGGGGCAGTATGACCCAGAGACCAGTGATTGGTTACTATTAAGAAAGACAGATCAGAAACAAAACTGATACTGATTTTTTCTTTACCGAGGATTCCCAGCCCGATGACGGGGAATATTCATGAGCATGTGAATCCATGCTAGACCCAATGCTGGAGAAAAGAGACATTTTTAAACAAAGAAAGGCTTGCAGGATAGCAACAAAACTAAAGAACAGCAATAAGACCTACGTGAACAATATAAAACGGGACGGCGTCAGTGAAGTGACTGGACCACACTCGCCCAAGAAAGACAACGCGCCCCTACAAAGAAGGCAGGACGGAGAGCATGACTAATTCTACCACAATGTGAGGAGAGGGCGCCAGAGGGACTGGAATCATACGGGGGAGGAGGGAGGATACCTACCCCAGTCGGTCAATCTTGAACACAGTCCTCCTGTATTTTCAGGCAGAACCTTTCCCGCAGACCACATCAGGGCAAAGCTGAGAAGCATACCAGCGAGTAACCCGGCTGGGTGGCGTCCCTGTGGATACCAGGTGAGCGTAACAAAGTCGCCGGAGTAATATGCATTGGACTGATTGTCAAAAACATTTCCACCATTCTTATTGTTTCGTTGTTGATTCCGATTGCCCTGATTTTCCTGAAATTGTGGCGCCTTTTGATTTCTATTCTGTCCTAGTATTCCCGGACGACCTCTATACTGTCTTCTGTATATGTGGGCACTGTGCTCGCCAATGGCCTTCTTGTCCACAATAGGCACATTGATTAATCCCTATTGGACCCCCTTGCATATTGGACATTAATGCAAATTAGACTCTAGACTGTAGATTCCCACCACCTCTATTATTGTTCGCTATTTGCTGTAACAATACTCTTGTTTTCAAATTCCCTTCATCTCTTAGTTGCTTATCCTTTTCTGAATTTACTCTGTTATCATAATATTGGGCCATATGCAATACTTCACTTTGTGTTTTTGCTTGCCATGCACTTTCAGATGTCATTATTAAACTTTGAATTTTCGGTAACAACCGTTGCAAACTTAAAAAATCTCTTCCCGGGTTCGGTACTTGGATCTTGGCCACTAAAATCTGCAAATACCTCTTCAAACCGATTAAAATAATCTGTTGCTCCTTCCTCTTTGCCCTGTAAACAAGCAGTCAATTTATCCCAAACTATTCTTTTTTCGGGCACTAAAATTTTCAATTTCTCTACTATCCACAATGGTAAAGCCAACATTACTTGCGGTGGTTTTTCTCCAGCCTTTCTCTCACTATCAATTTTAATCAAATTCTCCAATGTATCGCCTAACATCGGCGCGTCATTTATATTTCTGATCTGTTTCCATATGTCTACTGGAAGAATCACGGGAAACAGTAAATCAATGTCAATCAATGTAAAAAACAGATGAATTTAAAACAGATTCAATTTCCTTATAGAATCCTGCCGGGTTTTTCCTAATATCAGGGATCGTCTGCTTTATAGTATTTACCACTTGCCTAGAGAAAGGGACATGTACTAACTGTGCGATATAATGAGCTTCTATCTTTCGCGCTGGAGTTGCTCCATCTGCAGCAATCTCTACTTTTGGGACAAATGTGGGAGGCACCTCCCTCATGGGTAATTGCAAACTAGGCGATTCCACATTTCTTTATTAAGCAACAAAGCTAAATCAAGTGAAAAAGCCATCGTTCCAGTTTCAGACGAAAATGCTCTTTAATATATTGTCATTAAATCAGCGGGACAACATATCTTATTCTTCATACATTCATCCTGTAGGTACTCCACCATAATTTGTAATACCTTTCTCTGCATTTCTAAGGTATACTGACTAAACTTATGTACTTCAATCCATCTAAGTGCATTTCGCGTACAAATTTACATCTCTTCATTAACAGGGTTCAACGGCGGTAAAAACCGTTGAACGTACAACATATGACGTTTATCTTTTTTCAATAATTCTTTATGCAATCGATCAAGTTCTCGCTTAAACACAAATATTCAGCCTATGTGTTCTCGTACTTTCGCCGCATTATATCGCAAATTCGAAACAACCAAATCACGCAACTCTTGCGGTACCACTGTATCGGTCAAATCACTCCATATTTTCACAAGATAATTCCCCATGCATTCTAACAATAACTGCTGTTCACCAAGGCCTCTATGATCAGATATGGAACTTTGCACAGCCACTTCATTGTCATCATCAATATATGTTTCGGCCCATTCTTTCAGTTCTTCTTTCCTTCCTTTGCTAATCATACTACAAGTTTGTCTAATACTTCCTTGCACAGGACCCATCTCTGTAAAACTGCATGCTAAAGCGGCTAACTCATGCTCTGAAGTTGGTGGAGGAAATTATGTCACAGGCACAGGGGGAGAGGAACTGCTTACGATAGGGGCAGATGGAATAACAGGAATAGGAGGTACATATGGAGGAGGTGCAACTGGGTCAGTACTTTGATGTTAATTTCTTCGCTCATTTATTATTTTGTTTATTAGTTCATCTGATGTATGCAAATCTTGCGATGGATATATTTTCTGTACATCTAATTGGAAAGCCCTGTCCATGTTCCGAATGGCTTCTGTCTGCTGATGCTGGTCATGCTCTAGCGCTTTCTCGACAGGTTTTATTTCTGCGCGCGTGTTTCTCCCTATTTCTCAAACGGAGATTAGCTTCCTTCTTCCAGTCCCTTACGTCGTTGAATGCTGCAGGTCGGGCCTTTTTGCGTAGCAATACTGATTCCAGGTGTTCTATACGTGCTAATTCAAAGTTCCCATTATTCGGCCACTGAAGATCTGATACACGTCTGGTCTGCCTATACCAAATCGCATTAAACACTATTGCCCCAATACCATACTTGATATACATTTCATGTGCCGGCGATCCTTCGGGTGGCGCGACCTGCCTAGTTTCCAAAGATTGTCTACCGCAGTGAAAAAAACTCACTAAACAGGAAGACAATTTCCCAGGCATGGTTAATTCTTACCCTTTTCTTACCCTGGGCATTTGGACTTGCAAGTGCAACTTTCTACCAATATCAGGACATTTAAGAATCGGGGCACGACTCACCTGATCAACCAATTCGTCACTCAGGACGCAATTCGCCCGTATACAGACTCAACCAGGAATCGTCGTGACTGCGTGTCTGGCTCAATCTGCCTCGTTCCCGGACCCTCGACTTGATGATCTTTGGGCGCTTCTAGGCGATCAGGGATCGGCTGTGTATAGATCTGCAGGAGTCTCTCATCACTTCTACAGGGGCGCCCCAAACACCTTCCGATCCCGGTTCGACGGCTTCATCCCCGACACGTTTTTGCCTTCCTTCAACTTCAACTTATACGATGGAGCATTAGTGGGAGGGTCCCTATTCGGGAACCATCTTTGCTAGGCCATAAAGACCGCATATGGAAACTAAGGCACAATAACCATATACTATAACGACACGTCAGACGCGAGGTTCGTTTTTCAAACAAGTCTGGTTTATTTCATAGTTTGTCTCAGTTGGCCGACGGGGTCTCAACGCCTCACGACGTGTGTTCCCAAACACTGAGATGCGAGAGAGCGAACAACGCTCAAGCAGCAATATATATACATTAGACATATCCTTTGGTAAGGCAATTGGACCCTCCCACAAACATATACAGGCTAGGGTTCAGTGATTGACAATTATGACAAGTCTTCATTCAGTCTAAACAGTTATTTTAGCGAAGGCAGCAGAGACAGCTTTCTGTTATGAGGAACATAGAGCTCGAGCTCGGCAAGGATATTGTGTTCTTAGCAGAGAAACATTCCTTACAACGTTATCTGTGTGTTTCGGCTCATGAGCCAAGGGTCAGATCGTTCTGAAGCAGAAAATAGCACTCTCCGCAAAGGAGAATATAATTCATGTTTAACTGCTTTTTACAACAGCGCTGGCAAGACAAACCGGCACCTGGACTACTGATTAGATGCGGCTTCTGTTCAACTTCAAGGACTTAGTTAGAGAGAAAAACAATGTATTCTGCACAGTTTGACATTCCTGTCTGTGTTAGTATTTCAGCATCCAAGCTGTGACCTCGCACTGTAAGCATAGAATATATTTGCAAAGCCTTTGACAGAAAAGAACAAAAAGCGAATGGCCGACATTTCACAAAATGGACGCCCTTTGGTTACATTGACGATTCTTGGATTGGGATATTTGTCACATGATGCGATTCACTTCTGGCCAACATATTATACTCTCTCCTTTTCCCTCGCGCGCGCACCGTGGAAAGTACGAAAAGTACTGTTTACTGGCCTGTTGTGCTGCCCCCGCTCCCAACTGTGGCCGTGGATTATTCCTTGCCTGAAGGCGTGCTGCTGCAGAAACGACGCCTGGAGGACGTCCTTAGATGCAACCCTGGTGTTGCCTGACTTCCTGATTGTGTGCAACACAAAGAAGGTGACTTTTTCTAAAGTTGGATTGATTACTGTGTAAGCGTGTAGCGCGAACGCGGTGCACAGCGTGTAGCGCGAACGCGGTACACAGCGTACCTCAAGAGTGTGTTTAACGTGGTGCATCAACGGCATTAACTGAACGCCGTTTTTTTTTCTCTCTCCTTTTCCCTCTGTTCTTTAAGGTCTCCTTCCTGGGTCCCCGCCCCTGTGTTGAACTTGGACGCCCTTCTTTGTTTCTATAAATAGACTTGTTCCCACGCACTCGCGCGCGCACTGTGGAAAGTACGAAAAGTACTGTTTACTGTTCACGGGGCGCGGGACACACAAAAGCGTCTACAACTTTACTTTACATCTGTGGATATTGTCCATTGTTTCTGGAGCTCGCTGGTAATTTAGTGTATAGTGTAAGTAACTCCTCCTCAATTAAGTGACTGACCAGGATGGTGTCTTCCGTGGGGATTTGAGCTCTAATGTTATCGTGAAAGGGCTGACCACAATTATCCAAGTGTGTTGAGGGGGGAGGATTACTTTTGGGGTGATTGAAGCCCGGTCTCATGACTTGTTTTGTGTTTGGTGCCTGAGGGACGGCAAGGTACGGAGTGAGGCCAAAACAGCTTGTGTAATTATAGTAAATACTGACCCTTGTCGGTACTTTCCACCCTTTGAAAAATAGAAATCCTCCTCCTCCCGAGTTCTTCTCCCAGTCCTTTCTACACTATAGCGATTAGCTAACCCTGAATTGTGGGTCCGGGGAGGTTGTTGTGGAGGTGAGGTGTTGGTCTATGGGAAGGGTGTCCTTGTTTTCTGCCCCCTTCCACTATGGCTACAATCCTAAGAAATGGGAAAATTTGTCTCCCGACCCCAGTCACAAAAACCCCTAATGTTGATTCATCAAACGAGGGCTATGACCTTCCTGTATTGAGTAATGGAAATGACATCATTGATAGTAAGACAGACAGTGTGATAGGATGTAAGACAGATGAACAAAGGAAGAGTATTTTGGATGTGGGACGGGAGGTGGATACAGTAAGTGACCTTTTGGGAAATGCGTCCGCAAATAATCAGAAAATAACAAACATTGTACAGGATGTGGAACTATCCCACTTGATTGCACAGGTACATGCAAGGGACAGGGGTAACGACTCAGAAGATGAGTATGATAAATTTACTCCAGTGGGTTTATCGTTTGACTCCCAAGCTCCTACTCAGACAAGTTTGAGTATTCGAGAGACTTCGCCCGACCACCAGTCTGTGGAACTTTTTAGGGAGTCAGAGGATACAAAACTGGATGTGTCAATGATGTCACAAACTGTGAAATTGGAATTAAGTAAACGTGTAATGCTATCGAGAGGACCTTCCACCCCTGTAAATGCTGCACGAAATGGTGTTGACAAGGTCCATCTCTATAACACCCTTCCGCGAATTCAGACAATGGGCCCTCATAGAATGTTTTCCTCAAATGTGAAATTCCCCCTTCCCTCAGCATCAATTTTTGCTGAGGAGGGGGTGCAAAAATGGCCTTTGGAGGAAAACATCGCTCTGCCTATAAAAGAGGGTGGAATTGGTTCAATGGGGCAAAACGAAAATTTGAGCTCTGAGCCTAGTAATCATTCTCCCCCTCCCAGGGGTTCTCTAACCAGTTCTCCAATTGTGGGGGGCAAAGATCACTTTGAGGAATCTTTGCCAGTAATTTCTAGGATACTGAATCTCCTGGATAAGGGACATGAGTTGACTCACTGGGAAATCAGAGATCTGAAACTGGTTGTATTAGACTCACAAGCAAAACTTAATCGGGTGGAAGGTTTCCTAATGGGCAAAATTGGTAATGATATACCAGGAGTGGGGCATTCTATGTTACCCTGCCATGGGACTGCTAAAACCCAAAGTTCCCAAACATGTGTTGCCTTACATTATCGATCAAGTTACTGCCTAGCAGTAACAACAGCAACTAAATCAACAATGACTGACTTCGCTTCTGTAAATAACAGCTTAGAAACATGTAACGAAGGGGAAAAACAAATCCTTACAGCAATGAAAGAACTATATCAAAACATGAATAAAGTAGAACAGGGTGTCTCCCGATTGCTCCAGTCCTCTCCCCCAAAAATAACTGGTGGCGAAGGTGAAAAAAGTGTGGTGGCTCTAAAGTCCCCGTCTGACTGTCCAGATAGTCCATCGGTCTTAACAGATTTTCTGGAAAAATCAAAAGACGGAAACAGCTCGCTTGTGGGCTCTCAAAATACAGATGACGTATTAATCCAAGATTGTGAGGGCTACTCGCTTTCAAGACGCCAAAATCGGTTGGCTAAAAGGGCAAAGAAAAGGCAGCAAAAAAAGAACCAATTCCTGGACAAGGCTCAAATAAAAACTAAAGAAAGTACAGTCGTGACAAGTGAGGTGGCACTGTCCGACCTGATACAGCTTAATGAAGAGAGTTGAATGGCCCTGCAGGTGCAAAATGTTAGCCCTGACTTAAAATCTCCTAGTCCCGTCTTGGTCAATAAAAAAATAATAAACTAAAATAAAGAAAAAAATATAAAGATCGAACAGGGGGGGAGGGGGGGAAGAGTGTAATTGGTGGAAATACAATCTCTGGACTTGAAAATAAATTTGGGATATCAATTTCAAAGGAGGAGGACAATAAAGAAGTAAAACAGCTTAAACTATCTAACTTCTATACAGTCCTCGAAAAAAGTACTTCAAGCCAAATTCTACCACAGGAGATTTTAAGTCAGGAAGAGGAAGTCCCAACGACATCCTTGGAATCTAACAGGTTGGGATTTACCTCACTACCAAGGGTTGGTAATCTGGAACCCCTAGTGACAAGGGATGTGGTCTCTTGGCTTCTGCCGGTCAAGGCTCCAGATTCAGAAACAAACTCAGCTAACATAAAAAAGAAGGAGGCCGCAGAGCTAGTTTCATTGGGGTTAAAAACTGCTTCACAACAATCTGTAGAAGCACTGAAGAAAGATAATAGTGACTTACCAACAATCATTAAGAAAATTATATTGGATCTGTTACCAGATGCATCCAAGCTTAGAACTCAGGAACAAAGGGATAGTCAAGATAAGGGAACTAGTAATTTCCATCTGGACCATGAGGAGTTCCCCCCCATTATTAACATACAAGACGAGCAGTCCCTGAAATACCATACTCAGATAACCCAATCAAGTATGGGGGAAAACTCACAAAGGGACTGGGAGAACCCATTGGAACAACCTTCTAACCCTAGAAATTCTCAAACAATTCCCTATCATGACGGGGAGGCTGGCTTGAATCAACAACTAGTCCCTCCTATTCACATTAAAGACAGTGATCTGCGTAATATGACTTGGCGTCAACCGGCACTTCCCGACTATCCAAGCATCTTGTTATACAATCTATGTGACAGCGGTGGTCCACCGTCTCTAAATAGGGCCTGTGTGTTCTCACTGTTTAATGAAATCCCAAAATTGAGATTAATTTCATCTGCCGATATCAGCTTGATTGACTTTATCCACCCTTCACGGATGGATCACGTGAGAATAGTCCAAAGGTCCCAAAACATCTTTGACCTTATAACCCAGGAGACAGAGTATTTTAATAAAATGGGGTACGACATCCTTGTCTTCAGTTATGGCTGGGATAAAGATAGGGTCTCGAAAGATCAGAAACCCACCGTGCCACCAAGACAGGAGGAGAGGCGTATGAATAAGGATGTTAACATCTCGGCAAGAGGGGGTGATGACCAAGATTGGAGATGGCTAGTGTTATCCCTGCGAGAATCAATTTCCCAAATCCAGACCTTGCAAAAGAAACTTTAGAGTTTCTGATTTTACGCAGAGTTGGAAAATTCTTTCATGGAACTCTAGGGGCTATTCAACATTAATGACCCCAAATGAAGTATGTACTAAATTTAAATCTATGGATGTAATCTGCATCCAAGAAACTTGGTTGAGTTCTCCGCTTTATTTGGATGGTTTTGAATGCCGATATCAATATGCAACAACAGGGCTCCGAGGTAGATCCTCTGGAGGCCTACTAACAGCAGTGAAAATAGCCTGTGGAACGCGTATACTGGAATCTCTAAATTTTGTAAGTGGTATCTGTAAAGACCGGTAGGGGGTGTCTGTACCTCTGCTCCCTATATGGTAGAAGAGAGGCACAGAAGACCCCAGCCAAGATTCTCTATTACGGTAGCAATGGACGAGCAATCAAGGCCTAGCTTCTCAGGAGGTGATGCAGGCTGGTTCTTAAGTACAGTGTATTCCCCAAGCCCCCACAAAGGAATGTCCACACACTGTATTACTGAAAACACAGTCTTTATATAATTAATTCAAAGGTTATGTACACTTATCACAATAACGCACCTTGTGCTCAGGAAAATCAATAATGGTAAATATCTACAATTCTAAAGTGGTACCACTAATATTAGACCTCATTAAAGTGCATCCACAAAAATGTCTCACAGATCAATAAGTGAAACCAGCAATAGAGAGAAGAGAGAAAATAAGGTGGTTGAACAATAGGCAAAATACTGGCCCCTAACACTAGACACAGTTCTGTGTGGAGATCCCCCCACCTGGGCAACCTGTAAAAGAAAGATCTAACACAAGCCCAGTCCATATGTTGTTCAATAGTCTTATTCTCTCCTACAATGTTTTTACCCCCCCCAATGTACCTGGTGGAGTCGAGTCCTTCGAAGAGGCGTCGACGGATCCTTCTTGAGCGACCCCCTTTCAAGCGGGAGTCACGGATCTTCGAGAGGCGTCGAGAAACGTCGAAGACCTCGGGGTTCGGCGACGGGGAATCGACGGCCCTTCTTGAATGCCTTCCCTTTCAAGCGGGAGGCACGGGGCGTCGAACGTCCGTCGACAAACGAGGTAGAACGATGTCGAAGAGGCGGCAGCTTCGTCCGAGCGGTGCTCGTCGGCGTCGGGGCGTCCTGCAAGGCGGAGGTGTGCGGGGCACCTCGATGACAATAGTTCTGGACCGCAAAGATTGTAGAGACGGAAGCCCAGCAAGGGCGTCGGGTCGTCCGAGTCTTTGAGGTCGTTGGGTGGCGGGAAACCCACCGGCAGGTTTCTCCTCGGCGCGTTGGTCGTCCTCGACTTTCTCCGGCAGGATAAGCGGTCGACGATGCGGTCGAGGGAGTCCTTCGATTGAATGTTCTTAGGCAAAGGAGCGGACGGCTCCGGTCGTCGGCGGCACGGCGTCAAGTGGTTCCCACGGCTGGGCAACACAACTTCGGCGGGCCTCCAGCGGTTACACAAACCTGCGAACCCTGGTCGACGGCAATGGACTTCGACGGCGTCGATGTCCGGGTGCTTCACTTCGATCTCCTAGGCGGTCCCGTCTCGGGTCGGCAGCCTTTCGAGGGTCTGACTTCCAGGGCGCTTCGGCGAAGATGTAGCGGTGCTCGATGATCCCTCGGAGCACGGGAAGAGGGCGCCTTACCAGGTCCTCTCTCGGGTCAGTCCTCGACGAATTCGGCAACCTTCAGATCTGTCGAAGCAAATGCAGCAGCAAGTCTTCTTCTTCCAGCTGGACGTCGAGGATCAGCAGTTCCAGTTACTCTTGAGTGGAGACTCAGCTTCTGAACGCTTCTGAACAATTTCCAATGGTGAGAGGTCCCCAGATATACTATTCTGTCTCTCATCCACACCGCTGGCCTACACTCAGCAGCCAATCATACAGAGGGGCATTCATGCAGTCAGTCAGCCAATCAGGCACAGAGTGCATTCAGGCCACACTCCTCCCTTTCAGACACTCACAAGGAATGTGGATTGGGACAAGTACCCAGCCATTCAACACTACACACTGCATTCAGGCCAGTTTCGGGCAGGGCTGCCTCAGTCTTTGTCTCTCATGCCAGAAACCAGACAACCACAACAAGGAGTGTATATTGGTCACACACTCCATTCACCCAGGTCCCACCCACAGGAGGTACCCACAACATACAGTCACTGGGAAGGCTCCAGTCAGTCTAGCTGGGCCTTCACAACAACACCATATATGGAACTTCCACCCAACAGCCAGTCAGGGGGAAGGGACAGAGTCAGGGCTTCCCAGGACTTTGGGAAAAACAAGATAACAGGCAATAGAAAGCAAGAGGCCACAGGGGCCATCTTGTTTCCTATCAGGAATCAACTGATTCCAATGGCAGGGCCTGGGTATCCCAAAATGGAGGACACCCAGAGCACCTGTCAAATTCAGCATGGAGCTGCCACCAGCCCATACCCTGCTCTGTGGGCCACCCACAGGTGCCCAAAAACATACACTAGGGGCACAGGGTTGTACCCCTACCCATGGGTGCCATAAGGGTATCCCATGGGTCTGTTCACCAAACCAAAAGAGAGAGCTGCACTGCCAGGAGTCCCAAATGGACTCATGGGCAGAAAACATGACAGAACACACGATAAAAGGCAGTAAAGGACAAGGATTCAGAGGCCCTGCCCCCCTGATGCATTTCCAGCATCACAGTATCTTGGTGTCTATATTGGAATATAGGAATCTG
Organism: Ambystoma mexicanum; assembly: GCF_040938575.1. Lineage (NCBI taxonomy): Eukaryota > Metazoa > Chordata > Amphibia > Caudata > Ambystomatidae > Ambystoma > Ambystoma mexicanum. The sequence goes on along the minus strand of NC_090940.1, from coordinate 654,212,563 downwards.
AATTGTTTAACTCTTATCCTGGTAATGAATATTTATTACAATCCACTTAAGAACGCAATGGAAAAGTTTTTGCCATCAATTAATACTTGCCTTCTGAACATGCTTTTCAAATATAGAGGGCTTGAAATTATAATATTGGGTGACCTTAAGTCGGAGATTAAACATGGCGTGGGAATGTTTAAGAGGATGGGCTCTATTTCAATTAGATCTATGGGTCTTTCGGGACCGATTGACGGTGCTCCTTTTTCCACCACACGTAAAAGTATGCAGGGGCACATTTGGTCAAAACTCTTTCTTTCCTGGGGACTCATTCATATGAACCCTGTTTTTGAAACCTCAGTAAATGAGCATACATGGTCGAATGGCAGACAAAAATCAGCAATAGATCATATGTTTTTGTCAGAGCGCCTCGCAGCCTCTTCTGTTCATTTCTGTGTGGGTGAATCCTACACAAGTGATCATAGAACATTGGTGGCCAAATTGCGTTGGAACTTCACTAAACAAATCCAGGATTCCTTTCCAACTCCAATGATCGTGTCATGCAGTGGAAATAGGATTAGATGGCATGATGGTAACATAGAAAAACTTAACGCCACCTTTCTCTATGAATACGACTGTATGGCGCTTTCCACAAGACAAATACTACTCTCTGTCCCTTTTTTCAATGAATACGTAAAATGTCTAATTGACAGCTCCATAAAACCAAAAGAAATCGGAACAACAAGACCGCAACATGCACATATATATGATCCTATGGTAAGGGCAAAAAAAATGAAACCAATAGACAAATTAGAGCAATCCAAAAATCCAATCAACAACAGGATATAAAGTTTAATGCAATTAGGTCTATCAAACAAGCAAAAAAAAATTGGCTTAAATGCCACAAGATGTATATGGTGGAGAAAGACAACACAGCGATGATAATTGCATTAAGGGATCCATCCATCTGACATTTTTGGACCTTAATAAACTTGTTAGAAAAAACACAGGCTATGCAACAAACTCTGTCTGCAAGAGGATGTCTGGGTTTCTCATTTTTCCACCTTGTATGAAGGAAAGTTTGCAATGACAGACAGTATAGAAACAATTAAAATGGGAAACTGGCAATGCAATTTTGATGTAGAAGACATAGGCACTCATTACGACCCTGGCGGAAAGTGACTGACCTGACCGCCACAGCGTAAATAGCGTTTCTGCCATTGCACGACGGAGCAAAGTGCGGCTAATTCCGACCCATCGGGCACGAGCACTACTCCATGGCGGAAGTGCAATGTCCGCGATGGCGGAAATGTCCCCAAAACGCCCCCCACCGCCGTCGTACGGCGCCCTAGGTGCAATTCCGCCAACCATCTTAGCGGACACCGTAATGAGCGGCAATCAGAAAGTACGGTGACTGTAAATATACGGAAACGGAAGTAAAAACATGGTCCCGGAACACCTATAAAATCAGAATTCCCACACAACCATTAAAAATACTACCCTGAGACACATCACAACCCGTCATCCACCCTAGTGAAAACAATAACAATGGGAAAAGTAGCGAAAAAAGCGTGCGACCGCAAGCGGCAGGTCCACTTCTCCCGTGAGGAACTCACCGTGCTCACAGAGACCCTCCAGGAGAATGCTGCCGTCGTCTTCTCGACGCAAATGACCAGGACGGCACTTGCGAACAAGAAGGCCATATGGGCCCTGGTGGAACAGCGGGTAAGTGCGGTGGGGACCGCACCCCGCAACCCACAGCAATGCAGAAAGCGATGGGACGACCTGCAGATACGCGTCCGGAGCATACTTTCTGTCAACCGAAACATTGCCACAGCTACCGGGGGAGGATCGGAATCACCCATCAAGTTGACCCCCTGGGAAGAAATCTGTGCCTCCACCATTGGAATGGAGAGTATAGAGGGAGTCGGAGGGATGGAGAAAGGAGTGCAGACATCCGAAGAATCAGGTAGGTGGGCCAAATAAAACAATGCTAAATCCACAATGTCCAATCATGTGAAGTACCATGTGTCCACATAGTGCAACAGTAACACATGTCCAGGAGAACGTCCACATACATTGGCCTGATAGCGCACTTTAAAACTCACAATAAATACATAAATAATTAAAAACCCTAAAAACACCCTCTACACGTGCAGCATGCACACCCTAACTGCAGGCTGCAAAACAACTGCATCCTCAATCCACACAAAAATGAAACCACCTCCAAGGCCCCGACCCAAATCACCCTCAGGTACCACCCCAATGCATGTGATACATTGCCATTCCTATTTCAACAGACCCATTAATAACGCTCGCCCTCCTTTACTCCACCACAGGGTCCGATTCAAACGACGAGCTCCAGGACACCCCTACCAGCACACCTGCAAAGAGGGCCAAGACCAACGGCCAAAGACCCTCCACCTCAGCTGCACGCATCAAGACACGGCAGCAGCACAAATCAAGTGACAGCACACAGGAGGGAACTTCAACAGGCACCCCAGCAGCCAGCATGCCCACAACAGCACCACCACAGGTCCCCCCAATGGATGCCACAGAAGGCACTGCTTCTGGTGGCAGCAGCACCATAGGTGACACTGCATTAATGGCAGCATGCTCCGACTCAGAAAACGGGGATGTCGAAGTAAGATCCATCCATGACCTGTCTCAATCCCCCTGTTTGTTCCATCCCGTACACCATGAGTATACCACGCAGGGGCACCCACAAGACGACTGGCCATCCCCCATAAGCCCTGTGGCAAGGCAACATGAGGTGACCAGCCCCTCTGTGACACCACCGCAAATGGCCATGGCCCAGCAGAGGCAACAGTCCCTCGACCAGGTGATCGTGCAACAGCAGCAACTGGCCACGCTCCTCAAGGACCATGCTGATGAATGTGGGGGTACTAAGTCAGCCATAGAAACATCTACTGAGACACTTAGGGCAGAAATGGAGAGAAGTACAGAGACACTAAGGGCACAAATGGAGAGAAGCACCGAGAGCCTGAGAGTACAAATGGAGAGAAGCACCGAGAGCCTGAGCGGGGAACTGCATGCGACGTCCAAAGACGTATGTGCTGAACTTGCCGCTGTGCGCCGTGTGCTCACTGAGCTCTCACAAACCCTTAGGGACATGCATGGACGTGAGCAGGCAGAGACATCATCCGTTGCAAGTTCCGTCCAGGGCAGCCCCCAACGTAGATCTGGGAGGAACCTGCGCTCCACAGGCAGGGGTGCCCCTGATACCCGCAGAGGGGGCTTGCAATAGCGTCTGCCCACTGACAATGAGCATCTTTGGACACTGGTGTTCGTGGGGGAGGTAGGAGCGTGGAGGGGGTGTGTTGGGCTCACTTGGGTGGCGGGTCGATGGGGTGTGTAACATAATTTCACATATGCGATAAACATTTCACTATCATCCAATGAGATGTGTGGACATTGATCTTTGTGTACGAGGCCATTATAGGCGTACAGTCCATATTGTGCATGTTCCAGACACACACATTGCCACAAGTCCCGTGTCCATGTATCAGCCACCAGGCGTGAGTGCTAGAAGCATGAATCTATGAGAATCTGACGAATGTCTCGGCCCTCCTGTGCCTCGCGGACTCCTTGAGGTGCTGCCACATCCCCACCCTCATCATGACCATCTTCAGGTGCTTGCAGTTCTGCATCAGGGGGCATGGGCACATTTCTACGTACGCACATGTTGTGTAGCATGACACATGCCATGACCATCTTTGCCACCTTCACATGGCGGTACAGGAGTGCCCCGCCAGACCTGCTGAGGCAGCGGAAACGAGTCTTCAGTAGGCCGAATGCCTGTTCTATGACTACACGGGTACGTGAGTGGGCATGGTTGTAGTCCTCCTCATGCTGGTTCTGTGGGTTCCGGAGTGGTGTAAGGAGCCATCTCTTCAGTGGATACCCGGCATCACCTGTATGTGGACAATAAAGGATGTTTGTGGAATGACATTGCTACGTACGCCCCCCCCCCTTCCTGCCAGGTCATTGCCGCATCACATACCCCACATTATCATGCATGAAATGAGACTCACCGAGTAGCCAGGATCTGTTCCCTGCGTGTCGCTCCATGTAGCGTGGTATTGTAGAGTTCCTCAAAACCATAGAATCATGGGTTGATCCAGGAAATCGGGCACAACAATGTGTAATGATCCTGTTGGAGTCACACACCATTTGTACATTCAGAGAATGAAATTGTTTTCGGTTGCGGTACTGGGCCTCCATGGCATGCGGGACGACCAATTCCACATGGGTGCAGTCGATGGCACCAATGCAACCCGGTATGCCGCCAAGTGCATGGAATCCCACTTTTGTGTTCGTAATTTCCTGCTCCGAGCGTGGTAGAGAGATGTAGTCGTCTGCGTGCTTCAGGAGGGCATCGAGCACTTGCAATAGTGTCCGTGAGAACACTGGCTGTGAAATGCCATGCAACTGTCCGACTGTGTGCTGGTAGGTGCCTCTGGCCAGGAAGTGGAGTACAGACACCACCTTCAGTAGGGGTGGAATGGCGGTTGGGCTATCATGCTGACAAGGTCAGCCTGTGTCATCTCCACAATGGCGGTTATGGTGTCCCGGTCCAAACGGTAGAGGGTGTGGATCTGCTCATCCGTGAGGTCGAACGGATGTGCTCGGGGGCGTGGGATTGCGGGCTGCCTGCGTGGTGGTAGTGGCTGTGCTGGCGGGCCTTGCTGGCCCTGCCTTGCCCTCCTCCTCCTCCTGCGTCTCCTCTGTGCGGCCGGTTGTTGTAGTAGTTGCTGTTCCTCTTCTTCTTGAAGTTGGAGTACTTGCAGTGCAATCAGGTCCCCCAGGGCCAACATCGCTAGTCCTGCCGGTAGCATTTTGGTGTGGGTGTGGGAGGGGGTTGGGTGTGCAATTTATGTGTTTTCAAGCTGTATTGCCTCCACCTGTGGTGATTCATTCCACCTGTGCAAGCTGCAATCCCCTTTGGGCGAGCACGTCCCGCACACAACGCTGCAATTCGACGCATGGCATCTTGCTATTACAATCATGTATATGATCCCGATGGCAGTGAAATATTGGTTCATATGTTCATTCTGCTATGGTCCCATTGTTTCACATACTATCTTTGCAGTCGAGAACAAACTTGTGAAGGGTCAGTGGAATGTAGTGCTCAATTAACGGTGGACCCTCATGCAGCACTGTACCGCGGTTCACCGACGGGCGGGGCGTCCCATTTGTGAGTGAAGCCAGTTTGCATTTACACACAATGCCGCACTACATGGATGAATTTGTGATTTCAAGCGGTCACAGATGCCTTTTCGACGTGATGTTGCAAATGAGGTATTCGAAGGACGGCGCTTTCGGTCTTCAGCTAGCGGCGAGGAGACGCCCACAGGTCTGACTGCAAATATAACGTTCTATTGTTTAGTGTCCTTGGGACAGGGGCCATGGCGAGAATGCAATGATTGATATGAATAGTATGGGATGCGCAATAGCGTAGTGGACGATGAGGCAGGACGTTCCCAAATACATCTTACTTCACAACGCTGGAATCCCGGCCTGGAGCACAGTGCATTTTGCAGACTGCATTACGCACAGACTCAATGGAAATTTCACATGTGATGTGAGTAAATAATCATGCGTTTTCATACCGGGATGAGGAAATGATGTATGGATGCATGGACAGATGATTTAATGGAGAGTTTGCCATGTACAGGGCTTTTTGGAATCTATCCACCTCCCCTGCGCTATGTGATGCAGAGCTGCCATAGTGGGACCATCGTCTATCTGCCCTTGTTGTACCCTCCGTGTCTCGACGCGCCTTCATACACTTGTGTCTATGCACGTTACTAATCCCATCGAATGGATTCTGTTTTGACGGACGCATGCACACAAGCACTCGTGTGTAATAGTGTTCCCAGCTCGATTTTTATAGTTATGATTCGCAAGTGATTTTTGGGTGGGAATAATCCTTTGGAGTGGGCTAGCATGCATATGGCTGTAGATTTAGTGTGATCATTGAAGTGAGTAATACGAATCAAGTTCTGATGGCCTTCTATTCTTTTTCATTTCATTTGGGTGACAGGTATCTCCTCCCCTTTTGCCGCTGCCATCTGTATGCCACTCCTGCAGATGGCTTTTACTCCCGGCACCTGCTGCTTCGAGTTAATCAGTGGAGCACCATTACGATCTTATGGGACGATCGCCAATGGGCCACATGCCCTTACGCAATACTAGTGGCTAGGAGCAACATTTCGAGCTTTCAGCTGGACTAGTGCCTACCTAATGGGACGGCCCTGCGGTTGTAGGCGCTTCCATGTTGCCTTTTTGAACGTGAATGTAGCCCCTGTGTACCATGAAGGAACAGGGCGTCACACAAGAAGAAGCTGGTCATTTATTGCGGATGCAGCCCACAATGATGAAATGTATTTTGGGGTTCATGACCTAATGGCTGTATGGGCTTGGTGATTTTGTGGTGCATTAAATGTCTATTCTGATTTTAACCGTGTAGCGTTCTTCTTTGCAAGTAATGTAGCATATTCCTATTTGTGGTGCGATGTTTTGTAAGAAGATCTGCATTGGGATCCGTCTTCTGAGTATAGTTGCGTGGTACTGTACTGGGCGCGTTTGCCTACGAAGCCCAGTGTGGTCAGGGATAGGGGCTACCATTGTGACTGTTTTAATGATGTCCTGCTCATGGGCGGGGGATTTGCTTTTGTGTAACAGATGCCGGTCAGCCAGGTGGATTGGTGGAATGGTGTGATTATCAGAATATGGCTGGTCACAGGTGCCTGTGTTTGCGTGCGTTTCTTGGAGGGAGACTGAGGTCATGTCCATTGGAATAGCTTCTGTATTCGTGCCATCTGTGCCCTGCAGCTCCCATTGGCCCCTCTTGAGATGAGCCTGGCTGCTCAGTCACTCTGCCAACTTGTGTGGTACATGCTTATGATGATGGTTGGTTGGTTTACTGGCAGGAGTACAGGGCTGGTGCAGTCTCCCTCAGGATACTGCTTTGTATGTTGCCTTACACTGGTGTCAGTCGATGGGGGGGCCTGTTTTTGTTTGTCTCATTTTTCTGCTCATGTTGCTGTACTTGAACCTTCACATGCCTGTGCTGCATCAGTGCGGCAATGGTGCCATGGCATAAATGGATGGCCACTCACAAGGCACTTGGAGCACCTAGATTCATTTGTTCGTTGGCATGCATGGGTGGCTTGTACATTTCACTGGTTGCATTTGTGTCTTCATTGCACCTACGAGGAGTTGTGCAGTGTGGCCAGGGAGTGGTGTACAGGCACTCAGTAGGGCCGTTTACGGTTGATTCGCGAAGCCGTACTTCTCACCATGGCGGAATGGTACTTTCCGCCATGCTTGATGGCGTTAGGTACATGTCCGCTTGGATCGGAATTCGCGTACCATTACGCCATGGTGGTAATTACGGTTTGGCATGGCGCGCGTGCGCGTACTTGGTGCAGTTAGCGTTGGCGTTCACTACGGTGTCGCTAATGGCATCGTACTTTACGGTGACGGCTCATAATCGCACCGAGCGCTATTCGATGGCGGTATTGCATTTCCGCCATCGTTTTTCGATTTCCGCCAGGGTCGTAATGAGGGCCATAGAAAAGCAAATCAAGGCTTCCAATACTTCAAAAGCCGCAGGACCAAATGGGCTTACTAATAGCACACTTAAGAAAAACCCAGAATTGTGGGCAAAGGCTCTTTACATATTATTTTCGGATATTATGCTGACTCGCACCATTCCATTTTCCTGGCGGATTTCCTATATAGTCCCGATATATATAAAAAAGGGGACAGAAGTTCCCCCCGTAATTATCGACCGATATCTATTATGGATGCGGACTCAAAAGTATTTGCAGGAATTGTCCTCCGGAAAATCGAGGAATGGATGCTTGAAAATAGGATACTCTGCATGCAACAATTTGGCTTCAGAAAAGGTATGGGCACGGAGATAGGGGGCCTCATTTTTACTCTTTTCTTAGAAAAGGCATGTAAGAAAGCCGCCACCCACATATATTTAGCATCAATTGACCTTTCCCTTGCATTTGATAAGGTGGATCGATCAAGATTGTGGTCCAAGTTAGCTTTAATGGGTATTCCTTCTGGACTCTTAACTATCCTCGTTAATTTACACGAAAACTCCTTAATCCAAATCCGACTAAATCTCTCAGGGGATCTGTCAGGGCCTATACAAACTAGCAATGGCTTGCGACAGGGCTGCTTGTTTGGACCCACTCTCTTTAATTTATATACAAGAGATGTGTATGGGCCCATAATGGCTGCCTCGCTTGTTGCTCCTAGGATCGAGGGTGGGAAACTTTCTTGGACAGCTTATGCAGATGACATACTTCTGATTGATTCTACTCCGGTGGGTCTCCAGCGGAAATTGCTGGCTTTCTCAACATATGTGGATGAGAATGGCCTGTCTATTAACGAGAAAAAAACAGTTGTAATATCACTGACTAATCGGAAAAAGCTCCCCGTGTTTAAATGGAAGATAGAAGGATATCCATTACTAAAGGTTTGTTCACTTTGTTATCTGGGTTTCCCTATTTTCTGTGGCGCCTCTGTCCATATGTATTGGAATTACTACCTTGATAAAGTGGATAAACTTATTTATCTAATGCAAAAGGTTGCCATTAAATATAGTAAGTATGCAGTGACCCCGGTAATTAAGTTTTATAATCTTAAAGTCTTACCCAAATTGATATATGGTTTTGAGATCTTACCATTTCCGACACAAATTAGCTGCCAAATTGGAAGCCAAAATTTGGCTGAAAATGTTGTATTGTCTACCAAAGGGAGTCCCAATGTCAGCTATCCGTTTCGAGTTGGGTATTTTATCACTTGACAATAAAATTAAGTTGAAGAGACTAAACCTTTATCGGAATTTACTACTTGCCAAAGAAAATACTTTATATGCACTGATTGGCTGTAGATTAAGAACTGGTTCTTCGACTTCAAAGTGGTTGGTGAACCTACAAACAGACTGTTTGAACTATCTTGACTCAGTTTGTTTAACATTGGAGACCTTGATTATTAACCCACTGAGAGTTAAGGAAAAACTTCAATCCCTGGATTGGATTCAATCAATGGAACGGGTCAAGTCCTCCAGGATCTATAAGCAGATTATTTATGACTGAAAAAAAATGGATATGCCAGAATCATACTTAGTTAAATTCCCTGATCCTAAAAGGAGAGCTGCATACATGCGATTTCGCTTTAATGTTCTGTTAACAGGGGACATTTTAGAAATCCGTTCAGGTACCAAACAGATAATTAATTACCTGTCGCTTTTGCCATAGCAAAGAGTCTTCTGAAACATTGAAGCATCTGCTATTACATTGTCAGGCATTGGCAACTCAAAGACTTACAATATTTGGTAAATTTGTTCACGATGCTTCTAGAGAAGATATTGAAGATTTATGGTGGAATATGTTGTATGGTAAACTTAACACATTGAAATTGGCTATCGTGAAATTCCTGGTCGAAATTTGTAACTTGACTACAGCGAATTAATTCTTATTTTTTGCAAAAATTGTAAAATGGAAAACTTATTTGAAAAATTTTATTTTTATATGAATGTATGTAAATGTTATAAGTTTAAGTTAGGAATGGTATAATATTAGTTCGGTTGCCCTTTTGTGTTAAGAATAGGGTTTCCCCTTTCTTTTTAAAACTGTTTTAACGATTCTTGAATTTCACTGTTTTGAAAAAAAAATGAAGTTTGTGTTATTTTTTGTAAAAGGTTTGTATTTTGTAAACCAAAACACAAATAAAAAAAAAAAATAAAAAAAAAAACCTCTTCCATTTATGTCCGTAGCACTTGAGAGTTGAGGACGCCCTGGCCTTTGCAAGAACCTCTCTGCAGTTGGCCGGGATGTCGTACCCTCCAAACTCCAGTGCTGCAGGAGCCAGGCCTGCAAGTTCAGCGACTCCGGGTTGTGGTGAAGAATGGTGCCTCCTTCTCTGGAGAGGAGATCTGCATCCGTCGGCAGCTTGACTGGTGTGGACATTGACAAGTCCAGAAGGTCCGGGAACCAGATCTATCTCGGCCACGCCGGTGCGACGAGGATCATCCTGCATTGGGACCTCTTGAGCTGGTTGATGAGCCGTAGCAGCAACGGCAGCGGAGGGAACGCACAAAGAAATAGGCCGTCCCAGGGGAACAAGAAAGCATCGCCCATGCTCCTCGGCTGGGGGAACCTGCTGGCGAACCTCCGGCACTTGGAATTTGTCGCCGTCGCGACGAGATCGATTTGGGGTTCGCCCCATCGTCGGAAGAGTCTATCCACTTGATCCTGGCGTAGTTCCCACTCGTGGCACGAGTGCAGCTCTCTGCTGAGTGAGTCAGCGATCGTATTTTTTATTCCTGCCAGATGAAAAGGCACCAGAAACATCCCTTGGGCGACGGCCCAATGCCACAGATCCTGGGCTTCCTTGGATAGGGCAGGGGATCTGGTTCCGCCCTGCTTCCGGAAGTAGAACATCGTGGTGGTGTTGTCGGTGAAGATCCTTACCACCTTGCCCTTGAGGGACGGAAGAAAAGACCTGAGGGCCCAGAACACTGCGCGAAGCTCCAAGATGTTGATGTGGAGTGACTTCTCCTCCGGGAGCCAAAGGCCTCTCGCGTGAAGATCTCCGGAGTGCGCTCCCCAACCTTCCAGGGAGGCATCCATCGTCACCGTCACCTGGTGAGCTGGGGTCTGAAAGTCTGTGTCCGCAGACAGATGAGAGCGGGTACCCCACCACCGGATCGCCTGACGGAATGTCTCGTTGAGAGGGATCCTGTCCTCGAAGCTGCCCGTCGACTGGACACAGTGGGCGTCGAGGAACTCTTGTAAGGGGCGCATCCGAAGCCTGCAAAGGCACACCAGATAAATGCAGGAGGACAGCATCCCAAGGAGGGACTTGATAGATCTTACCCTGGCCATGTCCTTGGCCAGCAGACGCTGCACCTTGCCCAGAATGGTCCTGGTCCTTTCCTCCGACGGCGAGGCCAGACGCGCCACTGTGTCGAGCTTGGCTCCCAGAAACAGGACAACTTGCGACGGAACCAGGTGGGATTTTGGAAAGTTGATGGAGAATCCCAGGTCCGTGAGCAGCTGGACAGTCTTCGCAGTGTGCTCCACGGCGAGCTCCCTTGTCCTTGCCCGGATGAGCCAGTCGTCCAGGTAGGGGTAGACGTGGATCCCCTGTAGGCGCAGCTGCGCCGCCAACGGTGCGAGGCACTGGGTGAACATCCTGGGTGCCGACTTCAATCCGAACGGGAGGCCCTTGAACTGGTAGTGCCGCCCTTGGACCACGAACCTGAGGAACTTTCAGTGTCTTTTTAGAATGGGGATGTGGAAGTACGCATCCTCCAAGTCCAACGACGAAAGGAAATCGCCCTCCTCCAGCTGTCCCAGCACGTGCTGGAGGGTGACCATCCGGAACTTCTGTGCCTTGATGTACTTGTTCAGTCGTCGCAGGTCCAGGATCGGGCGCCATCCTCCTGTCTTCTTTTTTACGAGGAAGTACCTTGAGTAAACTCCGGAGCCCCGAAGCCTCTTTGGGACGAGCTCGATGGCACCCTTCTTGAGCATCGCCCTTACTTCCAACAGTAGTTGAGGGACGTGATTTTCTTTCCTGGCCACGGGTGGAACGCGAGGGCACTTCTTCTGAAACTCGAGGGCGTGCCCTTGGGCCAGGGCGTCCAGCACCCAACGGTCGGTGGAGATGGACTCCCACACGCTGACGAACCTCGCCAGCCGGCCTCCCACCGGGTGCTTCGGCGGGGGCCTGACCCCACGGTCGGTTCAATCTTGTTTGGAGGCCGCTTTGCCTCCTTGACCTCCCGGTCGACGACGACGGGCACCACCTGACTTGCCACGTCCCCTGTAGGCTTCCTGGGATGAAGATCTTGCCGCTTGGCGGTACGTGGAGGAGCCACTGCCGGATCCCTTGGAGGCACCTTGTCTGCCTCCGGGGCTCCGAAAGGACGGCCGTCGTTGTTGGAGCACTCCCAGTGCCCGGGCAGTCTCCGTGTCTGTCTTGATGGCCTGAAGGGACTCATCAAACGCCTTCCCTAACAGGTTGTTCCCGTCGAAGGGCATGTCCAAAACCTTGGTTTGTACGTCCTGGTGGAAATCCGTCGCCTTGAGCCATCCTCGTCGTCTCAGGCAAACGCCGTTGCCCAACTGACGGAAACCAGTGTCGGCTATGTCCGTTGGCACTGTGATGGCGTGGTCCGAAGCAATCTCACCTTCCTGTAGGATTTCAAGGGCTTCATCCCTTTTGGCGTCCGGAAGGAAGTCCAACAGAGGGGCGATTTTGAACCACAACTCCCTGTCGTAGCGGGCTACGATAGCCAGGGCGTTGGCCGCCTTGATAGTCATCGCTGCGGATGAGATGACCCGTCACCCCATCGTGTCCAGCTTCCTGCCCTCGCCGTCCAGCGGGGAAGTTGATGTCGAGGCCGATGCCCCGCCAGCTTTCTTCTTTGCCGCCGCCGAGACGACCGAATCCGCGGTAGGTTGCGCCCAAAGGCACAAGGGGGCAGCATCGGGGACCAGGTACTTCTTCTCGTACCGGTCCCTCTTTGCCGGCGCCGTGGCCGGGTTCTTGAGGAGGGCGAGCCCCTCATCCCAGATGTCATCAAGAAGTGGTATGGCGAGGACCGACTGCCTTTTAGCCTCGCGCCGATGGTAAAGGAACCCTTCCTTCTTCTCTTCTGGGCAGAGCTGGAAGAGCTCGGATGCCCTGGAAATCATGGCATGAAAGGACCCAATCTCGTCGGGCGGGGACGCCCGAGCAGGGGACGAAGGGGGGGACACGTCCCGTCATCGCCTCCGTCGTCATCTGTACCCGTTGTAGCCGTGTCCGTGCCTGTATCATCCCCGTGGGTCGTAGACCGGGGGGAAGGCAGAGCAGGCCGCAGAGGTGAGAGAGGTGGCGTAGGATGCTGCGTCGTCCTCTTATGCAGTGGACTTTCCGAAGGTCCTGGCTCCGGTTCCCCTGTCGGGTCTGGCTCAGGTACCTCCGTCGGGGGGAGGGGCAACCTTGTCCTCATCTCAAAGTATAAGGACTGAATCGCTGACAAAATGGCCGCCGACGTGTCCTGCGGCACCGGAAAAGACAGGCGCGAGGGCTCTTAGAGGAACCTCGTCGGCGACACTGTTGCTCTCGTCGTCAGGATCCCTCCTGATGGGCTGGGCCTCTTCCACGACTTCAATGAGCTCTTCAGAGGTCGTGTCTGTATCCACGATGGCCACCTGCCCCTGCCCCACCTTTTCCAACGAGGACTTCGTGGGGGTCTTCTCAATGGGCCTGAAAGACGACTCCCTCCGCGGTGGCAGGGAGACTCTGGGTCCTGAGGTCGCCTCCACTGGCGTAGCCTCCACAGGCTGAGCCAGGGCCGCTGCGACATCCTCAATCGAGATCTTAGCAGGGTGAATTAAGGCCATCGTCACCTTCTGTACGCCTGGGGCCTTCACCTTGGGGGAGGGTCCGAGCCTCGCTCCCCCTCTGCCAGAATCTTCGAGATCTGCCGGGGCCTCTCCAGAAGCTTCACCGGGAGCTCGGACTTCCTCTTACCCGAGCCAGAGCGTTGGCTCGTGGTTGATGGCGCCAGGGAGGATGCGCCCTGCCTGGCAGCCAAGGAGCCCAACCTTTCGGCGCTCCCGGTGCCCGCGGACTCGCGGTGCTTGGGCTTTTGTTGGGCCCCCGTCGCCGGGGCGCCCTCACAGGACTTAGAAGACCGCTCGGACTTCTTTTTCTTTTTCTCGCCCGACGGGCTCTTCCCTTCCAGCCAGTTGGCGAGACGGAGGGCGATCCTTCATGGTCCGCTCCAACATGTTCCCACAACACGCACAGTCCTTCTCCGTGTGCGTCTTGTCCTCATGGAGACAGTAGAGGCATAACGAATGCTCGTCCTCCTTGAAAACATTCTGAAGCTGGCATCCAGGGCAGGTCCTGAACAGCTTCCCGGGTGTCGAGCTTCCTTTCTCCTGGGCCATGTCCGGGGTAGGCCTCGGAACTTCTGGAATCCTCCAAAAGCGTAACTCTATGAAATCTTCACCCTTGAGGGGCGTAGAAAACTCTGAAACGGATCCCCGTTGATCAGATGTAGAAACGGTGGAGCTTGAAGCTCCATTTAACCGAAAAATGAGAAAAATCTCCTGAAAAAGCCAGAAAACGCAGCAAAAGCTCGAGAGCTACAGCACGAGGACTCCCAACACTTGAACGTGCGGTAAAAATCTGAGGATGGCTGCCAGAGGTGGGGCTTAGGGAGAGGGCAGTCATTGGCTGGGGGTAGTATGACCCAGAGACCAGTGATTGGTTACTACTAAGAAAGACAGATCAGAAACGAAACTGATACTGATTTTTTTCTATACCAAAGATTCCTGGCCTGACGACGGGGAATATTCATGAGCATGTGAATCCATGCCAGACCCCATGCTGGAGAAATTGTGATATATTCAGCAACAATGGTCAAAATTACTAACTGCATAGTTAAGTAACTCATCAAAATGGTCCATATTGGCCAAAATGGTGGCCATTTTGACTGGCCCACATTAGCATTTTACATTTTTGGTACAGGCATTGCCCTATAGGCCAGTCCGAGCCTGGCGGCTCATCCATAATGGTGAGGGGGCGCCTACCCAGTGGCCTCCTCACCCATTAATGAGGAACTAAGAAGCCAGCCCAGTGAAACAGTGAGCATTCCCTCAGCTGCTTTTTCCAGCTGATGGAGTGCTCTTGGGCTGGCTGAACTGTCAAAGGGAAACACTGTTTCCCTTTGACAGTTCAGTTTAGTTCCCCAGCCGCACATGCTCACTGAGCCATGCAAGTGCTAGGGCGTATTGCTTCGCCAGCATTGCATAGCTCATTGGAAATGCTGGCTGGGGCACTGCATGTATGTATGTTCGAGGGGGAGCTCCTGCACCTCCTCGCGCATAAGGACAGAGCAGCGTGGAAAAGGGCGTTTCAGCACCCACATGCAGGCCAATGCAGAAGGTACGTTTATGTTCATTGTTTTTATTTAAACATGTGTATGGATGCGTGTATGCTTACGTTATGAGTGAGTGTATGGTGATGGATGCTCGTGTGAATGATAGAGTGATTGCTGTATGAATGTGCAGCGCCCCGCATACACACATAATCATGTTGATTGTGTTAGGCCCAGTGGGGCTCAGGGGACAGGGATGGTATCTTTTTACTGGACATCTATCATAGATGTCCAGTAAAAAACGTCATGCCTGCCCCCTGAGCCCCCCAGCACCAATTGAAAACTGGCTATTTAACCATTTTTTTGTTAAAAGTATGCTCTACAATGCAACATTTTAACCCATTACTTAAAAATAATTCACAGGGGGAAACCCCCCCCGCCCGAACCCTCCTTTATTGGTTCGGGCTCCCTCACAATGCTCGGTCGCTATGGCATTTTTGGGGGAACTAGTTATGCCCCTCCACTTAAAAAAAATCACCAGCCGCCACTGGCCCTTAGACTGTGTTGGGAACGGGATGGGGGGAACCCAGGGACTATGGTGGGAGCACAATGGGCGGGAACCATGGGATAGTGGTGGGAGTAGAGTGAGGAGAGCCCAGGGTGTGTGATGCGGTGAGGAGAGATCAGGGACTGGGTAGGAGTGGAATGAGGGAGCCCAGCGACTGTGATGGGAGCAGGTGACGGCGCACAATACATACTGTCCATTTGGCATTTCTGGGGGGTCCCAACCTGCCCAAAGTTTGCTCAGGGGGGCCCCGGCCAAAAAAGTTTGAAGACCACTGGTGTAGTGTGTTCTTAAGGGCCTGGGAGGAGTGGTGCACCGCTTCCGGAGAGGTAGCCCTGGCGAGCCAGTCGTCGTGGTATGGGTAGATATGGAGGCCCTGCGCTCTGAGGAGGGCCGCCACCATATTCATGAGCCTGGGAAAGACCCTGGGGGTCAAATTGAGGGCAAAAGGGAGGACCTTGTATTGGAAATGGTAGTCCATGATCCTGAACCATAGCAAAGAACCATGAGGCTGCCAGATCGGGACGTGTAGGTACGCATCCTTCAGATCCAGGGAGAACATCCGGTCTTCCTTGCACAATGTCTCCGCTATAAAAGTTGGCGTAACCATCTTGAAATTTTGTAGGGAGAGGTTGAGGGTGGAAAGGTTCAGCACAACTCTCAGGCCCGCCTGGTTTTTCTTCTGCATGGTGAAAATCCTGGAGTAAAAGCCCAAGTCTCGCTGGGACTTCCTTCACTGTCTTTCTCTCTACGAGCGACCGGATCTCGTGCCAGAAGAGTTGCTTTCCCAACCTGAGGGAGTGGAGGGGAGGGGAGGAGAGAAGAGGGGTTGGGATGGGCAGGCGGTACCCCGTGGATGCTACAGAGAGGATCTAGGGTTCCGGGAAATACTGGTGCCAGAAATATGCATGGAGAGCAAGCCTGCCCCCCACTGGAGACACGTGGACCCAAAGGGGCGTGTCATGCCCTCTTTCCCTCGAAGGCTGACGCAGAGGAGGGGGACTGGGAAAAGCCCTTACTCTGCCCCCCCCACCCCCTTTTTGTTGCTTGCGCCGGTTCTGAGACAGCGAGCGGTACGGCTGCCTGCATCTCTGTTCCTGGAATCTGCGGAACCCTCCATACGTACGCCCTCTGTCAAAGCGCTGCTGTGACTGGGTGTACGACTTGGGCGTGGTCTTTGTCAAGATGGATAAAGACTTGCCCGTTTGTCAGCCGTTTTGCTTCTTGTCCAGCTCTTAGTCCGTGGCGGAGTGGAAGAGGTCCCCCGCCTCGAACTGTAGATCGAATATGCGTTCCTGGATGTCCGGGTTGATTTTCGTAGCCCGGAGCCACACTGTCCTCCTCATGTCCATGGCGATA
Source organism: Ambystoma mexicanum (assembly GCF_040938575.1). Taxonomy (NCBI): domain Eukaryota; kingdom Metazoa; phylum Chordata; class Amphibia; order Caudata; family Ambystomatidae; genus Ambystoma; species Ambystoma mexicanum. The sequence goes on along the minus strand of NC_090940.1, from coordinate 654,195,731 downwards.
AAGATGGCACGGCCAGAGGTGTCAATATGGGACAAGGGGGATTCCATGAGGTCCTACGCCACCAGCTTGGCCTCTGCCAAGGGAGTTCCGGGAAGAAGTCTGCAATTTCCTGTCATAACCTTTGGTTTGCCGCAGCCAGCATGGCATCAGCGATGGCCTGACGAAGAGGCAGGGACGTGTTGGAATAGAGTTTCTTTCCATACACCTCCAAGATCTTCTCCTCCTTGCCTAGGAGAGCCGCAGAGGAGGCGGCTGAGGACAACTGAGGCTTAGAGTATAGTGATGCCGCAGCGATCACTGAGGAGTGAGGATGTGCCGAGAGCAAGATTGAATCCCCCTCCATCTGCCTGTACTTGGCGTCCAGGTGTCGATAGATCAGCTGGACCGAGTGGGGCTTAAGCCAATCCTTCTTGGCCAGGGAGACTACATCTGTCTGCAGTGGCATCCCAGTCTTGGCAGCGGGGCATCGCGCGAGGACTTCAGCCAGAACCCCCTCTGCCGGCTGCTCAACCTCAGACTGGTGTAGGCCCAGGTATTCTGCCAGCCCAGCAAGACATTCGTGGAAAGCCCTAGCTGAGGGTGGCATGTCCGGATCCTCCTCCTCATCCGTGTCCTGCGGATCAGGAGGATCCTGTGGAGGAGTAGCTGAAACAGGAGGCTGGGGTACAGGGACTGCCGCCATAGGCGGCTGAGGCTGGTACAGAACCGCCTGAGGAGTCGGCTGGGGAGCCGGAGGCAGCAGCTGCACCGGAGCCGGGGGCGCTGGCGGAGGCGCTTGTGGTGCCGCTAGCATAGTCGAGAGGACTTCCTCGATGGCGTCCTTGAGGATAACCCCCATCCGAGGTGACTTCATGAGCCTGAGGAACCTCTCAAAGAATCCCTCTTCACTGGCCTGAGGAGTGGTAGGGGGTACTGACGGTGTAGCCGGGGGTTGCTGGAGCCGCTGCATACCCTGCGCGTATGGACGCAGTGGGAAGCTGCCCTGCGCATAAGAAGGATAGGCTGTAGGCCACGTACCCGATTGAGGCCAGTCCCAGCTTGACACTTGTTCTTGGTCTAACTCCTGGAATGGCGTATGACGGGTGCCTCTGTCTGGTTCGGCTGCCATCTTGCCGAGCAGCCTGCCACATGCCTACAACGTGTTGTTCGGCTCGCTGGGCCCAGCTTCCTCCAGGACTCTTGCATGTGGATCACGAGGCCTACCCTGCTTCTCGGGCCTATGCCCGGTGGGTGAGAAACCCTCGACCCGGGGGTCGATAGAGCTGCGTTTAGGCGCCCCCTCAGACGTATTGCCGGTACTAGGGCATAGCCCCTTGGATAACAATCCGGTACAAGAACCTTTCGGTCCCTCAACACTGCCACCGGGAGGACCCCTTGGCCCGAAGCTGTAGCAGCCTTGGTGCACGTATTGGTACGAGGACCTGAACGGTCCCTCCCGCGCGGGAGTCCTTGGAAAGGAGTCTCCTTTGCGAGATGCAATGGAAAATAGCGGCCCTTCCTTGGGCCTGGCCCAGTGTTTCACAATGTTCTTGAGGTCCTCTGGAGGAAATTTCTGGAAGAGCTCCCTCCACCTAGCTAGTCTGTTCTTCAGCACTTTCGATGACAGCGAGCCACACGATGTACAAGCTTGCCAACCGTGGTCTGGGCTAAGGCAACGAAGGCAGAGGGCGTGCGGGTCTGAATTTGGAAGAGCCCATTGCAGGATGGACACCTGGTGAACCCCGTGGAAGTCGCCAAGCGGCGGGGGGGGGGGGGGGTTGGGACCGTGGTGCCTAAGGACCGAGTACCTGAATGATAAAAGAAAAAAAAAAAAAACAGAGAAGTATATGCGCGTGGAATTACATGGCCGAAGCCAAACCCAGGAGTGCTGGTGAATTCGGCCCGTTCCCATAGGCGCGGAAAAGGGGACTGAGGTGTGGCGTCGGAGGGCCGAGTCAGGGCAGCGCATGCTCCATGGGCCGCACCCATGTGCGCCTCGAAATTTATAGGGGAAAATGTTTTTTCTGGTGAAAAAGGCTCCATCTCCCGTCCCTTGGAAGGGACACCCATGCAGTATAGAGGAAAGGAGACGGGACGTAAGAGTAAGGAAAATGAAGGTCCAATCCACCAGAAACACATCCCCAGTGCATTGTTTGCTGGGAATTCCTTCGAGCAAAACTGTTCACATTTCCTGTTGGACTCTGTTGCGAACAGATCCACTGCTGGGATACCCCAGAGTGCGAAGACCTCTTCTAGGACTTCCTGGAACACTTCCCACTCGTGCGAGAACGTGCTCTGCCTGCTCAGAGCATCCGCCAAGTTGTTCTCTGTGCCCGCCAGATGAACTGCTGAGACCGAGATTCTGTTTTCCAGCAACCAGAAGCAAAGCAGAATTGCTTCTGTGTAGAGGGGGCGAAAGTGCACACCGCCTTGCTTGTTGAGATAGTGCATTGCCAATGTGTTGTCCGTCAGAACGAGGACATGCTTCCCCTGCAGAGACGGGGCGAACACCTTCAGGGCAAGCTTGATATCTTGCAACGCCAGCCTGTTGGAAGTGCCACATGGATGCCATTGCTGAACAGAGGCCGCTCACCTGCAAATCCTCACAGTGAGCGCCCCAACCCTTCAGAGATGCATCCGTGACCACTTGTGTCTGAGGCCAGAAGGGTTTCCCTGCCAAAAGACTGCTATGGACGGCCCACCAAGACAGGTCGTTGACCACTGATGCGGACACCGTGAGGAGATCTGAGAGAGGGCGGAGGTACTGAGACCACTGATCCCTCAATTGCCATTGCAGGGATCTCATGCACAACCTGACCTCTGGCACTAGAAAAATGCAGGAGGCTGTGAGGCCTAGGAGGCAGATGAAGGAAGACGCTGGTAGAGTGGCATGGTTCTGGAACAAGTCAACCATCTGTGTCAAGCCGACTACTCTCTCCTTGGGATAGAAGGCCTTCCCCACCCGGGTGTCTAGGATAGCTTTGATGAACTTGAGCCGATGGACTGGTGTCATGTGTCATGTGGGACTTCTTTAAGGTTAGGAAGAAGCCCAGCTTGTGCAGTAGCAAGCAGATGTCCTCTACATGGGACAAGACCTGCCCTAGAGACTTCCCTCGGATCAGACAGTCATCCAGATATGGAAATACTTGGACCCCGGATCTCCTGAGGCGAGCCGCAACTACCGCCATAAGCTTGGTGAAGACCCTTAGGGTGGAGTTTAGACCAAAGGGAAGCACCTGATAGTGCAACTGGAACTTCATGTTCTTTCGATGGATTGGCACATGGAATTAAGCATCCTGTAGGTCTATCGACACCAGCCAGTCCGTTCAAGAGCATGGAGAATCTCTTTTAACATCACCATCCTAAATTGGTCTTTTCTCAAAAACGTGTTCAAGGCCCAAATATCAGGAATACCATCTCGAACCTCTCTGCTCAGGCGGTCTCTCTTCTACAGCAGCCTTCAGCAACAAGGCTCTCAGCTCTTCCTGGAGCTCCTGTCCCGGTTGGATTGAAGGGGGGGGGGGGGGTTAATGAATGGGCGTCTGTCCGGTGGTTTTCTTACAAATGGCAGAAAACCCCACTGAATGAACTATAGAGCCCAGGCATCAGAAGCAATTCCCTGCCACTGGAGGCAAATGCTCCGTCAACCATCCTCCAACCGGGCTGCTGTGAGAGAGGAAAATCAAAAGCGGCTTCGGAGGCTGGGTCGCCGCCACTGCTAACGCTGCCTGGTGGCCTCTAGAAACCCCTCTGCCCTTTCCGGAGCGCAAGAAACGCTTCTGCCCTTGGCTGGCCGGTGGGAGCGTCGGTCTCCTGTCGTAAGGAGCTTATGTCCCGTAGCCCTGTGTCCTATAGGCAAAGCTAAATGCAGGTTTGGCCGGTTGCACAGCTAGGCCTAAGGATTTCGCAGCAATTTTGGATTCTTTAAATTTCTCTAAAGAATCATTGGCTTTCTGGTCGAAAGGAAGATCGCCCTCGAAGGGCATGTCCAGAAGCATGACTTGGACTTTGGACGACAAACCAGAGGTTAAGTAGGCCTGCCTTCTTAGTGTTATGGCTGACGCCATAGATCGGCCAATAAAGTTGGTGATTTCCAGGCCCGTTCGCAGCAACTGTCTGGCCATCTCTTTCCCATCCTCCACTAGCTGTAGGATGCCCTCACACATTTCTCCTTCTGGGACATACTGAGCAGCATTTTCAATTGATGTCCATAGACCGAAGGAGTACTTGGGAAAACTGCTTGCCACATTTGTAGCTTTTAAGGCCATGCTACCTGAAATGAATGCCTTCTTCGCTAAGGCATCTACTTTTTTTTGCTTCCATGTCGGGAGGCAGAGTGGATGTAGAAGATGCAGGCCTAGAAGAGAGAGCAGCCTGCATAATGAGCCACTCCGGGGAAGGGTGAGAGGAGAGGTACAAAGGGTCTCCTTTAGCCAGCCTTTATTTCACGGAAATTGTGTAGTTGAATGGAACAGGGCTTTTGCCACATAATTGCTAAAGGATCGGCAATGGCAGGGTTTAAAAGGCATATTACATTCCGTGGTAAGGCCTTAATCTAAAATGTCGGTAAGGTCATAACCTTTTACAGGCGCCACTGATGAGTAATCCCAGGTTGTCAATAACCCTTTCTACCAGAGCCCTGAATTTAGAGGTATTATGAAAATGGGGATGGGGCTGCTGAAATTCGAGGTCTGGTGAGGTGTCCACACCGCTGGCGTCCTGGAGGCTTTGTGCCAGTTGCAAAAGAAAATTCTGGTCATCAAAATAATCAACCCCTCTGGAGCCCAGGTAAATCGGGTGGACATCCCCCTGGTTATCGGCGTCATGACCGCCGAAGATACATACCATGGTATCGAAAAATTGGGACCAGGGTTGTGGGGTGTCTTCTTGTTTTCTTGACAACCGTCTATCTTGAGGGTGTGTCTCTCTGCGCTGATATGGTGGATGTCGATCGGGATCGAAATGCTGTGGCGTTGACATCTTGACATCCTTGGATGCCCAGGGTTGATCCGGCTTCCATTGGATCTCTTTCGGTGTCAAAAGAGTTATCGGTGCGACATAGTCAGTACCAGGGCACCAGAGGGGCCGGGTATATGGAGCGCCGCTCTTGGCTCAAAGGCATGCTGCGTGGGAGTGAATGGGGGAAGTGGGGTAGCCACACTCCCATTTTTTGCCGGTGGTAGGCTCAGCCGACGGCTTACATTTATCCATCGACAACTCAGTCCTGACATTTTCAGGATGTGGAAGAGTGGCTCCTTGAATGGGACCATTTCTTCCGCCTGTGTTTTTTCTCTGCGGTATGCCCCTCAGTTTCGGCCTCCAAAGACCGAACCGTCGACCGCACCAGTGATTTATTTAAAGGCGGTCGACAAAGAGCAAGTTTTGGAGCTCGATCGCAAAGGGATCGCAAAGGGATTTAGGATGCATTTTGCCACACAACGGACACCCATCAGTCCCGTGACCTGTGCTGAGGCACCAGTATGGGTCAGTGATGGACGTCTTGGTGCCACAATCGCAACACCATTTGAAACCCGATAACCGAGCGACCGACATCTCGCGGTGAGGGTTTTGAGAAAAAGTGCAAGTTTTGTGACGAAAATGTTGAGAGTTGAAGCTTTGTGTTCCCAAGCAGCGTGTTAGTGAGTGGAAAAAAGGAACAGAGGTTTGGGCGTAGTGACATGGTATTTATAAGACGCCTGATGTCTCGTCCGGAGCCAACGACCAGACGCCGAGCAAGACTGATCGATGGCCGGATCAAGGTCCACTACACCCCCGGTCGAAAATGTTCTGAAGAGGCGAAGTTGGAGGGACTATCTATCAGATGAGGAATCTGCAGGAAAAAGGCAATCCATTGACATTTTCCCTAACACACACCACACCTTGCGACCCCGGTTCCACCCATTTCCCCCATGCTCAGCAGCTGAGAGCGCCAAATGGAACAAACGAAAACACCAATGCTTTTTCTCCTGCACTGTCAAGCACTCTCTCACTATGGGGTGGTTTGGGAGGATGGTAAGAAATCTGTGGGAGAAGCCATCCAATAAGTAATTGTCGTGCACACATGAGCAATTGTGCAATTCTAAAGCCTGGAGAATCTGTGACAGGGTGACCAACTTGAACCAGTCCTTTTGAAAGAGTTGGTTGAGTAAACTCAAGTTTAGGTTGGGGAGTCCTAGATCATCCTGGTCTTTCAAGAAGTAAAGGGAAGGAGTAAGTTGCTTACCTTGCAACTCTTGTTTTCCAGCATTGGTATTTTTCATAGCGTCAAGCTGGGAGTACTCGGTTACCTTTTGGATATTACTTTTTAAAAGAAAAGTTAGGTGCATTTTGCATGCTGTCACCTTTGTTATGGGTGCTTCAGGCCCATTTAATGTGACATCGAGTAGCAAGCTCCTCTTCACCAGTCCTTCATATTCTAACCGTGTGTCACGCTGGAAGGAGTCCTCGAGTTCTTTCTCTTCAAGAGACATGAGTTTTGTTGAAGATAACCTACTTTCTGTCACAACCTTATCACCACAATATGTTATCGGGACCCGAAAGGTCCTATTTGGCCCCTCTCAGATCCCTTGGAGTCAATCCTGGCGCCGTTGGCATCGGACTCACAGGCCAGATATAGTTTTCAATGGACAAACATGGCTGCCCCCACCAGGACCAATGGGGAACTGCAACTAGCAGGCTAGCATCCTTGGGCGGGGCCTGCCCCGAAGGCACCTGGGATACCTGCTGGGTATTTAAACCACGCCCGGCTCGTGGCACGCGCTTCGTGTTTTTTCTGCTCTAGCAGCATGACTTTCACTGGGTCCTGCTCAGCATCCTGGCCTGCACGGACGAGAGAAGACAATAACCACAGCCACCCTTAGCTGCCCAGCTTCAGCTACCATCCAACCGAAGTCTTCCAGGACATCAACATCTTCCTCCGGCAACATCCTTGGAAAGAAGGGCGTGCACAAGACATCAAGTGAGCTTACTTACCCAACCCACCAGAAAGGCCACCGCCACCCGAACTCGTCCATCGGCTTTCGATCGATGATCTCTTCCAAGATTCTTCCGACCTGCAAGGAACAACAGAACAGGTTAGCCAACTTGCAAGGACGCTCACAGCGCCGCATTCAGCGCATCCTTACCTTTTAGAGCTCTGCCGACAGCATCTGCTCGCTGCTGTCAGCAAGATAGGCGGAGAAGGTTATTTGGAGCATCAATCAATACAGACATTATTCTTAATATGAAAAAACTTACCTGAAAAGTAGTGGAGTCGCAGCCGGACTGGACTCCAGGCCCTCGCCAGTGAAGTAACTCGGCGGAACAGTGCCACTGACGACGCACCCCTGCCCAGCACGGCAGGACGGAGAGCGCATCTTTACGAAAACCAAGGTGAGAGGAGTCCCAAGGGGAACCGCAAGGGGAACTCCAGGAGGTGGGGGTTCGAGGGAAGGAATGGTAGTTAAATTCCACCTCCTGTCTTCTAGAACGGATCCCTGGCAGCACGATTCCCTGAGAAGGTGCAGTGTCCCCAGAAACATTCCGGACCAGTCGAGGGGCGTCCCTGTGAATACAAGGAGAGCGTTACACTTTCCTGTCAAGAAACCAACTTTCAACACAGTTTTTTCTCCAGTAGTAGGCCACGTCTCAGAAATGAAAAGGAATGAATAAGGAGAAGGCACAAAAGTTGTTAAAGGCTTGCAGTTCCTGCAGCCTCAAATCTCTTCAAAGGCGACAGGCACAGTCAATACATTTATTGCCTTTATCCCAACCACTCGGCTGAGGATTATGAAATCTGTAGAGGATTTATCACCAACACCCTCAGGATAGGCACTGACTACAAGTGTCTTGGCTCCAGGAGGGTTGTTACCCAGGTTCAATATCATAATCCACTAAAAGCATGGCTGTCCCTAGGGTGAAGACATCCCCATTCAAAGAAATGGCCAAATTGAAGGAGGCCCCTCAAAAAGGCATAAGCAGTGTCATGGCCATGAATTGTCGACAAGTGCAGGAGATACCAGGGCCTGGTGCAGACAATCAGGGGACAAGAGGGTCCGGCAAAGATGAAGGCCTTCATCATTATCGACAGGGAAATACACCCTGGCCTCGTCGACTTAACACTCGTGAAGCACGAAGACAGAGCCCATGGGCCCGGCAACTCAATCCTCGTCCACGAGCCCGTTGACCACACGCTTGTCGACCAAAACACCCTCAGCAGACAGACCGTCGACGCACACTCTCAACTAGGAACACATCGTCCACGAGCTGGTCGACGGCACAATTGTCAGCCATAAACTCAACCAAGACAAGGGAAAATATCAAACCAAAAGATCAAATCTTCGGTTGGGTAAGAGTCCTAGATCATCCTGGTCTTTCAAGAAGTAACGGGGATAATAGCATTACTCCACCTCACCCGCACCCCGACTTCCACCTCAGCAATTTTTTGAAGGAAGTGCTGCTCTGGCTGGAGGAGGCAAAGGCATTGTGGAGTGGGTTAAGGGGGCAGGAGGTTTGAAGGGTTTCTGTAAAAAATACATAAATAAAAATAAAAGTCAGTGTCCTTGGTCTACCAAGTTGAATCCTGCCATCTATACAAGACTTGTCTTCGCCAATCAAAATAAATTAGAAAGGCCTCAGAGCCAATGTAACATGACAGTGAAGCAAAGGTTTTAGAATTTGAAGAAGTTGCTTCACCAGAGCAGCAAAAGGACCACAGCATTTATTGCAAATGGCATTACTGTTAGAATCCATGACCCTTGGGCAAGAACAACTGTGGCCTGTGTATTCCCCCCCCCCAGAAGAGAAGGAATAAGATGGGGCTGACAGCTAAAAGGATTTGGTCGCTTTTCCCCCAAAAAATCAGTCGTCAAACAGCATAAGCAGCAATTTGTCTGGGACATTTGATGCAGTTGGCGTTACATATCTTTAAGTGTCACTGCAGCTCCCCACCAGTGCCCATGGTATGCCCGATACTGTAGGTTGGTCTACACTGGTCTGTAGAAAGTGTTTCTCTCTTTTTGTAACTGTCTTGAAACAGTTGGTGAAAATAAACTTGCATATTAAGTGGTAGAATTCCTGCCATCTCAGTCATATCCCAAAGAGCGTGTATGTATGTATGTATGCATCTGTGGGCATGGTCAGGAAAGCCACAGGGTTAGAGACCCATTAGTGGCAGTCTGGACCACTAAAATGGGGTTAGAGGGTCTAAATCCTATGCTTTTGGGTGAGGTCCCTGTCCATGCGAGGCATAAAAGTACACCTGCTCCCTAACAGTCAATGTATCAGTGACATCCCCATTGTAAGGGAACAAGGGAAAATTTGGGAAACTATCTCCTAGATGTCTGTTATGGTGTGTGTTCTTGTCTCAGAGGGAGCAACCAAACTTAGAGTTTCCACTGCCATCAATACCACAACTCTGATTGACCAAAATCTGTCAGAGGGTCTGAAAAGGGGCCATGCAAATTTCAGAATCTGGAGAGGCATCCGAGCCACTAACATCCATCCAATCCCTTTGCAAATGCAATAGAAAAACGTGAGACTGATCATCCAGTTGTAGCTGTTCTAGAACTCTGTGGATTAATCCCATTCGGAAAAAAGTGCAAATGGTTATCTTCTTCATAAGAATTAAAGCCATCTCTGTATATTTGGAATTGAGTGTGCCTATCATCACACAAATATTGGGAACCCTACAGCTCTTTGGGCAAAAAATGGTTCCATATGATTCCTGCCAAACGGTGATGAGACTAGAGAGAAGAGTTACTGCAGCATCACAGATGCAACTTCTGACAAACCTGGTGCCAGTGAAGTTGAGGTGGGTGCTAGCAGAACCAGGGCGGAAGGCCATAAGGACATTTGGTCTTCCAATCTCTCCCTCTCGATGCCCAAACACTTATACATGTAGAAGCTGTGTTTGTGGTGCACTGAGCCATCTTTAAGGAGGAGCAGGGTTAGGTAAAGCCAGGGGTTCTTGCTCAAGCACTTTTATCAGAGACTGAGAGAATGCCTAAAATTCCTGTCACAAGGAGGAAGTAGGGAAGAAAGATTTGCTCCCTAGTTGAACTTGCACATGGGACCCTGACAGGCAAAGAGTTATATGGCGTTGCTTCCTCGATGACGAGGAATGGGCTCAGAAATACAAAGTCTCATGCATATATGGAAAGCAGAATAAGACAAAGTGCTAAAGGGGAAACCCACATGCCAGCAGCACACTTTAATGATGTGATCACAAATGAAGCAGCTCCGTATGAACTAGGGACTTACACCTGGGCCATGTCTGCTAGAAAATGACTCTCTCCCCTCTAGTCTACCCCACTGGTGCTCTAACCTCACCTTCTGAGCAACATTCCTCTGCCATCAGCCAAATTAAATGTCTTTAAGAAATGTATTCGTTATGAGCATTAACAAACGATCATTATTATTAGACTTAAGATTTTCTTGACAGTGGAAAGATGAAACGTTGACTAGTCCAGCGGGGATTTAGGCAATAGACCCTCCACACGACTACGATACTGCTTGCAGAGCAGTGAAGGAGACAAGGAGTATTGTCTATTAGGCACTTAAAAAAATAACAAATAAGCACAGCACATTAACCAACTCATAGCATTTAGAAATATTCCCCAAGATGGTTGAAAAGGCCTGAACTGACGCACACTAACATCAATTGAAAGAAATGGGTTACCTATATATTAAAACAAATGAAATGTTGTCATTACCTGATTCCACTCGTAGGGTTTCTCGTTCCATTTGGGAGAAATGACCTCTCGAGGTTTCGGCCTGCATATTAAGCTAAATCCCAGAAAAGAAACAGTAGTCTTTTACAATGCCATCTGAATCAATTAATGCAACTTGTCTTTCAGTTCACTGGACTTACACAAAGTTAAGGCACAAAGAGCACTGTCCACCCTATCCAAAGACTAATGAGAGCTCGCTATTACAGCAAATTAAAATGTATATTTAAGGATAACAAGAGTATTAGCTAACAGATTTGAAGGACTTGGCTATGTATCTACTGTATGTGTCCCTTTGCTCCTGTCAATGAAAAAAACATAGGCCACCAGCAGGGGCGTAGGAGACCCATAAAATCTGGGGGGGACAGGGGACACCTTGGGACTTTGCTGTTTTTATTTATGTATTGTGTTTTAGTGAAAGAACTCGACTTTTCACAAAATTAAAATAGCAGTACGTATTAAATCACATAGATCATCATTGTATAAAACAAGAGAAAAGAAGAAAAGAAAACAGAAGAAAATTAAGAAAAAGAAAAGTAGTTCAGAGTACAAAATCCTTTCATTTGGTGTCTCACTTCAGAAGGCTCAGTTCACATAAAAATGTTACCACTCCCCAGGTCAAAAGGCTTTCATGGCCTGAGCATAGCTCGTCCCAAAACGATTGGGTGTCCATCCACCATTCCTGGCTTGTCCACAAATCTCACAAACTTTACAACCCTCTTAATATAAGTAAAGGACTACACGTCCCAGCATGCAAAGTGATGTGGGCTAAAGAGCCAGGACTGGGGTAAGGTGGCCGTTGACAGGGAGCTAATTGTTAACTCTTACTTTTCTCTCATTTTGTCGCTTATAAATTAATGTGCACATTCAGGCGTCTCCCCGAAGTGCCCCCTGCTGCCCCTCTTTGAGGCAAGGCGAGAACTCCAGCCTACGTAGGATTTCAGGAAGGAACGCAGCGGTGCATGCGTTTCATTGCGGGAAGTGCATCGCTTTGGCACAAGAGGGCCCTTGTCCCACGACCACAATACCACTAGACCCACAAAGGCAAGCTGGCAAAATCGGCGAGGGGAGAAGGAGATGCAGGGAATTGCACACACATGGGATATACATTACCGATATACAACAGGGAGCTCCATTGCGTGTGTTTTCTTTCAGGGACTAATAGCCGATGACCTCAGAGACCCGGGGTTGCACTAATATCGCCCTTTGCTTTACGGCAGCGGTCCTTGTTAAAACGGATTTCTGAACTCTGTCCTGCAGGGGCAGAGGTTTAGAAGGCCAGCCTAGTTTCTTGGAACAGGGTAATCTTTGGGCAAGACAGACCAATCAAGGTAGCGATTGCGGCGGTCAAGACTAGGTCTCAAGAGGGGTGAGGGTGACTGAAAGCCCGCAATGAGCACACAAAACAAGGACACTTACAAACTACTCCAGCAGGTGTTATATTAAAAATATAGACATTTATTACAAGGCCTTTGTAATATTGACCATAGTAAAGAATCACGATAAAACTCAAGTAAACCAACACATCACCATCAAATACAATATATATACAATTACCGAAGGGTCTAAAGAGTTAGAAGCACGAAATATGCAGACCACCTAGATGGGGAGGAAAACAAGCAGTGCAAGTAATCGTTCAGACCCAGTTCGCCTTCAGAGGCCACCTAACTAGAAGGAAGTCCGAGTCCTACGAAGAGTGGAGCCTTGTGCTCAAAAGTACCTGCACACGCTGGTGCTGATGGGCCAAGGGGAGTCTCTTCAAGGAAGTCAGGCAGTTCAAAGTGGTGAACAAAGGAGGGCAAACAGATCTCCGCTACTCAAGCGCGGCCTCCACTTGCAGGCAGAAGCAGAGCGCAAGTGCGAAAAAGGTGTGCTGTTTAACACAGCGAGGAAAAGCTACGGGCTACTGCAGGAGGGCGACCAGTTCCTAGCGTTGCTACTCACCGGTCCCCGATGCAGGCAGACCCAGGCTTCTCTGTGTCAGTTTCAGTGCTGGCAGGTTCAGATACGAGCAGGGGACGTCTCGGTGTCGTGTAGATTCCGTGGCAGCAGAAGTTAGAGTTGAGGATGTCCCAAACGCAGTGAATCCGCACAGATTGTTACCACAGCAGGGCAACGAAGTGGCTGTGTGTATTTCAGCCCAATGTACACTTCTCACTTCAGACCTGGGAATGGCAAGTGTACGAATCATGTGAGAGTGTCAAGGACTTGGAATACAGCAGCAACCTGACGGCGGTTACAGAGCAAGACTCCTGGGTAAACTGGTCAGTCCACTGGATGGCCCAGAGACGCTTCCGAAGGCTTACGTGCAGGAGATGATGAAGATGCCGAGAATAGTTGTTCCCACTATTCCAAACGGTGGAAGTACCAGTACAGTACTCGTTCGATCAGAGGCAGAATGGTGTCACAGGGCGACAGCAGTGGAGAGGAGCAGTCCTTCAGCGGGTCACCAGCGATTCCTCGGTTCAGCCTCTTAGTTGCAGGATACTTGTCGTTCGTGAGAACTCAGGAGATCGACATGGTAGTGGTGTTTCCAGCCTCCTCTTATCCAGGGTTCCCTTCGCGCCAAAACGGAGAGGACCCAATGGGAGATCTGCTCACAAAACACTCACACCATACGTGGACCTATCACGGACCACTGTGGTCCCAGGCATTCAAGACACACTAGACTCTCTGGCACTCAGGATGTGTATTGGGACCAGACATCCCAGCCCACATCCTGGAGGCACACACAAGGCCTGTAGAAGCCCACGAAAGCATCTGTGTTTCTCGGGAAAGTACATGACCAAATAAGGGAGGCCCCGGGTCGGCTCGACCTGGGGAAGGTGAAGGGGCAAGACGGTCAGCGGGCAGGACAAAGAGCCTCGTGGTCTGGCCATTTTGAAAGCCAGGCCACCATTTTGGGCTAAGCACGAGAAACGCGCTTAAACAGCCAAAAGGAGCTCAAAACACAAAGAAACGATCGCTGCCACCAGTCCCGTCCGTGATTCACTTGCACCGTTCGTTAACAATCCAAAGAGTGTGTCTAGGGCCTGTAGAGTGACTAGAGACCCAAGAGAGCAGTAATTTAGCTTACAGTGCCCTCTTGTGTCCTGTTGCGCGAAAGCTGCAACATGATAAAAGAACTACGGAAAATAACGTTTCCCGGTACTTACTGTCTTAAGGGCATGTCAGTTTCCCCGTAAGAATGGAGCGAAAGTCCAGAGGAGTGCGGCAGAAGGCTGCGCTTCTCTGCCAAAGTCTAGATCATGGTGAAAAACAACAGCAAAAAGTTTAGGGGTTGCCACATGGAAGGAAAATTACCTATAATTAAGAAATCTTTCCTAACAGTCCTCCATAGCGATGCAGCATACCCCAGTTTCTAAAAGAGATAGGAAGCACCACACATGCGATAAAGGCCGCATCTTAGCGCTACATAAAATAATCACATGAGGCAGGCTCTGCCCCGGCCGGGCTCTGTTATTTGCACTGCAGTGGAACCTTTAGAGAAAAGGCTTTGGCTTCTAGCAGCCTGATTGACTGTGGCTACCAGGACACTTTAGGGATCCATGGCAGGGCATCATCTCAGAAACACTTTTCAGAGATTGCTGGGGCTCCGTCCAGGTTAACCCCGACCCGCCTAAAGTCCTGGGTATAGCTTGACTCTCTGCATGCTCTAGTCTGTTCGATTCTTTCCCCTTCATCTCTCCACTTGCTGCCCCGTGGTAAGGGTCCTGAACTGTGATATCTGACCCCCTGCAGAACACACAGTGACCGCAGATGGACAAACTGCATTTGCGAAAAATATTTTCCATTTTAAATCATTGAGTGTGTAAGTATGAACAGGTTATCTACAAAGAATCGGGTGTTCCTTCAATCTTGAGTTTTGCCTGCTCTTTGCAAAACGAGCAAATGGATCTTATCTTCTGTCTCGCACATTAAAAAATGTCAGCACTCAAAAGAACAAGTAACTTACCAACTGTAACGTTCTTTCGATTGGATGTTCCTCCAAAGTATTCCTCATTTTATATGTATTCCATCCAGCTTTAGCTGCTTTGGAAAAATAAATTTCGGTAGAGGGTGCCGTGCGTCGATTCGATGGTCCCTCGGAGGTCTCCCTCGAGGGTGACGTCATCGGGTGTATAAGTAGCATGCGCGTCGCCCGTAGCCTCAGTTCTGTTTTTCCCCTTTCATTGATTTTTCACTGTGTAGACTGTGCCGGCAGACAGGTATTTGCCTTGTGAGAGTTAGAGTGGCAATAGCCCGAAAAAATCTACAGAGGGGTAGGATGGGAGGGGAATGAGGAATATGTTGGAGGAACATCCAATCGAAAGAACGTCACAGTTGGTAAGTAACTTGTTCTTTGAGTGGATTGTGTCCTCCATTGTATTCCTCATCTTAGATAGACTCCCAAAGCAGTATGGACAATTCCTCTGGAGGAGGGGTTAGATTTTTCTATACTCTTAGATGGCTGAGTATAGTACTGCTTTACCAAAATTAAGCTCCTTAGAATGGGAAGCATCCAGGCTATAGAATTTTGAGAAAGTATGCAGCGAGGACCAAGTTGCTACTTCACAAATGGGCCTTATAGGAACACCTCTTTGTAGGGTTGTTGAAGAGGCGATGCCTCTGGTGGAATGACTTTCAGGTGATCTAGTGCCTGTTTGGCAGAACATGATCTGATCAGCCAATTGTCCAGATAGGGGTAGATGTGAATCCCCCCTCTCCTGAGGTGCGCTGCCACCACTACCATCAGTTTGGTGAAGACCCTTGGGGCGGAGGTCAATCCGAATGGTAGGACTCCAAACTGATAGTGTGAGTCGCCAACCACGAACCTCAGGTATTTTCAGTGCTTGAGATGAATCGGCACATGAAAATAAGCATCCTGGAGGTCCAATGACACCAACCAATCCCGAAGTTGAAGAGCCTGAAGGAGGATCTGAGAAAGGGTAACCATCTTGAACTTGTCCTTCCTCAAGTTTCTTAAGTCCAGGATGGGTCTCACCCCTCCGTCCTTTTTGGGGATAAAAAAAATACGGGGAGTACCATCCCATGTTTCTCTCCGCTGCAGGTACCGGTTCTATAGCACCTTTCTCCAGCAGGGTTAAAACTTCCTGCTGTAGCAGCGGGTCTGAAAACTTCAAAGGGTGTCTCCTTGGTGGATTGCTTTGAGGTTGCTTTAGAAAAGGAAGGCAGTAACCATGGGCTATTATTTCTAGAGCCAAACATCTGAAGTAATGGCTCGCCATTCTTGCAGATGCTGTGACAGCCTGCCTCGTACAGGTGTCTTGTGATGCAAGTCCTCAAAGTGGTTTTGAGGCGGTTGCTGCAGCCGCTGATGGCAGAGAGACTGTAGCTGGAGCTGGCTTTGCACGTTTTCCTCGTCCACCGCGAGTGGCCTTTCTCTGGCCCCTTTGGCCATTCCTCTCGACTTTCCATATAAGGAGTAGTAACTATAGCATCGTCCCCTCCAAGATGGACTTGGTGCACGAAAAAGGCTGAGGTTGCCTGATGGCAGCTTCCTAAAGACTTGGCAGATTCCTTTGAGGTCTGCAACCTCTCAAGGCTCTCGTCAGCCTTGCTGCCAAAAAGGTGAGACCTGTCAAAGGACATGTTCAGGAGACGGTTCTGCACGTCTGGTGCGAAACCCGACTTCCGTAACCACGCAAATCTGCACATTACCGTGCTAGTGACCATGGACCTGCTCACACCATCTACAGTATTTAACCCAGATTCAAGGGATTCCTGCATGGCCTCCTTCCCATCTCCAACGATGGCTAGGAATCCTTCCCTTTCGTCCCCTTCTGGTTATGTGCTCCGCCGCCATTGCAATGCACTCCCACAGAGTGTACGAAAACTTTGCCAAGGAACATGTGGAGTTGGCTGATTTTAATGCCATACTCCCAGCTGAAAATACCTTCCGTGCCCAGCCATCCACACGCTTATCGTCCCTGTCCGGAGGGATAGAAGGGTACACTAATTTGTTAGAAGCTGTGGCTGCCTGTATGACCATACTTTCGGGAGTGGGATGTTTAGACAGATAGCCGGGGTCGCTACTGGCAGGGCGGTATTTTGAAGTAAGGGATTTATTCACTGGCGGAATAGAATCCAGAGTCTCCCAATTTTTGACCACCATATTTTGCAAGGCTACGTGAAAGGTAGTATTGAGTTTCAGTAGGACCATGATACAATATGTCTGCTAGAGCATCTTGGATGAATTGGGCTGGAGGTCTGGCCCATCCTAAATAATCTATATTTCCTTTGTCATTAGCTGACGGTATGATGGACTGGCATGTTCTCCTGGTTCTGGCCTACCAAAGTCATTTTCAGGAGATGTATCAATACCACTTGCATTGTGCAGTGATTTAACCAAATCCCTCCTCCTGCTTTCTTCTAAAATCAGGCATTCCGGAACATTTGGGGTGCCATATTCTAGCCCAAAAGGTACATTCTCCTCATCAGATTTCTCCTGTCCCTCAAAAATTGAGGTCAGAGACTTGAAGAACTCTTTCCTAGGAAGAGGTTTGAAAACCTTTTCTGGGAGAGGTGGAGGAGGAGTATTAATGGGCCTTGAAGCGATTTACAGGTTTTGTCCCTTTTTCTGGCTGATTTTGTCGAACTGGGGGTTTCGGCGTCAAGGGCTTCGGCGCAATACGCGTCTTCGACAGCGCTGGCGTCGAGGCGCTCTTCGAAGACCTGCCCTTCGAGGTGTGTTCAGTCTCGGACGGCGTCGGTGACCTCGAGCGGTCGACTCGACTCGAGCGGCTTTTCTCGCTCGGTGTTCTAGAAGGTTCTCTATCCTTCCTCTTTCGATCACCCGGGCTCGAGGGCGTGCGAGTGTCGGAGCGATGACGCTCCCGGCCGGCTTCCGAGGAAGGCGCGGACCGAGCACCTCCATCATTTTGACCCTGAATGCTTCCCATTCTTCGGATGATTAATGTTTAGTGGGACATTTCATCCTTTTTGGGGATTCATCCGAGGAAGAGATGGAGGGGGTCCTGTGGCGTTGTTTCTTTGATTTTTTCGTCGAAGACGAGCAATGGGAATCGCTTTGGGACCTGGACCGATGCCTTTCGCGTCGAGGAGATTTCTCCTCACGGGACCTCGAATCGACGCTAGAGGCTTTACGGTCGGATTTGCGACCTACCTGTAGTTTTCCTCTCCTTTCTCGCAAGGCCTTCCCAGTCATCGCCTGACACTTTGTACAGGCCTCCATGTCGTGGCCTTCTCCGAGGCACCACAAACACTCTCGGTGCGGGTCTGTGATCGACATTTTTGAACCGCACGACTTGCACTTTTTGAAACCCGATCTCGGGGTCGTGGTCGGTGTCGATGATGAGGACATATTCGATATTTGCTATTCTTCATAGAACGAGGTGCTCCAAATCTCCGAAGCAACGTATACTGCGGAAAAACAGAACTGAGACCAACACGCGCCACGCGTGCTACTTATACACCCGATGACGTCACCCTCGACGGAGGCCTTCGAGGAACCATCGACTCGACATCGATGCACGGCGCCCTCTGCCGAAAATGTTTTTTTCCGAAGCAGCGAAAGCTGGATGGAATACATCTAAGATGAGGAATACGTTGGAGGACACAATCCACTCGAAATGCAGTTATAATGAAATAAAACAAAAGCTTTAATGCTGACAACACATTTAAATAACAATGGAAAAACTCCTTTGACTAAAAGCTATTTTGTGGTTTTATGAGCACATTTAGTCAATGCTGCAATTTGAATCTGCTCGGCCCAAAATGCGGAAATGGAAATAATGAAGGAAGTTTCTAATCGTCCAACTATGAAATGAGCGGTGCATGTCCTGCACCTTCCAGTTTTTGCACGATGCCTTGCAAAAAACGCTATGCACCAAATGATATGACTGATGAACAGCTAACAGGAGTTGCATGTCAAAATAATGCACAAATAAAACGCAACAACATTAAGGTCGTATTGTACACCAGCTCCCTACAAGCAGCAGCCTCTGGAAGAAAAGGACCAGACCGGCCCTGCTGCTGGCACAGCCAACGCCCATGGCATAGTCATGTTGAAAAAACACGTAATGAACGGCACTGCAATGTAGCCACAAACTCAGAATTAATAGTGTCTGTCCGCTTGCATTGCCACAAGCACATTCATCTACCCCATCACATAGCAGCTTCCATATCCTTAAGTTACACCGGCAATCTCCCCAGAACGGAATCTCACCCGACCCATTGTTACCTACGCAAACCATCTGCCAGTGCCAACAAACCACGTCGCACAATCCACGAGCCATGAACACAGACTGGCAATGACTGGGGCCTTTCATCCAAGTTAAGAGGCCTATTACGGAAGTACCCATTTTCTGTGATGTGGTTTTCATTGAATATAAATCGCATCCTATTTAGCGGACCCGTGTCCACAGGATGGGCAGGTCTCTGCATTAATTGCGAGTTTGGACATGGCTGGTGGCCAATTCTTTCCAGAGAGGCCAAACGGGTTGAATCCAAGATGACAGTATGTATAATAATCAGAGCCATGTTCTCATGTGTTTTGCTGTTGTCAGTGAAGAGCTCCCCCTGCTCACCTGCCTGGGCAACAGCTTGCTCTAGGGAACGAAGGAGTCCAAAAGAGCCAGAACATTCTGCACCAGGGAAGCAAATCAGGGCCGTTAGTGACAAGGAGTCACCATGGGGCGCTCCCTATATTTATTATAAGTGTGTCACTGTCAGCTCTCCCAGAACACCGATTACTCACTGCGAGAACACAGAGAACCGCCCCTCTCCTTCTGTGGTAGCTCTCCTGTGACACTGCCAGCTCTCCCAGAACACCATACTCACCGACAAATCCCCCTCTGTGGTAGCTCGCCCACGACACTGCCAGCTCTCCCCAGAACACCGACAGCTCCCCCTCTGTGGCATCTCGCCCATGACACTGCCAGCTCTGCACCCAGAACAGCGACAACTCCCCCTTTGTGGCAGCTTACCTATGACGCTGGCATCTGACCCTGCATACCAGATATCTCACCCTGGGACACTGCTAACTCTCAAACTCCGATAGCTCCCAACGAAAACTCCTTCTGGGGCACTAGCAGCTCGTCTGTGACACTGGCATCTCACCCGCGATTGAGATGCCAGCTCACCACGAGAAACCAGCAGCTTGTCTGAGTTAGAGAGATCACACACTGAAACCCTGAAAGCTTGCCTCAAGACTCTGACATCCCCTCCCCCCACCCCCAGACACTGCCCAGCTCACCAAACGGATACCGAGACCTGAGAACACCAACAGGGCACCCTGCGGAATGGAAAGCTCTCTCTGAGAAAACCGACAGCACACCCTGAAACTGAGAACGCCGAGAGCGCCACCCCAGACACAAACAGGTCCCCCTGAGAACATAGGCACATAAGCCAGTACATTGACAGCATCTCCTGATTTTTTTTTATTGTTGCATTCACAGTTTACAAAAAACCATACACAACAAAATACAAAAAACGAAAAGATAAGAGATAATAAAAATAAAAATACCACTCAGCAGAAAACATCTTATAATATCAAAAACACAAGAGCAGTAGGATAAAAAATTCAATTTACAAATTGTTATACTTCCAAAGGTACATTTTTCTTATTCAATTCAGAAATTAAAAATACAATGAAAGCGATTCAAAGATAAAACTAAGGAAATAGCAGTGCCCCACATAGAATGACACCAAAACAAGTGTCTCGATACCTTAGAACATTCAATGGTGTTGTCCTTGAAAAACCCAGATCGTCGTTTATCACAGAACATACACTCAACTACCAGATGTTTTAGGTTTTCACGGGTGTTGCTTACCCCACAAAACCTACATTCATTATTTAGTCCATTTGACACATCCAGCATATTCATGCTCCGCCAACTCATAACTTTCTCATAGACGGGTAGTTGATGTAACCTGAAACGCATGAAGTTCATACGTATAACGGAGCAGGGAATCCTTTGAATATATAGAGGCAGAGATTCTCTAGCGTGGGTAAACCTAGAATATTCCACAAAGCTTGTGTACGAAGGATACAATCAGCAGTCTCAGCCCAGTCCAACCTGAACAGAATCTTTAACATGCCACGGTCTAAGAATCAAATCCTCTTCGGATGCACAAATATACACCAACACTGAGCACATCTGTTCATTAAGCTTATTCAACGATGGTACAGATCCTGCTGTCATAGCAACCTTAAGATTCTCGTAAAGAGAATTTTTGGGCGGAGCAATTATCCTTCTGAAGAGAGAAAGCTGCCTGCAGACATACCTTGCCTTCAATGACACCAGACACAACTTGTGTCTAATGATGGCACTAGGGATAGCCATAGGAAGACCAAGTACATTCTTCCATAGTGTTCCCTGAATAGTATTCAAGAGGTCACCCACATTCTGGGAGCAGAGGTCAAGGCCATAAAGGATAGTTGCCTCAAATTTGGCCACATAATATCATCTCAGGGGAAGTGGAGAAAAGTTACATATTTTCTGCTTTAGGATCTTCATATGAGCAGTAGGTTTCTTAACGTTATCATTCAAGATGAGTTTTCATTGATCTATACTAAACTTGTTGACAAATGATATCTCAGGTAAATTACAGACTTGACCTGCTCCACAGTATCAGTTCCCATGTTCCAAGAATATTGAATGTCCTTGATTCTTCTTGATAGAACCAGGACTTTAGATTTCGAAGCATTAGAGAACAAATTATTTTTCACCGGATATTCATAGAAGAGTTGCATCTTGGCTCCGAGACCTTGCGGGGTTCTATCGAACAGTATAAAATCGTCCACACAGGCCATCCACTTCAACCTAACACCCCCAGCCTAGCAGGTGCGATGGAGGAACCATGCCACAGTCATTCAGCATCGCACGTATAAAGATTGAAGAGCGTAGGGGCCAGAGTACATCCTTGCTTGACCCCTGTAAAGGTAGGTATCTCGGAAGAAAGAAAACCACCCTCAGTTAATCGTACACAGACAGATGTTTTAGAGTGAAGCAAGGCAATCAACTGGACCATCTTAAGCGAAATGCCCAAAGAAAGCATTTTATGCCAGAGCCTAGACCTCATCACCCCATCGAAGGCACTAGTCATATCCAACGAGGCCAGATAAACATCACCAACATTGGAATGATGAACTTAGTGTCTAAGGTGAGAAAGAATAGATGCATTAGAATAGATGCATTCAAAGAAGTTCCAAGCTCAACACGGAACTCAACCTGAAACCTACTTAGAAGGCTAAATTCCCTAACAACACAGCTAAGGTCCCTTAACAGCAAAATAGAAAAAAACCTTACTAGTGGCATCTGTTAAAGCTATTGGACGGTAGTTGGACAGATCAAGTTTATCACCCCTTTTGAAGATAGGTACTATGATTGATTTAGACCTAGAAGCAGGCCTAGAAGCAGGCACCGTATGAAACAAAGATTTGGTCGAACATAGATTTTAAAAGCTTGACCCAGGTTCTACAAAGGGGGGAATGCCGTCAGAACGAGGGGCCCTAGATGGTTTAAGTCTGGCAATCGCCCAAGATATATCCTCCTTGTTCCAATTTTTATTTTTTTTAATTTTATTTCACATAGTTTATACAAACTTTTGAAATATAAAACAACAATAAATCACAATATATAATAATTCTATAAATACATTTCCAATTATTCTTTAAAAATTAAGGTGTAAAAAGATAGAACGGAAAAAAGGAATCAGCATTATTAGCACCAAATCTCATTTGCTGCTATTTAGGTTTACTTTCATTAATGGACAGCAGACACTTACTCCAACATCTTTTGCAGCTGTTCTAGGAACCTCATAAGTGCCAGCGTTAGTGATTTGCATTCGCTGTTCTGCATTTGCTTCCACCAATCATCATCGTAAGTCAAGCATTTGTCTAATTCTTTCCCCAGGAATTTTCCTCGTAAATCTCTTAGGGCGTGACAAAAGAGGACTAAATGTTTTACATTTTCATCCTCCTTTAAGCAGAATCTGCAGCTTGTATTTCCGGACTGGATCAATCGTCTATGACTTAGAATTTCTTTTGTTTCGAAAAGATTTAATCGAAATTTCATATAAAGCCTTCTTAGACGCTTACATGGTGCAATAATCATGTATTTCTGGAGTGTTCCGCTTTTTTGCTTTGCATGGTGCATTTTTCATACAAAAGTGATTTGCTCTTTTCTCTCCAGTTTCGATCCAGTCAATTTCCAGCAACTTTTTCTTTAGTGCATTGGGGTTAATCCATAGTGTTTTTTCATTGGTGCCCAGCTGGAGCAAGATGTCTTTGCATTGCTGTCTCCACTGTGTTAGGGCAGTTTTCCTTTGCACTTTCCGCTCAGTCAGCACTTCAAAGGGTGGTAAGTCTGCTTCTTCATTGGTCTTTCTGAATATTGTTAGCTTGTTCCAGATTAATCTTACATTCAGTGTAGAAACACCCACTTCATACAGTATGCAGGCAGTAGGACAGCTTTGGGGGGAGCTGTAGAATTCGCTTCCAGAAGGAGCCCTCGCATCTTGCCCAGATCTTTGAATCACAGCCAAACATGTTTTCAGCTCCGTAGGTTAGTGTGGGACTCAAATTTTCTTATTGGAATATAAGAGAATTTACCATATTTTTTTGCGGTATTATTCCTTGAGATGTTAATTGTTTACAATTGCTTAGTAGTTTTTTCTTCAATGGTTCGTCATTTATATTGGAGGTCACTGTTGTTCCTAGGTATCGCGTATATGGCACTTTAAGTTTCTTCGATCCTAAAACCCAACTTGACCTATTTTTCTTCAGGTGCCTACAGATTTTATTTTCCAAGACCAGAATTTCAGATTTTGCTACATTAATGTCTAGCCACAGATCTTCAATGAAGGTTTTTAATGCGGTCAGTTTCTTTTGTAGGCCAATGGGTGTAAGATCTAGAATAACCATATCATCAGCATACAGGATGTGATTTATGTGAGTTCCATTCACCATAGGTGAAAATGACAACACTCTCCAAAGCAAGGGCAACTTTGGATATACAGAAATTAAAGAGAGTTGCCCCAAGGGGGCATCCTTGCTTCACACCCCTTTCTGTTGGTATGGGGTGTGTTAAGTTTCCCAATCTAGCAGGAGGTAAGTAAGTGGGCACCACCTGTTTAAATTCACTTCCAAACGGATCAAAAAAAGTTGAGGTTATAAATCATCTTCAAAAAAATTCACAGGAGCTGGCTACGATGAGTCTGGAGACACCCTGATTCGTAGAACACAAAAATATACAGAAGACCAGGTAACAAACCTGGCCACACAGCCGCTCTCTGTTTAAGCCCTACCAAGGGCAGTGCAATTCGCAAAATTAGAGTCAACTAGTAAATATTCACTGTATTTACAGAATGTAACTCATCCAAATAACTCTTAGTCGGGTCCAAAAGTAATATGCGTTTATCAAAAAGAAAATTCCAAGTTGGTCACTAATAAAATCTTAGTGAGGGCGCGGCTAACTCATCCCATAATTGTTATAAACATAAAGTGCCAATGCATTTCGGAGCATACAGCTCCTTCATCAGGGCAGGTCCAATTTACACAAACTGTGGAACATTTATACCCCAAGTATCAAGTTTTGGAAAACAAACAAAATCGTGATTGTGATACAAAATATAACCATGCGTGAAAACAATGTAAAAATAACATACCAATTTTCGATGAGTTGCAAGGTATATGGAAAAGGTGAATTAAGCCACACAGTAGGGAAAAGAAAAGATGTCAAAATAAATAATGTGTAACTGAAATAACACAGTTAATTGAACATGATCAGAAAACCAAGGAAAATTACCTCAAGGGATCGAGGTAGCCCGCGGAAAAAATGTGCGGGGAGTTGATAACAACTTCACGCAAGATCAAAGGTCTGGAAACCAGACCAAATCAATTCTTCAATCTGTAGGTACAACAACATGTGTTTTAGTGGGTTGTCTCAGAATTTGTCATAGAAACTAGTTGTAGAGGTCTCCAGGCTTACCTGTACTCGTAAAGCTACGAGTGTACTGAGGCTGGAATTGCGGTCAAGCAGGGGACGCCGTTCCGCATTGCCAGGGAACAGCGTTCCCAAGGTTACTCATACTAATATAAACACGTGACCCAAATGTGTCCATTGATCGACACGATGCCGATAGGCAGTTGCACTCTATACAATCAGGCAATTCAGATTAAGAATCATAGAAATAAAGAATTTACAGTAGAGCTGATGATAATTACGGAATTATAGAAGGAAAAAAATTGAAAATTAAATATGAGAGAAACGGCTGATAGACATAGAAAACATACTGCCGATTGCACTCTATGTGATCAAACAATTCAAGCCAAGAATTCAAATAAAAAAGAATTTACAGTAAAGCTGTTGATAATTGCGGAATTATACATGGAAACCAATCGAAAAATTTATGAAAAAAAAAGGCTGATGGACATAGAAAACATACTAACGATTGCACTCTATACAATCAGACAATTCAAGCCAAGAATCCAGATAAAAAAGAATTTACAGTGAAGCTACTGATAAATGTAGAATTGTAGAAGGAAAAGAACAGAAAATTAAATATGAGAAAAAAGGCTAATAGACATAGAAAACATCTTGACAATTGTGTATAAATAAGTGAAAACGTCATAAATAAAATAAACAAATGTTGTGATAATAATAATAATAAGCATATTAGACACACTGCGATATATGGAAAAAATCATGCAAGGGTAGCATGTGTATCTAAACCATTACATAAACAACTAATGAGTGTAATCGTGGATATATCATGTACATTTATCATAAATACACCAGTCGCATGCGGTAGCCCCCGAAAGGCGCTACCTTGGGTCCCAAACCTAAGTTCGGGAAGGGCGACAATGGTGTATAAACGTTGGTAATTGGATCCTAATGTGATAACAATTCATATTGAATCCTAAAATAAAAGACATGAATGACCCCCTCTGAGAAAGAGGTCATCCAAAGTGTCCCGGTACAAATGTACATTGGTAGAGGACAGGAATCCTGTACTAGTCACTCATGTATCAACATAACCTCTTAAGTCAAGCATGGAAAACAATAATTCAAACGTAACAGTGATAGTTAATCTCTTCATTTAGGCCATTTGGGTAGAGGCTCCCAAGTTTGTCTATCCAAAAGGTTTCTCTTTGGTTGAGTCGCAGGCCCAAATCCTCATGGGGATTCGATTTCTTTAACACTTCAAGAATGACAAATCTAATTTGAGTCAGGTTATGGCTCTCATCACGCCAGTGGCGTGCCACCGCCGAGTTGGTGTTACAAGTACGTATGCACGAACGGTGCTCGTTCCAACGTGCCTTTGCTGATCTCGTGGACTGTCCTACATAATACTTACCACAGGGACATTTTATACCATATATAATGTTCACACTATCGCAAGTACCAAATGTCTTCAGGGAGATCTTGTTGCCTGTTCTGGGATGGTATATCGTGTCACCTTTGATCACCAAATTACAGTTGATGCAATGTAAGCACGGATATGTTCCTGTGCGTGAAGTAATGGGTTCTTTCATCGGTGGCCTGGTGTGGACCAGTTCATCTCGTAGGTTTTTGCTCCTTTGATAAGCAAAGACTGGAAGTTGTTCAAATAAATTCTGGACCCTTACATCGTTCTTAAAAATGCTCCAATGTTTCTTAATGGAATTCTTTATTTTGTTACTCTGAATGGAAAATTTAGAAACATATACTGGAGTTTTGAGTTCTTTCTTGGGTTTGGTGGTACTTTTCAAAAGGCTGTCACGATCAAGGGAATTAACCCTCTGGACTGCCAAATCCAATTCTTCCTTTCTGTATCCACGTGCTTCAAATTTCTCTCTCATGTTCAATTGCTGTGCTAAGTAGTCTTCAGGATCGCTCACGATCTTTTTAACTCTCAACAATTGACTGTAAGGTAGATTTTTGAGTAAACTGGACTGATGGAAACTCAGGCGGTGAAGTAAGTTATTGCGATCTGTGATTTTTCGAAATAATGTAGTAGAATAGTTGGCGTCTTTTTTCTCAATCTGGACATCAAGGAATGTGATTCTGTCTCTGGAGGTCTCTTTGGTGAACTGGATGCGCTGGTCGATGTTATTAAGATATGTGAAAAAGTCACTGAAGCTCTCATCCGTGCCTCTCCATATTCCAAAAATGTCATCGATGAACCGTAACCAGAGGTGTATATTTTTGTTCCATTCCTGGTTATTCAGTATATGGTCCATTTCATACTTATGCATAAAACAGTTCGCATAAGATGGTGCCATAGTGGCCCCCATTGATGTACCAGACACTTGAAGGAAGAATTTGTCTTGAAATTGAAAATATGAGTTCTCTGAAATAAAGTGAAGGAGAGATAGTATAAATTCCTTCTGTGCTCGAATTTCTGGTGCTTTTAACAGAAGCCATTCAACTGATTCTATCCCAAGGTCATGAGGTATAGATGTGTATAGACTCTTCACATCAATGGTAAACATCAGGTGATTATAATCAAAAATAACAGAGTGTAGTTGCTGTAGAAGTGTGTAGTATCTCTAACGTATGTGGAAGTTTGTTGTATTAGAGGTTGCAGAAAAAAGTCAATATACACTCCCAATGGTTGATTGATGCTACTCATTCCAGCAACAATAGGTCTCCCCGGTGGTTTGACAAGATCCTTATGAATTTTGGGCAACGTATAGAAATTGGGAACCCTCGGGTGTGGGTTGTTGAGGAATTTATAGGTGTGTTCATTTATCCAGTCTAATTCCATGGCTTTATCCAACAACAATTTGATAGAAAGAGTGGGGTCTCGGTCTAAAGGTACATAAATGGTCCGATCTTGCAGTTGTCTGAAGCATTCAATGTTATAATCTGAAGTGTTCATGATGACTAGGGCACCTCCCTTATCAGCTGGGCGTATGGTGATATCCTTATCACAATGTAAATCTCTGATGATTTTCATTTCATGAGGTTTCATGTTTCTATGCGGTGGAGTTTTGTAACTGATCCGTTCAATATCTCGGGTAACAAGTTTTTGAAAAATATCAATTGATGGTACTGAGATTGGTGGTATGAAGCCACTCTTAGTTCTGAATTCTTGAAAATCTGGGGCATCCGAGGTGTCCTCGTGTGGTTCTAACGCCTCAAAGAATACTTTCAATTTAAGTTTTCTTATGAATTTGTACAACTCGATCTTGGTATTAAATAGAGTGGTACTGTAAGTGGGTACAAAACTCAACCCCTTTTGTAGGGTATCCTCTTCAGTTTTATTCAGAGTTTTATGAGATATATTTATGACTAGGTTTTCCTCAGTTGTAATCTTGTTTGTGGTTTGTTTTTTAGATTTCCTCCTCCCCCTGCGGGTTCTTTTGGGCGAGCTCCTAAAAAAGGTCCAGTCGTAGATGTGCGTGTGGACGGGCTGGCCGTTTGGTTGGGATCGCTCGATGCTTGTTCTGTCGGGACCTCGGTCTCCCTCTGTGCGTCTGAATCGGAGCTGGAAGTGTTATCTGATTGATACCTGTGGAGTTTCTTTGGTGCTATAGGGCCATACTTCTCCATCCATGTATAAACCTCTTCATTGATATAATCGTATGTGTGTATTATTATCACAACGTTTGTTTATTTTATTTATGACATTTTCACTTATTTATACACAATTGTCAAGATGTTTTCTATGTCTATTAGCCTTTTTTCTCATATTTAATTTTCTGTTCTTTTCCTTCTACAATTCTACATTTATCAGTAGCTTCACTGTAAATTCTTTTTTATCTGGATTCTTGGCTTGAATTGTCTGATTGCATAGAGTGCAATCGTTAGTATGTTTTCTATGTCTATCAGCCTTTTTTTTCATACATTTTTCGATTTGTTTCCATGTATAATTCCGCAATTATCAACAGCTTTACTGTAAATTATTTTATTTGAATTCTTGGCTTGAATTGTTTGATCACATAGAGTGTAATCGGCAGTATGTCTTCTATGTCTATAAGCCGTTTCTCTCATATTTAATTTTCGATTTTTTTTCCTTCTATAATTCCGTAATTATCATCAGCTCTACTGTAAATTCTTTATTTCTATGATTCTTAATCTGAATTGCCTGATTGTATAGAGTGCAACTGCCTATCGGCATCGTGTCGATCAATGGACACATTTGGGTCACGTGTTTATATTAGTATGAGTAACCTTGGGAACGCTGTTCCCTGGCAATGCGGAACGGCGTCCCCTGCTTGACCGCAATTCCAGCCTCTGTACACTCGTAGCTTTACGAGTACAGGTAAGCCTGGAGACCTCTACAACTAGTTTCTATGACAAATTCTGAGACAACCCACTAAAACACATGTTGTTGTACCTACAGATTGAAGAATTGATTTGGTCTGGTTTCCAGACCTTTGATCTTGCGTGAAGTTGTTATCAACTCCCCGCACATTTTTTCCACGGGCTACCTCGATCCCTTGAGGTAATTTTCCTTGGTTTTCTGATCATGTTCAATTAACTGTGTTATTTCAGTTACACATTATTTATTTTGACATCTTTTCTTTTCCCTACTGTGTGGCTTAATTCACCTTTTCCATATACCTTGCAACTCATCGAAAATTGGTATGTTATTTTTACATTGTTTTCACGCATGGTTATATTTTGTATCACAATCACGATTTTGTTTATGTTTTCCAAAACTTGATACTTGGGGTATAAATGTTCCACAGTTTGTGTAAATTGGACCTGCCCTGATGAAGGAGCTGTATGCTCCGAAATGCATTGGCACTTTATGTTTATAACAATTATGGGATGAGTTAGCCGCGCCCTCACAAAGATTTTATTAGTGACCAACTTGGAATTTTCTTTTTGATAAACGCATATTACTTTTGGACCCGACTAAGAGAGTTATTTGGATGAGTTACATTCTGTAAATACAGTGAATATTTACTAGTTGACTCTAATTTTGCGAATTGCACTGCCCTTGGTAGGGCTTAAACAGAGAGCGGCTGTGTGGCCAGGTTTGTTACCTGGTCTTCTGTATATTTTTAAGTTTCCCAATCTATCCAGACGTACTTGTATGTGAGTTTCGGAGTACAAATCTTTGAATGCTTGAATCAGACTGACTGCACATCCTCTTTCTTTGAGTTTTGTCCAGTGTTTCACGGTCAACACCATTGAATGCGTTAGCCATGTCTATAAAAGCTAAATAGACTTTTTGCCCTGTTTTAATGGCATCTATTTTCAACAGGTTTAGTATGAGGAGATTTAGACTGCATCCTACTCCCTTGACTAAACCAGACTGTCGCACATCAAAAATCTTCTGTCTTCTTATCCATTTCGTCAATTGGTTGAGCAGCAAACTTGCAAAGACTTTACCCACCACATCCAGAAGGGCTGTTGGCCGATAATTCGCTGGATTGGTGCGGATACCTTTTTTAAATATCGGGACTATAATCCCAGATTTCCAGGTTGATGGAATGGGCCCTTCTTTAATTATGTTTTGAAATAATGTATCACAAAATTCAGTCCACTCATCGATATTTTTCAAGTCAGCATTTGAAAGGCCATCAGGCCCAGCTGCTCTAGATGAACAAGTTACTTCTTACCTTGTAACGTTCTTTCGACGCGATGTTCCTCCGACGTATTCCTCATCTTAGATATATCCTTCCAGCTCTGCTGGCCTCGGAAAATTTTTCTCCAGAGGGCGCTGCGCGTCGACGTCCCTCGAGTCGATGACCCTCGACAGCCGCCGTATCGACGCTCGACGTCATCTTGCCTATAAAGGCCGCGCGCAGCGTCCGTTGCTCAGTTCCGTTTTGTAGCCCACAGTATTACTGTCTGGATTAGACTAATCACCCTGAAGGAGCGTAAGCTGCAACAACAAGGGAAGTAGAACTGCGGGGATGGATGGGAGGGTCGATGAGGAATACGTCGGAGGAACATCCCGTCGAAAGAACGTTACAAGGTAAGAAGTAACTTGTTCTTCGAAGGGATTGTGTCCTCCGACGTATTCCTCATCTTAGATAGGCTCCCATAGCAGTATTCTATATTTGGAGGAGGGAGTACTGACTTCACGCTGTCTTCTATTGATGAATAGAATGTAGTACAGCCCTTCCAAACCTAGTCTCTTGACTAGAGGAGGAATCCAGATTGTAAAAACGTGTAAAGGTATGGACAGACGACCATGTAGCGGCCGCACATATGTCTTTAATCGGCACGCCTCTTTTGAGGGCCGATGAAGCTGCAATACCTCTGGTCGAATGAGCCCTAAGGTTTTGAGGGGGCTCTTTCCCTGCCAGTTTATAACATTCCAGAATGGCTAGAATGATCCATCTGGAAATGGTCTGCTTAGTTATTGGTAACCCCAGCTTGTGACCTGTGTAGCCTACAAATAGCTGGTCTGCCTGTCTTATCCTGGTTAGTCTACTAATATAAAAACTTAAAACCCTCCTAGGGTCTAGTCTGTGTAACCTCTCTTCCTCTTTCCCCGGGTGAGGAGGAGGATAGAAAGATGGTAGGGTAATCTTCTGAGAGATATGGAATTCAGAGACTACCTTTGGGAGGAAATTAGGCTTCACTTGCAGGACAACTTTGTCTTTGTGAAAGATTGTATGAGGGGGTTTACAAGAAAGAGCTTGTAATTCGCTCACCCTTCTAGCAGATGTAAGTGCTATTAATAAAACAGTCTTAAGGGTAGGGAATCTTAACGAACAAGAATGGAGAGGTTCGAAAGGTGTACCCATCAGGAAAGTTAATACCAAGTTTAAATCCCATAGGGGAACTTGGAATGGTCTTGGGGGATAAACATTGGTTAACCCCTTTAGAAACTGTATTACCAAGGGTAATTTGAAATAGGATGGTTCCTCCGCAGTACGCTTAAAGATAGATAGCGCTGCAAGATAGCCCTTAATGGTGCCAACTTGAAGGCCTGAATTTGCTAAATATAGTAGGAAGGACAAAACCATTGGTGTACCACATGAAAATGGGTCGATATTCTGTTCTCTACACCAGCTGCAAAATCTGTTCCAACGGCAGCGGTATAAAGACTTTGTTGCTGGCCTCCTTGCCGAAAGCAACACCTCCATAACATCATCAGGGAGGTCCCAATCCTTGTACCTCATCCGTTCAGAAGCCAAACGTGAAGGTTGAGGGTTTTGATGTCTGGATGGAGAACCTGACCTCCCTTCTGTGAGAGTAGGTTCTCTCTGAGAGGAAGTCGAATTGGAGGGCAGATGGACAAGTCTAGAAGGTCCGGGTACCACGTTCTCCTGGCCCAATCCGGGGCAATTAGGATCATGGTTCGCCGGAATCTTCTCAACCTCCTGATCATTTGAGGAATGACAGGGACCGGTGGGAACGCGTACAGAAGCGGAAACTCCCAGTCCACTATGAACGCGTCTCCCAGAGCTCCTCTCGGAGGAAATTCCCTTGAGCAGAACAGGTCGCATTTCCTGTTTAGGCTGGTGGCGAACAGATCTACCTGAGGGGTTCCCCAAAGGGTGAAGATCTCTTGAAGGACTTCCTGAGCTAGCTCCCACTCGTGGGAGACTGTGTTCTGCCTGCTCAGAGCGTCCGCTGTCAAGTTCTTCTCTCTGGCTAGGTGAACTGCCGATAGAGAGATTCCTTCTTGGATTGCCCAAAACCAGAGCTGCATCGCCTCTCTGCACAGGGGTAGTGATCCTACGCCTCCTCTTTTGTTGAGGTAATGCATGGCCACCGTGTTGTCCGTCATTATCAGGACGTTCTTCCCTTGTACAACTGGCAGGAAAGCCTTCAACGCAAGTTTGATGGCTCTCAGCTCTAACAGGTTGATGTGTAGTCTGGACTCCGATGGAGACCAACGACCGCTGATGGTCAAGTCGTTGGCGTGGGCTCCCCACC
The DNA here is from genome assembly GCF_040938575.1 of Ambystoma mexicanum. Lineage (NCBI taxonomy): Eukaryota > Metazoa > Chordata > Amphibia > Caudata > Ambystomatidae > Ambystoma > Ambystoma mexicanum. Next base: position 654,163,246 of record NC_090940.1, on the reverse strand, counting down.
CCGTGAGTGAGGCATCCGTGACTACTGTTATCTCCGGCCAGGGTTGCCAAAACTGTTCTCCTTTCAGAATGTTCTCCTGACAGGCCCACCACTGAAGGTCTCGAGCCACCCTGCCGGGAACCTGAAGAAGATTTGTCATTCTCCCTGAGAATTGTGACCACTGAGTCCTCAGTGCCCACTGGAGGGATCTCATTCTCAGGCGAGCCTCTGGCACAAGGAAAATGCAGGATGCCATGAGGCCTAGCAACCTCAAAAAGTCGAAAGCTGGGAGACGTTGGGCATGTTGGAACTTGGTAACCATCTGTAGAATATCTTGAGCCCTCACCTCTGGTGGCGAGGCTTTTCCCAGGGAAGTATCCAGGATCGCTCCTATGAACTGGAGTCTCTGCGATGGTATCATTTGAGACTTCTTTAAATTGAGGGAGAAGCCCAGCTTGTGAAGGGAGTAGCACACGTGATTTAGCTGGATCTGAGCTTGCTCCGGAGAAACAGCTCTGATCAGCCAATCGTCCAGGTAGGGGTAGACGTGAATCCCTTCCCTCCTTAGACTTGCAGCCACTACCGACATTAACTTGGTGAAGACCCTCGGGGCGGAGGTCAGCCCAAAAGGCAGTACTCCAAATTGATAGTGAGAGTTGCCAATTGCGAACCTCAGGTATTTCCTGTGTTTGAGATGGATAGGCACATGGAAATAAGCGTCCTGAAGGTCCAGAGATACCAACCAATCCTGAAACTGAAGGGCCTGGAGGATCTGAGAAAGAGTGACCATCTTGAATTTGTCTTTCCTGAGGAATTTGTTCAATTCTCGCAAGTCCAAGATGGGTCTCAGTCCTCCGTCTTTCTTTGGAATGAGAAAGTAAGGGGAGTACCAGCCCTTGTTCCTCTCCGCTACAGGTACCGGTTCTATGGCACCTTTCTCTAGCAGGTCTATAATTTCCTGCAAGAGGAGCGGATCTGGAGCTTTCTGAGAGCTGATCCCCGGTGGATGACTCTGAGGAATACGTAGGAAAGGTAGGCAGTAACCTTGGGCAACTGTTTCCAATGCCCAAGCATCTGACGTGATAGCCTGCCATTCCGCCAGATGTTGAGTCAACCTGCCTCCTACAGGTGTCCTGTGAGGGAAGTCCTCAGAGTGGTTTTGGGGTGGCTGATGCAGATGCCGAAGGTAAAGAGGCACCTGCTGTTGCTGCGGCTTTAGAATATCTACCCCGTCCACCTCGGGTAGTCCTTCTTTGACTCCTTTGAGCCGGTCGTCCTCTACCTCTTCCGAATGAGGAGTAGAAGCGAAAGGACTTGCCCCTCGCAGAGGTTCCTGTGGGACGAAAAGGAGTCTGACGGATTGCAGCTCCTAGGGACTTTGCTGCTGCTTTTGAAGTTTGCAGTTTCTCTAAACTGTCATCCGCCTTTTTCCCGAACAAAGAAGAGCCATCAAATGGCATGTTCAAGAGCCTGGCTTGCACATCTGGGGCAAAACCCGACTTTCTCAACCAAGCGAACCGCCTGGTTGATGTACTTGCCGCCATTGCTCTGCTGATACTGTCAGCCGAATCAATGCCCGTCTGGAGGGATTCGCACATAGCGTCTTTACCGTCCTGTATAATATTCAGGAACGCATCCCTTTCTTCTCCCTCCGGGATGCAGTCAGCCGCTGTAGAAGCACACTCCCAAAGTGTATGGCTGAACCTAGCAAGGGTGCAAGTAGCATTAACAGACTTTAACGCCATGCTACATGCTGAAAAGACTTTCTTAGCCATAGCATCATATTTTTTATCGTCCCTGTCCTGTGGGACAGTAGGATAAGCCGTCTTGACGTCGGTAGAGGATGCTGCTTGTACCACCAGACTTTCTGGGGATGGATGTTTAGACAAGAACTCTGGGTCAGTGGAAGATACCCTGTACTTTGCAGACAGTTTCTTATTTACTGCTGGTATTACATCTGGGGTTTCCCAGTTTGTCATGATCTTTCTCTGAAGAGCTTTATGAAAGGGCACCACTGGATCCTCTTGTGGGCCTTTGTCAAGAATATCCGTGAGGTCATCTTGCTGGAAAGATTGTGAAGGTGTAGACCACCCCATGAACTCTGTAATCCTGGCCATTAAGGCTCTGTAGGGGGTTTCAGCATGCTCCCCCGGGTCTGGCTTAGCAAAATCCACCTCAGGGGAAGTGTCTAACCCACTTGCCTCATGTAAAGAATCATGAAGATCCTTTAATCTGCGCTCTTCAGAGGAAAATTCCTCTCTAACTGGGGTTACAGGTCCCTGTAACTCAAATGTGTCTTGTTCGGACAAATCACCCTCTTCTAAAATTGAGGATATAGTTCTCAATTGTTCTGAACTAATAAAGGGAGTAAATCCCATTTCCAAGGCAGAGGGTGCTGAACTTGTCATTATTGGCCTCGAAAACGTCGATGTCGTCGACGGCTTCGAGCGTGGCGTCGAAAACAGAGGTGGAGGCCTCGAGGACCTCGACAGAATTGGAATTTTACTCGACAATATCGACGTCGAGGGCCTGGGGATCGTCACTGGATGTGTGGTCACCGTGACTTTTCTCTGCGTCGACGCGGTGTCGAGGCCGGCGTCGAGTCGACAGACCTGTGTGTCGACGGTTCCCTCGACAACGGCGTCGAAGACCTCGACGTCAACGGAACCTTCGTCGACGGCGTCGACGGAACCTTCGAGGAAGGTTTGGAGGTCATGGTCCTACTCGAGGGTTCGAGACGCGCTCGAGAGGTTTCTTTCGCCGGGTACTGCGACTCGCGGCGTTTTTGACCTTCGGGTCTTTCGACCAGAGCATCGCTCTCGGCAGTCTTCGAGGGGGTCGAGGCCGCTTTCTCGAAGACGCTCATCATATTTTTTCTGAATTCCTCCCATTCAGCCCGGGAACTATGTTTCGTGGGGCAAGGGATTCTTTTTGGCGAAACAGAGGAAGAGGAAGACGGAGAAGGGGATCTTCGACGTCTCCTCTTCGAGTGTTTCGATCTCGAGGAGTGATGAGACCCACTCCGAGACCTGGAGCGTGAATGGTGACGAGGAGACGAATGTCTCGACTTCGTCGAAGAAGAAGAAGCTTTAAAAGTCTTACCTTTCTCCAGCTTCCCCCTACGCTCCTTCAGGGCCTTAGCTGTCATGGACATACAGTCCTCGCACTCCGAACAATGGTGTTCGGCTCCCAAGCACCACAGACAATTTCTGTGAGGATCGGTTAACGACATCTTTTTCCCCACAATCTCGACATTTTTTGAAGCGGGATCGAGGAGTTGTCGGTTCCGACGAGGAAGCCATCGAGTACGGTATCGAATAACTCGAGGTAAATAGTACTAAGAACTGAGCAACGGTATTCCAAGGCACCGAGTAGCGCGGAAAAACGGAACTGAACAACGGACGCTGCGCGCGGCCTTTATAGGCAAGATGACGTCGAGCGTCGATACGGCGGCTGTCGAGGGTCATCGACTCGAGGGACGTCGACGCGCAGCGCCCTCTGGAGAAAAATTTTCCGAGGCCAGCAGAGCTGGAAGGATATATCTAAGATGAGGAATACGTCGGAGGACACAATCCCTTGGAAGAGCTACTTTTTTGGATACATGCTCGAATGTCATCTCGATCGATGATAAATTCCCAAGGGTGACTTGTTTGCAAGATTGGACAAGTTGATTTTTTTTTACTTTTTTCAATAGGCGAGTATAGTGTCTTTCCCAGTCTTTTTCGTTCACCATGTTCATTAGAACTGCATTCTTGGGTTCTCCAGCTCATTTATTATCGTCCAAAAGCCTCTTGATTTTCTTTGATTCAATGCATACAGCATTATCTCTGTGTCTCTATGTTCGAGTGCTACTCTGTGCGCTTTACACCAGTTATTAAAACAGTTTTTCGCTTTTCTTATCACACATTTACAATCAGGGTCTATAGATGCATGGATTCTTCTTAGTTCTTTTCTAAGCTCTCTTTTTTCGTGCAACTTGGGGGTCGTACCTATGCCTGTGGTAAGTAGATTTATTCTGGACATTTTTCCCTTTATTTTGTAAACTTCAAACAAGAGGTGATATTCAATCGATTCCATCTGACTTTGCTCATTTTTTGCACTCATGATTTCAGTTATTGCTATGATATCATTATTTCTTAATCTCAGTCTGTTAAATCCAGGTTCTACAGTAATTTGTTGGTGCCACAGCTTTCGTTGTTGTGGTTTATTCCACTTCGACTCGATAGTGACTACATTATTGTCACTTTGTTTGGTTTGTGTGACTAAGCAGCGATATTTCCTGTGTCACTACTTCAGATACAAAAATATAATCCATTATAGATTTTTGAGGGCCTTTTTCCCAGGTCGGTTTTGGTGGAATGTCTCCCGTTATAGATCCATTCAACACTGTCAAATTTCTGTTTGACATTTCCTCGAGCCATCTTTCGCTTTTCATCCTCTCCTTATAGTTTGCTTCTACTTTCGCTCGCTCCACTTCTATCAACTTCATGTTGAAATCACCACACAATATAATTTGAGCATTTATGTCCTCTATTAGGATGTTATCTATGAAATCTAGAAGACTGTCCTCAAATTTTTGGTGGGTTGCTGAAGTTTTATTCCAATACATATTTAGCACAAAGTATTTCTGATGTGGGCTCCGAGGATTCCACTGCTTCGAGACATACCAACTGAAGATATGGTGAGATGATCTGGGATGACATAATGCGTAGCCCACTGCTTTGCTTGATGAGGATCAATTGACCCGACATTGGGCGGCCCTTAGTTTTATTAATTGCTGGGTTTATGGCAATATCAAAGCCCTCAACGCACGGAGATCGAGCTAACCATGTTTCCTGTAAACATAATATGTCTTCTGTCACTAGGATTTCCGGTAGAGACTTGAGGAGATGCGAGAACCCTCTCGTGTTCCATGTAGCAAGCACGACCTTATTACATTGGTCTCGGCATTAACTCTTCGATAGCACATTTAGAGTTTTTGCTATCCATGCCCAACTATTTGTTTCATCCTCCTTTTTCTTGGCTTCCTTAGACCTGGATAGATCTATATTGCTGTACATTGTGTTCTCTACAGTTATTTTGATTTTCTTTTGTCTTATTTCCTCATTTGACATTGAGGTTTGAGAGATAACCTCTTCAGAGGTTGCCTTTATATTCTCCAAATTGGTAGTTTTCTCTTTCATCGGTGCTGAGTTGTTACACACTTTTGCCTTTTCATTTACAGAGTTTGGTTCCCTGGATTTGGGGTACTCGTTACTCGCAAGGGCATTGTCGACCTCGTACACTTGATATCCTGCGTCCAATAGCTGTGTCTCACATATCATCACGGCTTGTACATCATTCTTGTCGCCAATGGGTAGCAGGACGAATTTCCGCTTCATATCATCAATAATTTCCGCACAATCAATTCTTGAGCTTTTTATTTGTCTCAAAACTGGAATTGATTGAAATAGCTGCAGTATGGAGTACCTGTTCAATGACGCATCATTTATCTTGAACGCTATTCTTTCAATAAGAATTCTAAATAGCTGTGTTGCCCGTGGGGTGTTTGGAGTTGCAGAGGACTGATTTGGGACTTGACGGTCTATCACCTTCGTCTTTTTGTTGGAGGCCTTGTTTCCAATCTCGTGGGTAGTCAGGTTGGTTGTCTTTTCAAATCACGCCATTGTTGCTGCTTTTAAATTGCTCTTCATTTTGCCCTAGAGGCCGAGCGGACTTAATCTCCATGTTATGCAGACTTATCAGACGTTTTTCTTCTAATGTGAGGAAGGGTTGGATCAACTCCGCCTTCTCGGTTTCACTCACTTTTTCGCAGGTTTTTTGTGGTGTCTGAGGCCACAAAATCACTCTTTTCGCATTCAAGCTAGTCTCACTTTGAAGTTCTCCATTCAGAAGCTGCAATTTTGGAGGATTCAGTCTAGGGTCATTCTCTGGACTGATAGCTTTTGGTTCCTTTCTCTGCTTCAGAGTGACAGATTTTGCTTCCTCCTCCTCGCCACCTTCTGGACTCCTGTAGGTCGACCTATTCAGCAGTTCTTCAGTATCATCCTCTTCATCTTGGATCACTACAATTTCTTTGCTCCCCTTCTTCAATCCGGCATCCTTCTATTCATTCTCCTTAGATTCTTTGCGAGTTGGTTCATCTGAATCTCTCCCAGTTTCGTTTTTTGTGTGCTCTGTGTTGTTGAGTAATATTCAGAGCTTTTATATTTCTAAAGAAGTTGCATTTATCTTGCTTCATTTTGCTTTCCGCGCTTTTGTTCGACCTTTGAGAGGTCGATAGCGTTTTCGGCTTTTCAAATAAGTCAAACCATTCTCCATCTTTCTTGTTCGCTTTGGATGGTACAGACTTCTTTTTCGATGGTACCGTCTGAGAGTCACAGAGTTCTAGCGTTACGGCATGGTTATCCTCTGGATGTTGTTCTGCATCTTGTTCCTTTGTGTTTTCTGGGTGACCCAGCAGCTCTTCAGTGGCGCAAACACTCATGTTCACCAGGCCGAGCTGGTCCCGCTATCTGCTCTCCTGTTACTTTCTCACACCCCAACTCCTGGGTGTTTTCCCGAGCTGGACTAATCGTTAATTCTTTCTCATAACAGCAATTCTGCTTTGAATTTTTCTTTGTCAGTCCCTCCTTCTCTAGAGAAAGGTGTTCTTTTGTTTGGGGGCCTTTTATGTTTTCTGGTTCTTCCAAGTCAATCACTAGATCAGTGGGGGACCGATTATCCCCCGATTTTAGTTTTGGAGCAGCACCACACCGTCCATCTCATTCGTTTTGCAGAAGTGAGAGAGCTTGTCTTGTGACTTCAGCCAGGAGTCTTTTGTCTTCAAGTTATTTTTTAATGATTCTTTCAGAGCTATTAGGGAGATGTCATTGCCTCTTCTGGTCAGCGTGATTTCTGACATCTCCATCATGTCTGTTTCTAATTTTACTATTTTTGAAGTAGGGTCACCAGAGTCGTTTGATCCCGTAAGTTCTCGTTTAGGTTTTCAAATAGTTTTGTCAGTGGGGCCACAGCTATTGTGGTTGCAGACATCAGAATAGGATTTAGCTCAGAGATTACACTCTCTATTAAAGCAGGTATTGTTTGTTGGCATCTTAATCCTCCCAAGCGTTGAGATTTTGAGCTCTGTTGATCCTTATTTCTTTTTGCCAGTGGACTATCTTCATCATCTGAATCAGAGGAATAGGATGTCTCAACTTCTTTTCGTTCTTTCTGTGATATTGGAAGTGCGTGCTCCTCGTCACTTCCTTTTATGTTCGTTTTTTCCTGGCCCCTAAATCGTTTGTACGAGCAGCTAGCTTCGTTCTCAGAGCTTGCTGCATGCCTAGCCCTTTTTTGCAAGGTCAGGATTATTTCATTTCTTGTGTCAAAGGACGGTGTGCTCAATTCAAGGCGCATCACTTCACTAAGACTCTTGTTCCTATGGAATGTTTTCAAAGGCATTGGCATTGTTCTTCCACATGAGATCTTTTATCACTTGGTCCGCAATTAATAATGAATGGCGCCGGCAGGGGGGCCGAGTATGGTTTTGTGCATCAGTTCCATCATTCCAAGAGTCTAAGTGCTTCCATACTTCATCTAGACCTTCTGTCATAGATGTTGGTCCTGTTAATTCAGGTATTAATTTGGGACGTTGTGCGTCAGCTATCACCTGACTAACCTTTGGAATCTGATCACTGTTTGTTGGGCTAGTGATTGGCTTTTTATGCTGCCCTGGTTTATGCATCGCAGCAACCCTCATCCATGCCAGCAATTTTAGTGGGTGGACTAGCCCTCTCGTTGGTTCATTGTTCCAAGATTGACCCTGAGGAGCCACGTTGGATAGTTCACCCATCGCAATTGAGTTAGATGGTATTGGATGTTCAATGGGCAGATTGGAGCCTAGCGGCCCCTTGGCAGTGTTATTCCTCTCAATACTTAGGACACTGCTGCTACTGTTTGCATTTGGCTCTTTTAACACTTTTTGCACATTTGAGTCCACTTCCATCTTGTGGGCTACTGTCGCATTCCTAGTTTGTTCACTTTGGTCACCCTGATGTAACAGATTTATGCTGGGCTTGAGTGCAGCATTTTGGGGCTCATAAACATTACATTATTCACTGTTCCACGGCATGCCCCACAAGAGTACCGTTAACTTTTTTAAAGTCCGCTCTCTCCTGTCGGGAGAAGTAGTGATTCCATGATGTGTAGGAGGGCAATGTATTAGGGCAGAACATGTGACTTCAGAGCAACATGCAGAAACCCCCAGCACATGCAAATGCTAGGTCTCGGTCTCAGTCACATTCGCAGGCTTGTAACAGGAACTCTCCAGCTGCCCAAGCGACCTTCCCTCTCTCTCTCTCTCTCTCTCTCTCTCTCCCCAACTCCTTCACTTCAGCTTTCACTTTCAGTCCCTTCGATCCCTCGCAGTGATTTAATGCCACTTGCTTGTGTTTCTCGGTGTGTGAGGTCCACTGCCGCAGAGGTTCCAGCTGACATTCCGACTGTCGTCACGGCAGGATTGCCGGCGGCGGGTCTTGTTAAACATTTGCTGCTTATCACCCACATGGCCGCTCAGGTTTTGGCGATGAGACGCAGCTTCCACGTTTGACCCGAGCACCGGTACCAAGGATTCCAGTCCTTAATCGCTGATTACAAAATCAAAGTCAAAGTGTGTGTGTGTGTGTGTCCCCGCGGCCCCCCACGGCTCACAGGGTGTACAGGTAATACACTCCAGCACACTCCGCCTAGTGTTGGGGGTTTTGTAGCAAAGCTCCACGTTTCCCCAATGGAGGATGAAAACAGACTGCAGCAGGACACCACTAGACAGCCCCTTTTCTTGGCCAATAAGTACCACTGTTAGCACAAATTGACTACTGGTTACCACAGGGCTCACCTCCCATCAAAGAGAGCTATCAAGCTACAACTGCACCGTGAGTTACAGTGAATCACTCTCTGAAACTCACTGCTCTCCGCACTGCTGTCCGCTTCAGCAGAATTCTCTATTGATGCATATTAATCCATCAGTTTAGTATGAATTCCTATGCCTATTCCTATACCACTCTACAATGTATTTGTTAGTGCCCTACCACAACAGTTTGCCAATAGAGGCTAGAAACGGGGCAGAAGTAGCAGAGCAGAGCAAAAGTAATGTGGCCGAATTTTGCTCAGATACGTGCTCAAATACGTGCAGATATGTGCATGGGGGTTCTTTAGCAGATCATCAGCAGCAGTATCCGAGCGCCACTCAGCAGGGGGGATGGCGGGGCCGCAGGAGGACCGCTGGCCACAGCCCACCACTCTCTTAGCAGAGAATACTTGATCACAGGAATACGCAACCACAAAACCAGCCGCCCCCTTCCTCCAGGCTCCCTTCCTCCCGGCTCACCGTCTCCCGAGACTCTCCTGAGACTCACGGGTCTGGTAAAGGAGGCTCGGAGCAAGCCGGGTCACCAAGCTCTGAAAAGTCGTCGGCTCAGAGGTAGAGGCTCGAGTAAAGGACCTCACCATTCATCACTCTGCATGCAAGATGCAAGGCGCACCAGAATCAGAGAATCAAGCCGCACTGAACCGGTTGCCCAGCCGCTTCCGATTCTGCTGTTCCAATTACAAAGTCACCTAACAGGAGAGTCCAAATCAAATTCATCCAAAGCTCCAAAAGCATCAGGTAGGGCATATTTCTTAGTATAGAAGGAAACCCAAGAGACTATGGGGCAATCACTACTCCCTTTGACATTCCCCAGATGCCTGTTTACCGTGGACCAAAAATGGCCATCTTTACCCTTGCACAGAGACTGTAACATGTTTTGATGGCAAAGAGTACGCGTCCATCCGAAGGGATTTGAAGTAATTCTTATGCCTCAAGATAATCGCACGTTTGAGTTTCCCATATACACAGGGTGTTAAACCATCTTATTCTCAAAGCAGCAAGTTCTTTTTTTTGTGCCAACTGGTGACAGTGTATGATGCAGCAGGAGAGCCACCTGGATATGGAAGCTTTGGACAAGGCCTTTCCATGGATCACAGGACCAAAGTTCCCAAATAGTTGAGATGTCTTCCAGAAACTCTCTGTGCGTGCCACATAGAACTTAAGCGCACAAGTCACATCCAGCGAGTGCAAAGTCCTTTCAGCCGGCGACAAAGGTTTTGGAAAAAACACATGCAATACTAAAGGCTTGTTGAGGTAAAATTCCAACGGAAACCTTGGCATGAAGAAGGGGTGGTGCGTCTGCAACACCACCCTTGTGTCGTGAAAAGTCAGATAAGGCTGTTTGCAGGAAAGGGCCTGGATCTCACCTACCCTCCTGGCAGAAGTGATGGCCATGAGAAAAGCCGTCTTCCACGAAAGGAACATGGGGCCTGATGCATAGGCTCAAAGGGAGCCCCCATGAACCTCGTCAGCACCCCATTGAGTCCCCATGCCAGGGCAGGGGCCTTCACCGGCGGGAACAAAACATTCCTTTGAGAAACTCCTGGACTAGACTGTTGGACCAAAGAGAGGACCGTCCTGGAGACCTGGTGTAGCGGGAAATAGCCGCCAGATGCACCTTAATAGAGGTGTGCGCCAGCCCCGCCTTAGCCAAGGCAACAAGTACGGAAGAATCTGTCGAACCGAGACCCTCAGAGGGTTGATTTTCTGCATCCACCACCACGTTGCGAAACGTTTCCACTTGTGCCCGTAGCGCTGAAGAGTCGACAACGCTCTGGCAAGGACCTCCCTGCATTCCGCCGGCAGCTCGTACCCTCTGAACTCTAAGGGTGCAGGAGCCAAGCCTTCAGGTTCAGCGATCCTGGGTCGTGATGTAGGATTGCGCCTTTCTCTGGGGAGCAGATCCGCGACCACCGGCAGCTTGGCCGGGGGTGACGCTGAGAGGCTGAGAAGATCCAGGTACCAAATCGGCCTCGGCCACAACAGGGCGACGAGGATCATCCTACATCGGCACCGGTTGAGTTGATTGATGACTCGCGGCAGGAGAGGCAACAGGGGTAACGCGTACAGGAACTGGCCTTCCCACGACAAGGAAAACGCATTCCCCATGCTCCTCGGCTGGTGGAACCTACTGCTGAATCTCTGGCATTTGGAATTTGTCGATGGCGCAAACAGATCGATAAGGGGTCTGCCCCATTTGAGGAGGAGACTGTCAACTTGATCCTGTCAAAGTTCCCACTCGTGGCAAGAGCGCAGCTACATGTTGAGGGAGTGGACAATGGTGTTCTTGACTGCCGCAAGGTGAAAAGTAATGAGGAACATCTATTGGGCGGCGGCTAAGTGCCACAAGTCCGGCGCCTCTCTGGAGAGCGCCAGGGATCTGGTACCCCCTTGCTTGCTGATGTAAAACATTATGGTAGTATTTTCCGTGAAGACCCTCACCACCTTGCCCTTGAGGGACGGAAGGAACGACTTAAGGGCTCAGAACACTGCCCGCAGCTTCAGGACATTGATGTGGAGATCCTTCTCCTCTGATAGCCACAGGCCTCTGGCCTGGAGACATCTGGTGTGGGCTCCCAAGCCTTCCAGGGAAGCATCCGTGGCGACCATCTCCTGGTATCGGGGGCTCTGGAAATCCGTGCCCCTGGCGATGTTGGAGCGCACGCCCCACCACCTTGTCGCTCAACGGAACTACTCGTCGAGAACAATCTTTTCTGCAAAGTATCCGGACACCTGGATCCACCGAGCATACAGGAATTCCTGAAGGGGTTGCATCGGCAACCTGCAGAGTCGGATCAGGTAAATGCACAACATCATGCCTAGCATGGACTTGATGGTCCGCACTGTGGTGGTCTTCTAATGCCACCTCGCCCTCCTTGAGGATCACAAGCGCATCGACCCACTTGCCAGGTAGAAATTCCAGCAGCGGGGCAATCTTATACCACAGCTCCCTGTCGTATCTGGCAAGGATCGCAAGTGCATGTTTATGTGCTTATATCGAGCCGAAAGCCTTCAGGCATTAGGGCACGTGAAAACACAAGACAAAGGCAGCCTAGAAGATAGACATTCAAAAGATTTCTGATGGTAATAATTTAGACCATACCTCTAGGATGCCGGTGAAAATTATTTGAACAGATAAGTTTTAAGTTGACTCTTAAAAGTCTGGTAGCTGTTGTCCAACGAAGGGTCAGAGGCAACTTATTCCAACGTTGCACTGCCTATACCGGGAAGGATTTACCCATGCCTGTTACTCGGCCAAAATGTGGCACATTCAACCAACCCGGGTCTTCTGATCTTAGAGACCTCGACGGAATGTATCTAGAGAAATGTTTCTTCAAATACATGGGGGCTGTGTCATATAGACATCTGTGGCAAGTGTCATAGATTTGAAAGTAATTCTTTCCTCTATTTTAAGGCCAGTGTAGTGATTTCCTTTCTTTCGTTATGGGCTATCTATTCTTTATCATTTAATGATGCAAACAGCGTTATTTTCCAACTCTTGGCATTTCTCAACTTCTTTCTTTGGAGCTCCTAGCAGCAGTGCATTGCCATAATCCAATCACGATAGAATAATGGCTCTGGCAATCGTTGCCATATTTTCCTCGTTTAGAAAGAGCCAGATGGCTCCCAGAAGGCGCAGGTAATACGCATTATTCTTATGCAGGTATTTAACCTGCACCTCTGACCACACCGTTGTCATCATCCCCAGCGTTTTGACCTGGGTCATAAGTGGGACGATTGCCTCCTTAATCACAAAGGCTTTTTACTCTGCACCTAATTTGGCTCTGGCCGGATATGGTCCAAAGATCAATAGTTCTGTCTTGGTGTTACAGAGACACATCAAATTATGTTACATCCACTTATCTACGATTTAGTAGATTTCAATTATTTTGGCACTATCACCAAGATAGTCGCCTTTCAGTTCAAAGAACAAATGGGTATCATCGGCGTAGTTCGTAAAGAACACGCCAACGCTTTCCAGAAGATCACAAAGGCATCTCATGTACAGATTGAATAGCAAGGGAGAAAGACTTGCCCCTTGTGAGACCCCAAATTCGATGTGGGTGGCCTCAGAGAACTTTCCCCCCAATGCACTCTGGCTTTCCGGTCCGCTAGGAAGGATCTCAGCCACGCTAAGGCAGCCGGAGAGCATCCCGCTATTTTCTCCAATGCCTTTCGTAGCAGTTGGTGATCCACTAAATCAAATGCTACACTAAGGTCTAACAGCATCAATAACCCTGCCTTTCCCTTGCCCAAGATAGCAAGCATATGTGTCTACAGGTCTAACATTGCAGTTTTGGTGCTGTGAGCCTCTCGGAAACTAGATTGTTTCTCATGTAGAATCCCGTGGGTTTCTACATGTTTTTGGAATCGGTTTGTTGTTACCTTGTCCAAGATTATTGAGATAGAATTTGTGATGGGGCGTAGATTTGTAGGATCTTTGGGGTCTAAGCCTGCTTTCTTAATTAAAGGCGTGATAGTTACCTCTTTAATACACTTTGGTACTATACCCTCCTGAAAGGATGCATTCACGATTCTAGTGAGGATTGGCGTGAATAAATCTTTATTGTCCAGGATGATTTTAGCCGGCAGAATATTTTCCGCACATGATGTGGGTCACATCTTGGCCAGTACTGAAGACACCTCTTCCTCCGAGACAGGGAGAAAACTAAAATTGGACGCCTCACCCTGTCTAGATTTTAGTATGGGTTGAGGTACTGCAGCTCCAGATTCCTCTCTAGATATGATTATGTTATCTCTAGCCTTCTGTCATTTTGCCATCAAGGCTTTCTACACTATGTGGCAGTCCTCCTCCGTTGGAATAAATGGAGGAGCAATAACCTTAGGTTTGTCCATAATCTGGATGATTTCAAAGATTCTCCTAGTAGCATTCGGGACTGCTGATATCTCTTTGTTAAAGTAGTTCCTCTTTGTTTCCCTAATCTCTTTTCTATATTCTGAGTCTGTTAGTTTCCATCTCTCTTTATTATCTGATGTAGGATTTTGTATCCATTTCCTTTCCATGTTACGTTTTTCTAGTTTAGGTTTGTTCAGTTTTCCATGAAACCATTTATGATTATTATCCGTTTTCCTAACTAATTTGTGTTTTAGCGGGGTGAACTGCATTCGCTGCCTTGACTGTCGTCGCCGCCGAGTAGATCACTTTTCTACCCGTGGCATCCAACTTCTTCCCCTCTCTGTCTGGGGGAACGGAGGCTGAAGATCAGGGGTTCGAAAGACTTCTTCCCCGCTGCTGCTGAGTCTGGGAAGGAATGTGAGTGTAGGCACTAGGGTGCAGACTCCAGCACCCAGTACTTCTTCTCCAGCCTATCCCTCTTTGCAGAGGTTGAGGCTGGGTTTCTCATCAGCGCCAGGCCCTAATCCCAAACGTCATCCAGGAGAGGTACCGCCAGAATGGTCTTCCTTTTGGCCTCACGTCTTTGGTAAAGGAAACCTTCCTTTTTGGTCCCTTCTAGTGTCAGCTGGAAAACCTCCGATGCTCGGGCAACCATGGCATGGGATGACCACCCCGAATCCCTGGGGTGGGGGTGCATGTGTAGTGGTTGATGAGGTGGCGTAGAGTGCCGCTTTTCTTCTTCGCCGGCGACGGGCCCAGTGCCACCGGTATCCTCTTCTGGATCTCCGACACCAGTGCGTGCAGAGATGAAAGGATGTCCAGCGGCACATCCCTGGGAGGTTTCAGGGGTTGGGGGTAGGCTTGCTGGGCCAGAAACCATGTCGTCGTCAGCATTGACGCCGCTGTCATCCCCCTCAGCGTTACCCACATCCTCCGGGACCGTGTGAACAGACACCAGGTCCTCCTCATCCGAAGAAGAAATATCCTTCCCCCAGGAGCACGGTTGAGGCCTCCACTCCCCCTCACCCCCAACCTTTTTGTATCCTGAGTGGTCAGTCTCGGGCTTAGGGATGGCACCCTCTTCTCCGGCATTGTCTCCAGTGGCTTGGACGAGAACTCCCGCCTTGGGGGTAGGACCACTGAGTGCCGCCAGGTATTCCTGGACCGGGTCAGCCCCTTTCTCCTTCGAGAAGGCAGCCGTCACCAGTTCGATCATCGAGGATGACTTCATCTGTACCACCTGGGCCTTCAGGGGCAGGTCGGACACCTTTCCCTGTGCCTTGGTCTTCTCCGGCTTCTCCCGCAGCTTCCCTGGGTTAGCCGATTTCCTCTTCGAGGAGCAGATGGAGTGATGACTGGAGATGGAGGCAGATGGTGAAAATTAACGCGTCCTGCCAGTCGCAGGACCCACTTACGCGGCGACCCAGACGGAAACTGACTTGCAGCACTTGGCCTTGTCTTGGCCCCCCACGGATGGAGCGCCCTCAAAGGATGTAGAAACCCGCTCCTCGGACCGGCCAGTCTAGGGTGAGGCATGCCCCTGCTTGCCGCACAGTGTAGATGCCTTTCCCTTGAACCACGCCGCCAACCTACTGTGACAATCCTGGACGGTGCGCTTGGAGAACCCAAGGCAGATTTCACAATCTGCTTCCCTATGGTCCGGAGACAGTAGAGGCACTGTCTTCCACAAACACGTTCCTCAATCCGCAGTAGTGCTTGAAGAGGGAGCCTCCCTACTGCTCAGACATGGTTCAGCGTGCGTTGTAGGCCCGATTCTTCTGTAATCTTGAAATTCTTGATGATTTTTGCCCTTGAGGGACATTGAAAGACGCCGAAAAACAGATCCCCACTTGCCGGTCAAAGGAACAAAAGAGCACACAGGCTCTATTTTACAAAAATAAACTTTTTCATCGAAAAAGCACAAAAAAGTAGAAAAGTTCTAAGAGCAAAACACGAGGACTCCCAATACTTGAACGTGCAACAAAAAGCTGTAGATGGCTGCCAAAGGAGGGGCTTTGGGAGAGGGCAGTCATTAGCTGGGGTCAGTATGACACAGAGCTCAGTGATTGGTTTATAGGAGAAAGACAGTTTGTAAGTGAAACTGTTTTTTTCTTTTACAGAGGATTCCCAGCCTGACGGGGAATATTCACGAGCACGCGAATCCATGCCAGACCCCATGCTGGAGAAGAACCAGCGACGCCTATCCTATAGGACAGAGATAACTGGAATGGCCGGCGACCTGATTGGGGGAAGTGGCACAAATTTAATTAAGGTTACCAAGGGACCAATCCCACTGGTTCCACTATCAGTGAATGCTGGAAGATTAACGAAGGTTACCAGGGGACCAATCATACTTGTCCCATTACTAGTGAATGTTGGAGGACTAAGAAAGATTTCCAAGGGACCAATCATAGTCTTCCCAGGACTCAAGAAGGGGGTGAAGTTAATAAAGATTACCAAAGGACCAATCGTACTTGTCTCAGTACCAGTGAATGTTGGAATAGTATCAGAGTTTATCAACAGAGCACTCATACTCGTCCCATTACAAGTGAATGGTGTAAAGATAACAAAAGCTACTAAGAGAGTAACCAAACTCATCCCAGTGCCAGTCAAGATTGGGAAGAGCAAGGAAATTATCAAGAGGACAGTGTTGCAACGTATGAAACACATGAAACGCTGAGAGAGAGAGAAGTGGACGGGGATCCATTTTCCACAGATACTGGAAGAATTGTATGTAAAAGTAAACCCACAGTACAAGGAAAGATCCCAGTATTTCAGAAGTAAGGAACAGAGCGACATTTACTAGTTTGCAGGATAGCCAAGACCAGGATCAGTGGTACGAAACTTGGTACCTGAATCAGGAACTGTGCCAGTAGTAGGAAAGGGGAAGTCCCGGAGGGACACAAGCACCTTTGAAGAATTAATGTAACTTGTTCACAGAATCACCAAAAGACATTCCAAGAAAAACTTTGAGGCTATAAATGAATGTCCAGGAGAAGGTAGTCATTCTCCTGGACCGCTCGTTTTTGAACAGTGGTAGAGAGAGAATAGGGTAGTGTGGGACAGAGGACAGTTTATTACTTTGGACACAGTGAGGGGCCAGTAATGTGAGGTGGATACAAAGTTGTAATGCTTTCAACATCAGACATCTTTATTAAATTAAAGAGTTTGGATAAAGGCCTTTCTGTCCCCATCCTAAAGAGTGTTTCCCTATCTAGTAAACTAAAGCTAAAGACAAGTCTGTGTCTCGTCGTCTGAGTTATGCAAACAGTGCTAGTGGCCAAAACACATCTGTCCCTCACACTGAAATAAATAATTAAAGGTGCACAGTTGCTACGGATTTCAATCAGGCGACATACACCTTGGTCTCGGCCTAGAATGCAGCGCACGACTGAAATGCAAATCTTTTTATATTGATTCAATATTGAGATGGTACGCCACTCATATCACACACCCTTTTCAAATACCAACCATGAACCAGGCTGGTTGGTAAAATACAATATTTATTCATTTATTTTCAAATTCAAAAGAAATCATACACTTTTAATATGGGGCAGCAATCAACAATGGGGTGATAATTACAATGAGAATGTGAGCAATGCACTGGGTTACACCTGCTAGTGGGACATATACACAGCACAGCTGAATAGGAACACTTTTTGGTTTAGGAAAGAAAGTTAGAATTTCCCCCTGCAATGTTCTGTCAACCCACAAATAATCAAATCATTCCCTCCGCAAATAAGAGGGGAAAAAAGGATTTTAAATCCCTTGCAAAGTTATGAAATGAAATTCGGAAATTGACAAAAATAATGAATGTGTGTTAAAAACCCAGAAGCAAATATAATTCCTCACTAAAGCAACAATGCAACAATGCAAAGACACTAACAATCACAAAGAAGAACAAGTTACTTCTTACCTTGTAACGTTCTTTCGATGCGATGTTCCTCCGACGTATTCTTCATCTATGATAATTCGTCTCCAGCTTGCTGGCCTCGGAAACTTTTTCTCTGTAGAGGGCGCTGCGCGTCAACGTCCGCCGAGTCGATGTCCCTCGACAGCCACCGTATCGGCACCGACGTCACCATGCCCATAAATAGCCACGCGTGGCGTCCATTGCGGAGTTCCGTTTTGTAGCAAAAGATAAGTCATGCTTGAATTGGTTATTGACCTTGAAGGAGCGTAAACTGCAACCACAAGGGAAGTATTACTGTGGGGATGGATGGGAGGGGCGATGAGGAATACGTCAGAGGAACATCCCATCGAAAGAACGTTACAAGGTAAGAAGTAACTTGTTCTTCGGAGGGATTGTGTCCTCCGACGTATTCCTTATCTTTGATAGATTCCCATAGCAGTGGTATGTAATTGGAGGTGGGAGTAATAATGTCATGTATTCCTTTTAGGAATGAACCGAATGTAATACGGCTTTGCCAAATGTGGTCTCTTGACTAGTGGAGGAATCCAGGTTGTAAAATCTTGTGAATGTATGTGCGGACGACCATGTGGCAGCCGTAAATATGTCTCGGACCGGTACCCCTCTTTGGAGGGCCGAAGAGGCTGCGATACCCCTTGTTGAATGAGCCCTAAGATTCTGAGGTGGCTCTTTCCCTGCCAGTTTGTAACATTTCAGAATGGCCAAAATAATCCACCTGGAAATGGTCTGTTTTGTTATGGGTAGTCCCAACTTGTGACCTGAGTATCCTACAAACAGTTGGTCTGCTTGCCTAATCCTAGCCAGTCTGCTGATGTAAAAGCTTAGAGCGGAGTGGTTCGAAGGGTGTACCCATTAGGAAATTTAAGACCAAATTTAAGTCCCACAAGGGAACTTGGAATGGTCTTGGAGGATAAACATTAGTTAATCCCTTGAGAAATTGTATTACAAGGGGTAGTTTGAAATACAATGGTTCCTCCGCAGTGCGCTTGAAGATTGATAGCGCTGCAAGATAGCCTTTTACAGTGCCAACTTGAAGGCCTGAGTTTGCCAAGTAGAGCAGAAACGATACCACTGTTGGTTTACCACATGAAAAAGGGTCGATATTCTCTTCTCTACATCAGCTGCAAAATTTGTTCCAACGGCAGCGGTATAAAGACTTTGTTGCTGGCCTTCTGGCCAAAAGCAACACCTCCATGACGTCATCAGGGAGGTCCCAATCCTTGTACCTCACCCTTTCAGAAGCCAAGCGTGAAGGTTGAGGGTTCTGATGTCTGGATGGAGAACCAGACCTCCCTTCTGCGAGAGAAGATTCTCTTTGAGTGGGAGACGGATTGCAGGGCAGATGGACATATCTAGAAGGTCCGGGTACCACGTTCTCCTGACCCAGTTAGGATCATGGTTTTCCGGAATCTTCTCAACCTCCTGATCATTTGAGGAATAACAGGGACTGGTTGAAACGCGTAAAGGCATGGGAACTCCCAGTCCACTACGAACGCGTCCCCTAGAGCTCCTCTCAGGGGAAATTCCCTTGAACAGAACAGATCGCACTTCCTGTTGGTGCTGGTGGCGAACAGATCCACCTGAGGGGTTCCTCAAAGGGCGAAGATCTCTTGAAGGACTTCCTGTGCTAGCTCCGACTCGTGGGAGACTGTGCTCTGCCTGCTCAGAGCGTCCGCTGTCAAATTCTCCTCTCCGGCTAGGTGGACTGCCGATAGATTCCTTCCTGAATTGCCCAAAACCAGAGCTGCATTGCCTCTTTGCACAGTGGCAGTGACCCTACGCCGCCTCTTTTGTTGAGGTAGTGCATGGCCACCGTGTTGTCCGTCATTATTGGGACATTTCTCCCCTGTACTGATGGCAGGAAAGCTTTCAGCGCTAGTCTGATCGCTCTCAGCTCCAATAGGTTGATGTGTCGTCTGGACTCCGATGGAGACCAACGACCGCTGATGGTCAAGTCGTTCGCATGGGCTCCCCACCCCGTGAGTGAGGCGTCTGTGACTACAGTTATCTCCGGCCATGGTTGCCAAAACAGCTCTCCTTTCAAGATGTTCTCTGGATAGGCCCACCATTGAAGGTCGTGGGCTACCTTGTCCGGAATCCGGAGGAGATCTTTCATTCTTCCTGAGCATTGTGACCACTGAATTCTCAGTGCCCACTGGAGAGATCTCATTCTCAGGCGAGCCTCTGGCACAAGGAAGACTGGCACAAGGAAGATGCAGGATGTCATGAGGCCTAGCAATCTCAACAAGTCGAAAGCTGGGAGATGTTGGGCATTTTGAAACTTGCTGACCATCTGCAGAATATCTTGAGCCCTCACCTCTGGTGGCGAGGCTTTTCCCAGGGAAGTGTCCAGGACCGCTCCAATGAACTGGAGTCTCTTTGATGGTATCATCTGTGACTTCTTTAAATTGAGGGAGAAGCCCAGTTTGTGAAGGAAGTGGCAGACATAATCTAGCTGGATCTGAGCTTGTTCCGAAGATACAGCTCTGATCAGCCAATAGTCCAGGTCGGGGTAGACGTGGATCCCTTCCCTCCTTAGTTTTGCAGCCACTACCGACATTAGCTTGGTGAAGACCCTCGGGCGGAGGTCAGCCCAAATGGCAGAACTCGAAATTGATAATGAGAGCTGCCAATTGCGTACTCTAGGTATTTCCTGTGTTTGAGATGGATTGGCACATGGAAATAAGCATCCTGGAGGTCCGGATATACCAGCCAGTCCTGGATCTGGAGGGCCTGAAGGATCTGAGAGAGAGTTACCATCTTGAACTTGTCCTTCCTGAGGAACGTGTTCAATTCTCGTAAGTCCAAGATGGATCTCAGTCCTCCGTCCTTCTTCGGTATGAGAAAGTAGGGGGGAGTACCAACCCTTGTTCCTCTCCGCTACAGGTACCGGTTCTATGGCACCTTTCTCTAGCAGGTCTACAATTTCCTGCAAGAGGAGCGGATCTGGAACTTTTAGAGATCTGTGCCCCGGTGGATGACTGAGGGATATGTAGAAAGGGTAGGCAGTAACCCTGGGCAACTGTCTCCAATGCCCAAGCATCTGCCGTAATAGCCTGCCATTCCGTCAGATGGTGAGTTAACCTGCCCCCTACAGGTGTTTTGTGTGGAAAGACCTCAGAGTGGTTTGGGGGCGGCTGATGCAGATGCTGAGGGTAAAGAGGCACCTGCTGCTGCTGCGGCCTTAGTACTTTTCACCCGTTCACCTCGGGTGGATCTCCTTTGGCCTCTTTGAGCCGGCTGTCCTCTGCCTTTCCCGAATGCGGAATAGTAGCGAAAGGACTTTCCTCTCCCAGAGGTTCCTGAGGGGCGAAAAGGAGTTAAGCGGATTGCAGCTCCTAAAGATTTTGCTGCTGCTTTAGATGTTTGCAACTTTTCCAGACTGTCATCAGCCTTTTTACCGAATAAAGAAGAGCCGCCAAAGGGCATATTCAAAAGTCTGGCCTGTACATCTGGAGCAAAGCCAGACTTTCGTAACCACGCATGCCTGCGGATTGTAGTACTTGCCGCCATGGCCCTGCTGATACTGTCAGCGGAATCGATGTCAGTTTGAAGAGATTCGCACATGGCATCTTTGCCATCTTTAATGATGTTAAGGAAGGCTTCCCTTTCCTCTCCTTCCGGTATGCAGTCAGCCGCTGATGAAGCACACTCCCACAGTGTGTGACTGAACCTGGCGAGCGTACAAGTGGCGTTGATGGACTTCAATGCCATACTACAAGCAGAAAATACTTTTTGCCATAGAATCGTACCTTTTGTCATCTCTATCCTTTGGGACATTAGGGTAAGCGGATCTGCTGCTTGATGAAGTTGCCGCTTGAACCACCAGGCTCTCTGGAGTCGGGTGTTTTGATAAATATTCAGGGTCAGCCGCAGCTACCCTATACTTGGCTGACAATCTTTTATTGACTGCAGGGATAACCTCAGGAGTTTCCCAATTTGATGCAATCTTCCTTTGTAAGGTTGTATGGAAGGGGACCACAGGATCCTCCTGTGGACCATTGTCTAGTATGTCTGTAAGGTCATCCTGTTGAAAAACAGGAGAAGGCGCAGACCAACCCATGAATTCAATAATTCTTGCCATCAGGGTTCTATAGGGGGTTTCGGCATGTTCCCCTGTGTCTGGTTTGACAAATTCCACTTCTGGGGAAGTGTCCAGCCCACTTGCCTCATGTAATGATTCCTGTAGGTCTTTCAACCTTCTTTCCTCAGAGGTAAAATCCTCTGAAACAGGTGGTGTGGTCCTCTGCAGCCCGAAGGGTCTTTCTTGGTCAGAATCCTCCCCTTCTTCATAGATTGAAGATAATCTGGGGTACTCTGACCTCGGAAATGGTGTAAAACCCATTTCTAAGGCAGAAGGAGCCAAACTCGTCATTATTGGGCGAGAAAACGTCGATGTCGTCGACGCCGATGTGAAAGGCTTAGAAGGCGCCGAGAAGGGCGTCGAGAAAACTGGAAGAGGCCTCGAAGAACTCGAGAGGATTGGGATCCTACTCGAGGATGTCGACGACGTTCTCAGCGTCGTGCTGGAGGCTCTGGGTATAACCGTTGGCTGTGAAGTAGCCGTGGTTTTCTCTTTTATCGGCATCGACGATGGTGTCGCTTCAGTCGACCGATGCATCGAAGAACCCTTCGACAACGGCGTCGATGGCGCCGATCCATGCGTCGAAGGGATCTTCGACGACGGCGTCAAAGATGGTGCCTTCCTACCCGATGGCCCGTGGCGCTGTCGGGTGGACTCTTTCGCCGGGTGCAACTACTCGCGGCGTTTCAATTTTTTTGGGTTTTTCACCCAGGGTATCACCCTCAGCTGTCTTCGAGGGGGTCAAAGACGGTTTCTCAAAGACGCTTGGCATTTTCTTCCTGGATTCCTCCCACTCAGCCTGAGAGCTGTGTTTTGTGGGGCAGGAGACCCTTTCTGGGGAAACAGAAGATGACGAGGAAGGGGATCTTCGACGTCTCGTCTTTGAGTGTCTAGATCTCGACGAGTGGTGGGAGCTACTTCGAGACCTAGAATGGGAATGCTTTCGACGGCGAGGAGACGAATGCCTTGACTCGGCCGAAGAAACTTTCGAGAAGGTTTTGACTGACTTACCTCTCTCGAGCTTCCCCTTGCGCTCCTTCAAGGCTTTCGCCGTCATGGACATGCAGTCCTCACACTCGACTCCCAAGCACCACAAATCCTGGAGGATCTGTTATCGACATTTTCTTTCCGCAGTCTCGACATTTTTTGAAGCCGGTCCGCGGAGTCGTCGGTTCGGATGAAGAAGCCATCGAGAACGAGTTGGTTTTATCGAGTGAAATATAAGAGGTTTATCTGACTGAACTGAGCAACGAAATTCCGAGGCCCCATGAAGCGCGGAAAAACAGAACTGAGCAACGGACGCCACGCGTGGCTATTTATGGGCATGGCGACGTCAGCGCCGATACGGTGGCTGTCGAGGGACATCGACTCGGAGGACGTCGACACGCAGCGCCCTCTACAGAGAAAACATTTCCGAGGCCAGCAAGCTGGAGACGAATTATCAAAGATAAGGAATACGTCGGAGGACACAATCCCTTCGAATGGATTACCAAAAGCATACAGTTAAAAAATGAGTGACAAGGAACAAGTTACTTACCTGTAACTGTTGTTCTCCAGCATGGGTCGGGTATGGATTCACATGCTCATGAATATTCCCCGTCGTCAGGCTGGGAATCCTCGGTAAAGAAAAAATCAGTATCAGTTTCGTTTCTGATCTGTCTTTCTTAGTAGTAACCAATCACTGGTCTCTGGGTCATACTGCACCCAGCCAATGACTGCCCTCTCCCTAAGCCCCTCCCCTGGCAGCCATCCTCAGATTTGGTAGCACGTAAAGTGGCAGTATGACCAAGTGAAGAGCCGCAGAGGGGAAGGAGGGAGGGTTTGCATGTGAATCCATGTAGACCCATGCTGGAGAACAACAGTTGCAGGTAAGTAACTTGTTCCTTCTCCAGCATGGGGGTCTGGCATGGATTCACATGCTCATGAATATAAGAATACATAGCAGTACACACATGCACAACCAACGGGAGGTGGCAAAAGGCTCAACATTAAGCATTACATAAACTCAACATTAAGCAACTCTTACCTCCTCACCAGGCCCACCTTCAGTCGAACAGGTTGCGCAGCACTGCTTTGCCGACTCTGGACTCCTCCCTGGAATCCCGGTCGACACAGTAGAATCTCGTGAAGGTGTGCGTCGACCTCCACGTAGCAGGCCTGCAGATGTCCTGCAGGGGCACACCAGACAAGAGCGCCGTAGTAGCAGCGATCGCTCTGGTCGAATGGGCTCTTGGACGGCCGGGCAACGGTCGGTTGGCCAACCGATGACAGTGCATGATGCAGCTGGAGAGCCATCTGGAAATGGAAGCCTTCGAGAGAGCCTTCCCTTGGTTCACAGGTCCAAAGTTCACAAACAGCTGTGATGTCTTCTGAAAACTCTTTGTTCGGTCCACATAGAACTTAAGCGCTCTAGCAACATCCAGCGAGTGCAAAGTCCTCTCAGCCGGCGACAAAGGCGACGGAAAGAAAACTGGCAACACCAAGGGCTCGTTAAGATGGAAGTCCGACGGCACCTTGGGCATGAAAGAGGGGTGCGTCCTCAGCACCACCCTCGTATCGTGAAAAGTCAAGTATGGAGGCTTGCAGGATAGGGCCTGAATCTCTCCCACGCGTCGTGCGGAGGTAATGGCCACAAGGAACGCTGTCTTCCACGACAGGAACTTCAACGGAGCCGAATGCAAAGGCTCAAATGGCGGCCCGATGAGCCTGGTCAGTACCACGTTGAGCTCCCACGCCGGGGTTGGAGCCTTCACTGGCGGGAATGATCGGAACAGTCCCTTCATAAATTCCATCACCAGTCGATGAGACCACAAGGACGGCCGTCCTGCAGTTCTGGTGTATCAGGAGATCGCTGCCAGATGTATCTTGATGGAAGTGTGAGCTAGTCTAGCTTTGGCCAGCGACAGTAGGTATGGTAGCACTTGAGGTGCCGTAATCCGCAGAGGGTTGATCTTCTGTGCACGGCACCAGACAGAGAACAACTTCCACTCATGTCCGTAGCACTTGAGAGTTGAGGACGCCCTGGCCTTTGCAAGAACCTCTCTGCAGTCAGCCAGGATATCGTACCCTCCAAACTCCAGTGCTGCAGGAGCCAGGCCTGCAAGTTCAGCGACTCCGGGTCGTGATGAAGAATGGCACCTCCCTCTCTGGAGAGAAGATCTGCGTCCGTCGACAGCTTGACTGGTGGGGACGCTGAGAGGTCCAGAAGGTGGTCTACTGCCACATATCCTGGGCCTCCTTGGATAGGGCTGGGGATCTGGTGCCTCCCTGCTTCCGGATGTAGAACATTGTGGTGGTGTTGTCGGTGAAGATCCTCACGACCTTGCCCTTGAGGGACGGGAGGAACGACTTGAGCACCCAGAACACGGCGCAGAGCTCCAAGATGTTGATGTGGAGAGACCTCGCCTCCGGGAGCCAAAGGCCTCTTGCGTGGAGATCTCCGGTGTGCGCGCCCTATCCCTCCAGGGAGGCGTCCATCGTCACCGTCTCCTGATGTGCCGGGGTCTAGAAGTCCGTGCCCGCCGTGAGGTGTGCACGGGTGCCCCACCACTGAATCGCCCGACGGAAAACCTCATTGAGCGGGATCTGGGCTTTGAAGCTGCCTGCCGCTTGCATCCAGCGGGCGGCGAGGAACTCCTGTAGAGGACGCATCCGTAGCCTGCACAGGCGCACTAGATAGATGCATGAGGTCATCATTCCGAGGAGGGACTTGATGGATCTCACCCTGGCCACGTCCGTGGCTAGCAGGTGCTGCACCTTGCCTAAGATGGCCTTCGTCCTTTCCTCTGACGGAGACGCCAATCATTCCACTGTATCGAGCTTTGCTCCCAGAAACAGTGCCACCTGCGACGGAACCTAATGGGATTTAGGGTAGTTGATGGAGAAACCCAGCTCCGTGAGTTAGCGGACGGTCTTCGCCGTGTGCCCAACGGCGAGTTATCTTGTCCTTGCACTGATGAGCCAGTCATCCAGGTAGGGATAGACGTGGATCCCCTGCAGGCGCAGCCGCGCCACCACTGGTGCAATGCACTTGGTGAATAGTGGCGTCCTTGGACTATAAATCTGAGGAACTTTCGGTGTCCTTTAAGGATGGGGATGTGGAAGTAAGCATCCTCCAAGTCCAACGACGATAGGAAGTCATCCTCCTCCAGCTGTCCCAGCACGTGCTGGAGAGTGACCATCCTGAACTTCTGTGCCTTGATGTATTTGTTCAACCGACATAGGTCCAGGATGGGGCGCCAACCGCCTGTCTTCTTTCCGACGAGGAAGTATCTTGAGTATACTCCGGAGCCTCTTGGGGACGAGCTCGATGGCCCCTTTCTTGCGCATCGCCTTTACCTCCAACAGCAGTTGAGGGATGCAATTTTCCTTCCTGGCCACGGGAGGAATGCAGGGACACTTCTTTTGGAATTCAAGAGTGTGCCCGTGGACCAGGGCATCCAGCACCCAACGGTCGGTGGAGATGGACTCCCACACGCTGACGAACTTCGCCAGCCAGCCTCCCACCGGGGTGCTTCGGTGGGGGCCCGACGCTACGGCCGGTTCAATCTTGCTTGGAGGCGGCCTTGCCGCCGACGCCGAGATCCTCCTTGCTGGCCGCAACCTCTGTAAGCCCCCTTGGATGAGAAGCGGGCCGCCTGGTGGTACATAGAGGAGCCACCACCTGATCCCTCCGACCCCCCTGTCTGCCTCTGGATCTCCGAAAGGGGCGTCGTTGCTGAAGGACTCCCAGGGCTCGGGCCGTCTCAGTGTCGGCCTTGATGGCCTGCAGCGACTCATCCACCGTTTTCCCAAACGGGTTGTTGCCGTCGAACGGCATGTCCAAAACCCTGGTCTGTACGTCCTGACGGAAGTCTGTCGCCTTGAGCCAGCCACGTCATCGAAGGCAAACGCCGTTGCCTAACTGGCGAAACCCGGTGTAGGCAATGTCCGTTGCCACCGTTATGGCGTGGTCCGACGCCACCTCACCTTCCTGCAGAATCTCCAGGGCCTCCGCCCTCTTGTCGTCTGGTAGGAAGTCCAGTAGCGGAGCTATCTTGTACCATAGCTCCCTGTCGTAACGGGCCACAATCGCTAAGGCGTTGGCTGCCTTAATTGTCGTCGCCGCCGACGAGATGACCAGTCGCCCCATGGCGTCCAATTTCTTACCCTCGCCGTCAGGTGGAGAAGTAGAGGTTGATGCTGTCGCCCCCGCCGCCGCCTTCTTGGCCGCCGCTGAGACAACCGAATCCGGCGTAGGTTGAGCCCTGAGGCACAAGGGGGCGGCGTCGAGGACCCAGTACTTCTGATACCTGTCCCACTTGGCAGGCGTCGTGGACGGGTTCTTCAGGATCGCAAGTCCCTCGTCCCAGATATCGTCGAGTAACGGTACCGCGAGGACCGTCTTTCTCTTGTCCTCTCGCCATTGATAGAGGAAACCCTCCTCCTGTTCCTCGCGGCAGAGCTGGAAGAGCTCGGATGCCCTGGCGATCATGGCGTGAAAAGAGCCAATTTCGTCGGGCGGGGAGGCCTGAGGGAGTGGTGATGGAAGGTCCGTCCTGTCGTCACCACCGTCATCATCCGTCCCCGTCGTATCCGGTGCCGTGTCATCCCTGGGGTCCGGTGAGGGGGATGAGGGCTCCACAGGTCGTGAGGGCATGAAGGGTGGGGGGGATGAACTCTCCTCCGCTTGTTTGGAGGGCTTCCCGACGGGCCCGGTTCTGGATCGTCCGCCGGGGTTCGTGGTAATCTCGTCCTTATCTCCGTGCATAAGGTTTGGATTGCCATCAAAATGGCCGCCGAGTTGTCCTGAGGCTCGGCCAATGGCTGCAACGGGAGGGATGGCTGCTCCTCCACTGGGGCCTCATCGTTCTTCGTTCAACCACCTCTTCGGGATCCCTCCCGTGGGATCGTACCTTCTCGAACCTCTCGTTGAGGTTCTTCACGGCTTCCACCAGCTCCTCCTCAGAGGCTGAATCCGTGTCCGTAATGGCCACCGCCCCCCCTCTTTTTCCACCGGGGTCTTCACGGGGGTCTTGTCGATGGGCTGGAAAGAGGATTCCCTCTGCGGTGGCAGGGAAACTCTGGGCCCCGAGATCGCCTCCACTGGTGCAGCCTCCCCAGGCTTTGCCAGGGCCGCTGCGACTCCCTGGATAGAGGCCTTAGCCGGGTGAATCAAAGCCTTCGCCACCTTGGGCGCGCTTGAGGCCTTCACCTTGGCGGGAGGGTCACTGCCTCACTCCTGCTCGGTCGAATCCTTCGAGATCGACCGGGGCCTCTCCAGAAGCTTACCCAGGTTCTCGGATTTCCTCTTCCCCGAACCAGAGCGTTGGCTCGTGGTTGATGGTGCCGGGGAAGGCGCGCCCTGCATGGCAGCCGAAGAGCCCGACCATTCGGCGCTACCCGGTGCCCGCGGACTCGCGGTGCTTAGCCTTATGTTGGGCCCCCATCGCCGGGCCCCCTCACAGGACTTCGAAGACCGCTCTGACCTTTTCTTCTTCTCACCTGCTGGGCCCTTCTCCAGCCAGCTGGCGAGGCGGGAACGACGATCCCTCATGGTCCGTTCCGATAGTTTCTTGCTGAACGCACAGTCCTTCTCCACGTGCGTCTTGTCCTCATGAAGGCAGTAGAGACATCTCGAATGCTCGTCCTCCTTGAAAACATTCTGTAACCCACATCCAGGGCAGTTCCTGAACAGCTTGGATTCTGGCGTCGAGCTTTCCTTGTCCTGGGCCATGTCCATCGTAGGCCTCAGATCTTCTGGAATCCTCCAAAAAGCATAACTTGATGAAAACTTCACCCTTGAGGGACGTAGAAAATTCCGAAACGGTCCCCGTTGATCGGAAGTAGAACGGTGGAGCTTGAGGCTCGATTTAACCGAAAAATGAGAAAATCTCTTTGAAAAAAGCACGAAAACGCAGTAAAAGCTCGAGAGCTATAGCATGAGGACTCCCAACACTTAAACGTGCGGTAAAAATCTGAGGATGGCTGCCAGGGGAGGGGCTTAGGGAGAGGGCAGTCATTGGCGGGGGGCAGTATGACCCAGAGACCAGTGATTGGTTACTACTAAGAAAGACATATCAGAAACTAAACCGATACAGATTTTTTCTTTACCGAGGATTCCCAGCCTGAAGACAGGGAATATTCATGAGCATGTGAATCCATGCCAGACCCCATGCTGGAGAAGTTTATAACTTGTTGCAGCAAAATGACATGTGTGAAAGTTGCACTTTTTCCATTCCCGCCTAAAATTAACCAAACGGTTTTTAATAAAAACGGGTGAAATACACTGATTCGGAGTTGAGTGTGTTTTTTTGGTTGGGGGATAGAGGTATAGAACTAGAAATCAAGAACAGGGTTGCAAGAATGAGTGACAGTTTTAACACGTTATCAGGATAAGGATAGGATGACTTAGAGAGTGGGATAAGGACAAAGACCAGGTAGGCTATGGGTTTCTACTGGGTGGTGAAATACTCACAGTCCACTTTTAGTTTGGGATTTTGGACAGTTAACGGTTCTGGTCACTGCACAGCAGGGCGCCAGGCAAACAGCTGGGCAGTTGTGGTCACCGGATGGCACTTCTGGAATGGCAATTCTGGTCACTGGATGCTAAAGACCAAGTGGATGGCAGGATGCATGCAGTTAGTGGTATCAGGATGCTTGCCCAAAAACACCACAGCTTTCCCCTTTGGTCAATTGGGAATTTTAGTGGGTTTTCAGAATTGATGCCTTGCTGGGATAGGATCAACACTGCTTGTGGTTTGCAGTGGGCCCTGGAGTAGAGTCAGCAATGTTTTGGCCTTGCAGTTGGGATCTAGAATCTGGATGGATGGAACAGGATGCCGGCGCAGGAAAATCAGGAAGAGTGTGTGTAGAGTCTTGTCAGGGACTCTTATTTATAATGCCTAGTGACGTCATCAACGTATATGACTGGGGAAAGACTTAACTAAACATGCCTCTAACAACGGGATTGGACAAGGGTGATAGGCCCCGCCTCGCTCTCAGCTGGTTGGATTTCAGGAAAATGTCAGATTTATGGTGTGAGTTTTACAATGCCCAAAACCCTCCCAGAGTTACTTTAACTAAAATCTGATTTGTCCACAACCATACATTTATACATTTGCAATCCATTAGCAAATTATATACACAGGTTACATATTTTGTGCAGCACATTGCAGTCCAATCCTCCATTCCGTGAGACCTTGTTTCGCCCTTCTAGCTTTTTCACGCTTTTCAATGCGATTTATATTACTCAAAATTCTAGAACTTTATACACGGGTGTGGATCATCAAAAGGGATTGTTACGCTCACCTGGTTCCCACAGGGGCGTCGATCGGACCCGGACAGCTGCGGTCTCCACCAACGTGATGCGTATTGAAGAGTTGACAGTCTCGATCGGACCCGGACAGCTGCGGTCTCCACCAACGTGATGCGCAGTGAAGAGTTGACAGTCTGGACTGGCCCGCCTAATCTTGTCTGCTGGACTCGTAGAAGTATTCTCCTGCAAGTGGAGAAAGGGATTTAGCCACCCATTGACTTTAGTGATGGTCCCCCAACAGTTCTCGTTCTCCCCACTAATCACCTCCGATATTCCCTTTTGGTAACCTCACCTTATGTTTTTAAATGATGAGCTCTCCATCCTGCATGGCATGCAGGGGCGCGTAGATACCAGTTGCTTCACTGGGTTGAAGGTACTGGAGGAGTTCCGGAGGAATATTGACTCCAGTGTCTATAAAGTTCAAAGAGTTCAATATGTCCGATGTTCACTCTTGTTCCATTCCCTCGTTAGGTTGCAGCTGGGTCCAAAAGAATATTGCCTGGAGGCAGCTGATGGCGTTCAGGTAAGAGTCTGTATTACCAAACACTGTCCGGTAAAAGTTGCATGAGTTTAACTTGCTGTTTTCTCTCCCTTTATAGGTGCGGCATAGGAAGATGCAGCGAATTAAAGAATACCACCTCCGGTGGTAAAGCAGGTAAGCCTATGGTGGCAAAGAGATTGTCCTTGTTGGTTTTCTAGGCTCACCTTGTTATTCCTTTTGTTTCCCCCCCAGGTGCTGGGTTTCGACAAATAAAATGATGGAGGCAGCGCCGAGTCGAAAGATGCGGTGGACTGGTGAGTATAACGTGGCGCTGCTACTGGCGAAGCGACGCGTGCTGAAATAATGTCCTTTCCAGGCTCAGAGATGTGCTGGGTCCGGAATCCGGTAAGGAATCAAATAATGTCTGTGATCTAACCTCTTCTCCTTTCTTTGCCTTTTGTCTAGGAGCTCCAGATTCGAGGCGGGCGTGGCAGAAGACTGGATGCTGACTTGCAGACACGGTGAGCGTCACGCTGCTGGATGCAGAATAACGCAAAGCATGGGCTGCTGTTCGGGCGTGGTTTAAATAGCCTGCAAAGTAGTCCCAGGTAAGAAGTTCCCCAGAACCACACCCGAGTGAAAAATAGTCCCTGTAATAAAATAGTCCCATCCAGGCCTCACGTTGGCTTGGACTCATTTGCAGCATGGTCTACATAAGGTAAGTAAAGTCCATGAGCCTGGCGCCTATGGCGCCAGGACTGATTTCTATGATGAGCCTGGCGCCTAAGGCGCCAGGACTGAATCCAAACAGCCCCCAGCCGGGGCTGTTGGGGGTTTTAATGAGTATCTGGATGCCTGCTCCCGGGGCTGATGGACTCGATCCGGATGCCCGGGGGTAGGCATCATGACAGGGATGTACCAAAATTTGCATTTGCAACATGGATGTTTTTCTTGTAATCTGCCATATTTTGCCATTTCTGTCCCCAAGAGCTGTCAATGAATTCTACCAAGTCTTAAAAGAAAGCCCAAAAATTCACTTTTACACTGCGAAAATCTTACATTTTTATAAAGTCTTGCTGCGGAGATAAAAGTCTTCAACGTTTATTTATGAAATAGTCTTTGGAAACAAATGGCAGTCCTTGTCACGTGATCATTTTTTTTCCCTTCCTTTAACTGCTACCAACTGTTATTTCCTTCAAAGCAAGGTAGGGGTTTCTCAGCCTGATTGAAGGTTTTATTGGCCCTTCACACTTCAAACTTCCTGGCCTTGGGAGCTCCATTGTCAGTGGGTTCAGCGCAGCCAAGATTTTTTTATACCCTGTAATTATCAGTGGGGTGTCAGTCTCTGCTGAGAGTTTATGGTGTGACTCCCTTCCTAGGGGGAAGTTTAAGGGCTGCCAACTGGAATAACCGGATTTTGGGCGCTTGCAAATTCAGACCATGTGTTTTAAAATCTTTATTTTCTTATTTTGGGTCCTGAATTAAAACAAACCTGTGGAAAAAAATAGCTCCTCTGTGCATTTTCACCAGCCACAAACCCCTTCACATTGCTAGGTAATGGCAGGCTTTCCTTCAACAGTTTCCTTTTTAAATGGGCCTTTTTCTCCTTCAATTTTTTACACGTGTTGAAAACGGTTAGCATTTCTTTCTTTAAATTCGGTTTGGCAGCTCCATCAGATTCCCCCACTGTCTTTGCAGCTATTGTCATTTTGTTGAATGCAGGAGTTTTATCTGAAGCACAGATACATTGAAATTGACCTGGTTCATTGAGTTAGAGTCTCTTTGAACTGCTGAGCCTGGATACTTTTGGAAAGAAATAAACATGTGTTCCTGGAGTTCCTTGTCGATTTCTTTCAGAGTTGGTTTGACAGGGCCTGTCATTGAGAAATCATGCCTGGTTTTGCTGAGGCACAATGAAATATATTGGGCATGGCAGGGCCTTTTTAATCACAGTAGTTTAAGGCAGAACAGATGGAATTAGCATCAAAGCAGCATTTTTAAAGTGTGAAAAGGTTTCATTTTGAAGGGGAATTTTGGTTTTCAGCAAAGCAGTGCTGCTTTTTCACTTTATTCCATTTATATGTTTCAGAACACACTGGCACGCTCCTTCAGTGTGTCCCCTTGTTTCATCCTGCCTGAAATGTGCTTGGCAGGATGGTGCAGCCATCTTTTTGTTGCTGCAAAAACGCAGTTTTGAGGTCCTAGTGTGCACAGGAGCCAGCGCAGCCATTTGCTGTTTTCTGTAAAAAGGCAGCTTGGTGATGTGGTGAAATCCTGTTGAGTGGGTCCATATATCCCACAAAGTAAATGTTTCTGATTTGGGCTTAACAAAAATTGTATAGAAATCAAATATGGAAAGTTCAACAAATAATCCTTGAATCTAGACAGGGGTTTGCTTCCCTTGGATTATTTCATGTAGGGTAGTGGAAGCGTTCCTTTCAAAGCCAGAGTCTTTAAGAGTAGCTGAAATGTCTGTTTCATAAAGCACTTTAAAGATCGAAAAACGTGTCTTATCCAAACAATGTTTCCTCAGAAGGTGTAGAAATGTCTTTGCATACAACACTGTTTGGAGGATAACAAAGGAAGTCTCGTCTACTTGAAAGGATGGCAACGTGTCTTTTTTACACAACTGTTCCAAAGAGGGTTTCCTGGTATACTCCAGTCAGGAGTTCAATAGATTCTTTAGATCCCCTGATGCACTCTCCTCCCAGGCATCTTTCACTATGTTCCTTTCTTTATGTTTTATGGATTACCTGGTATACTCTGCTGCCAGGAATCCCTGGCCCCCTTCTGGATCATTGCAGATTTCCTGGTATATTCTCCTGCCAGGTATCTTTCTCCAAAAAGGTCCAACTGCCTAACGTGTTTTGCACCAGGACTTCCTACAAGTCCAAGTACCAGCTAAATACTGTTTGCTGCCGCTGCCTCCCCGCCTTGTGTCTTTGGACTTTAGACTTTGATCCTCGGACTTTCTGCCGCTGCTGCTGTCGGCTTTCACCCCCCGTTTGACTGGTGCAGCTGCCGTGCTGCAGGGCAGGCTTTCTCGCCTGGAGGACGTCTTTGTTGGCAACACCAGCGTGCCTGACCTTGAGGCGTTTCCTGTACGAGGTGGACCCGCCTCCCTGTGACGAGCTACACCCCTCGAGCCTCGTTAAATACACGTCCCCTGGCACACCCGTGCCACGCACCAAGTACCAGCTAAGTACTGTTTGCTGCCGCTGCCTCCCCGCCTTGTGTCTTTGGACTTTGATCCTTGGACTTTCTGACGCTGCTGCTGTTGGCTTTCACCCCCGTTTGACTGGTGCAGCTGCCGTGCTGCAGGGCAGGCTTTCTCGCCTGGAGGATGTTTTTGCTGGCAACACCAGTGTGCCTGACCTCGAGGTGATTGTTTGCCTTGTGCACACTACCCAGTTCGGGACTATTGAACCTGTGTTCCTCACAGGTTGTGTGTTCCACAGGTTGTGTGTTCCACAGGTTGTGTGTTCTTGAAGTTGTGTGCCTGTGGCTCCATATTGGATGCGTATCTTTAGCCGCAAGTTCTTAATTATTCCTCTCTCTCTTTACTGTTGAAGGCGTTTCCTGTACGAGGTGGACCCCGCCTCCGTGACGAGCTACACCCCTCGAGCCTCGTTAAATACACGTCTCCTGGCACACCAAGTACCAGCTAAGTACTGTTTGCTGTTCGTGGTGCGCGGCGCGGGGCGCCTTGTCTTAACGCCCTAGTTCTTCGGGCCTGCAACCCAAAGTTGACAGTATAGTGGGTAACTAGAGTCCTGCAGTTGGGGGTAACGCCACACTCTGTGCCTGCCTGATAGTGTGAGCAGGTCAACACCAACTTAGGAGACTGTGGGCTTTACGCCTTTGATCCTTGGGGGTGTGGTGCCCTGGGTAAGCTTCGGTGCTGGGCTCTGGTATCCACATGGTGAAAAGGTACTGCCAAATGATGTGTGTTGTGTGGGGTACGTCTTTATCGGGCTTTTGAATATTTTCTCTGCCATTCACCCTACTAGATGGTTTTTCTTTTGCTAGCTGCCCTGTGCCTGCCCCAGCCAATACTTGTATAAAAACGATTGTTGTTGACATCAAGCACCCCTCTGTTAGGTAGTACCTTCTACAGGGGGATTGGGTGCTGGGTGTAGATTATGAGCCGGGTCTTGAGAAGTAACTCCAAGCTTGAGGTAACTCCTAAATTCCTAGGGAAACCTGTAAGGTCTAAATTGCATAGTGATAAGCACACTCAACCTACCTACTCTTACAAAGCGTCAATCCTGTCGCCACCCTTGTCTACCATGGAGGGGGCAGTTGCTAACCCTGCAGAGGCGATGGAGGTTCCAAGAATAGAGGATTCAGTCTTGTGCATGGAGCCATTGAGCACAAGCTCCCCCCCGGCTGTGCAGCTTCCTACCTTCTCGGTACAAGATGCTAATCAAATTGAAGAAGTGGAGGCGTGTGAGGTCGCGCATGTGCATGATAGCAATTGTACGCCGAGGTTTGATTATGAAGGTTTCCCTCATGTTTCTGACACCTCGATGCTAGCCCCGACAATAATGACTGAATTGGGAAAAAGGGTGCGACTTTCCATGGGTCCCTCCTCTCCTAGCTCAAGGTCCTTTCCCTTCCGTGAACAAGTTCACTTTCACCTATCACAGGAATGTTGTTGTAACAAGTTTAGTACTCATGATAAGGACCAGACTCGCCCCCTCCCCCCGGTAAGGGGAGAAGACAGTGGTAGGCCATCGACACACAATAAAAGTTATGGGGCGGTTATGGATTCATCAGGGAATCTGCTGTCACATGACTTTAAGCTGAATCTGGGAAATGACGAGGCTGCCCCCACTCCATTAAATGAGGAGGCACGTTTCGCATCATCCCTAGAAGACTTACCTGCTGCCACATCGCCAAATGACCCCTCTAATGGCCAAACTGGAAGGGTTCTTTTTTGCGGAGGAACAATCTAAAGCATTTTACTTCCAACAATTTGAAAAAATGCTGGCTGGCGCAGCAGTATCAATACCGTCTGCTTCCATCTTGCCTCCAGTACGGTCACAAGGCTTGCAGACAGACACCATATATTGGAATACTGTCCCGCCACAAAGATCCTACTCTCAAGTGCTGACAGGTGCTTCCTCGGTTGGGTCACACCAGCCTGGAGTTGAGGCTGTTGATCTGTTGGACGTAATGAAACTACAACACGACCGGATGCTCCAGATGGAACATACCTTGTACCAACTGGTTGCGAAGTCCCATCCCCTGGAAGATTCCCAAAACTTTGGCGGAGCTCCCGTCCCGGTTAATAGTGTTTAGCCCACAACTGACAGTCCCTCTGCTCTGACAGCTATCATTGATAGCCAGAACACCCTCGAGCTGGACGGTCTCCCTCTATCAGGTGAGATAATAGCAACACAAGACGAACAGGAAGGAATGTACTTCCCCTCTCGGAAGGCCAAGAAGTCATTCCTGAGAGCCCAGAAGCGCCTTAACATCGCAAAGGCCTCCCAGAAAAAACTTGCAAAAAAAGGGCCCAAAGTTTTGAACAAGCAGTCTGATATAGCCACTACTGTCGACCTGTGCCCTTTAAATTGCCAGGACGATCAGGCCCTAGATCTTCATGAATTGAGCGAGGAGTGTAAGAAACACCTTCAGATTAATGCCATAAAAGGTGGCAATGCGCAGGTGCCCGTTTCTATTCCATTGTGGAACCTACC
The DNA here is from genome assembly GCF_040938575.1 of Ambystoma mexicanum. Classification (NCBI taxonomy): domain Eukaryota; kingdom Metazoa; phylum Chordata; class Amphibia; order Caudata; family Ambystomatidae; genus Ambystoma; species Ambystoma mexicanum. Next base: position 654,127,001 of record NC_090940.1, on the reverse strand, counting down.
TGCTAAGTCCCAACCGCAACTCCATTGCTTCTTTCCTACGATTGAAAGCAAGAAAGTTCCAACGCGGCTAGTGGGCGAAACCAAGCTTGCAAATGATCCATATTTGGCGTCTGCGTTGCCGCCTGTGATTCCACACATGGCAGAGCAGCCCGCTGGATTGGTCGCCCCAGATTGGGGTCTAGAGGAGTGGCAAGAGGAGGTGGACATCGCGCCTCCTTGTGAGGAAGGGCAGGTTCCCTCGCCCTGGCCCCAAGCCGCGCCAGGAAAATCAGATTCAGCACAAGAGATCCAACATGGTGAGCCATCTTCTGTACCTTTGTCCTTTTTGGAAACTCCAAAGGACATGAAGGTCATATTGGGCTGGATTAGCAATCCAGCCATAAATGGTGATGCTAGGATCAATAGGTCCTTTTTGATTAATCTTTTCTTTCAGATTCCATCACTAAGAAACCTGTCGACAAAGGACCTTGATTGGGTAAAGCTTCCCTCGCATAACAACTATAGGATATTGTCCAGAGTACAATCCCAGGTTATAACAGAATTGATCCTTGAATTCACCGACGATTTTGAATTGTTGGGCCTCACTCCTTGCCTCTTTACGGATATGGAGTGTGCGTGGGCGTTTTTGGATTTTGTCATTTCAGCCCCAGTTGTGAGAACAGAGGGTCCAGTAGCAGCGACTTTCGAGTCACATGCGAAACAACTGACAGTACAACTCTCATTGCTTACGCAAGCGTTGAGTGGTCTGTCATGGCTCGAGCCTCTGATTAAAGTGGCAGCATCTCTGAAAGCTCCTCCAACGGAATTATAACACCATAGGATTGCAATTGCTTCTTGGAACTGCTGTGGTGTGTCTAATCCTAAATCATGGCACCATCAGGCAGACCCCAATTATAGGGCCGAGATTTTAGTATTACAAGAAACTATGGCATCGCCGCCTTTGGGTTAGATGGGTACACTTGTTTAAACGCCCCTGCACGACGCTCTTGTGTGGGACGCCTGTCCGGAGGTACTGCCATACTTATTAGCAACACTCTCAAGGTGGCCTCACGCACTCTGGAAAGATCGGAATCTTATATTCTGGTCGAGCTAACCTTTGACAACATCAAAATTTTCCCTCTACTTTTGATGTCGATATACTGGAACCCGAGTCAAGTCTCATTGGACTCGACCCTGGAAGAGCTCAATCAAATTTTGGGCTATGTGGCTCTCCATAGTCCTAACCATGAAATTATAATTGGGGGTGACTTAAACTCGTACCTGGAAATGGAGGGCATATATCGATCTGCTAACCAGGCCTCTTCATATGTTCGCCAAGCCCAGGCCAGAGGTGAGCGATGGGCCTCTTTCTTCGAAGCATGGGGCATCTATCCAATCCAACTTTCCTCTGAGTCACCCAGAACATCCTGGCACCGTGGCACTTCGTCATCCCTTATTGACTATGTGTTTGCCTCAACCACATGTTCAGGCCTACTCAATCCCATTCGAATTGTTAATGTGGGATTGAGTGACCATCGGATGTTGACCACCTATCTACACCTGAGGCTTGAAGCAAACGAAAATCTGGAATCTTTAGCCCTGCTCGAATGTGACAGACACCTTGTCGGTCAGATGGAACCCCACAATCTGTCGCAAAATGGCGTTTCGTGTTAATCGCGATCTGGTTGTACCTTGTTATAAGTCCCTGGCGCCATGGCACAGGGCGAGAATCATCGATTTAAATCTGAAGATGATTAGGATGCACTTGGTGTGCCTTTGTAAAGAAGGCAGTGTAATCAAGCATCTAAAATCTGTTTGTCCACATTGGACAGAGGTGGCGAACTTAAAAAGACAAAAAAACATCGATATGCGGTCCTTAAGAGGATCTCTGTTGAGCGTGGCAAACCTACAAAGGGAAAAAAACGTCATTACCGCCTGTTTCAAGCGCAAGATGATGCTTTTGCGATTTGCTGCTCACAACTTGGCAAATCAACATATGGTTGAACTACTATGCAAAAAAAAAAACAAGGGATCAATGGGCAATTTTAAGAAACCCCTTGGGCAAGTTCGACAATCGTATGATGTCATCCATTTCAGGTATGGAATGGAAGTCTTTCTTCCTCACGAAGTACAAATTGCCAGAAATACACAAAAGGATGGAGTCTGTGTCTCTGCACTTGGAACTTCCGTCTGTTTGCCCTTGGGTAAACAAAGACATCATATGGGCAATTGCAGCCCTGAAGTTTTCTAAGGCTGCGGGTCCTGACGGGCTTCCGCCCTGTGTCTACAAGGACGACCCGCACTTTTGGGCCAGTTACTTGCTTCCCTGGTACCACTCTATTTACCAATCTGGGAAAATTCCTCCCTCCTGGCTCTCGGCAATTGTAATCCCAATTCACAAAAAGGGAGCCTTAACCGAACCAGCAAACTTCAGGCCAATAGCCTTAATTGACATATCTGCAAAAATCTTTGCACGGCTGATTTTGTGTGAATTAGAATCGTATGTTAACACCGCCAAGATCCTCTCCAAAATGCAGGTCGGTTTTCGTAGAGCTATGGGTACGCAGCTAAACGCATCAATTCTTGCCCATTTATTGGCAACATCACACGCTTCCACTAATGAGATGATCTATATGGCATCCTTAGACCTATCAGCGGCATTTGATAGTGTATTGAGAAATAGACTCTGGCAGAAGATGCTGTCATATGGCATCCCCCACGAGTTGGTTGCGAATATAGCAGCGCTCCATCAGAACACCTCTTATAGGGTGCGTATCAACCCGGCGGGTTTGCTTTCTGACAGCATTCCGACAAGAATTGGCGTCAAGCAAGGCTGCAACCTCGCCGCGATACTTTTTAATCTGTATCTTGCCGACATAGAGCAGATATTGGAGGGAACAAATACCTTTGCGGTAAATTTAGGCAAGCTACGTCTCCACTGGTTGGCATTTGCGGACGACGTCATTCTATTTGACAAGGTCCCATTTGGGTTACAAAACAAACTTAACATCTTTTACGAATACTGTACCCTGAATAACTTAACCATCAACTCAGCTAAATCACACATCATAGTTTTCGGACCTAAAAAGAAAAACATGACATTCAAGTATGTCGTGAACTCACATCAAATTATGAGGAAGGAAGGAATTACCTATTTGGGGTACTCAATGTCAAATGGCATGTCTGTCAGCAGGTGGCGCCTTGTGTTGACCTCCAAGTTAGACCAACTACTGTTCAAATGAGGATAATTTTTGCGAGGTACTGTAGATTTTCACTTCTCCCTCTTCTTCACTACTATACTATGAAAGTAGAGCCCATTCTACTTTATGCCTTGGATATTTGCCTAGTGAATCTGGGCCCGCTACTTAACTCCCTCCAAGGTAGGATTTGGAAAAGGGTACTTGGCCTTCCGGGCTACCTGCCTAATCCAATTCTCATCCATGAATTGGGTCTCTACTCTCTGGCAGAGAAACATAATTGGCGGTTGTTAAATTCCTTCTACAAAATGATCTCTCCTCCTGCCAACTCTCTGTATGAAGACTTTGGATTATTGCTTATCAAGGAACATCCCGCCTCTATTCGTGAATTCAAATTGCGCATGTTGACAATCTCAAAATCTTTGAACATGACGCAACAGGATCTCATTGATTGTCCACGCAAGGTTAAAATTCGCTTCCTTGGGAATGCATGGGCACGTAATGCGGATCTAATCTCAGGCTACTCATCGTTTCTCTCTTATGCGAAATTTCGACAGGCTGTTCTGCCCCGCCTGCCCTATCTCTTGTGTTTTCACGATCTCCTTGCAAGAAGGACATATATGAGGTTTCGGTTGGACCTTGTCCATACTGGCTCTCGCATTGGTAGCTGGTCAGGTTACAGGGAAGCAGGGCTGTGGGATTGCTGTCGGTTTTTCTCCAAGAGTGGAGAACGTGAATCCTTGGAACATCGGTTTATGTATTGCCCAAAATTCGACCTCGATAGGTCTTGCTGCTTGGGACCTTTTTTGGTTTCACATTCGATCAACGAGCGTCAGCTGGTTTGGTTACGTTGTATGTGGGTTCAGTCAAATGCTATTACACTTGCAACAGTGAGACTTGTCAACAAGATTGAGAAAGTCCTACAGCCTCTAAACAAATCAATGTATATGAGGAAAGTCACCACAGATGCACTAGTCGATTCACAGAAGGTTATTTCATGATCTACCTCATAATTGGCAGTACTAGAGCGATTGTCTGAACATTTTAAATTGTTCTTAAATTCTATATTGGTGCTTACATTGGTGTTTTCTGTTTCCTTTCAGGCTTGGATGGAGCCATATGTTGAATTGTATTGTATTTAATACCTAGGTTGTAAACCAGTACATTTTTTATATTGTAAATTGAAACTTGGAAAAATGTTTTGTACTTTGAAAAATGTATTTTAAGAAACTATGTAATGTACACAGTGACATCAAATTGTAAAGGTGCAAACTAATATTTTGTTAACAAAAACAAATAAAAAAAAAAAAAAACTTCCTACAATGTTCACTTTCTTTCCAAGTATAATACAGTTGTACTCCTCACTGTTTATACCTCATTGACTTCAGATGCTACTTGTTCCACTTCCCCCCCATATTGACATCTCATTTATGGAGATGCTTGTTAGGCAGAATTATATGCAGTACCCGTTGGAAACACCACACACAATTAAGACTACAAGTGACAGTACAAGTTCACCTTTTGTACAAGCCTGTACTACACAGTAAAGTGGTAGTGATGGCTGAGCAGCCAGACTTATCTAAAGAGTAAGTGAGCAGTATCAGATAGTTACACAAATGACAAGAATTACTATGATTCAGACAAACACTGACTCAGGTTTTCAAGTAAAAGAATATACATTTATTGCACTCTTCAGTTGTGTAACATTACACTATTATAAGCAGTCTAAAATCATACCCTTAATTTAATACACCACACCACGTCCCTTAAATTCCAGACTAGTTAAGCTCACGAAGTGGGAGCAAAATGGCACTCCCGCAATTTAAAAGGGAGGGAAAAAAGTTATTAGAAATTAGATCAAACCAACAGGTAAGTACTCAGGGCAATTGAACAAGAGGAACTACATTGATAGAATCTGGTAGAAAAGGCTTAGGGCCAAAGTCAATTGGTCAAAAGTCTTTTGCTCAAGATCACACAGTTCAGGGTAGTTTGCGGTAAAGTTTGTGGCACGGTTCCGGACGAGGTTTGTTTATAGAAAAGTTACTTCAAAGAGAAGAGAAGGACAAGCCCTCGGATTGGAGAAAGATTTCAAACACTTTCACCGCGATTGAACGAAATGCACAACCGGATTTGCACAGTACCTTAAAACGTGGGGGAAGCTGTAGCTGAGGCGGACGTTCCTGGTAGTTCCTGCAGGCTCATGGTTCCTGAAGCGACTGTCAGACTGACAAGAAGTAGGAAGACCGGAGGGTCCTGCACTACTCAGGGAAGAAACCAGCAGCAGAGCAAAGCAACAAATAAAAGGTGCGCTCCTTAAAACCCAAGCAGGGTCCGACCTTCCTGGCTATCCGGCCCACTGTAGCTCTGTACAGCGAATTCGACCAGAGGAGGGGTTCTGGCTTGCAGTTTGGGCTAACTGGTTGGTCCCACCAGCTCAAGGGAAGAAGTTTCCTGGAGGATCTTCTCTGTCGTCGAATTCTGAAGATTCGGACCTGCAGCAGGGCTTCACCAGGCGGTTCAGTCGTCGTAGGGGTCCTCTTCCATCAGCTCCTTGTTGGTTCTTTCGTTCCAGTGGCGAGACTGCCTTTCCAGTCCCAGAGACTTGCTTTTTATGCAGTTTTCCCCCATTCACACAGCCTGGCTGTCAATCACACAGCAGGGTGGTTGTCCTGGCAAGGACAGTCCCCTCAGCCAATCAAACAGGAGTGCGACTTGCGTTACCATGGGAACCCCTCACAGGGGTCCGAAGATCCCTCCATCACACCCTGCCTACCTAGACTTTCAGGCACCTTAAGGAGGGCTTCTGTGCAGAAGCCTGCGAAAAGACAGCGAACAAAGGAATCATCCCCGATTTGGCGTGCAGAGAAAAACACAAGAAAGACTAACAAAAAGAAAAGGCGAATAAACCCAGTCGGAGCCAAAATAAAATGTATTTGGTCAAGCGGGTTTATGTTCGAGGCCAATATAATAGCCTGAAACAATAACATGGTTATATAAGATAACCGTGGTAAGAAAGGTTAGGGTAGTTACCACCACCTCCAGCCAAGTCTGAATGTAAAGGGAGCAAAACAATGCTCCAAGAGACACAGATAAAAAGGGATAAGAATTAACCCTTTCCAATACTCCATGTAAGATGGGGTGTACTGGGTTTGTGGTTTAAAGTGACTAAAATAAAGTTAATGGCAACTTTTCCTTTTCTGGGGGCCAGTAGTCAGCCCCAGAAAATGGAGTCAGTGGGAAGTCTCAAAGACAACCCTGTCACTGCACTGAAGGTGCTGTGTAACACACATGAAAATATGAAGCATTGTAGGTGAGGCTCCAGTGCTCAAGATCACACAAAAAGTGAAAACACACAGAAAAACACATGTAAGAGTGGGGAAAAGGCTCACACTCTTACCAGGTGAGAAAAATAAATCCTAGAAATCCAGCAAAGCTGCTGAAGGACGCATTAGGTAAGGGAAATCAGCCATTAATGAGAATTCTCCCTAACGCCGCGCACGTTCTGTCAGTCAACCTCTTCATTAGTATTTCTTTACTTGTGGCAATGCTTGTTCCAATTTCCCCCAAATTGACATGTCACATAAGGAGACTTGTACACAATTTGTCCTTCAACTTTACTTGGTCGGTATTCAAAATAATGATTAAATTGTTCGTATGTGTGCCGGCATGTCCTGGGGTCCCCAACTCCTATGGGCTGACAACCAGTGTTTGATGGCACTTCAAAATCGTGGTGTGGAGCTGCGGTGGAATTCTCTCTCTGGGAAGACGTCCCCTCCCAACCTCTCCCCAATAAAAAGTAATTCAATGAACTTTTTCGTTAATTCATACACGTTTAAATTGCAGGCTTTGAAATGCATAAAGATGAAAGGACAGACTTTTTCAGACCCTCACTCAGTTCCTGCACCAGCTTCGCATTCACTTGCCTATGGAACCCAAGCAGCGCCACAGGACCATGTCTCCAACATCCTTGTGATTGCCGTCTTCCTTCAGCAGTCCTTCCGAGGTATCCACTGCACTTTCCACTGGTTTCCAGTCTGTCCAGTAAAGTGAACTCCCAGGCGGTTGCTTGCGAGCGCCTGGCTCTCCCAACACGGCTAGTCTCTGAGTCTGTTTCTGCTGCAGGTTCCGATTCCCGCTTCACCCGCTCTGCAGCTCTCTTCTCCTCTCCTGAATTGAAAGTATTCATTAGGTTTCAATGTCCCACGCAGCCGATTGTTAGTATGACAACTAGACTGCACATTTAACTTCATGTTGCCTTCATTCCACATGGACTCCTTCCTCTCCCTCGTCTCAGTACTTGAGGCTCTATGTGAGTTAGAGTCCACAAGAGTTTTAAACTTTTTAAAGCTACATTGCTTTAAATCTTTGTTTAAATCAGAAACATCAAAGACAGAAGATGTTATGTGGGGTGCAAATACAGCCCCAGCGTGACAAACTGAGAGGCCATGCAAAGTCCTATTATGAGAATGAAGCTGGCTGATGTTGAGACCCACTGGAATATGTTGGCCCGTTCAATACATTGTTTTACAACATAAGGCATAAGGACAAAAATGGGCCTCTTTCAACTTCAACAAAATGGACAGGTGCTCAAGTGAAAGAAAATGTGCCAGAGAACTTAAAACTGCTGGATGTGCCCAATGCATGGCAAAAGACAGGTGTGGCTGAAAATGAGGTTTTAAAAAAATATGAGAAGCTACAATTTTACTTAGAGACATATAGCAGCATGCTACATTTACTTCAATGCAGCGCAAGACTGTGATCCAGAAATATAAGGTGAAGCCAAGCACTTTGCATTTAAAAAGGAGAGGCCTACTTGTTGTAGAAGTCAACACTGTTTTCCCATGGTAAACTTTGGCCTTTGTGTGAACAATGCAGAAAAAGACACTTACGGCATGTGTAAGACACATGTTCTCATTGTTAACGGCTATTTTTTAAGAATTATTTATGTAGCTTGTTTTTCCCCATTGAGCCTGTGTCACTGTAACTCTGACCTCAAAGACCGTTGGCTGAGGGCCCACCAAGAAAAGCGGGTATGTTTCAGTAAATTTAAAGAAGAACAGCAGCTTTAGATCAAACCTATGGAAGGGTCAGATAAGCCAGCCAACAGAACTGACCTCTTACACTTCCATGGCCCAATAAAATGGCTCTCATAGAATGCTAATGTATATTCAAAGACTGTTAGAAACAGACTACAGATAAGCAGATGTTCAGGTCACATGTTTCTTAGCAAAACCTAACTGGGTGGATTTGCTTGGAATATGAAACTACAACTTTCCATATGAAGGAATGGACATGAAAAAAAAACACTGAACACTGTTTCATTCATAACCAGAGAACTGTACATCGTGGTGTGTTCATTCAGTACTCATTTCGAATATAATTAAAAGCCTGTCAGTTCTATGTATCTCTTAATTTTATCTGAGGTATAAAATTTGAAAACCATGATCCTGGTCTTCTAATAAGTCAGAGGAACTTAAAAATGGTGCGCTGATAGAAAGAACAATTAATGTGTGTTTCGTAAAGTTTGATAGTTATAACTATTTCAGCAAAACAAATGAGATGTTGGCTGGAAGGTTTAGAATACATCTTAACCTCCGACATTGCTGTGGGCAACCCTCCAGACCATCGTTCTTCGCCTACCAAGCCATTACAAAAGGTGAAAGACCATATGCGAATCAGGAGAGAACTACAGTGTTGATATACGGGGCGCAGCACAGTTCTACTTCAATAAAACCAAGTCCCTGTGGAAATCCAGTCAGTCCTTTGTTTTTTTTAAACTGGCAGGGAGACGGATTCTCCATTTACTAAATCTACTATTCCAAGATGAATTATATGCTGTATTCAACACTGTTGCACACTGGAAAATAAGCATTTTCACTCCTAAAGCACAATCAACTAGAAGTGCAAGTTAACTATGGCTTTCATTTGAATATCCCGTCGGACGAAATTTGCAAAGCAGCCACTTGGGAGCTCATTTTGCACCTAAACATAATTTGGTAGCAGGAAGCCGCTACACTGAAACTTAAATATGTCTCCACGCCACCATATGTTAGGAATTTGCACGGCAGAGGGCAAAAGTTCAGGACAAAAAGCAGCGTACAAAAAGCAGCGTACAAGTGTGTCAGTTGGATCCCAGCTTCCCTCAAAACCAGTTTCAAATAAGAGTGCTCCCCAGCGTCCCAACACTCCACCGTGGACTCCCCAGTATTGTGCTTCCTGCTCCGATTCACCCACTCTTGTTTAAGTCTGTTTCTGGCTTGGGCAGCTTTCCCCAAGCAGCGATACGGTACTCCTGCAGCACCCCGGCTCTCCACGCCGGTGCAAACCTGTTGGTCGGCTTCTCATTCCATCTGCTTTGCTCTTTGGATTCGTTAGCTTAGCATCCCCTTGGCAGCACTCTCCAGCAGCAGCACAGAGTTGCTATGGCGCTCTGGCTCTCCATGCTAGTAGTGCAAAGCCCCCTTATCGCCTGCTCGTCTCACCACGACGACTCCAGAGCCCTCTGGGACATGTCCCTTGCCCGGACACCTTTTTCTTTCCGCATCGCGCCTTCTTCCTTGAACTACGCGCAATGCACCGACCTAGTGGGCGTCCAAAGGAAAACACTTCCCCAAACATTCTCTCCAGCTGACAGGAGCCATTTGCTCCCATCGGCTTCTCCCTCTCCTCCTACAGCTGGCAACATTTTAAATGTCCCAGCAATGTGTGCTTCTTTGTGTGACGTTGGCTTTCACACTCTAGTGATCCTCATAACACCATTCCTCTTCCTCGTTCCAGTTTTTTCAAAGGCATCACGTACATGGGTTTGAAAATGTGTTCTCGTCGTCCTACGTATTACAGGGTTTTGAAGGATGCCATCAGCAAGTTTTATGGGTTGTTGAGGGGGATTGTTACTACAGGCCATTAAAGTATGTGGGGAGGATTGACATCGCTAAAAGGAAAAGGGGAGTAGGGTGAAGAAGCAGGATCTCCATTCCCAAGAACCCCTTAACACAAAACTTCAAAGATTGAAAAACTAGTTTCCTTTGAATTCCCCTAAGGAATGTGGTGCAGTTTTTTTAAATTGTTGGAAAGGTGACTAGAAGCTTGGGTCACACACTAAAAAGACCACTACCAAAGAGAGAAAAGCAAGGAAGAGCGCTCAAGACAGATATATATAGACTGAGATAGCGACGCTATGCAGTTTTGGGCATTGTTGGCCAGGAGATTAGAGGTTTAGGCCACGCACTAAAAAGACCACTGCCAGAGAGAGTGAGAACCAAGCAATAGAAAAAAGCAAGAAAGAATGTGAGACCGACAAATAGCTTTTTGGTAATGTTCTTTCTGATGGATGTTCCTTTCATGTATACTATTGCATCTCCAGCGCCAGCTGCCTTTGGAAACTTTTACACCACCACAGCGCGCCTTGCGGCTCTGTGCCAGTGCCACTTAGCAAAATTGCATGCCATATATTGGGCAGGATGTCGAGGCCAATATATATGGAGCAGACACTCTTCATGACTTCAGTTCTAAAGTTTTCTAGCACACAGATGTGGAGGCATCGCAGATCAAATGTGGTGCATTAGATATCTGCCAATAGGGGCAGGTTGGTAGAGCCATGTGATTCTCTGAGAGGAAAATCATCAGAAAGATTACTGAGATGTAGGCAATTTGTAATTCTAATAGATTCCTTCCTCATTTATGATAGACTACCATAGCAGTACATAAATCTGGAGAAGGGAGGAGAGCAAGAGGACACCACCAAAATCACAAAACTCTCGACCGAATGGAGCATCCTGCCAAGGCAGTGAATACAAGCAGTAATGTTTGGCAAACATGTGCCTTGATGTCCAAGGCATGGTACCACAAGTATGACAGACACACATGATGTAGTTCAAGGGTGTTTATTGGATTGGAAAAACGCCTATCTAAACCTAAATTCTAACGATGGGAGCAAACTATGATCATTAAAACTAAAGAAAACACAGTCCTAGTCATGTTTGTCAAATAAGAATGGGCTAAAAAAACCTATTAACAAGGCTTACTCAAAAGAACTAAAGGGTGTGGGGTGTTGCAAAATAAAAAGAAAACAGTGTAAGATAAACAAAAGGTCCATGTGGTATGGGAGTTCAGGATTGTTGAACTACAGCTTCCCCTTCCCCACATTTTAGCACGGGGCAAGGCGGAACACTATGGCACTTGGAGCACACTGACTTCTCTGGCAGGCGTCTCAACATACTTATCAACTCTCTTACTTCCACAGTGCCTGGATCAACACAATGAAAATAATAAAACTCAGAGTTCATTTGTATTTTATTGAATGTATATAGCGTTTTAATCCAAAACGCTTTACAAGAGGAATAATCAAGACACAGCAAGCATTACATAACAATTGAATTAAACCAGAAAACCGTACAAAAACAATTTACATTATGGAAGGGGAAGAAGAGTAGGGAGGGGCCAGGATGTAAGAAGAGGTGGGAGGTATGAGCAAAGGTGAGAGCAGAAGAGAGGAGGCAGAAGGAGAAAGAGAGGGAATGAAGAGATGAGGATTAGAAAGGTGCATGGGGTAGGAAGGAGTAGAGCGAAAGGAGAGAGGGAGGTGGAAGGGAAGTAGGAAGAGGAGTAGGAGGTGTGGGTGGGAATACTAGTAGAAGTAAGAGGAAGCAAAGGGTTTTAAGGAGGTGAATGGAAGAGAAGATTTTAGAGAGGTACGAAAGTAAGTGAAGGAGGAAGTAGAGCGGATGAAGAGATGAAGGCGGTTCCAGTGGTAAGGGGCAAGCAGTTTGAAAGAGCGGAAGCAAGAAGGGGCAGAGGGTGGTGGTGAAGACAGTAGGTAGAGATCGGCAGAGCGGAGAGAATGAAAAGGAGTGTAGAAAGTGAGGAGGTAGGAAAGGTGTGGGAGGGAGGGCAAGACCATGGAGGGATTTAAAGACTAGACAGAGGAAATTGAATTTAAGCTGGGAGGGAATTGGGAGCCAACTTAGAAAGGTGAGGGAAGAGGAGATGGAGTCATGAGGAGAAAGAAGGCTGAGTGAGCGGATGGCAGACTGGTAGATAGATATGATTGGGGAGAGATGAGAGGAAGGGAGTCCAATGAAAAGAGTAGAACAGTACAAGAGTCTAGAGAAGATGAGGGGAAAAGACTAAGAGTTTATTCGCGTGAAAGGTTAGGAAGGATCGAATTTTACGGATGTCAAAGGTGAAAACGGCAAGATCTGGCAGTAAGAGGAATATGGTGAGATAGAGAGAGGTGGGGGTCAATATAAAGACCAAGGTTACGTGCATGGGGAGAGGAGGAGAGTTTGGAGGGGGGAAAGAGAATGAATAGGGGAGGAGAGGGAGGATGGCGAGTGCATGCAGGGAAGAAAAGGACTTCAGTTTTATCGGTAATGAGATTAAGGAAGTGAGAGGAGTGAGATTTAATAGAGAGGCAAGAAGAAATCTTCTGAAGGAAGTCAGGAGAGAAAGAGGAGAAGGAGAGGAAGAGCTGGGTATCATCCGCGTAGAAATGATGTGAGATACCGAAGGAGGAAATGATGGGGGCTAAGAAGGAAGTGGAGAGTGAGAGGAGTGTTAGGGAGAATTCTCATTTATAGCTGATTTCCCTTACCTAGTGAGTTCCTCAGCAGCTTTGCTGGATTTTTGGGGTTTATTTTTCCGCCTGGTAAGAGTGTGAGCCTTTTTCCCACTCTTACAGTGTATTATGTGTGTGTGTTGTACTTTTTGGGCTCATGGGCTATGGAGTGTCACCAACTCCCTAGGCATCATCTTTTTGCTTGTGTGTCCCGCAGCACCTTCAGTGCAGAGACACAGGGTTGTCTTTGAGACTCCCCCCCCCCCCATTTTCTGGGGCTGACTACTGTCCCCGAGAAACAGGTAAAGGTGCCATTACATTTATATAGTCACTTTTAAATTACAGACCCAGCACACCCCATTTTACATGGAGTACTGGAAAGGGTTAATTCCTATCCCTTTTTGTCTGCGTCTCTTGGAGCCTTGTTTCGCTCCCTTAACTTTAAGACTTGGCTGGTGGCAGTGGTATCTACCCTAACATTTCTATCGCAATTATATTATATAAACATGCCATTGTTCCAGGCTATTATATTAGCCTCGAACATAAACCCGCTTGACCAAATACATTTTATTTTGGTTCCGGCTGGGTTTTTTCGCCATTTCTTTTTGTTTAAGTCTTTCTTGTTGTTTGCTTTTCGCGCCAAACCAGGTTTGCTTTCTTTGTTCGCCGTCCTTTGGCGGGCTTCTGAGAAGAAGCCCTCCTTTGGTGTCTGAGTGGGCTGAATGTGAGGGAGGGGTTTAGTAACCCCATGCACAGGGTCTCCTTGGAGACCCAAGTCGCACTTTGTGTTGATTGGCTGAGGTGGTTGTCCGGGCCGGACAACCCCCCCTGCTGTGTGATCGACAGCCAGGCTGTGTGAATGGGGGATTTTTGCATAAAAGGCAGGACTCTTGGCCTGGAAGTCAGAGCCGCCACTGGAACTACAAGAACCAAAGAGAAGTGGGGAAGAAGATGGCTGCTGCAACTCCTGGATCCCGGTGAAGCCCTGCTGCAGTCCTGAGCTATCTACCCTTCAACGACAAGAGAAGATCCAGTCTGGAGTCTTGTTCCCTGGAGTCTGGTGGGATCAGCCAGCTCACCTTCTACAGCCAGAGAATCCTCTTCTGGGTCGAAATCGCTGCACTGAGCTGTAGCGGTCCGGATAGCCATCAGAAGAGCCCTCTCCTGTTTTTAAGGCGCGCACCTTTTATTCATCGTTGCTTTGCTGCTGCTGGCCTCATCCCTGTGTAGTGCAGATCGCTCCAGACGTTGTCCTCCTTGTCACCACGACTCAAGCTCCAGGAACCGTGAGTCTGCAGGAACTACTAGGAACAACTGCCATAGCACCAGCTTTTTTCATCCGAATAAGGTACTGTGTCCATTTGATCGTTCTCTCCGTCCGACCCTGAGGAATCGGGGTGAACCCCTTTCCTTTCCGAAGCCTTGCCCTTTCTTCCTTCCCTCTTATAACTTTTGCCTCCCTCTGACAATATCCAGTACTCCTGGCAACATTAATCTTGAACTGTTCTCGCTGTGTGATCCTCGTCAACAGAGCCCTGCTCCATTTGACACTGGCACAGGCCTATTGACTTTTATGTGCTTCTTAGAACATGTCCTCTGATTCTATTGCCTTGACAAAAGTATTGGCTATGATTTTTATCCATTATTACCTTGTTTTAATTCTTTGTGCGAAATATGTTTGACTACGGTTACATTCCTCCCTGCGGGTATGCTTTTATTTCGTAATGTAAAAGGACATTTGTACCGCGCACTATCATCACCGGAGTGGTCCCCTGGCGCTCTGGCGGCTCTGAAAGAGGAGGGGAGGTTCAGTTGGTGGGAGGAAGCAGGAAAAGTGCAAGGGAGCAGTGATGTGCTGTTTGCGACCTCAGCCCGGTGGGTCCGTTGGCTGGGCCTGGGGTGTTTGCGGCCAAGAGTCATTGTGAACTGTTGTGCAAGACTGTGTGTTTTGTTTTGTTGTTGCAATGTAGTAAAGTTTTTGTGGTTTGTTGTGCTGTAGGTTTTGGTTGTTTGGTTTGGAGTTTGAGAGGTGTATGCAGAGAGGGAAAAGTTAGTAGGGTTGGTTAGTTTGTGCCTCTATCCTGAGTTGGGGCGCTCGGCTTGTGTAGTCTCCCCTGATGTGGCTCTGTCCTGATCTCGGTCCGACTGGCATATGAGGTTCCTTACTCCTCTGGCCCCCACCTCTAACATGCTCTCTCATAGCTCCCCTTATCCTCCCTTCATACTCATGTGGCCAGTGCACCTGCCAATGTCAACCTCTCAGGTAGTGTGGCGATTGCTAATATCTTGACAATTCCACACCACTGTGGTGCCTGGTGGTACCTAAGGGGCGGGTGAAAGTCTTGGTCCGATTATCTGGGTTAGTTGACTCTGGTTCCGTGGGTGCCGCCTGTGTTCCAGTCTATTCGGTGTCATCCGTCCAGGTGCCGTGGGAGTTACCCCTCGGGTCGGGAATGTCGTTGTCCTTTCCGGTTTAGTCATCCTTTTTCGGTTTTGGTTTGCAGATTTAATCTGTGGTGTTGAAGAGCCAGGTATTTAGTGTTTTCCTGAATTTGAGGTGATCTTCAGTGTTTCTCATTTCTTTTGGGATGTTGTTCCAGGTTTTAGCCGCTAAGTGGTAGAAGGAGGTGCCTCCAAGTTTTTTCTTAAGGTATGGTTTGAGTTCCAGGCGGATTTCGTTGCTTGATCGGAGGGGTCTCGTTGGTTTGTAGACTTATTTTCTTTTGTAGGAATTCTGCTCCCTGTCCGCCGATTGCCCTGTGCGTTATGCACATTGTTTTGAAGGTGATGCAATGTTTTGCTGGGAGCCAATGTAGTGTTTTTAGGGCTGGAGTGATGTGGTTTCTTCTGGATAGTTTGAGTAGTCCTGCTGCTGCATTTTGGATCCGTTGGAGTTTCTTCAGGAGGTATTTTGGTATTCCGAGGTAGAGGCTGTTTGCATAGTCGATTTTTGACATGATTAGGGCGACGATAGTGAGTGTTTTGTGCGTGAAGGAGAGGAAAGGTAGAATTCTTCTTGCCGTGTGGAGGAGGAAAAAGTATTTCTTCACTGTTGCATTTATTTGTGGTTCCAGGGTTAGAGTGTTGTCCATTAGGACTCCCAGATTTATTACTACCTTTGATGGTGTTGGTGCGTTTCCCAGTTCTGTAGGCCATGGGATGGTGGTTTCGTTCTCTTGATCTTTGGATACGATCACAATTTCTGTCTTTCCTGGGTTGATTTTCAGGATGTTGGCATCCATCCAGTGAAGACATCTTGTAGGCAGTCGGTTAGGGTTGAATGGTCGGCATCTGTGTCTTTGATTTTGTAGATGATCTGAGTGTCATCTGCATAGTTTTAACATGTAATGTATTTTTTGAAGATTCCGATGACCGGAGTCTGATAGATGTTGAAATATAGTGGAGATAGTGAGGATCCTTGTGGCACTCCAGTCATTAACTCGTGGAGTGGATTTGAAAGGTTTTATCCATACAGTTTCTGTTCTGTCTGCTAGGAATGATTTGGTCCAGCGTACTGCTGTGTCTTTTATGCCTATGTCTTCTAGTCTTTTGGTCAGGGTGTCGTGGCTAACTGTGTCAAAGGCTGCAGAGAGGTCTAGCAGAATAAGGGCTGAGGTAGTGTTTTAGTCTGTGTTAATTTTTTAGGTCGTCCCAGATGGATAGTAGTGCTGTTTCTTTTCCTCTCACTGGTCTGAAACAGATTTGAGCTTGGTCCAGCAGATGGCGTTTTTCTACGTGTTCTTGGGTTAGTTTATATAAGTAGGTTTCTAGAAGTTTTGCTGGGTGCGGGATGTTAGAGGTCGGCCTGTAGTTGGAGAGGTCATCTACGTCACCATTTGTGTTTTTCAGGCGTGGCTTGATGTATGCTGTTTGAAGATCTTCGGTACATTCCCTGTTGATAGTGATAGATCTAGAAGGTTTCTATAGTGTTCTGCTGGCGATCCTTGCGCGAGGATTGATTTGTAGATGTCTGGGGGACATGGGTCCATGGGTGATCCCACTTTCTTGCTTCGTTTTACCAGCATTGCGAATGCCTCTGCTGATCTTAAGACCGAAATGCCATTATTGTCAAAAAGTAATCGCGTAAGAACCCACGGTAACGTCTTTGTTTCAAAACACTGGTCTGTCAAATCCTAATGTACTTACCTTGAATTGACCTGAACAAGAGGTATTGGTTGTGTGTAGTATATTTAGAGTGTGATTTTATTTTTTGTCAACAGATGGTTTAAAAATAAATGTACTTATATTTTTTTTAACCAGAAACCTTGAGTCAGTGTTTGCTTAGGTCACAGTAATTGTAGTCCTTTGTGTAATTCCTATTACTGCTCATTTGCTCTTAAGGTAAGTCTGGCTGCCCAGCCATCGCTACCACTTGACTGAAATACAGGCTTGTACCAAAGGTGAATTTGTACTATGACTTGTAGTCTTATTTGTATGTAGTGTTCCCTAAGGGTACTGCATGTGATTCTGCCTAACAAAGAGAAAGGGTCCAAGGACGGAACCTTGGGGGACGCCGTGGTTGAGAGGAAGAGTGGGAGAGGTGGAGCCACCCCAGGAGACGGCAAAGGGGCGGTTAGAGAGATGGAAAGAGAACCATAGAAGGACAGAGTCTTTGAGGCCAAATGAGAAAAGAGAATTAAGCAGTAGAGTATGGGCAACAGTATCAAAAGCAGCAGAGAGGTCAAGAATAAGAATAGAGGAATGTTTAGTGTAGCGTAAGGAAAGGAGAGAGCTAATAACAGAGGTAAGGGCAGTTTCGGTGGAGTGTTGGGGTGGAAACCAGATTGGAAAGCAGGGAGGAGAGAGTGGTTGGAGATGAAGGAGGAAAGTTGAAAGTAGACAATGCGTTCGAGAAGTTTAGCGAGAAAGGGTAGGAGAGAGATGGGACGATAGGTGGATGCAAGGTGGGAGTTAGCAGAAGTTCACTTCTTTCGGTCTCCGTCAGCCGGGCTCGGATTCCCTTCCTTTTTGATCAAGTTAGGTCCTCCTCGATCGGCCTCAGACTTGACACTTCAACAATGTAATTCTTTCCATATAACAGAACTGAAGACTTTCGACTGGGAAATGGATTTGATCGTTACCCTTGCCTGACCACTTTGTTCCTTTTCACCCGATCTCAAAAGTTTAATCATATCCCAAAGTTCAATCCAATCTCAACTGTTCAGTTTGCAAGATACTTTCTGACAGAGATCTTTTGAATGGGCACCCACGTGGTGCCAGACCACTCTGCTAATTATGATCGAACATTCACTTCTTAAAAGTTCAAAGAAAACATTTATCGGCTTTCTCCTTTTACTCACGTCTTTCATCAAACGCCTTATGTGACACTTAGTAGCCGCCCACAACCTTCGCTCACACGCAGCCCAGTTCACACAGTTGCCTTAAACTCACCGGCTTCGCTCACAGCTTTGATCATGAAGTTGAGGGCGAAACCACGGCAGCTGAACTTCTCTGCCAGCTCGTCCGTCGTGTTCGTGTAGGACAGGGGTTGGGGAGGAGGTAACATCAAATAACACATGGAATGAGAAGGGGTGAAGGGATAATCGGGAAGGGGTTACTGCGTCTCTCCATCAGGTGCCCCACTCTCACTCCCTAGGGGTCACTCCCGCACTGGTCCACCCCCAGGAACTGGATCGAAAAGCGATGGCTGTGTCCTGGCCATCTGGATGACCGATCCCAAGGGATTAGTCTGTGAGACACCCTTTGGTTTCTCACAATAGCAAACTCACCTCTTGAGGGCAGAGGTAAGTAGTCTGGTTTAATAAACTGTGAGACCCTCAGGGGCATCATTCCCAGCATGATTATAGCATTCCGAGATGCAGAGTATGATCCACCTAGACAGGGTCTGTTCAGTCAACGCTGCAAGCATGAGTATCATGCTGCTCATCTTTCCTGACATATCTCGTCTGAAAAACATAGTAGCGGAAAGCCCACACCAGGTCCAGCCAATGGAATCGTTCCCCTGCTGTAGAAGGGTAAGGAGTAAAAACACAAGAGGAGGAATCTTTTGAGAGAGATGAAAGTCCAAAACCACTTTGGGACGGAAGGAGGGCCTCACTCAAAGTCACCTGCTACTTGTTGAACACCAATTAGGGAGGTATAACAAACAACTGCGGAAGCTCACTCAGCCATTTCAAGAGCAGGGAAACTACCTCAACGGCAAGCAATCTAAATGAACATGATTACAGGGGCTCAAACAGAGCCCTCATGAGGAAATGATAAGTTATTCACCATAGTGACTCTTTCACACGTACTTTTAGTCCATAGTCCACTTTCCTCCATACTGCATGGGCGTCCCTTCCAAGGGACGGGAGACAGAACCTTTTTCACCAGAAAAAAACCTTCTTCCCTTTTAAATTTGGAGGTGCGTGGGGTGCAGCCCTGGGAGCATGCACTGCCCCGACTCCGCCCTCAATGACGCGTTGACAATAGATTTAACCTAAGGGGGGGGGCGTATGGAGGAAAGGGGACTATGGACTAAGAGTATGTTAGTCACTACGGTGAGCAACTTAATTACTCTTACGTCCTGTCCCCTTTCCTCCATACTGCATGGGCGATTACAACTGAATTTAGCCCCAGGGTGGAGAGAAGACCCTCCTTAAGCAAATAGGTTCCTGAGACCCACCTGTCCGAAAGCCGCATCAGATCTAGAGCCGGCATCCAAACAGTAATGCTTGCAGAAAGCCGAGCGAGTGGCCCAAGTGGGCGCCCTGCTTATGACCTGCCAAGGGACATGGCGCTGGAATGCGATGGATGTTGCCTTGGCCCTGACTGCATGGGTGTGCATGTTTGCCGGATGCAGCCTGTGCCGCCCCTCGTATGCTTCTTTTATGGCCGAGACCATCCAGCATGCTATGGAGGCCTTGGAGGCCAGATAGTCTGGTGTAGCACCTCCGAAAGTGACAAAAAGGGCATCTGATTTGCGGAAGCCCTTGGTCCAGTCAAGGTAGAATTTCAGGGCAAGCCTGACATCCAGGCAGTGCAGCACTCTGTGCCTCGTCCTTAGGGTCCGCAAAGAACGTAGGAAGAACTATTTCCTCATTCAAATGGAAAGCAGATGGCACCTTAGGCAGAAATGCTGGGTATGTCCGCAGGACTACTTTGTTCCTGTGAAAGGTAGTATATGGTTCTGAGGCGACCAGCACCTGCATCTCGCTGACTCCTCGCGCTGAGGTGATGCCTACCAGTAAGGCCGTCTTGTTGACCAGCCTCATGTCAGTGGACACCATTGGCTTGAACGGTTTGTGCGCCAGGGTGCCTAAAACCATGTTCAGGTCCCACGCAGGATGTGGCCTCTTGATGGACGGGTAGAGCCCGCCAAATGTTTGACAGTCGGATTAGAGGAGGAGAAGACCCCCCTCCTCAGAGTTCCTGTAAGCCACGATGGCTGCGATGTAAGTGCAGCAGGTGTCCACCTGCACGCCTGAGTGGGCAAGGTTCGCCGAGAAGGAGAGCACGTCATCCAGAGTACATGCCAGGGGGTCGATTTCCTTGGCATCTGCCCAGTGGCAGAGCCTGGTCCATTTACTTTTATACTGGGCCCTGGTAGCCTTGCTCCTGGTGCCCCTTATGATATCCAGATTGGCCTGGGAGAGGTTGAGGTGCCCCAGTGTTACCTGCTCAGGAACCACGCTGTTAGGGCTAGTTTCTGTGGAACGGGGTGGATGACCCTGCCCTCCTGCCCCCCCCTGTTGCACCAGAAGATGTACTGGGCCCGTCGGAAGGTGAATAGGTGGCATCTGCGAGAGACTGAGCAGCTCGGAAAACTGTGGCCTGGCCGGCCACCATGGAGCTATTAGAATGATGTTGAGCTTGTTCTTGCAAATCACTGTGAATCAGCAGAGTGGGCGGGGCGTACGCTGTCATGCCGTTCCACTGAATCTGAAATGCGTCGCCTAGGGAGCCGGGGCCCTGTCCGTGCCAGGAGGCGAACTGAGGGCACTTCCTGTTGTGCCAGATGACAAAGAGATCCACCTGGTTGAGGCCCCATCTGCTGAAGATCTCCTGAATAACTAGGTTGTTTAGCTGCCACTTGTAATTGTGCACTCCCAACCTGCTGAACCTGTCCGCCTCCAGGTTGGATTCCCCCGGAAGGTGAACTGCCGAGATGTTGTCTAGGGCCCACTCCCACATGCTGATTGTCAGTCTGCACAGTGGAGGGGATCTGGTGCCTCCCTGCTTGTTGACGTAGTACATGCTGGTTGAGTTGTCTGTCTGGATGAGAACAACCTTGCCCCTGAGAAGTGGAAGGAATGGTCTGATTGCTAGCCAGATGTCGAGTCCAGGTGCCGTGGACCGAGAGATCGTCTAGGGTAGTTCCCCAGCCCTCGAGTCTTTGACAGACAGATGATTGCAGAGCTAAGGGATATGAGTCCCGCTTGGTGAAATGAGCATATGAACAGTGTGTTTATTTATTTAATTTATTTCTTAAGCGCTACAGAAGAGGGCCCTGAGGCATAAGAGCCCTGTAACAAACAAAAAACAAGAAATACAAGAAATAACAGGAGAGGACCGAGAGACCTGTTGTAAAGGTTGGTGAGAGTGAACCCGGCAGAGGGACGCTGACAAAAGGGTCAAAGCTCGGAGAACTGTTTTAAAAGACATTAAGATTCATGAAAGTAAGAAAAGCCACAGTGATCTCAAAAAAGGGAGGCCAACACCTGAAAGGAGCCCAAGCCTTAAAGAGGGAGATCCGGAGTGGAAAGTTCACCCAAAATTCATTGAAAAAGGAACTGTTGAGTCGATGGGTTGAATACGTGTTTGTGTAGTGTCTACGCCCAGAAGAGGGGGACCCCGGGGTGAAGTATACCTGGATTTGAACTTTGTGTTTGTTTGCTGGGTACATCAGGCCTCGAAAGGCAAGATACTTTAATGAAAAGAGACAACCATCAAAGAACCAGATAGCCGATACAGAACTGTCGGATCGTGCTGCGAAAGCTCGAGCATGTGCTGTGCTCAGGAGATCCACTTTGTCCTGTGCTCAAAACGCAGGGAATAGAGACCCCTGGCAATCACAGCCTGATTAATTATTTGGAACACTTCTTTCTTTATTGATAACCTATCCCACACTCTTTCTGTAATTCGTTGTTAGGAATTGGCAATAGGTGTTTTTCTTAGTATAGGCCCTTTTATTTTGACACAACGCCACTAGGACTGCCTTATTTTCATTTGATGGTCGATGATATGTTCCCATTTTAGATTTAGGTTTAAATTAGGCATTTTTCCACCCTGCATTTATAGTTCAATAAACACCCTTGGACTGTGACTTGGGTCGTCTTTACTGTGCCACCATGAGATCCTTACAACATTAGGGTAAGGGGAATACCCTGGCTCGCCTGAAGGCATCACACTCTCAATCCCCAAGGACCATCCACCCAGGTGATCCTCCCTCGCTTGTCCAGCCCCAGTGTCAGGATACAAAAGGTGTTAGGGAGAATTCTCGGTTAAGGCTAATTTCCCAAACCTAGTGAGTCCCCCAGCAGCTTTGCTGGATTTTTGGCTAGAGTGAGACTCTTTTTTCTCCCACTCTTAGGCATGATTTGAGAATGTCCTTTGACTTTGTAATGTGTTTTATGGGCTACGGGATCTTTTACTCCATAGGGCTTCATGTGTTTTTGGTAAGTGTGTTACATAGCACCCTCAGTGCAGTAACACAGGGGTGTGATAGTGACCCACAAACAGACTCCATACCCTGGGACTGACTACTGTCTCCCAGGGCATGTAAAGTCACCATTGGCTTTACTAGTCAAATTGTGAACAGAACCAGTACAAACCATCATATTGTGGAAGTACTGGTAGGGGTAATTCGATTGCCCCTGGGTCTGTTTTTCAAGTGGGCACTGTCCAGTCCCCCCTTGTCGAGTTTCTGGCTGGTGGCAGTGGTTACCACGCGAAATATTCCACCGGAATATTTCCTATGGGATTTTCCTATGGGATTTTCCCTTTCATTTTAAATGCACCACTTTTTTGGTGCAATGTTAAAGATACCGCTGGTTTATTTATTTAATATTTATTCCCCAGTTGGGTCTTTTTGCCAGGACTGACCACGAGGTGACATACAGGTGCTTAACGAAACACCACCAACAAATGCATAACAGATCACCGCTTTCAGAATAACACTGTTCCACGGGTGCGATTGCTTAAGCAATCTACTTAAACCATCTCTGACAGTCATGACAAAGAATGGATTCTTCGGCACAGTTTAATACTACTTCTTCCTGCTAATGGCTCAAAGTTTCTGTCGGTGCGTGGGGTGCAGGAGGAGTTTTACTCCAAACATCTGCCTCCTTGCATCTGACTTGTGCACTGACTGCCAGAGACATTTGTCCTCACAGTGCAGTTATTACACTAACTAGCCAGTGTGCCATACTTCTTGGACTTCCATATCAAATTGTTTAGGGTTGTACTTGACACCAACACAGTTTTGGTCGATCATGGAGTTTAACATGAACATGGCGGGAGCATCAGTGCACTAGGCACTCAGTAACCAGACTGGACAGGAATGCAGTCTACACGACCTTTTAAGCGACACAGTTTACCATCAATGCCCACTCCACATTGCAGTGTCCTCTTATTATAGATTTTCTTGATATTTTTAGAATGCTCCATTACGTGTCTGACAACTCAATTATGACAATAGATCGCCCGCCTGTCCTAGTTATTTGCTCAAGCTGTTAAGTGCGTTGACGGTACATTTTAATTAATTCTGTCTGCAGGCATTTTTCGGATTTACATTTAAAAGCTAAATAGTGATGACACGTTGTAAACACAATTAACTTAGAAACTGGAAAATCAAATTCTGCACTGGATTGAGCCTGGTAAATGGAGTTGAATATAGTTTAGCAGACTTTCCTGGAATCATACGTAAACGTGTATGAAAAATTAACACCCGCAGTGATGTGAAGATGACAGTATTTGACAATTAAATAACGCAAAGTAAACTGACCACTGCTCATCTGTAGACTGAAAAAGGATGTGAAATAAAAGGAACTCGGGAGGCAAGTAGATCTTTCGGTGTCAGCCCCAGAAAGCTTTGATGCATAAAGTGACCCACTGTAGTATCGGTGACCTCCTAAAATCACAGTGATGTGGACTCCGGTTTGACTTCTATTTATTTCCGGTATTTACTGAGTGCAAACCGAGCATCGGAAAGCAACAGAGTGGCGTACATTAGTAGGTAGTACTTTCATTGTTTAAGAAAGACACTATACAAAGCAACTGCAACTTTTTTTGTAACCAGTCTTGCACCGCTTATTGTCTGTCCACTTCAACTAGGCACGCATTGCAGATACCATGGAAGACTCACTGGGAAAAAGGAATAACATTGTTCAAATCAGCACATACACACAAAAGAATAACTGGCAAGTTTAAAACACACTAATCGCAAAAAAACAAATTACTCACATTTGCTAATGTTTCTGATGGATACAATATCCCTCTCACAGATTTGCCAGTCTTCTACAGCCATCTTGCCATATCGAGGTGGAAATGGTGTACCACATACATATTACTTGATGCCACCATCACCATTTTCAGAGCCCCCACAAGGAACGCGGGAATAATGTCCCATACCAGGTGTTACTTGAATGCAAACATTCCAATCAAGTGTTTCAATTTACCTGGGACAGGTGGGAGAAATATCGTGTTAATCAGCAGGCACAGAAGGGTCATCTCAAAAATCCCCAAAGCTAAATGGCGGCTGGAGAAGGATAAGAAACCACTTGACGGGACCTAGCCACTATAGCATCCTCGTAGCAAGGGATCCAGGTGGTGCCATGAACCGCCATGCTCGCCCCTTTTGGACTTCATGGTCCATGATGCGCCGCAGTGTTTACTCCGTGGTCCTACCAACATGGCTGATGCTTCCGAAGCGCGCTGCGCCATTCCTCTCTTACTACGTTCAGCTTCCTAGAAAAAGGCCACGCCTACGCGGCACAGCGCGTCTCAACGCTACTGCTTGGAGTAGCTAGTTGTGCGTTCCAAAGTTCGCTTTGCTCTCCCAGTTATTCCCTTTTCCTCCTCCCTTCCCGGTATCCATTTCACCCTGCCCCTTACTTGTTTTCGTGGACTATTCCTGGAATTTGCCCGTTCCTTCGGGCCCTTTCGTCTGCATCCTGGTTCCTCGCTCGGAGGCTGTACTCTTCCGTCGGAAGACTGCAACTTCACGCTGGACTCCGAAGACCCGCGTCCAGGCTTATACAAGTCCCGGACAGTAAGGAAGAAAGAACTTAACTCCAAGAGCGGCACAAGAAAGGAAAGACAGGTGAGAAGGGGAGAAACTTGTGACAGATTGAGACGCCTAAAATCTGAAACAAAGACAGAAATGGAAGCCACTGTACAGGACCTCATGCGAGGCATGCAAGAATTAACCACTGAAGTTCAGAATCTAAAAGCTGAGAATGCTGCATTAAAGCAGCTGGTTTTGTCCAGGGATTCTGCTGCAAAGAAAAGCGTCCTGTTAGGCAGAGTAGTAGACAAATTCGATGGATCTTCTAAGACTCTACGTGCCTTCCTAGATTCCTGTTTGGTACACTTCACTTTCAAACCATACTATTTTTCCACTCCACGAGCTAGGGTCGGCTACATGATATCATCTCACGGGCAATGCCTTAACCTGGGCTACCCCCTTAGTCAATGCTGGTGATGCCCTCCTGGATGACTACGATGGGTTTGTAGAAGCTCTTAAGGCCACGTTTGATCGCCCTGAGCTTGTATACAGTGCGCAGGAACGACTACACGAATTCCAACAAGGGAACCAGGACATGCTCACGTATGTCGCACGCTTCAAACAGCTAGTCAAAGAGGCCGATTGGTCTCCAGAAGCTAACTTTACCCTCTTTCAAAGAGGTTTAAATGAAGAGATAAAGGATGAATTAGCCAGAGTAGCTCGCCCCAGCTTCTTTCAAGCCCTCCTGGATCTCTCCCTACAGATCGATTTCAGGATCCAGGAAAGGAAGGCCGAGAAGAAGAAATCAAAATCGACATCTCCTAAGTCAGCCACGAACTATCCTGGTCCTAAAGAAGCAACAAGCACTCAAGCCTCTGAACCTGATCCAATGCAATTAGGAGCCTTCCGAGGACCTATTTCCCCCCAGGAAAGGATGCGCAGAATCAACACCGGGCTATGCATGTTTTGCGCCTCAGACAAACATCTTGTAAGGGAATGTCCTATAGCACCACCTCGGCGCTCGGGAAACGCCAGCTCCCGATTCCAGGCAGAGCACAGCTTCGGGAGAAAGATGTTTGCTCCTCGTCTATTCCCCCCTTGAGATCTCCTGGACAGAACACTCTTGTGGTCCTGCAGACTACCCTATCCTTTTCCAAAAAAGAATCCTACCCCATCCTGGCTTTAGTGGACTGTGGCGTCATGGGCATCTTCATAGACCATGATTGGGTCGTTGAACATCACATACCCCAGGAACCTAAAGAAGTTATTCAACCGGTCGAAGCCATTGATGGCAGACCCTCGTCTTCTGGACCCATAACCCATCAAACAAAGGATGTACTGTTGTCAAATAATCATCAGGAAATCCTCAAATTTGACATTATAAAATCGGCTCACTATCCTTTGGTTTTGGGCATGCCTTGGTTACAAAAGCACAATCCCTACATCAATTGGGCAGCAGGGTCCTTGTTTCTCGGTTCAGAACATTGTATGTCTCAATGTTTATCCCTTACCACCTTGTCACATCCTTCAGAAGATTTCCAGGGACCTCAGCAATCCTCAGTAACTGTCTCCACCATCATCCAGATTCCCCAAACTTACCAACCATACTCAGATGTGTTTTCAACTGCCATTGTTCAATCACTCCCACCTCACAGACCTGAGGATTGTGCCATTGATACTGAGCCTTCAACGGTAATTCCTTTTGGAAGAATGTTCATTTTGTCTGAACCGGAAAAGAGGGCCCTCCGAGAATATTTGGACACCAATCTAACAAATGGAGCGATTCGACCATCCAAGTCCCCAGCTGGTGCTCCTCTCTTTTTCGTTCCAAAAAAAGATTCCAAGGAGCTTAGACCCTGTCTGGATTACCGTTGCCTCAACCAGTGCACTCTCAAGGATCGCTAAACGCTTCCCCTTATCTCAGATATCCTGGAGGCTGTGACGGGAGCTGTCATCTTCACTAAGCTTGATCTGAGGGGCGCCTACCATCTCATTCGTATAAAAGAAGGCGATGAGTGGAAAACAGCATCCAGAACTCCCTTTGGCCACTTTGAGTACCTGGTAATGCCCTTTGGTCTTGCTAATGCTCCCGCCGTGTTTCAGCATTTCATGGATCAGGTTTTTTCTGATATGTTGTTCCTTTTCGTCATAGTGTACCTAGACGACATATTGATTTACTCCAAGGATCCTGGAAAACATCAAGAACATGTGAAGGCAGTTCTACAGCGTTTACGTGAACATAAGCTCCTAGCCAAACCTGAAAAATGCCTATTCCATGTATCAATCTTTCACAACCTTGGGTTTGTTCTTAGTTCCAAGGGCATCAGAATGGATACTTCCAAAGTCGAGTCGATCCTGTCTTGGCCTGTTCCTACTACTGTATAACACATCCAATCCTTCCCGTGGCTTGCTAACTCTTACAGGAAATTCATGCCCATGTTTTTTGACATTGTACACCCTATTGTAACACTTCTGAAGAAAGACACTCCATTTCAGTGGACCTCAGCTCAGGAGTCGGAGTTTCAACAATTAAAATCTGAGTTCACTTGGGCTCCCATCCTAGCCCAACCGGATACAGACCGACCCATCCCAGTTGAAACCGACGCATCGGATTACGCCATCGGAGCAGTCTTGAAACAGGAACTTGATGACAAGATGGAACATCCTGTTGCCTATCTATCCCGTACTTTAACTCCCAGTGAAACTCACTATTCTGTCCTGGAGAAGGAGTTGCTAGCCATCCGACAAGCCTTCACTGACTGGCGTCATTTCCTTCTGAGAGCCAAACACCCAGTAGAAGTTTGTACGGACCATCGGAATTTGCAAATCCTACAGTGCCTGTAGTGCAGAAACAGCCGACAGGCCCATTGGGCTTTCTTTTTCACTCACTACCAGTTCCAAATAATTCATCTTCCTGGAACACATAATGTCATTGCTGATGCCCTGTCCAGACTATGAGCCTCTTGAAGCATGCTCCTTTCCCAAGATGTTTCCGGACATTGAGACATTACTTCCACCCTTCATCATATTCAGACACAATTCTGGTGGCCACGGATGAAAGATGATGTAATAACCTACGTCCAGTCCGGTGCAGTCTCTTACCAGAACAAACATGATAAAAGAAGACCAGCCGGTCTCTTACACCAACCAGCAATGCCAACACGGCCTTGAGAAATCATCGCCACAGACTTGATCGTAGAGTTACCCCCATCCAGAGGATACACGACCATAATGGTTACAATTGATCTGTTCACTCACATGGCTCACTTTACACCTTTGCTCAAGCTACCATCTTCGTCAGAACTGGCTGGCATCTTCCCGGAACACATATTCAGACTCCATTGACTGCCTTCCAAAATCATCTCAGACAGAGGCCCTCAATACATATCCCAATTTTGTAAACACCTATGTCAAATATTGGGAATTCAGCGTGCATTATCATCCGGGTATCACCCACAAACCAACAGAGCTATGGAACGAGTCAACCAGACTTTAGAGCAGTATCTTTTCTGTTTTTCTACCAAAGTCCAGGATGATTGGTCACTTGTGATTCCTGTGGCCGAGTTTGCTAACAACAACTCGGACCACTCAGCCATCAAGACCAGTCCCTTCTACTGTAGTCAGGGGTTTCATCCTTCAGTTCTACCATCTATTCTACCTCATCCAACTCCAGTCCCTACGGTCAACTCCTGGATCGAAACCTTAATCAATATCCACAAAGACGCTAAGGAACGATTGGAAAAGGCCAGGAAGGATGTCAAACGTTACGCAGACACCAAAAGGAGACCAAGTCCTCCTTATACAGTTGGAGATAAGGTCTGGTTGTCCTCGAAGCTTCTTCCACGGCATCTACGGCCAAACAAATTGGCTCCTGGAAGTCGTCAATCCAGTAGCCTACCGACTCCAGCTTCCAGATTCCTGGAAAAGGATTCTTCCACTCTTCCACACTTCTTTGTTGAAACCGTTTATACATTCTACCCGAACTGCTCCCAGACCCCCTCCGGTACTTGTCAATAAACAACTTGAGTTCGAGGTCTCCAGGATATGTGATTCCAGATACAGACACGGCCAACTCCAGTACCTGGTTGAATGGAAGGGGTACCCTCCCAGTGAGCGTACCTGGGAGCCGGTCTCAAACATGAATGCCCCTCGCCTGTTAAGATGATATCATTGGATCCACCCAGACAAACCCGGTGGAGCCGGGCTTAGGAGGCGGCATGCTGTCATGAACCGCTGTGCTCGCCCCTTTTGGACTTCATGGTCCATGATGCGCCGCAGTGTTTACTCCGCGGTCCTACCAACATGGCTGACGCTTCCGAAGCGCGCCACGCCATTCCTCTCTTACTAGGTTCAGCTTCCTAGAAAAAGGCCAGGCCTACACGGCGCCGCGCGTCTCAACGCTACTGCTTGGAGTAGCTAGACGTGCGTTCCGAAGTTCACTTCGCTCTCCCAGTTATTCCCTTTTCCTCCTCCCTTCCCGGTATCCATTTCACCCTGCCCTTTACTTGTTTTCGTGTATTATTCCTGGAATTTGTCCGTTCCTTCGGGCCCCTTCGTTTGCATCCTGGTTCCTCGCTCAGAGGCTGTCCTCTTCCGTCAGAAGGTTGCAACTTCACGCTGGACTCCGAAGACCCGTGTCCAGGCTTATACAAGTCCCGGAAAGTAAGGAAGAAAGAACTTAACTCCAAGAGCGTCACAAGAAAGGAAAGACAGGTGAGCAAGGGAGTGCAAGTGACTTCAATCCAACAATCCAACTAAGTCAATGCCTAGTCTGGGATGCCAAATGGAAGCCCTTATTAATATATTTTTATGTCAAATTCTTTGAATCTGGATGATGAACCCTTATATAACGCCCCTCTCTTTGAATCCCCCTGACGTCACTGAGCCAAGAAGTAGGTTTGTTTTGCAAATTAAAAGGTTTATTGGAAAAATTAAACAATATATCTATATCACACTTTTATGAACAAAATAATATCTGAATGCACACTTATGAATATAATAGTGGTCAACAATGGGTAATATTATAATAGCACACTCTCTTTAATCAATGAGGAGTTGGTATAGAAAGAATAAGGTAGCAGAGAATACTTTCATGGTTTCAAGGAAATGCAAGGTAGGAAAGAATGCAACACAGAAATAAACTTGATATGAATTCAATCAAAAGATAATATATTCACTTTTTCCCCTGTGACTACTCACTCCCCCCTATGCAATATGGAGATGGAAAGGAGGGCACACAGGTTTCCAGAATACAATCAAATGCAGTTCAGTTCCAGTTCCTCCCTAGCAAGCTTAGAGAAACAGGGATGATTTTAAAACACAGGCCAAATGCTTTGAAATGTGGTTGCAATGGATGAGAAAATATGCTAAATGCTTTTTAATTCACTAAAGGAGATTCAGGGTAGGTGATAGTTACTTTAGATTGGTACAGGTCAACACTAGCAATGATTCATGAATGATTATCAGATTGAAAACGAAATTCAGCAGTTGCAAGCAAAAGACAGCAATTTTGACAGGTTGTGAAATGGAGCTAAATTTTCGATTCGCAGCACTTTTTCCGCGTTCGTATAACGGAACAACTATAAGGAGTTGGAATGTCGTTTGTTGGAAAGCTGAGGATCTTAGCTTTAAAGTGACAGTTAAATCTCGCTTCTAGGACGTGCGGTTCAAAAGATAGAGACGTTTTTGTGAAAGTAGATTTTCAGAATGACAGATGGCGCTTTTACAGATTTGAAATCGCAGAATGGACACGATTTCTATGCAGTTCTGGACAGGTTGAAATGGTTTAAATAAGATTATTTTAAACTAAGATTGGTTCTGTACAGTTCTAGGCTGGATACTCACTCCTAATTTTGGACTGGAAGGGAAATGGGTCTCGTCACCGATCTGGTCAGGTTTGGACTTCACTCGCCACCGGACGGTCTCAGGCCCTATAGGTTCTACTCACAGCACGGTCTCTGGTCTGCTATCGGCACTGCACAGTGGTCTGAGTCTGACGGGTTCTGGATACAGCTCTGCTTTCTGGGTCTGGATCTGGCACAGGATTCAAGCCAGAAGCAAAACAGCTCGCCCGGCTGTTGAATAGTTTAGTTAGGTTGCTGGATTCTGAGGCCTGCTAAGAAGAGTTCAGCTTGTGGATTAGGCCTCTGCTTCTCCAAGGTTCTAGAGTTTGGGTTTTAGAGTTTTGGTTCTGGAGTCTGGCTGGAGTCTCAGGAGTCTTTGTCTGGATATGGTCGGGCAGAGTGCTGCGCAGGAATCGATGAGTAGTGGAAAAATTAGTGTTCCTATCTGGGTCTCAGTGGTTCTTTTTATGTTTTTCCAAAGGGGGTGTGGAGGCTGACTTTCTATGCCCAACCCTTTGAGGATCCTGATAGGTTAAAGGATTTACTGTCCTCTGACTGGAGAAGGGAGTAGTGAGTCAGAGTGATGCTATGTTTATGGCTTGGCTGAAGTCCCTCCCCTTTGCTTTTACTTAGAAAAACAATTTTTCATAAACAAACATGTTTCCCAGATACATAAGTTGTTGAGAATACATGTGTACATCACAAATTAATTAAGGTAGGTCTCTGTTCAACCCTGATCTTTCTAAGAGCTTGGGTTCAGAAATTACAACTTATTCGCGATTTTGGTGAATTTCGCAATATTGGCTCGGGACCCAATTTTACACAGAGGTACACACCCTCTCTGAGCATATAACTGGAAGTTCTTAGGTTTCTAGCATAAACACTGCAACCACAACATTAATAATTACGGGGCTTGGCCTCAGAACATCCCACGGCGTCCAACTTAGTCTTGAACTGTGAGTGCATTTTTCATTTTAAGACTCTCAAAGTTGTACATTTCTGTCAGCTTGGAACACTTTGTATATTGCAATTTTATAAAACATATTTGCTCTCAATTGAATTCACCCATTGGTTTATCTCCGCCCCCAGAAGCTTGGCTCTGACTCAAGAGGTCACATGTCTTGTTTTTCCCAGAGCAGTGTTGACAGTTACACCCAAAATCAGCATATTCTATTCAAATGAAAAAGTCTATTGTCTTGTTTTTCCTGCCAGCAGAGCATCAGTCCAGGGTGCCACTCTCCATCTGATTAACAGGACCATGCGATTTCCTGGCTTTTGGTGTAGAGGCCTGAGAAGAGTAGGTGTGAAGAGTTCGCATAGACAAGCAAGCCTTTTGAAGTCTTCGGTAAATCAGATTGCCTTCTAGTCAATTTCAACAAAGTTCCTTTGTAAAAAAAAAAAAAGAACAAGTTACTTTCTTACCTAGTAACGTTCTTTAGATGGGATGGTCCGAGGACATATTCCATATCTCTGCTGTGCTGCTTCTGAAAATCTTCGGCGTCTGCGTCGATGCGCCGTCCCCGAGGATCTCCTCCGACGGCACCCGATGTGATACGTAGGACGCACGACGCCCATAGCCTCAGTTGTAGTTTTTTACACCAGAACGTGTGCCACCAGTTTTCTGCCAGTCAGACACACAAGGCCTTGCAGAACGCAAGCTGCAATCACAAAAGAAATTCTGCAGCGGGCAAGGTAGGGAGGGAGCAATATGGAATACGTCGTCGGACCATCTCATCGAAAGAACGTTACCAGGTAAAAAAGTAACTTGTTCTTCGAAAGGATTGGGTCCTCCGACGTATTCCATATCTATGACAGACTCCCAAAGCAGTACCAAGCAAGGAGGTGGGAAAAGAATTTAGAACACAAATTTAGCATGCCCAATCAAATTGCGGAATAAAGGACTGCCTTGTCAAAGGCTAGATCCTGCCCTCGGATGGAATCGAGGGAGTAGTGCCGTACAAAATATGTACTGAAACCCAGGTGGCTGCATCACAGATGTGACGAATAGGAACACCCCTCTGCAGGGCAGTAGACGCAGCCACTCCCCTGGTAGAATGGGCCGGCAAGCCAGCCAGAGGGTCCTTACCCACCAAGCGGTAACACTCGGAGATAGATAAAATAATCCAACGAGACAAAGTCTGTTTCGTCACAGCTTGTCCCAAACGCTTTCCAGCGTAACCAATGAAATGTTGATCGTGCACTCTGACCAAGGACATGCACGAAATATAAAAGCTCAACGCTCTCCTAGGATCAAGCCTATGGAGCCTCTCCTCTTCCTTACCAGGATGTGGAGAAGGATAGAACGCCGGAAGAACAACCTTCTGGCTCAAATGAAATTCCGAAACCACCTTCGAAAGAAAAGAAGGACGAACTCCAAGGACAACCCTGTCCTTATGAAACACAGTGAAGGGTGGCTTAACTGAAAGTGCCTGTAACTCACCCGCTCGCAGAGTGAAAGTAACCGCAACCAAAAACACAGCTTTGAGAGTTAACAGTCTCAAGGGGCAAGAATGCAAAGGCTCAAACGGAGCACCCATAAGAAACTTAAGAACAAGGTTCAAATCCCAACCAGGCACCAGAAAAGGTGACGGAGGGAACACCTTAGTGAGCCCTTTCAAAAACTGAGAAATTAAAGGAATCTTAAAATAGGAACATTCTTCAGACGAGCGCATAAATATGGACAGCGCCGCCAGGTAACCTTTAATGGTCCCCACTTGCAAGCCCCTGTGGGCTAAGGAAAGCAAAAAAGACAGAGCCATGGGAATGTCACATTCAAAAGGATCCACATTCTTAACTCTGCACCAGTCGCAGAACTTTCTCCAACGGCAACGGTACAGAGACTTTGTTGTAGGCCGCCAGGCCGAGAGCAACACCTCCATCATGTCTTCAGGGAGGTCCCAATCCTTATACCTCAACCTTTCAGAAGCCAAGCGTGAAGGTTGAGGGATCTGACCTCTGGATGGGGAACCTGACTCCCTTCCCGTGAGAGCAGATCGTCTCGGTAGGGAAGACGACGTGGAGGGCAGATGGACAAGTCGAGAAGGTCCGGGTACCACGTCCTCTGGGCCCACGGCGGAGCAATGAGGATCCTCCAGGAACCGAACATCCGTAACCTCCGCAGTACTTGATTCTGCCCCCCCCCCCCCTTTTTGGTGAGGTAGTGCATGGCCACAGTATTGTCCATTAGAATCAGGACTCTCTTTCCTCGCACAGTCAGCAGAAAAGCCTTCAGGGCAAGCCTGACGGCCCTCAGCTCCAACAAATTGATATGGAGTATGGACTCCGACGGAGACCAACGACCGCCGACTGTCAACTCGTTGGCATGAGCTCCCCATCCCGTGAGGGATGCGTCCGTCACGATCGTCACCTCCGGCCAGGGCAGCCAAAATGGGGCCCCCTTCATCAGATTGTCTTCGACGGCCCACCACAGAAGGTCCTGGGCGACCGAGGGCAGCACCTGAACAGGGTCCGACAGCCTGCCGGAGGACTGAGACCACTGGAGCTTGAGAGCCCACTGCAAAGATCTCATCCGCAGACGAGCCTCTGGCACCAGAAGAATGCAGGATGCCATGAGGCCAAGCAGTCTCAAGAACTCGGACGCTGGGAGATACTGGGCAAGTTGAAACTTGTGCACCATCTGCTGAATGTGAAGAGCCCTCACCTGGGGAGGAAAACACTGCCCCAGGGATGTGTCGAGCACTGCTCCGATGTACTGGAGACGCTGTGTTGGTGTCAAATGGGACTTCTTTAAATTGAGGGAGAAGCCCAGCTTGTGAAGGGAGTGGCAGGTGACGGACAGATGATCCAGGACTTATTCAGGCGCTGAGAGAAAGTATGAAGTCTTGGGGAATAATGCCTCCGGCAGTAAAATCAGGTAAGTCTATTGTGGTGAGGAGGTTTCCCCTTGTTTGTCCCTTTGTTTCACCTTGCTCCTTTTATTTCCCCTTAGGGGCCGGGGTTCAGCGAAGATGTAGTGGAAGCTGCACCGACCCGTGAAGAGGAATAGTACCCCCGGTGATAAAATCAGGTAAGTCTATGGGGGTAACTAATATTACCTCTGTGTATTCCCTTGGCTCACCTTGCTGTTCTTGTCTTCCCCTTAGGTGCCGGAGTACGGTGGTGTTGGGGAGAATTATCTCTTTAGACTGAATTTCCTAACCTAATGAGTCCCCCAGCAGCTTTGCTGGATTTCTGGAGTTTGTTTTTTTCTCCTGCCAAGAGTCAGACTCTTTCTCCCACTCTTGGACATGATTTATGGTATTCCTTTGACTGTTAATGTGTTTTATGGGCTATGGGGTCCTTTACTCCATAGGGTCTCATGTGTTTTTACTATGTGTGTTACACAGCACCCTCCGTGCCGTAACACAGGGGTGTTATAGTGACACCCCACCATAGACTCCATACCCTGGGACTGACTACTGTCTCCCAGGGCATGTAAAGTCACCATTGGCTTTACTATTCCCAAATTATTAACAGATACCAGTACAAACCATCATATTGTGGACGTACTGGTCGGGGCAATTCGATTGCCCCGGGGTCTGTTAGTCGAGGGGGCACGTCTCTGTCCCCCCTGATCGAGTTTTGGCTGGTGGCAATGGATACTACTTTTTATATTTGACCGCAAATATTGCCCTATGGGATTTTCCCATTGTTCGAGGCTACCAACTTTAATTATTTAATTCTCATAGCCTCGAACATACCGCCGGTTTATTTATTTAAATATTAATTCGCCGGTTGGTATTTTTTGCCAGGACTCTATTCTAAAATGGCGTTTGTGTTCTCTTCTGTGACTCCAACCCAAGTCGAGCCCTTTGTTCCACTTTTTGGCGGGCTTCTCCACAAAAGCCTCCAAAAGTGGTGCCACTCTGTCTGGGTACCACAGGGGATGTGGGAGGGGGTTTAGGCACCCAGGACTGAGTTACCTTGGTAACTCAAGTCGCACTCTTGTGTGATTGGCCCAAGTGGTGAGCCGGCCGGCTCACCACTTAGCATGTTTGATTGCCAGCTAGGCTGAGTGAATGGGGGTCTGCTGCATAAAAGCAGGGCTTTTGGGACTGGAACTTGAGAAGTCGCCACAGGACCTGAGAATCCGACGAGGGAGAAGCTGAGCCGACCTACCACGACGACACCACCGGTGGAGCCCTGTGGACCCGACTCACCACTTCCCGACGACAGAGAAGATCTCACGGCTGGAGAGGCTTCTTCCCCTGACTGGTGGGCACAACCAGTTTACCTTCTTCTTTTCGCACCCCAGACCGGTTTGTGGTCGAACTGCCCGTGCCAAGCACCCTGGCAGCCGGATAGCCACTTACCACGGAACCGCAAATCAACGGACCGCTCCTTGTACCTGAGAAACTCTGCGGCTGGTTTCTTCCCTGGCAGTGCAACAGACTCCTGTCTTCCTCCCTGACGAGATCCTCTCTTCCCCCAGACGAAGCACCGACTTGCATTCGCTGCCAGGAACAACTGCCCCCGCTGGAGTGTTCTCACCACTTTAAAGGTACCGTGTCTGCCAGGCCTCCCTTTCTAAAGATTGCTACAAGGTAATAATAACCCCTTAACCTTCTGGACTGGGCTGGCCGCCTTGACCCTCTAACTGGTCCCTTTCTTTGATCCAACTCCTTTTTGAACCGTTAAAAGACTTTTGTGCACTGCAACCCTGTGACTTTGGACCCATTTTGTTTTGATCCTCTTAAGCGGATCCGGCCTACTGACTCTGAATTCATGGTGTTACTTTGCCTTCCTGTCTTGTGTTCGTGAAAAAGTGTTGGGATCTGTTTCAATTTATTCTCTGCTTTTCTCTCCCTTTTTAAAACAAATTATTAGAGTGCCATCTACGTTAAACACTCACCACTGTCTGAAAACAAGTGGGGCTTTACTTAAGACTTGTCTAATATTTTTTACATAAATAATTATATCTCTTTTACACCAAGCCCTGGTCAGTGTTTACTTGTTCTATTGTTTTCTCTTGACCTATTGTGAATACTCTGTATACTGCCTAACTCTTCTTGAGGGAAGTCTGACTGCTCAGCCACAGCTACCAAGTGAATCTGTCTGGTACAGACTGCTACCAAGTGGGTTTAATGCCAAACACCTGTAGTCTTAAATCTTTTGCAGTGGTCCCAGAGGGAACTGCACAGGTTTCTGCCTAACAGGCGGGAACATGCAGGTGGATGAGGTGGAATGTGAAGATGCTGCGAAGGCCTGTGAGTTCCGCGCAGCGCTGCAGCAGGCGAGGTGACGCGCATAAAATAACTTTTTTCTTCCAGCTCGAAGGTAAGATGGATCGGGAATTCAGGTAAGGATTAAAGGTATTGCTCTTGTTCTAACCTTTTCTCCTTCTTTCTCCCTTTTTCTAGGAGCTCCAGACTCGAAGCGGGTGTGGCAGAAGGCTGGATACAGACTTGCAGGCATGGTGAGCGTTACGCTGCTGGATACAGAATAACGCAAAGCATGTACTGCTCTTCGGGCATGGTTGAAATAGCCTCCAAAGTAGTCCCAAGGTAAGTATTCCTCCCCAGCACCACCCGAGTAAAAAAATAGTCCCTAGGTAAAGTAGTCCCTTCCAAGCCTCTTTTGGCTTGGAGCTCTTGCAGCATGGTCTGCATCAGGTAAGTTTGCAGCATGGTCTGCATCAGGTAAGTTTTAATCTATGAGCCTGGCGCCATAGATGCCAGGACTGCACCCAAATAGCCCATAGCAGGGGTTGTTGGGCTTGCTTGGGATAACTTGATGCCTGCTTCCAGGGTTGCTGGACTTGGTCTGGGTCCCCGGGGGTAGGCATCATGACATCCACCTCTGGCACTCTTACGGTGGCCACTTTGACTGCTAGCTCCTCTCACTTTACTGAAGGACGAGTAATAGCGAAACGAACCTCCCCTCCGCTGCTGTCCCCTAGGACGAAAAGGAGGAGGTTGTCGAACTGCAGTGCCCAACGACTTTGCTGCAGCTTTGGAGGTCTGCAACCTCTCAAGGCTCTCGTCAGCCTTGCTGCCAAAAAGATGTTCACCGTCAAAGGGCATGTTGAGGAGCCGGGACTGCACATCAGGAGCGAACCCAGACTTCCGCAACCACGCAAACCTGCGTATTACGGTGCTCGCCGCCATGGACCGGCTGACACAATCTGCCATGTCCAAACCCGGCTGAACGGCCTCACACATAGCATCCTTGCCACCCTGAACCATAGCAAGGAAACCATCCCGTTCGTCCCCTTCGGGAATATGTTCAGCCACTAATGCAACACAGTTCCACAGAGTGTGTATGAAACGAGACAAGGCACATATGGAGTTGGCCGCCTGAAGCGCCATACCCCCTGAAGAAAACACTTTCGTCGCCCAGCCGTCAAAACGTTTGTCGTCCCTATCCGGAGGGATGGTAGAATAAAACGCCTGCTTTGCCGGGGCCGTAGCAGCCTGCACCACCAAGCTCTCTGGAGTGGGGTGCCTGGACAAGTAGCAGGGGTCGCTACTGGCTGGACGGTATTTTCGCGGCAAAGACTTGCCCACTGCCGGGAGACTCTCCGGAGCAGTCCAAGCCGCCGCCACCCTTCTCTGCAGAGCCATATGAAACGGCAATACCGGGCCAGTGGGGGGAACAAGATGAAGGATGTCCGTGAGATCGTCCTGAACGAACTCCACTGGGGGAGCCGACCAACCCAAGTACTCGGTGACCCGAGACATAAGGCGCCGATATGAAGAATCGGCATGAGTGCCAGGCTCCGGCCTACAAAACTCCACCTCTGGAGAGGTGTCCAGTCCACTGGCATCATGCAGTGACTGCCTCAGGTCATCAAACTGGCTATGGCCCGAGATAAGGTCATCTGGTACCGTAACCGGAACCAAGCCTTCATCAGAGCCTTCATCACCCTCTGAAATGTACTCCAGGCGGTGAGAGGAAGACATCTGGGGACCAAAGCTGTGCCTGACCTAAGCCAGAGCCTTTCTAGGGGCTAACCCCATGCCATGGGGCCCCTCCGACACCACCGCCTCGAAAGGCATTGAGGGCGCCGAACAAGTCGGCGCCGAGAGAATCAGCGTCGATGTCAGCTGCAGCGCCGCAAGCATTGACGGCGTCGACACAGGCCTCGAGGCCAGAACTCCGCGCGTGTCTCTCGACGACCTAGGCGCCGACGACCCCCTCGGAGGAGCCTCGAAAGAGAAATCGATGACCTCGGCGCCACAGGCGTCGACGTCTTCTTCGAAGATGGCATAGGATCACGAGCGCGTCGAGGTCCGGGACCTGGAACGGGAATGGCGAGAACGGCTACCCTTGTCCGAGCGGGACCTCTCCCGCGAGCTGTGCCGACGACCCAAGCCCGAAGACGTACGAGCGGTGTCTCTCGACCGGTGCCGACCGACCCCACTCGGAGGCGCGCACGGACCGGTGCCCTGCGATTCAAGAATCGCAAGCATCTGCTTCCCGAAGGAAGCCCTTTCCTCCAGTGTCACTTGCATGGTGGGATAAGCGACCCGCCGACGGACTGAGCCCTCAGAAGAGGACAGGGAAGGCGGCTGATGCTGGCGCTTCCGGGAATGCCTCGAAGAGGCGGAGGAGTGGCGAGACCGACTCCTGGAAGGAGACCCCACTGGACTTCCGACGATGACGCGGGGAGTCGCCTCTCCAGTCATCCGCCAAAAGCCCCGTAGACCTCGACTTCCGGGGCTTAGACACCCGACCTACCGACAGCTTCTTCTTGCGTTTCGCAAGGCCTTGGCCGTGAGCGACTGGCAGTCGACACAGTCGTCCGTATCGTGGGCCTCCCCGAGGCACCAGAGGCAGGCGTCGTGCGAGTCCGTGACCGACATCTTGGACCCACAGTCCCCGCATTTCTTGAAGCCCGGACGCGGGGTTGAAGACGAAGTAGACATCGCCACAAACAGGTCTTCACAAAAAACCTAACAGGTTCAACAAACCGAGAAGAAAACACCAAATTCCAAAGAAAAAAACGGAACTGAGGCTATGGGCGTTGTGCGTCCTACTAATCACATCGGGTGACGTCGGCCATCGGAGGAGGTCCTCGGGGATGGTGCATCGACGCAGGACGCCGAAGATTTTCCGAAGCAGCACAGCTGTGGACATTACCTGTCATAGATATGGAATACGTCGATGGACCCAATCCCCTCGAAATATAACATTATAAACTTTAAAATAAGCAATATCTCTTTAAACCAAGTCTTTTTCAATATGAAATCACTGTGTGGCACTCTATATGGCATTTTGATAGACTTCTCTGCTTTGGCTTATTTAGCTTCTGCAAGACAGCTCTCCTGTCAGGATTAGGAATCGCCAGCACCTGTCAGTGGCGAGCACCGGTATTGCACCCATTTTTGACAGCTGTCTTTAAATCAAATGTCTTTAACATGGGATTTTGTCCTAATAAAACATGATTCTTGCTGACATTGTACTGATGTGGATTCTTGCAGTAGACTAATGTAGAACACCCAACAAGAAGTTGTATCCTTTTGGTGGTTTTGTGAGCCATGATTTTAGCAATTTTGACGATCAAGAAAATGAATTCCCAAACAGCTCTGGGTTGCTTTTGCCAATCAGTATTTTCAAGTGGTTTCAGGCTACTGTGTGGGTATCCCAATGGTGGTTTTAGGCAGTGATCTCCTGTGTTCACTGACATGGCAAAAGTGGGTGGCAGCCTGTAAAGTGGCACAGCGAGTAGAGCGCTCGCTTTGACATCCGTGCAGAGCCTGCTAACGCAGGTTCGAATCCTGGCAGGGCCAAACTAAGCCTTTCATCCTTCCGAGGTCGATAAATGAGCACCACACACTGTGGGTAATAATAAGCAGCGCTCAGATACCTGAGGGTTCATAGCGCTATATAAATGCCAAATTATTATTATTACTTTTTATATTTTTACTGCGCATTTTTGGATGATCTCTGGCGAGCAGCATGCTTTCCGGCGGCCATTATGATGTTTCCGCTGCCAGTAATGCACAGTTCTGTTGTAGGGCTTGGATGAGTGGGTTAAAACATCCCACAGGAGAAACTTGTGACAGGTGGTTAGATTTTGTTACAGTATGCAGAGAGGCCCAACTGGCAGCCTGGCAGATGGCCAGCAAGGTGTGGCGAAGGGTGCAACTCAATCTCTTTCTCCCCTGTAAGCACACTCTCCTCACCTGAGCTGTCTGAGTCGTCGGTCTCTTTTAGGCGTCGTCGTGCAAGGTAGTCTCTCCCCTTCTTAAGATGGATGTGCTTGTCGTGGAGGGAAGCCACAGTGACTGCTGTTTAAACAGCTGCCCCGTGACTCCCTTTCCGGAACCAAGCCAGAACTCAGGGAAAAAACCCTGTGTATTGTCGACCCTTCCAATCCAGATGACAGGACAATCGCTGATGAGAGCAATGGTGAGAGGGAAGCAGCAGCGTTCGTAGTTAGAATGTCCAAGAAGTCGAAGCCAAGGAGTAGCAGTGTCAGGGAAGTCGGAAGCTCCTTGTGGCAGTTCGAAGATATGTTACTGGATCCAGGAAGAGGGAGAAGGTAAGCAGCAAGCACAGCTCAGGAGCCCAGCAGAAAGAGTACTGGAAAATCACCAAAGGTCAAGAGGGGGAGAGGGGCAGGGGGAGGGGTAGAGGGAAAGGGGGAGAGGGGGAGAGGGAGAGAGAGAGAGAGACGGATGCTGCCAGAAACAGAACCCGCCAGGAGATAAACAGCAGCATACCACTTGGAGCAGCGATAGGAAAATGAAGCGAGGAGAAGCGTTCTGAGGAAAACAGGAACACAGGAGAACAAGGAAACCCTCTGGCAGATCCGTAAGTGGACGGCAGAGGATCGGAGCGAGGAAACCCGGAAACAGGAAAGCATCCAAAGTGGGTTGCAACGCAGCGTCAACCGGGAGGCGGAGAATGAAATACTCCCAGCGGCGCTGCGTCACGTAATTGGGGCTGGAAGCAAGAACACAGAGAAGGGACTAAAACACCCGACCTCTCTGCCTCCAGCTCCAACGCGGAAGTATCTGTCAATTTCGGCTATGGCCGTGACGGCGGATGACAGTATTCCCCTCCCTAGACCGCAATCACCCCGGCTTCCCCGGGTGCAAGCGGTGGAATCTGGCAAGAAACCGAGGGGCATGTACCTGGGAAGCTGGTTCCCAGGAGTCCTCCGACTCCGGGTAACCCTTCCATGACAGGAGGTATTCCAACCGACCACGGTAAAACCTAGAATCTCTAACAGCGGAAACCTTATACTCCTCCTGGGTGGATGTAGACACAGGAATTTGCCGGGAGAGAGTCCGGTGGTGGGGATATGGATAGTAGGCTTTGAGGAGACAGGAATGAAAAACAGGGTGAATGCGTTTAAGAGAAGGGGTGAGTTGGAGACGATAGGCCACAGGATTGACCTTGGAGAGAATGGGGAAAGGACCCAGGAAGCGTGGAGACAGTTTGGAAGGTCTTGTCCATCGGGAAGGTACTTTGTAGACAACCTCCCGGAGGAAGGGCATTCTCTATGGTGCCTGTCGGCTCCAACCTTATTCCTTTGTCTGCCATCTTCCAATCCTTGCAATACGCTGGTCTGAGCCTCTTGGATATTTCTCAAAACCACTTCAGCGGCTAGTGAGTTGGAAAATCGGGGTACCTCTGGTATTAGATATCGTGAGAGGACTCCGTAAGTACAAAAAAATGGAGAAAGGCCTGTGGTGGAGTGCTTGGAATTATTGTAAGAGAACTCTGCTGTGGGAAGTAGAGAGACCCAATTGTCTTGGTGCTGGGAAATGAAACATCTCAGATATTGTTCTAGAGTGGCGTTGAGTCGCTCGGTTTGGCCGTTGGATTGCAGATGGAAACCGGAAGAAAGGGCTCTTTCTACGCCCAATCGGGTGTTAGGGAGAATTCTCTGTAAGGCTAATTTCCCAAACCTAGTGAGACCCCCAGCAGCTTTGCTGGATTTTTGGGGTTTATTTTTTACTCTCCTGCTAAGAGTGAGATTCTTTTGCTCCCACTCTTAGACATGATTTGAGTTGTTCCTTTAACTTTCCATGCGTTATGGGCCATGGGGTCTTTTACTCCACAGGGTCTTATGTGTATTTTTGATGTGGGTTACACAGCACCCTCCGTGCCGTAACCCAGGGGTGTCGTAGCGACCCCCCAACATAGACTCCATACCCTGGGACTGACTACTGTCTCCCAGGGCATGTAAAGTGACCATTGGCTTTGCTAGTCCCAAATTATGAACAGAAACCAGTACAAACCATCATATTGTGGACGTACTGGTCGGGGCAATTCGATTGCCCCGGGGTCTGTTGTTTGAGAGGGCACGTCTCCGTCCCCCCTGATCAAGTTTTGGCTGGTGGCAGTGGATACTACTTTTTATAATCGACCGCGAATATATCTCTATGGGATTTTCCCATTGTTCGAGGCTACCAACTTTAATTTAATTCTTATAGCCTCGAACATACCGCCGGTTTATTTATTTAATATTAATTTACCGGTTGGTATTTATTGCCAGAACTCGATTCTAAAATGGCGTTTGTGTTCTCTTCTGTGACTCCAATCCAAGTCGAGCCCTTTGTTCCACTTTTTGGCGGGCTTCTCCACAGAAGCCTCCAAAAGTGGTGCCACTCTGTCTGGGTACCAGAGGGGGTGTGGGAGGGGGTTTAGGCACCCTGGACTGAGTTACCTTGGTAACTCAAGTCGCACTCTTGTGTGATTTGCCCAAGTGGCCGGCTCACCACTTCGCATGTTTGATTGACAGCTAGGCTGAGTGAATGGGGGTGTACTGCATAAAAGCAGGGCTTTGGGGACTGGAACTTCAGAAGTCGCCACAGGACCTAAGAATCCGAGGAGGGAGAAGCTGAGCCGACCTGCAACGACACCACCGGTGGAGCCCCGCTAAACCGTCTCACCACTTTTCCCGACGACAGAGGAGATCTACAGTCTGGAGAGTCTTCTTCCTTTGACTGGTGGGGATAACCAGTTTTTCCTTCTTTTCACCTTACTGGAGTAGCTCGTGGCCGCCTTGCCTGTGCCAAGCACCCCGGCAACCGGAATACCACGGTTTACCACTACCGCGAAGAGAAGGGTAGTGCCTTTTAACCGGAGGACTCCGCGGCTGGTTTCTTCCCTGGCAGTGCAACGACCTTCATCTTTCCTCCACGGCGAGACCCCTTCTTCCTCTGGACGAAACACTGACTTGCACCTGCTGCCAGGAACAACTGCCCCCCGCCGGAGCTTCCTTCACACTTAAGGTACTGTGTCCCGCCTGGCTTCCCTTGCGACAGATCGTTCGGGGTGACAGTGAAGCCTCGACTT
Organism: Ambystoma mexicanum; assembly: GCF_040938575.1. NCBI lineage: Eukaryota > Metazoa > Chordata > Amphibia > Caudata > Ambystomatidae > Ambystoma > Ambystoma mexicanum. Next base: position 654,083,006 of record NC_090940.1, on the reverse strand, counting down.
TCTAACCTAGCCTGGCCTGGGACAACCTAGCTAACTTTTCCTGACTTTAATTTCATCCTTTTTGCACAAACTATCTACAAGACTCTTTGGGCATAACCCCACTGTGTGAACCTGGACCCCTTCTGCTTGCTCTCTCCAAGAGTGGGCCTTGCAATTGACTTCCTTGCTCTCCAGTAGAACTCTGCCTAACCTGCCTTACTGTGGTTCTTTGTAAAAGTATTGAAACCTGTGTGCTTCCTTAACTCTGCCTTTTTCCTCCCTTTCTTTACAACTTATTAGAGTGTCATCTTATCTTAAACGCTCACCTCGGTCTGAAAATAAATGGTGTTTCTCACTAAGATTTGTCTAATAAGTGAATAGGGTTGTATATATATATGATAGTGACTGTGTGCCGAATTTACTCACCTCGTTTTTGCTAGTGTAAATTACAAGTGTGTTTTTAAATAAATAATTATATACTTTTACAACAAAGCTCTGGCCAGTGTTTGTACTACTGTGTCTTTGTACCTATTGTGTATACTCTGCATACTGCCTAACTCTTCTTGAGGGAAGTATGACTGCTCAGCCACAGCTACCAAGTGAATCTGTGTGGTACAGACTGCTACCAAGTGGGTTTAATGCCAAACACCTGTAGTCTTAAATCTTTTGCAGTGGTCCCTAAGGGAACTGCACAGGTTTCCACCTAACATCGGGTACACAAGGCTGTCCAGAATTTAGAAATGTACTGACTTCCCCGATCGGAAATTATCTTGTCAGGGAGAGCATGTAATTTGAAAATGTCTCGGGCAAATGTCTCCGCCATCTTGGTTGCAGTAGGGAGTCTCAGAAGGGGGGAGAAACGTGCCAACTTGGAAAAAGCATCCACCGTCACCATGATACAAGTACATGATTCGGATTCCGGGAGATCCACTATAAAGTCTGTGGAGATGAGTCTGCACGGGCGAGTCGGCTTCTCCACCTGAGTGAGGAGTCCTAGAGGTTTGCCCGAGGCATACTTGGCCCTGGCACAAATTGGACGATCTCACGTACTCAAACACCTCCTTTCTTATGTTGGGCCAGAGAAACGACCTCGAGATGAGTTCTAAGGTGCCGTCTCCGCTTCTGTGTCCCACCATGCGTGAGTCATGACACCATTTCAGGATCTTCGTGAATAGCGGGCCTTCTGGGATATACCACTTCTTATAAAACACCCATCCATCCTTTACTTGGAAGGGGGAATCGGGAAGGAAGGAGATTTGAGGCAATTCTTGCTTGACAGCGGCCTTCACCTCTTGAAGGAAAGAACCCACCATTGCTAGGATCTGGTTTCCGTGGAACATGGGCTCGGTCTGAACAGACACTGTTTCAGTGTGGGAGTCCTTGCGAGACAAAGCGTCAGCTAGTCGATTAAACGACCCAGGGATGTATGTGATCTGGAAATCGTACTGTGAAAACAGGTAGGCCCATCTTGCCTGTCTGGAGTTTGAACATTCTATCTCCTGTAAGGCCTTCAGATTCTTGTGATCCGTGCGGATGAGGAACTGGTGACGGGCACCCATGAGGAGGTGTCGCCATTGTTCACAGGCCAATTTCATTACCAGTAACTCCTTTTCAAGAACGGAATAATTGAGTTGGCTGGGAGAGAGAGTTTTAGATAGGTAGGCGACCGGGTGTTCTACTTCCTGAATGGTCTGAAGTAACACGGCCCCAACAGCAATGGCGGATGCGTCAGTCTCCAGAATAAACGGTATTGTCTGATCCGGATGCTGCAAAATCGGGGCCGAGCAGAAAAGGCTTTTCAGATGACAGAAGCTCTTCTCCGCCTCAGCGGACCAGGAAAACGGGTAGGCTTCCTTCTTGAGCAATCGGGTAATGGGAAACACCACTTCTGAAAAGTTCGGAATTAATCTCCTGTAATAATTCTAAAGTCCCAAGAACCGCTGCAACTCCCGGACAGAAGTAGGGGCCGACCAGTCGAGAATGGCGTGTACCTTGTCTGGGTCCATGGTGATCTCTTCTTCAGACAGAACATATCCCAAATATTGCACTGAAGGTACGGCGAATCTGCATTTTTCTGCCTGGACCAGTAGATTGTTCTTTTAAAGGCGATCCAGAACTTGCTTGACTTGTTCGATGTGATCCTTCATGTTAGGGGAAAAAAAACAAGATATCATCCAGATAAATGAGGACTGATATTGAAAGCATGTCGGAAAACATTCTGTCCATAAATCTCTGGAATGCCGCTGGGGCATTCACCAATCCGAACAGCATTACCTTATATTCAAACAAGCCCAGAGAGGTACGGAATGCGGTTTTCCATTCGTCTCCTTGGGCAATCCGTAACAGATGGTATGCATTTCGAAGATCAAGCTTGCTAAATACTCTAGTCCCTTGTACAGCCTCAATGATGTCAGTGATAAGGGGCATCGGATACCTGCCACGAATAGTAACCTTATTTAGGCCCCGGTAGTCTATACAGGGTCTAAGATCGGCAGAGTCTCTTTTCTTAATGAAAAATAAAGAAGCTCCTGCAGGGGACTTTGAAGGTTATATTAGGCCATTCTCCAAATTGATATCTAAGTATTTCCGAAGAACCTGTTTCTCTGTCTGCGTGAGAGAGAACATCCGACCAAACGGAACCAGGGCATTGGGTTCCAGGTCGATGGTACAGTCCCTCTGGCCGATGAGGTGGCAATTTGGCATGAAGGCACTCCTGAAACTCCTCGGAAAACCCTGAGCAAAAACTGGGTAATGCATCGACTCCCACGTGGTTGTTGGAAAAAATCTTAACCGGCTGTAGATCTCCCCGACCCTCCAACAGAAAACAGTTGGTAGCGCAATATGGGGAACTGAAACACTGCTGATTCTCGGACCAGTTTATCAGTGGATTATGTCTACGGAGCCATGTGATGCCCAAAATAATGGGAAAATGGGCGGCCCTGATGATGTCAAAACATAAGACTTCCTTGTGTTGGTTTATCGTCAAGGAAAGTTCCTCCGTGGTATGGGTAATAGGACCAGAAGACAATGGTGACCCATCCACTCCTTAAATCTTCTTTCCGTGGTATCCGGCGGAGAACCACCCTGTCTGCCCACAGGGTGTCAACAAAGTTACCCACCGCTCCACAATCCAGTAGGGCTAGGGTCTTAACTTGTCTGCTCTCTAGTTCAAGATGTACAGGAATCACCATAAGTCTGGAGTCCTCTTTAGACTCGGGAGAGGAAACGGAAAGAGACATAGGGACGATGAGAACTGTTGGGAGACGCCCGGTCGCTTGTCCCTACTGACACCGAGGGTATTAGTTTCCCGATCTCTTGTTTGGCAGTTCTGTGCAGTCCTTGAGAAGGTGTTGGTATGAACCGCAGTAGGCACATAATCCTTTCTCTCTTCTGCAATGTCTTTCAGCAGCGGATAAATGTGCTCTGGTGGCACCAATCTGCATTGGTTCTTCAGGAGAAGTAGCAGTAGAGCGGCCAAGGAGTGAGTGTGCAGAGGGTTCTGGAGTATAACCAGGGCTTCTTCGTTTGCAACGCTCCAACCGTTAGGGAGAATTCTCTGTTTAGGCTGAATTTCCTAACCTAGTGAGTCCCCCAGCAGCTTTGCTGGATTTTTGGGGTTTACTTTTTTCTCCTGCCAAGAGTGAGACTCTTTTACCCTCACTCTTGGGCATGATTTGAGTGTGTTCCTTTGACTCTAGATGTGTTTAATGGGCTATGGGGTCTTTTACCCCATAGGGCTTCATGTGTTTTTGTGATGTGTGTTACACAGCACCCTCAGTGCAGTGACACAGGGGTGTCATAGTGACCCCCCAGTACAGACTCCATACCCTGGGACTGACTACTGTCTCCCAGGGCATGTACAGTCACCATTGACTTTACTAGTCTTAAATTCTGAACAGAACCAGTTACAAACCATCATATTGTGGACGTACTGGCTGGGGCAATTCAATTGCCCCGGGGTCTGTTAGTCGAGGGGGCACATCTCCGTCCCCCCTGATCGAGTTTTGGCTGGTGGCAGTGGATACTACTTTTTATATTCAACCGCGAATATTTCTCTATGGGATTTTCCCATTGTTCGAGGCTACTATCTTTATTTATTTAATTACGATAGCCTCGAACATACGGCCGGTTTATTTAATTAATATTAATTCTCCGGTTGGTATTTTTTGCCAAAACTCGGTTCTAAAATGGCGTTTGTGTTCTCTTCTGTGACTCCAACCCAAGTCGAGCCCTTTGTTCCATTTTTTGGCGGCCTTCTCCACAGAAGCCCTCCAAAGTGGTGCCACTCTGTCTGGGGTACTTAGGAGGGGAGGAGGGGGATTTAGGCACCCTGGACTGAGTTGCCTAGGCAACTCAAGTCGCACTCCGCCCTGATTGGCCCAAGTGGTGAGCCGGCCGGCTCACCACTTGGCATGTTTGAGTCACAGCTAGGCTGAGTGAATGGGGGTTTTCTGCATAAAAGCAGGGCTTTGGGGACTGGAACTTCAGAAGTCGCCACAGGACCTAAGAATCCGACGAGGGGGAAGCTGAGCCGACCTGCTACGACGACACCACCACCGCGGTGAAGCCCTGCTGGACCGTCTCACCACTTTTCCCAACGACAGAGGAGATCTCCCGCCGGAGAGTCTTCTTCCTTTGACTGGTGGGGATAACCAGTTTCACCATCTTTTCGCTTTCCCGACGTATCTCGTGGCTGCCTTGCCTGTGCCAAGCACCCCGGCAACCGGGATACCACGTTTTACCATGACCGCAAATTAAAGGGTACTACCTTTAACCGGAAAACTCTGTGGCTGGTTTCTTCCCTGGTAGTGCAACGACCTTCATCTTTCCTCCAAGTCGAGATCTTCTCTTACCCTGGACGACGACGAGACTTGCACCCACTGCCAGGAACAACTGCCACCGCTGGAGGATCCTTCCCGCTTAAGGTACCGTGTCCCGCCTGGCTTCCCTTGCCACCGACTGTACGGGGTAGATTTAGCCCCCGGCTTTCGAACCTGGATTAGACTGGGACACCCTGGCTAAACTTTTCTGAGCCTCTCTAAACTCTTTTCAAACTCTCTGCAAGACTTTCTAAGCCTAGTGTAACTGTGTGATCTTGGGCGCATTTGTGCTTTGCTCTCTCTAAGAGTGCGCACAGCCTATGGACTTTGGCTCACAAGTGACTTTTGCTCTTCTGCCTTGCTTATAGTGTTCCTAAGTGGTGTACCTTTCCATATTCTGTCTTTTTCCCTCCCTTTTTTAAAAACTTATTGGAGTGCCATCTATAGTTAAGCGCTCACCTCTGTATGAAAATAAGTGGTGTTAACTAAGACTTGTCTGATAAGGAATAAGGGTTGTATATATTATAATAGTAATTGTGTCTAGAATATTTTTACAATAAGAGTGCTGGAGTGTTTCAAACTGTGTGTTTTTAAATAAATAATTATATACTTTGATACCAAAGCTCTGGTCAGTGTTTGTTTGTATTATTGTATCTCAGTGCCTACTGTGTATACTTTGCATACTGCCTAACTCTTCTTGAGGGAAGTCTGACTGCTCAGCCACAGCTACCAGGTAAATCTGGGTGGTGCAGACTGCTACCAAGTGGGTTTACTGCTAACACCTGTAGTCCTAAATCTTTTGCAGTGCTCCCTAAGAGAACTGCACAGGTTTCTGCCTAACACCACCCTTCTTTCCTGGAGACGATAATCTATGTGAAGAGCAGCCGCGAGTAGGTCTGAAAAAGTGGGTGAACGAGGAGACCTAGCCAACTCATCTTTGATTTCTTCCTTCAATCCTCTCCTGAATATGGCATATTGTGCTGTTTCGGGCCACACTGCTCCGGCTGCCAAAGTCTTGAAGGAGGAGATGTATGACAATACATCTAGAGAGCCTTGTTTGACATCCAGTAAATCTTCGCAGGCGGTGAAGGACAGCTCTGGCCGTTCAAAAGTCTGCTTCAGTAGATTCTGAAACCCGGGAAAATCATGCAAAATGGCGTTTCCACTGGTCACCAATGGTGTAGCCCAGGACAGTGCGTTTCCTGTCATATTTGAAATTAGGAAACCCACCCGGGCTTGATCTGTAGCGAAGGTATGAGGCCTAAAGGTGAAATAAACCATGCATGCTTCCAGTAACTCCTTCACCTTTTTGAGAGATCCATCGAATTTCCCAGAGGACAGCGCCATGGGTGTTAATTCCGGAGGGCAGGGTCTCTAGCTGATACCATCTGTTTAAGCAGAGCATTCTCAGTCTTTACTCCTTGTAGCTCCTGAGACATTGCTTGAAAAGCTTTCCACAGCTCTTGGACCTGTTCCTCAGCAGACATCTTTAAAGCTTTTGGCGTTGCAATCTGTGGCGAAGGGTGCAACTCAATCTCTTTCTCCCCTGTAAGCACACACTCCTCACCTGAGCTGAGTTGTCGGTCTCTTGTAGGCGTTGTCGTGCAAGGTAGTCTCTCCCCTTCTTAAAATGGATGTGCTTGTCACGGAGGGAAGCCACAGTGACTGCTGTTTAAACAGCTGCCCCGTGACTCCCTTTCCAGAACCAAGCCAGAACTCAGGGAAAAACCCAAAAGGGAAAAAAACCCTGTGGTGTAGTGTCGACCCTTCCAATCCAGATGACAGGACACTCGCTGATGAGAGCAATGGTGAGAGGCAAGCAGCAGCGTTCGTAGTTAGAATGTCCAAGATGTCGAAGCCAAGGAGTAGCAGTGTAAGGGAAGTCGGAAGCTCCTTGTGGCAGTTCGAAGATATGGCACTGGATCCAGGAAGAGGGAGAAGGTAAGCAGCAAGCACAGCTCAGAGGAGCCCAGCAGAAAGAGAGAACGGGAAAATCCCCGAAAGTCGAGAGAGGGAAAGAGAGATAGAGAGAGAGAGAGAGAGAGAGAAAGAGGGAGAGAGGCGGATGCTGCCGTAAACAGACCACGCCAGGAGATAAAGCACAACAGCGTACCGCTCGGAGCAGCGATAGGAAAATGAAGCGAGGAGAAGCGTTCTGAGGAAAACAGGAACACAGGAGAACAAGGAAACCCTGTGGCAGATCCGGAAGCGGATGGCAGAGGATCGGAGCGAGGAAACCCGGAAACAGGAAAGCATCCCAAGTGGGTTGCAACGCAGCGTCAACCGGGAGGCGGGGAATTAAATACTCCCAGCGGCGCAGCGTCACGTAACTGGGGCTGGAAGAAAGAACACAGAGTAGGGACTAAAACACCCTACCTCTGTGTCTCCAGCTGCAACGCGGAAGTATTCGCCAATTTCGGCAATGGCCGTGACGGCGGATGACACAAGGCAACAAACCTCTGTAAGAGAAGCTGCTGCCTGACCCCCTGAACGGATGGGCACATATCCTCCTTCAACTTCCTTGTGGGGTAGCTCATAACATGTTTTAATGCAGAGCCCAAACCATCTGGAGATGGCTTGCTTAGTGATTGCTGTTGCTTATTTCTGTCCAGCATATGCAAGTGAAGGTTTCACCGTTTGTACGGCCGAGGAAATGACTTTCGACGTAGAGGAAGGCTTGGCCGACGAATGCATGTCGCCTTTTGACAGACAACGTCAGCGTAGAGCCCGAAGGCTTGGTCGATGTTGAGGGAGTCGACGGACCAGCTAGCGTGCAGTCGGGAGCACCCCTTTCTCTGCCAAGACTTGCTGGTCAGGGGGTGCGGGTGAACCACACCAACAGCAGCCTTCTGTTTAAACATTTCCAGCATTTCAAACTTAAAACTTTCTCACTCTTTCTGTGTGGTAGGTCCCTTGCCTCACTCAGACAAGCTGGATTTGCGTCAGTGGCGGCACCGCTCCTTCCAGGAAGACTAAGACGAATGGCTTATAGAGTGGGGCCGCTTCTTAGTTTTCTCATGATCCCTATTCTTCCTCTTCTCGGGTGGGCTCTTCCGTATTGGCCTGTGAAGACGGCACGAGTGACCACACCGGAGATTTCGATGGTCGGCCCAAAGCCAATTTCCCAGCTCTCTCATGTAGGGATTTCAGCTGCATTTTAGAGCACGACGTGCAGGCCTCTGTGTTGTGACTCGCACCCAAGCACCACAGAGAGACGTTGTGGGGGGTCATACACCAAAATTTTGGCCTTGCAATCGGTATACCTTTTGAAGCCCGATATCCAAGGATTAGACATTGCGGTCGAGGTTTATGAATTAAAGTCAAATTTGACAGAAAAATTACGAGTGAACTATAAGTCATGTTCCTGATGCAGCTTGCAAGCGCGTGGAAAAAGCAACTGAAACATGGGGCGTAGTAATGTGGTATTTATACGACGCCTGACGTCATGTCCAAAGCAGAAGATTGAGCACCCAGCAAGACGAGATGACGATCGATGGCTGAGTCTGAGTCCACTACACCCTCTGTCGAAAAGGTTTCCGTACAATAGAGCTGTGTAGGGATATCCATCAAGATGAGGATTTTGCGGGACAAAAGCAATCCATTGAAATGTTGTTTAGGATTATACAAGTGGGCATAAGGTTAAATTCATCTCTTAATTAGTTAAAAGTATTCAACTGTCAAGAATAGCTTATTTAGTTGCTGCCTCTTATCAAATTGTTCCCGAGAGCCCACCCCAGGATATCCTGTGACATTTGAGACCTATAAAACATCCTCCATGTTGCTCTGAAACGGAGACCACACAAAGCTAATAGAACAACCTGAAACTCCAGAAAGATGCAGGAGGCCAAGAGACCTACAATGAGCAGAAAGGTAGAGGTCAGACATGCCTCTAAGTTTGGAAAAGCTGCACTGTCAGAATGCTGGCGTGATCCCTGGAAGGAACGGCCCTGTCAGTGCGTGGCCAGAACTATCCTGACGAACCAGAGCATCTGAGAAGGTGACTTGGGACTTCATGAAGTTGAACCCAAGCTGTGCATTTTAAGACAAACGTGGCATTGTTTGGCCGCCAATAGATCTGGAGAGTGAGCTGGAATGGCCAGTCATACAGGTAGGGAATGAGGTGACTTTATCCCCCCCTGAGACGAGGGGCCATTGAAGCGAACAGCTAGGTAAAATCCTTGGTGTCTGATGACAGGGCAAAGGACAGTACATATAATGGTAGAGGGCATTGCCAACCACCAACTACAGGTACTTGTTTTGGTTCTATCCGGTGGTTTAGTCCCCCCCCCCAACCTCCTGATTTGTCATTTTTAATTTTTAACTTAGGATAGATCTCCCCAAAAAAACAATTTTGTGGCACTTATAACATTAAAATGGCCTAATCCTGGACACGACTACTTGTACTACTTTTGTTATTTGCTATCCAATTGTTTGAATAATTCATCTGCTCACTAACAATTGGAGTGCATTATTGTGATTTTATTCTATTTATAGATTCTACAGGACATGCACAACAGTCTAGGGTGTGTCACTACTGTTCTTGATGTAAAGGCTACGGGCTAGGCCTATACACATTCCCCAGCAGCAGTCCACCCATATGTTATTGTGTTAGCGCAGTGAACTATGTTTCCCCATTCCCCTTGCAGTTACTATTCTTCTAATGGACTTGATCCTCCCACAGATGACTCATTTTAGATACAAAAAGCATTAGAAGTTTGTCCAAACGGTTTGTCCAGCAAGGGGCTTAGTGTGACTCAAGCCCCAAGGTCCCTCACTGGTCCTGCGCCTTCTCAGTTCCGGAAGTGAAGCTCGGTAGCTTATATATAGCGCACCATGCCCATTACCTCATTTCCTTTTTTTCTGCATGCTCTATGTTCGGAATGCTTCTCTCAGTTTATCAGCTGAAAACAAATCTAAACATCCATTACCATGCCCAGTACCCCAAAAGCCTTGGGGTTTATGCAGATAAAACATTACCCAAAGCAAGTAATTTGTTCTTGTAAGTGGATTGCTTCCTCCCAGATTACTTATCCGGGATGGACTCCCAAAGCAAAACAAAACATGGAGAAGGGATAAAAGCAAAGCATCACCTAAATCAGGAAATATTGAAAAACCGCCTGACAAAACCGGGTCCGCTGACCTGATTAGTCCAGACAGTAGAACTTGGCAAATATGTGCAGAGAAGCCCACGTTGCCACTTAAAAGATGCCAAGAACCACAATGGCCTTCTGCAGAGAAGTGGGCGCCGGACCTTTGTAGAATAGGCCATGAGACTCTCAAATACTTCCCGTCTGTCTGGATAAAGTCGTCTTAGAGACAGCCTGCTTGAGCACCAACAAAGGATATTAACAATTGATCATACTCCCTAATCTCTCTTGTACGAGACATGTATAAATAGAAATCTTTTGGGACGGTGAGAGATGTTCCTTATTCGAAGGTTGAATAGATGAAAACAGGCACAGATTAATGTAGGAAAGTCAGTCTCACCCTTAACAAGGTCACCTTAAGTAGGAAGGCCGTTCTCACCATTCACGGGGCTACCTTGGGTATGAAGGTCGGTCTCATCCTTAACAATAGAATCGAGGTTGGCTCTAGGTGTGGAAACAGCCTGTGCTAGGCTCTGCTGTTGTTCGAGACTAATAAGTTGTTCTGGCGTTGCAAGTTCACAAGAGCTGTTGGGGTTTAGCCAGTACCCCAAGTTGTTAAGTAGAAGGAAGTTTTTCTCCCGGTTATCTTGCTTCAGTGGTTGAAATAAATGTTCTAACACTGTAGTTAATGAGATACAGGTTTCGCTTTTATTTGTGCTAGTGTAGGATTGTTTTCCACATTTTAATTAATAAGCATCGTATACACTTAAAGGCAGTTGTGCGCCTTGTTTGTCAGCCGACACGTGTTTCGACCCGTGGGTCTTTATCAAGGCTATTGTCAAAGGTCTTTAGCCCCCTGTGGGGATCTGGTGTGGGTGCATGGCCCTAGTACCCAACAGGAGCCACGCCTGTCTACAGGATAGCACCCACACCAGGACCAGGACCCGACAGGGGGCTAAAGACCTTTGACAATAGCCTTGATAAAGACCCACGGGTCGAAACACGTGTCGGCTGACAAACAAGGCGCACAACTGCCTTTAAGTGTATACAATGCTTATCAATTAAAATGTGGAAAACAAACCAACACAAATAAAAGCGAAAACTGCATCGCATTAACTACAGTGTTAGAACATTTATTTCAACCACTGAAGCAAGATAACCAGGAGAAAAACTTCCTTCTTCTACTCATCCTTAACAAGACCACCTTAGGAAAGTTGATCTTACCCTTAGCAAGACCACCTTATGTAGGAAGGTCAGTCTCACCATTCACAAGGCCACCTTGGGTAGAAATGTCGGTCTGACCCTTAGCAAGACCACCTTAAGTAGAAAGGTCTGTGTCGCCCTTGATGAGACCACCTCTTGGAGGCTTACATGGCGGTGTCCAGAACTCACTTTCCTAGCAGAGGAGATGGCAACCAAAAAATGATTACGTGTAAGTACCCTTACAGAACACACATGTAACTGATATAAGGTAGTCCCTCAGAAAAACACATGCAGGAAAAATGAATTGGCGTGGAGAAACCCATTTAATACCCCTTTCAGAAACAGTGTAACTGTAGGAATGCAAAAAAAACTATCCATGCACCAGAGCCATTTTGAAGAAAGAAACAGACAGGGACCCCTTGGCAGCTAAAAGCCCTGCTGAGCCAGTATTATAAGAAAACCAAACCTGTTGCAGTGGAGTAGTCCCAAGGTCCTAAGGCCCCGACCCGTGATGAAGCCAAAAACAATCACCTTCTACAGGCATACCCCGACTTCGTGGAAGACCCGGCAGAAGGAACAAGTTACTTACCTGTAAATGTTGTTCTCCAGCATGGGTCTGGCAGGGATTCACATGCTCATGAATATTCCCCGTCGTCAGGCTGGGAATCCTTGGTAAAGAAAAAATCAGTATCAGTTTCATTTCTGATCTGACTTTCGTAGTAGTAACCAATCACTGATTTCTGCGTCATACTGACCACAGCCAATGACTGCCCTCTCCCTAAGCCCCGCCTCTGGCAGCCATCCTCAGATTTGGTAGCACGTGAAGTGGCAGTATGACCAAGTGAAGAGCCGCAGAGGGGGAGGAGGGAGGGTTCGCATGTGAATCCATGCCAGACCCATGCTGGAGAACAACAGTTACAGGTAAGTAACTTGTTCCTTCTCCAGCATGGGGTCTGGCATGGATTCACATGCTCATGAATATGAGAATACATAGCAGTACACACATGCACAACCACGGGAGGTGGCAACAGGCTCAACATTAAGCAATACAACAACTCAACATTAAGCGTCTCTTACCTCCTCACCAGGCTCACCTTAGGCGAACAGGTTGCGCAGCACTGCTTGGCCGACCCTGGACTCCTCCCTGGAATCCCGGTCGACGCAGTAGAATTTCGTGAAGGTGTGCGTCGACCTCCACGTAGCAGCCCTGCAGATGTCCAGCAGGGGCACACCAGATAGGAACGCCGTGGTAGCTGCGATCACTCTGATGGAATGGGCTCTCGGACGGCGGGCAGCGGTCGGTTTGCCAACCAATGACAGTACATGTTACAGCCGGAGAGCCATCTGGAAATGGAAGCCTTTGAGAGAGCCTTCCCCTGATTGACAGGTCCAAAGTTCACAAAAAGTTGTGACGTCTTCCGAAAGCTCTTCGTGCGGTCCACGTAGAACTTCAGCGCTCTAGCCACATCCAGCGAGTGCAAAGTCCTCTCTGCCGGCGACGAAGGCGACGGGAAGAAAACAGGCAACACCAAGGGTTCGTTGAGGTGGAAGTCCGACGGCACCTTGGGCATGAAGGAGGGGTGCGTCCTGAGCACTAACCTTGTGTTGTGAAAAGTCAAGCACGGGGGCTTGCAGGAAAGGGCCTGGATCTCTCCCACTCGTCGTGCGGAGGTGATGGCCACAAGGAACGCTGTTTTCCACGACAAGAACTTCAACGAAGCTGAGTGCAGAGGCTCGAACGGAGGTCCCATGAGCTTGGTCAGCACCACGTTGAGCTCCCACGCCGGGGCCGGCGCCTTCACCGGCGGGAACGATCTGAACAGTCCCTTCATGAATTCCTTCACCAGACGATGAGACCACAAGGACGTCCGTCCCATGGTTCTGGTGTATCGGGAGATCGCAGCAAGATGAATCTTGATGGAAGTGTGCGCTAGTCCAGCCTTGGCCAGCGTCATACGGCAGTACTTGCAGAGCCGTAATCCGTAGAGGGTTAATCTTCTGTGCATGGCACCAGACAGAGAACCTCTTCCATTTGTGTCCGTAGCATTTAAGAGTTGAGGACGCCCTGGCCTTTGCAAGAACCTCTCTGCAGTCGGCCGGTATGTCGTAACCTCCAAACTCTAGCGCTGCAGGAGCCAGGCCTGCAAGTTCAGCGACTTCGGGTCGTGATGGAGGATGGCGCCTCCTTCCCTGGAGAGAAGATCCGCGTCCACTGGCAGCTTGATTGACGGGGACGCTGACAAGTCCAGAAGGTCCGGGAACCATATCTGCCTGGGCCACGTGGGTGCGACGGGTATCATCCTGCACCGTGACCTCTTGAGCTGGTTGATGAGCCGGATCAGCAACGGAAAAGGAGGGAACGCGTACAGAAATAGGCCCTCCCAGGGGAACGAGAAAGCATTGCCCATGCTCTTCGGCTGGGGAAACCTGCTGGCGAACCTCTGGCACTTGGAGTTCGTCGCCGTCGCGAACAGATCGATCTGGGGTGGGCCCCAGCATCGGAAGAGGCGGTCCACTAGGTCCTGTCGTAGATCCCACTCGTGGCACGAGCGCAGCTCTCTGCTGAGCGAGTCGGCGATGGTGTTTTTTATTCCTGCCAGATGAAACGGCACCAGGAACATCCCTTGGGCGACGGCCCAATGCCACAGATCCTGCGCCTCCTTGGACAGGGCTGGGGATCTGGTACCACCCTGCTTCCTGATGTAGAACATGGTGGTGGTGTTGTCGGTGAAGATCCTCACCACCTTGGCCTTGAGGGACGGAAGGAAGGACCTGAGGGCCCAACACACTGCACGGAGTTCCAGGACGTTGATATGGAGGGATTTCTCAGTCGGAAGCCAAAGGCCTCTCGCGTGCAGATTTTCGGTGTGCGCTCCCCACTCTTCCAGGGAGGCATCCGTGGTCACTGTCTTCTGGTGGCCCGGGGTGTGGAAGTCCATGCCCGCCGTCAGATGCGCGCGGGTGCCCCACCACCGGATCGCTCGTCGGAAACTCTCGTCGAGTGTGATCCTGTCCTCGAAGCTGCCCGTCGTCTGGACCCAGCGAGCGTCCAGGAACTCCTGCAACGGGCGCATCCAAAGCCTGCACAGGCGGATGAGATAAATGCAAGAAGACATCATTCCGAGGAGGGATTTGATGGACCTCACCTTGGCCGCGTCCGCAACCAGCATTCACTGCACCTTGCCCAAGATGGCCCTCGACGGCGAGGCCAGAAGCGCCACTGTGTCAAGTTTCGCTCCCAGAAACAGTGCGTCTTGCGGGGGCACCAGGTGGGACTTGGCGTAGTTTATGGAGAATCCCAGGTCCATGAGTAGTTGGACGGTCCTCGCTGTGTGTTCCGCTGCAGGCTCCCTTGTCTTTGCTCGGATGAGCCAGTCGTCCAGGTAGGGGTAGACGTGGATCCCCCTTCCAGGCGCAGCCGCGCCGCCACCGGTGCAAGGCACTTGGTGAACACCCTGGGTGCCGACCTCAATCCGAAGGGAAGGGCTCTGAACTGGTAGTGCCGCCCTTGGACCACGAATCTGAGAAACTTTCGGTGTCCCTTTAGGATGGGGATATGGAAGTAGGCATCCTCCAAGTCCAACGACGACAGGAAATCGCCCTCCTCCAGCTGACCCAGGACGTGCTGGAGGGTGACCATCCGGAACTTCGGCGCCTTGATGAATTTGTTCAGTCGTCGTAGGTCCAGGATGGGACGCCATCCTCCTGTCTTCTTCTTCACGAGGAAGTATCTTGAGTAAACTCCGGAGCCCCGAAGCGTCTTTGGGACGAGCTCGATGGCGCCTTTCTTGAGCATCGCCTCTACCTCCAAGAGAAGTCCCTCAACTTGATGTTCCTTCCTGGCCACGGGGGGGGGGAGACGCGCAGGCACTTCTTTAGAAACTCGAGCGCGTGACCCTGGGCCAGGGCGTCCGGCACCAAACGGCCGGTGGAGATGGACTCCCACACGCCGACGAAGTTCGCCAGCCGGCCTCCCATCGCGGTGCTTCGGTGGGGGCCCAACCCCACGGCCGGTTCAGTCCTGCTTCGACGAGGCTTTGCCGCCTTGTCCTCCCTGGCGACGACGGTGGGGTCCGCCCGACTTGCCTCGTCCCCTGTAGGCTTCCTGTGATGACGAACGGGCAAGTCCAGCAGGGGGGCGATCTTGTACCACAACTCCCTGTCGTAGCGTGCTACGATAGCCAAGGCGTTGGCAGCCTTAACCGTCGTCGCTGCCGATGAGATGACTCTTCGTCCAATCGTGTCCAATTTCTTTCCCTCGCCGTCCGGGGGGAAGTTGATGTGGAGGCCGATGCCCCTCCTGCTTTCTTCCTGGCCGCCACGGAGACGACCGAGTCCGGGGTCGGCTGTGCCCGAAGGCACAAGGGGTCCGCGTCCGGGACCCGGTACTTCTTCTCGTACCGATCCCTAGGCGTTGTGGATGGGTTCTTGAGGAGGGAGAGACCCTCATCCCAGATATCGTCTAGTAGAGGTACAGCGAGGACCGTCTTCCTCTTGGTCTCGCGCCGTTGATAAAGGAAGCCTTCCTTCTTCTCTTCCGGGCAGAGCTGGAAAAGCTCGGATGCCCTGGCAATCATGGCATGAAACGATCCAATCTCATCGGGCGGGGAAGCCCGGGGAGGAGGTGACGACGGAGGATCCTCGCCGTAAACCTCGTCGTCTGTACCCGTCGCGGCCGTGTCCGTCCGTGTCATCCCCCCGGGTCGTGGACGGGGATGAGGGCTGAGACGGGCGCGATGGTTGAAAAGGAGGTGGTGGATGAATCCTTCTCTTAGGAGGGCTCCCAGAAGGGCCCGGCTCCGGGTCCCCGGCGGGAGCTGTTAGGACAGTTTTTCTGAAGTCCAGTTAAGGGCCTAGTAAAACCATTCAACTGAGGCAGTACAAGACTCCACTCTTAGTATAAGACTGTACCACCTGAGTACATGGTAGCGTAGGCAGAGCAGCCAGGCTTATCTTAGGAGGGAGAGAGGGCAGTAGATACAGTACAAGTGAAAAATTGTAATACAAATGATCCAAAGAAACACTGAAACACTATGTATTATCAAAATAAAGGATTTATTTAAATACAAGTAGGCCCAGATAAATCTAGGGGTTAAGTAAATACTGAAACATTATATGAAATCACAATATAAAACACAACACTATACTTGAAAGTACACAGACCCAAGTATAGACCTTATTTGGAACACCTAACAGTAGTTCTAGGGAAGTCAAAACCTTGTTATACACATTTAGTATAGGCCAAGCCTATTCTTTGGGAGTAAAAGACCAATGGTTACTTTTTAGATTACTTGTGGTAATACAAGGACAGTAGGCCCTTCCAGTTGTACAGTGACTCTTGGAACAAATCACATAAACAGTCAACTGGACAATATACTTTTGGTGAATAGTGAAACACTTATTCTAGGTGCAGTAAAAACCTATCACTACTTTTGTCATAACACACAGTTATACCAGGTGAGCAAAACCTAATGGATGTAATATACAATTACAGATGCTTTGGAAATCAGGGAACACCAGATGGAGATAAGCAATAACTCTTGTAACTTGTTTTGGATGGCACACAGCTAACACAAGGTAAGTAAAACCCACTTACTTTAACTTCACAATGAAGGGGAAAGTAAAACCCAATGTCACACTTTACAGAATAGATATTCTAGGTAGGCAACAACCTATTGTAGACTTATTAAAGACAGGCTAGCAGCAAGTCAGGGGAAGCAAGACCCAGTTGGGGGACACTCATACAGTTATCCTAGCAGGACTAACCTGGTGATACCAACACATTACTTTTGTAAAGAGGCACAACCTAATCACAGGAGAGTAAAATACCTTTACATCTACTTTCTTTTAGACTGGCAAAACAGTGGCTAAGGAAGAAAAGATGTTAACCATACTTTTAAGAACAGTGCATCACACATTCAAGATCAGTAAGAACTTTTGTAACTGTTCACTCTTAGAATTACAGTTACCAACCAACCAACTCTTTACAAGTAAGTAAAACACTTGATTTCTTTTCTAGGCAGAAGTCCCAATCCCTTCAAAGTCTTTCCCTTTGAGCATGAGTGTTCTCAGTGGCAGAAGGGGGTCACTAGGACTAGTGACCAACAGGCAGTGTTAGAATAAGTTCTTTAGTAGCAAAAGTCAGGGTTTCCTTAGGAAAACTGGCAACCAAGTGAGTACTTTACTTCTAGGGTTAGAAGAGGGTCCAGGGGCTTCGCAGAAGACACCCCAGCAGGATTCTAGCAGTGGGACTGGGTGTACTGGACGAGGGACCTCCCAATCACAGAAAACACCCCAGGACTACACAGAAATCCCAACAGGCTTAAGGTAAGTATATACCCAAGCCAACACAGTACCTCAGCAATGAAGAAGAGATTGCAGCAGGAGAACTTCAGGGACTGCAGCCAAATACCTGGTCACTGGATTCCTTGTCCTGGAGACTGAACACAAGACCTCAGAAGGGACTTTGCAGCAGGGATCGATGAAGAAGGCTCTAGGCAAGATTTCTCTCGCGGCTGAATGCGGTTCTGCGGGTTTGGCGCCTTTTCAAGGAGCACAGATGAAGACAGAAAATCGCGGTTGAATTCTCGTCGTTTAAAAGGTCCAGCACTCTTGTGAGGGGACTTTTTGGACTCGATTCGTGTCTCTAGAGATAGACCAAGATGTCCACGAAGTTTCAGCGAGATTCGGAATTCGGAAGACCGTGCACCGCACAGTGGCAGGAGGTCCCAGGGTATTGGGGTATTGCAAGAACGCAAGGTCGCAGGAACCCGTGGGATGGCTCAAAATGCAGGTCGTCTTGAGTCTAGTGGGTCTCACCAGGCTCTGGGTTCGGGTCGTCGTTTTCGGAGACCCCAGGTCGATCGGAAGGAAGGGCTGCAGCAGGCTCCGGTTACAAAGCAGGCTCTCCGGCCGCTGGAAATCATTCCCGCCGCTTTTCCTTCGTCATCCTCTTCGGTTTTTGGTTCCAGTGGTCGACATGACTTCAGCTTCCAGGTTTCCAGTATTTATCAGGAACTGCAACACAACCTCTGCATTCTCTCCCCGCATTTTACAAGAAAGGGGCGTTTGGCTGTCCAATCAGGAGAGCCAACCCCCCACTGGGATTTGGCCCAGTTGAAGGAAGACCTAAGACAAAGGAGGGGGAAGTTTGGGACCCCTCCCCCACTTCCTGTGCTTACAGACTGACTGGAGCCTGGGCGGGGTGTCCAGGGGACTCCCGCCGAAGACAAAACTCAAACAAAGGATTTTCCCGCCCTGGATGTCAGGGGAAGGAACAAGAAACGACAAGAAACACTAAAATGGCAGAAAAAGAAGACAGGGGCCATTTTGGTAAAAATGAGCACCCTTAGGTGCCTTTACTGCAGCTGTGATTACAGCACGCGGTAAAGGTGCACCAAATTAGTAAAAGGTATCACTGCCACCAGCCATTAAAGGTAAGCTTGTCACTGTAACATCATTGTTACAGTTTAAATGTGAAAGGGGATACATTGTATCTCCCCAGCACTTCACATAAGGTGGGGTGTGCTGGTTTCACAGAAGTAAATGTAAAAGGGATCCAAAGATCCTTTCTACCCTTGGGAACAGTAGTTCACTCAAGGTTAGCACAAGAAAGTTAAATGGGGAGCCCCTAGGGCAACCCAGCAACAACAGGCACTTACTGCCAATAAGTTGTTAGACATGATAACTTTAAAAAGACACTATGGAGAGTCTTAAAAATGACACCCATAAAAAGAGTTAAAGACAGGTGAGTGTGGAAAAAGGTTCCCACTCACTGAGGTATTAATGGAAAATATCTCACTAGAAAATCAAAAAGTTCTGGAGTTGAACCAGGCAAGGAAGATTTACCAGCCCTGTGGAAATCTTACCTAACACTCGTCCCCCCCAGACTAAGGAACAGGGGAAGCTAATCCTCACCTGGATAGATCTCTTGTTTCTAGTCGGTTAAACTGTTTGCTGAGTCAACTAGCAATCTTTTTGTAACCCTTGCTGTGATACTTTTTCTTATATTAGTTATCATTTGCAAACTATATGACCTACAAGTAGTGTTGGGCACTTTACTCTTGTCTAAGGTATAGGGGATCTGATTAAACAGTCCCTCAGAAGTTGTGACAACCTCTGAACCTACAATAGGCTTTTTAAAGGGGTTCTTATAAAGAAATCCCTTAGACCTAGAGGGGTCTCCATGATTCCTCACCACCTCTCTCACATGAGCAGGTTGGGTCTCAGGTATCCTAGTTGGAGGGGTTGTGGCAAAGCATTTTACATCCTTCCACTTCCTCTTAGATCTGTTTTTACCTTGGTTAGGGTTTTCCATTCTAACTCTAGGATTTACAAGGGGGTCTTCAGCAGAAGAGCCCACAATGTCAAAGGGTTTAGCCTTAGACATATCTTTTCTGGATTTCCACCAGCTTTGAGGTTTACCAGTCCTCAAAGGCCTAGTTAGGTTTCCAACTTGTCTATCCACCCCTTCCTCAGAAGCAGTGTGGGTCAAAGACTTTAGAATTGGAACTGAAATGGTAGAGCATGGTTTGGGCTCCCATTTCCCTAATAGTCTAGATTTTGATTTGCCTTTGTTAGAGGTTTCCCTTCTAACATTAGGACTTTCAGTAGGATTCGCTATAGAGGGTCCTACAGGTTTAGAGTGGTCTCTTGAAACAGAGACCCTAGCCTTGTCAGAACACCTATCCATCTCTCCTGTAGGAGTAGTTGGAGTCACAGGCTTTTTATTAGAAGGCCTAGTAAGAAAGCTACTCTTAGGTTTCTTATAACTCTTTTTGGTGTTCAGTTTTTCAGGCCTAGAAGTTACATTCTGGGCACTCTGAACTAAAGGAGAAAACTCAATTCCTACCTTGGGGTCAAGGAAACTCCTTGCCCTCTTAGGGTTGTTAAAAACACCTAAGCTTTGTACATCCATCTGGATCACCTCCACTGTAAGTGGGTTTTCAGGCGTATCCATGTTTAGAGTTTTAGGAACCATTTCCACTGTAAGTGGGTTTTCAAATGTTTCAGCCACTACAGGTTTAACTGAAGGGGCCTTTATTCTAAAGGACATACACCACACGGGGTGTGTGACATGAACACTAAGGTTCTTGTCAGGTTCAACAAAGTTTTTACACAGTGTTATAGATCGGACAGGAATATATAAGTTTCTATCCACAGGTTGAACCACTTCCACTCTAGGTGGGTTTTCAAGAGGTTCTATAAACTCAGTGTTAACTGAAGGTGGGGTCACAGCAGTGACCTGGTTAATGGTATTACACCATAGGGTTACTAGGACAGAAGTTTTTAAGTTTCTGGGAACTAGTTGAATCACTTCCACTACATGTGGTTTTTCAAGAGGCTCTATCACCTTAGCAGCAGCTAAAGGTGGGGTCACAGGAGTGACCTCTAGCTTTGTGGGCCTAGGGGCTTTGTCCCTATTTGAAGTTATGGGTGCTACACCCAAGTGCCCTTCAGAGTGGCAGTTAATGCCTTTTATCTCTAAAGAGGGGTCTCCTAAGGGGACCTCTCTTACTTCAAGGTTAAGAGCCTCAGCCTTTTGACAAGGGGGCTCAGCTGAGTCTAAGACCACAGCTTTTCTGCTATACTCAGTATTGACAGATTTCTTAAGGGATGAGGAGACAGCACTTTTTGACCTACCTCTATTCTCAGAGTCCCTTAAGGAGTGTAGATATGTAGAAGTTTTTTTCTTATATCTATCTATGAGAGCTGTTTTTACCCTATCCCAGTTACCTATTTCTACTTCAGGTAAATCCAAGAGCACATGGTAGTCCCTCTTGGGAAGTCTAAAAAGAACCCAGGGTATTCTATCACTCTCACACAGACCAAACCTTTTACAAGTGAGGTCAAAAGTTTTCAGCCATACAACAATGTCACACTTCATATCATACTGACTCACCAATTCTGGGAACCTGGAAGCTGCAGACACAGAAGACCTGGAAAAAGAAGAGGGGTGCAGAAAATGGTCTTCTACAGACCTGTTATACTTTTTCTCATAGTCCCACATCTTCATATTGTTTTCCCACAGGAATTTTCTTATATTCAGTTCCTTAGATATCTCAGAGTATATGGTGGGCAGTAAGGTAGAGGCAGGAGAAGGAGAGGGGGGTGAACTAACATCCTCCTCATCAGAACCCTCATATTCCTCCTCTGAGGAGTTTGGACAGCTGTCTGAACCCTCATCATCCTCACTCCCAGCAATATTGTAAGAAGTGGACACAGGTTCACTGGAACCATGCATATGGTCCCCTAACCTTTGTAATAATTCAAGCTTACTTCCTTCACAATTGAGGCCCTTCTCTATACACATTATGACCAAATGTTCTATTGCAGCATAAGAGGAGTCCTCAGGCCTAAAGCAGGCCATGGTGTTGGTTCTTGTGTTAAATATAATAAGTACACTTTACCTTGGCTAAACCAAACCTACTGGATGGTTTCCTTTGGACACAAAGTATATCAATAATCAATGTAATGCAATCCACCTTGATCCCAGCGCATGCCAACAGTGTTAGGACAGTTTTTCTGAAGTCCAGTTAAGGGCCTAGTAAAACCATTCAACTGAGGCAGTACAAGACTCCACTCTTAGTATAAGACTGTACCACCTGAGTACATGGTAGCGTAGGCAGAGCAGCCAGGCTTATCTTAGGAGGGAGAGAGGGCAGTAGATACAGTACAAGTGAAAAATTGTAATACAAATGATCCAAAGAAACACTGAAACACTATGTATTATCAAAATAAAGGATTTATTTAAATACAAGTAGGCCCAGATAAATCTAGGGGTTAAGTAAATACTGAAACATTATATGAAATCACAATATAAAACACAACACTATACTTGAAAGTACACAGACCCAAGTATAGACCTTATTTGGAACACCTAACAGTAGTTCTAGGGAAGTCAAAACCTTGTTATACACATTTAGTATAGGCCAAGCCTATTCTTTGGGAGTAAAAGACCAATGGTTACTTTTTAGATTACTTGTGGTAATACAAGGACAGTAGGCCCTTCCAGTTGTACAGTGACTCTTGGAACAAATCACATAAACAGTCAACTGGACAATATACTTTTGGTGAATAGTGAAACACTTATTCTAGGTGCAGTAAAAACCTATCACTACTTTTGTCATAACACACAGTTATACCAGGTGAGCAAAACCTAATGGATGTAATATACAATTACAGATGCTTTGGAAATCAGGGAACACCAGATGGAGATAAGCAATAACTCTTGTAACTTGTTTTGGATGGCACACAGCTAACACAAGGTAAGTAAAACCCACTTACTTTAACTTCACAATGAAGGGGAAAGTAAAACCCAATGTCACACTTTACAGAATAGATATTCTAGGTAGGCAACAACCTATTGTAGACTTATTAAAGACAGGCTAGCAGCAAGTCAGGGGAAGCAAGACCCAGTTGGGGGACACTCATACAGTTATCCTAGCAGGACTAACCTGGTGATACCAACACATTACTTTTGTAAAGAGGCACAACCTAATCACAGGAGAGTAAAATACCTTTACATCTACTTTCTTTTAGACTGGCAAAACAGTGGCTAAGGAAGAAAAGATGTTAACCATACTTTTAAGAACAGTGCATCACACATTCAAGATCAGTAAGAACTTTTGTAACTGTTCACTCTTAGAATTACAGTTACCAACCAACCAACTCTTTACAAGTAAGTAAAACACTTGATTTCTTTTCTAGGCAGAAGTCCCAATCCCTTCAAAGTCTTTCCCTTTGAGCATGAGTGTTCTCAGTGGCAGAAGGGGGTCACTAGGACTAGTGACCAACAGGCAGTGTTAGAATAAGTTCTTTAGTAGCAAAAGTCAGGGTTTCCTTAGGAAAACTGGCAACCAAGTGAGTACTTTACTTCTAGGGTTAGAAGAGGGTCCAGGGGCTTCGCAGAAGACACCCCAGCAGGATTCTAGCAGTGGGACTGGGTGTACTGGACGAGGGACCTCCCAATCACAGAAAACACCCCAGGACTACACAGAAATCCCAACAGGCTTAAGGTAAGTATATACCCAAGCCAACACAGTACCTCAGCAATGAAGAAGAGATTGCAGCAGGAGAACTTCAGGGACTGCAGCCAAATACCTGGTCACTGGATTCCTTGTCCTGGAGACTGAACACAAGACCTCAGAAGGGACTTTGCAGCAGGGATCGATGAAGAAGGCTCTAGGCAAGATTTCTCTCGCGGCTGAATGCGGTTCTGCGGGTTTGGCGCCTTTTCAAGGAGCACAGATGAAGACAGAAAATCGCGGTTGAATTCTCGTCGTTTAAAAGGTCCAGCACTCTTGTGAGGGGACTTTTTGGACTCGATTCGTGTCTCTAGAGATAGACCAAGATGTCCACGAAGTTTCAGCGAGATTCGGAATTCGGAAGACCGTGCACCGCACAGTGGCAGGAGGTCCCAGGGTATTGGGGTATTGCAAGAACGCAAGGTCGCAGGAACCCGTGGGATGGCTCAAAATGCAGGTCGTCTTGAGTCTAGTGGGTCTCACCAGGCTCTGGGTTCGGGTCGTCGTTTTCGGAGACCCCAGGTCGATCGGAAGGAAGGGCTGCAGCAGGCTCCGGTTACAAAGCAGGCTCTCCGGCCGCTGGAAATCATTCCCGCCGCTTTTCCTTCGTCATCCTCTTCGGTTTTTGGTTCCAGTGGTCGACATGACTTCAGCTTCCAGGTTTCCAGTATTTATCAGGAACTGCAACACAACCTCTGCATTCTCTCCCCGCATTTTACAAGAAAGGGGCGTTTGGCTGTCCAATCAGGAGAGCCAACCCCCCACTGGGATTTGGCCCAGTTGAAGGAAGACCTAAGACAAAGGAGGGGGAAGTTTGGGACCCCTCCCCCACTTCCTGTGCTTACAGACTGACTGGAGCCTGGGCGGGGTGTCCAGGGGACTCCCGCCGAAGACAAAACTCAAACAAAGGATTTTCCCGCCCTGGATGTCAGGGGAAGGAACAAGAAACGACAAGAAACACTAAAATGGCAGAAAAAGAAGACAGGGGCCATTTTGGTAAAAATGAGCACCCTTAGGTGCCTTTACTGCAGCTGTGATTACAGCACGCGGTAAAGGTGCACCAAATTAGTAAAAGGTATCACTGCCACCAGCCATTAAAGGTAAGCTTGTCACTGTAACATCATTGTTACAGTTTAAATGTGAAAGGGGATACATTGTATCTCCCCAGCACTTCACATAAGGTGGGGTGTGCTGGTTTCACAGAAGTAAATGTAAAAGGGATCCAAAGATCCTTTCTACCCTTGGGAACAGTAGTTCACTCAAGGTTAGCACAAGAAAGTTAAATGGGGAGCCCCTAGGGCAACCCAGCAACAACAGGCACTTACTGCCAATAAGTTGTTAG
Organism: Ambystoma mexicanum; assembly: GCF_040938575.1. NCBI lineage: Eukaryota > Metazoa > Chordata > Amphibia > Caudata > Ambystomatidae > Ambystoma > Ambystoma mexicanum. Next base: position 654,058,549 of record NC_090940.1, on the reverse strand, counting down.
ACATGATAACTTTAAAAAGACACTATGGAGAGTCTTAAAAATGACACCCATAAAAAGAGTTAAAGACAGGTGAGTGTGGAAAAAGGTTCCCACTCACTGAGGTATTAATGGAAAATATCTCACTAGAAAATCAAAAAGTTCTGGAGTTGAACCAGGCAAGGAAGATTTACCAGCCCTGTGGAAATCTTACCTAACAGGAGCGGTTCCTCCGTCGGTGGTAATTGCAATCTCGTCCTTCTCTCCGAGCATAAGGATTGTATAGCCAATAAAATGGCCGCTGAGTTATCTTGCGGCACTGGTTGAGGGGGTGCCGACGGGCGGACAGGAACCTCGTCGGTACCCTCGATGTTCTCGTCGTCCCCCTCGTCGGGGTCCCTCCCGACGGGCTGGTCTCCCTCCACGCCAATGCTGTGGCTTAAGACTTCGATCAGCTCCTCTTCAGAGGTTGAGGCCGAATCCACGATGGCCTCCTGCCCCCCTTCTTCTCCGTCGGAGGTTTCACGGGGGTCCTGTCGATGGGCTTGAAAGAGGACTCCCTCCGCGGTGGCAGGGAGACTCTGGGCCCCGAGGTCGCCTCCACTGGTGGAGCCTCCACAGGCTGAGCCAGGGCCGCCGCAACTGTCTCGATAGAGGCCTTGGCCGGGTGGATCAAGACTTTCGCCACCTTAGGTGCGCTCACCGCCTTCCCCTCCGAATTGGCCTTCGAGCTCGACCGGGGCCTCTCCAGAAGCTACGCCAGGTGCTCGGACTTCCTCTTACCCGAGCCAGAGCGTTGGCTCGTGGTTGATGGCGCCGGAGAGGCTGCGCACAGCCTGGCAACCGAAGAGCCCGACCGTTCGGCGTTCCCGGTGCCCACGGACTCGCGGTGCTTGGCCTTCTGTTGGGCCCCCGTCGCGCCCTCAAAGGTCTTAGAAGACCGCTCAGACGACGACTTCTTTTTCTCGCCTGACAGGCTCTTCCCTTCCAGCCAGTTGGTGAGACGCAGATGGCGGTCCTTTATGGTCCGCTCCGACATGTTCCCGCAAAACGCACAGTCCTTCTCCATGTGCGTCTTGTCCTCATGCAGGCAGTAGAGGCAAAGGGAGTGTTCGTCCTCCTTGAAGACATTCTGAAGCTGGCATGCAGGGCAGACCCTGAACAGCTTCCCGGGCGTCGAGCTTCCCTTCTCCTGGGCCATGTCCGAGATGGGCCTGAGAAAGTTCTGGAGTCCTCCAAAGCGTGGCTCGACGAAATCTTCACCCTTGAGGGGCGTAGAAGAATCTGACACGGGTCCCCGTTGATCGGATATAGAAACGGTGGAGCTTGAGGCTCTTTGACCGAAAAAAGAGAACATTTTCCTATGAAAAAAGCGTGAAAACGCACTAAAGCTCGAGAGCAATAGCACGAGGATCCCAACACTTGAACGTGCGGTAAAAATCTGAGGATGGCTGCCAGAGGCGGGGCTTAGGGAGAGGGCAGTCATTGGCTGTGGTCAGTATGACGCAGAAATCAGTGCTTGGTTACTACTACGAAAGTCAGATCAGAAACGAAACTGATACTGAGTTTTTTCTTTACCGAGGATTCCCAGCCTGACGACGGGGAATATTCATGAGCATGTGAATCCATGCCAGACCCCATGCTGGAGAAAGTAGTACTTCCTGAGCATCATCCATGAAGTCCTATTGCCTTTTATCTCAACAGCAAAGTATGGAGGTTAAGCCCCTGACTGGCAGAGAACACCCACCCTCGCTTGGAGGCACCAAGGAGGACAGACGGCATATCCAGTAGCTTTGGGTACCACACCGTGTTAGGGAGAATTCTCATTTATGGCCAATTTCCATCACCTAGTGAGTCCCCCAGCAGCTTTGCTGGACTTCTGGAGTTTAGTTTTTCACTTGGTAAGAGTGTGAGCTTTTCCCCCACTCTTACCCATGTTTTGCCATGTGTCTTTTACCTGTTTATTTGAGATTGTGAACTCTGGTGTACTCCACTTCAGTAGTCCCCTTCTTTTGTGTGTTACACAGCACCATCAGTGCAGTGACACAGGGTTGTCTTTTAGACTTCACACTGACTCCATTTCTGGGGCTGACTACAGTCACCCAGAAAAGGGTAAATTTGCCATTAACTTTACTTAGTCATTTGACCACAGATCCAGTACACCCCATCTTACATGGAGTACTGGAAAGGGTTACTCCGTATCCCTTTTTATCTGTACCTCCTAGACTCTAGGACCTAGAGCATTGTTTCGCTCTTTTAACAGTTAGACTTGGCTGGTGGCAGTGGTATGTACCCTAACTTTTCTACCACGATTGTATTAGATAAACGTGGTATTGTTTTAGGCTATTATATTAGCCTCAAACTTAAACCCGCTTGACCAAACGCTCTTTCTTTTGGCTCCGGTCGGGTTTATTCGCCATTTCTTTTTGTTAAAGTCCTTCTTGTGTTTTACTTTGCGCTGCAAACCAGGTTTGCCTTCTTTGTTCACCATCTTTTGGCGGGCTTCTGCTCAGAAGCCCTCCTCCAGGCGCCTGGGTGTCTAGGCGGGCTGAATTTGAGGGAGGGGTGTAGTCACCCCTTGCACAGGGTATCCTAGGAAACCCAAGTCGCACTTTGCCATGATTGGCTGAGGTCATTGTCCGGGCCGGACAACCCCCCCCCCCCGCTGCGTGATTGACAGCCAGGCTGTGTGAATAAGGGATTTTCGCATAAAAGGCAGGTCTCTTGGGCTAGAAGTCAGAGTCGCCACTGGAACTACAAGGAACCGAAGAGAAGCGGAGAAGAAGACGGCTGCTGCAACTACCCCGTCCTGGTGAAGTTCTGCTGCAGTCCTGAGCTAGCTACCTTTCGACGACCAGAGAAGATCCAGTCCGGAGTCTTCTTCCCTTCAGCTTGGTGGGGATAACCAGCTCATCTTCCACGCCAGAGGATCCTCTTCTTGGTCGAAATCGCTGCACACTGCTTTAATGGTCCGGATAGCCATCTGAAGGGCCTCTCCTGTTTTTAAGGAGCGCACCTTTTATTCATCGTCGCTGCTGCTGGCTTCATCCCTGCACCGAAGCCCCAGGAACCGTGGGCCTGCAGGAAACCAACAGGAACAACTGCCAGGGCACCAGCTTCTCCATTAAATAAGGTACTGTGTTCTGCTTGAGGAATTAGGGTGAATCCCTTTTCTTCATCTCCAAGGCTTGTGCTCGTCTTCCTTCCTTCTTATAACTTTTGCTTCCTCTGTTGACAATATCCAAGTACTCATGGCAACGTTGAATCTCAAACTGTCAGACTGTGTGATCCTCAACAACAGGAACCCGGTTACACCTGACACTGGCTCTGGCCTATTGACTCTTGAATTTCCGTCAAATAGTGTTCTCCGACGTCGTGGCCGTCCCCGATGTCATCGCTCTGAGGCCACCCCCTCAAACTGGGAGGCAGGGGGTTCCGTAACGCACAGTCCTGGTCCGATTCGGGGATGGAGTGGGCGGGGCAAATGTTTAGGGAAGGGGAATTCCTTCCATACGAGGAATTGAGAGACGCCCTCGGGCAGGGGTCCCTCTCCATATTTGAATATCTCCGCTTGAAGGGAATCCTATGCGACCAATCATGGGGCCAAAACCTGAAAAGACAGCTGACCCCCTTTGTATAGCTATTGGACACAGCGACCTCCAGGAAGGGGGCGGTATCAGGGATGTATAAAATATTGAACAATTAATCTGGGGGAGAGGAGGGGGTTCCGCACTTTCTGGAATGATCTGGCGGGGGAGGAGATCTCGGAGGACGCCTGGTCAAGGATATTTAAAATAGCTTTCCATGGGAACCTATTTACAGTGGACATGGAACACAACTTCAAGATCCTACAGGGGTGGCATAGAGATCTGGCGAAATTGTCTAAAATGTTCACGGGAGTGTCCCCCGCATGCCCGAGGGGATGCGACCAGGTCGGCATGAGAGGGCACATGTGGTGGCACTGCCCGAAAGTACAGGCATATTGGGAGAAGGTAAGGGGCTGTATCGCTGAAGTCTCCGAGGAACTACTTCCCCAGAACCCTTTGACAATGTTGCTGGGCCTCCCTCCAGAGGACACGGACATAATCAGATAACCAAGAATGTGGGAGACAATGTTGAGGGCGGGGAGGGTGGCCCTAGCCCAGAAATGTAGATATCCCGGTGACCCCCTCGAAGGAGGACTGGTTACAAAAGGTCAAAAGCATGTTCTTGATGGACAAATTAACGGCAATGATGAACAATGACCTGGGCTCATTCCAAGTGAACTGGTATGGGGTACAGCAGACATCGGGATGGGACGTCCACTGATCCACAGGGGGGATACATGGATGGAACGGGCGCCCACGGCCCGGCGGATGAATTTCGGCCATACAGGCAGTCAACGCTCACGCTCTTTCCCGTGCTCCGGACATACAGAGCTTTCAACGTGCTTCCCTAAAAAGAGGGTTCAACTGAACTAAGTTATTTGGGGGGAGGGCTTGTTGTGGGTGGGTGGGTGGGGGCGGGGTTTTTGGGCCAGCCACTTGTATAACCTTTCAAAATGCTTTGAGCCTGTTTGTTTCATTATGAAAATGCTAATAAAACAAAGTAAAAAAAAAAATATATAGTGTTCTCTGATTCCGTCTGCCTTGGCAAAAGTATTGCCTATGATTTTTGCCCCCAACTCTCTCTGGTTAACCCAGGTGCTAAGTGTGTTTTTGCCCCGGTAACAATTCTTGCTGCGAATACGCGTTTTAGTAAGACCGAACTGTCATTACTGTCAAAAAGTGATCGCAAGTGTATTCCCGGTAACGTCTCTTGTTTCGCAACAACGGTCCGTTAAAACACAGGATACTTACCTTGAGTTAGAGTGTACCAAAGTGAATTGGTTGGTTGTAGTATATTTTACGTGTGGTTTTGAATTAATAGAAGTGTTGTGTTTATAACAAATGGTTTAAAAATAAATGTACTTATATTTTTTACCTGATACCTTGAGTCAGTGTTTGCTTGAGTCACAGTAATTGTGGTCCCTTTGTGTAATCTCTGCTACTGCTCATATACTCTTGAGATATGCCTGGCTGCTCCGCTACTGCTATCACTTTAACTTAGTGGTACAGGCTTGTACCAAAGGTAAAGCTTGTATTGCCACGTGTAGTCTTAATTGTGTGCAGTGGTCCCTAAGGGCCCTGCACAGGATTCTGCCTAACACGCCCTCATGTCCAATATGGGGCAATCAGAATCATGATGACCCTGAATCTCCAGAGGACTGAAGGGGTGCCGGAAATAGGCAGGTGAGCCTGAAGAACAATATAGCACAACTCGACAAGTGTACATGTAGGAAGAACTCACAATTCCTGTTAACATTGGAGGCAATAAGATCCATTTTAAGTTGTTCTCCAGGGCCAAGACCACAACTGCACTGACTGCCTGCACAGGGCTTGGAATTGGAAAAGTTGTACCATCTGGTAGGACTGCTCCAATGAATTGGAGAGTTAGGGAAGAATTAATGCGCGACTGCTTTAAGAAAGTTCAGAGGGAGTGAACGGTCCCCCCTTCGGGTCCTGTACAGAACTGAAAGTGAGATGGCCAATGTATCCGGGATGATACGTCAAGTCCGCACAGTCTGGGTAGAAGCTCTCCAGCATATCGGATGGGGTAGAAGGCCGACACTGGACCAACCCCTATGGAATAACAGCTACATCCCAGAAGTTTTAACAAAGGGTCACCACCAGATGGGAGGCCCAAGGGATAAAGATACAAGAGGGGCGACTATTGCCATTCAGGTTCGGTACAGGAGAAATGTGCTCCGTTCTCTCGGGACGTGTATAGACATCTATAACTCGCATGCCCTCACGATCCAATTCCCCACTATGGCAGACATTTCGAAATGCTCCCCCCTAGAAGCAAATGTCCTCCAAGGAAGGATTATGACTAAACCCACATCAACACTATCATGTGATTACGGTCTTCCGGGACCACAAATTGTCTCGACTGCAGGAGTGGTGGGCCCATTAGAACTGGAAAACTGGGTGGGGGCATTAATGTTGCCAAAGGAAATCGGCATAGATTCTAAACTTCGCCTGATACAATACAAGATATTACATCAAGCCTACCACTCTCGCGCAGTAATTAAGAAATGGGGGGCAATAGAGGATGGAGACTGCCTGCGCTGCCATAGGATGGAGGCGACCTTTATCCATATGATATGGGAATATAAGGTCATTCAGGATTTGTTACAAATGTATAGAGGAGATTAAGGGGGTTTTGGGCTCTCCGGTTCCGCAAGACCCCAAAATGGCATTGCTGGGGATATGGGCGAGGTGAACTATAATAAATACGAGAAAATGTTCCTCTTGGTGGGACTAGGACTGGTTAAGAGACTTATTGCCACCACATTTGGGGGGAGGGGGGGGCATCAGAAGGACTAATGAAATTGACTGTTTCGCGTCCCTCGAGAGGTGCATCTACAATGCCAGGGGTTGTCTGGGGAAATTTATGAAGGTCTGGGGGAAGTGGGCGGGACCTATGTAATCAGCTATACCCTAAGTTCTAGGTTGGTTAGGTGCGAATGATGGTGCGGGCCGGAAACTTTGTAGACCCCCTGGCTCTCAGTCCTCCCAACGGCACCACATGTCTCTTTCCACTACTCTACAGATGTAACAAAACAATTTTGTGTTGCAACCTGTCTTGTTTAATTGTATGTTTATCTGATTCAACAGAGAAGCAGGCCAAAGACTTGTATGCATATCCTGTACCGTAAAGAAACCGATAAACAGAGTAAAAAAAAAAAAAGAATGTTCAGAGGGAAGCCTAAACTGTGGTGCTGATCTGGAATACTGGTCAGATGAGCCAGTTGTATAGGTAGGGGTAGATATCCTTATTCCTACTGAGAGGTGTGACCACACCAGGCGATAGGTTAGTAAAGACCCTTGGGCCTGAAGTAAGGCCAAATGGGGAGGTTTTTGTCTTGTATAGACTCCAGTGCAAGAGGTATGTGATCATCTTTCTCGCCACAAATGTGCCCATTCTCATGAGGAAAAGGAGCCTGTAGACCAGAGAAAACTTGGATACTGTGTTGGCACTGATCTGTGGCAAAAGCACTGTCCAAGTGTGGGAGCTGGATTCCATGGCTTCTACGCCAGAAGACTACGTTGAAAGGTTGGGACAGAGGTGCAGTGGAAAGGAAAGAGGTGAATGGTGCAAAGGAGTCTTATTTTAAGCCAGGAGTGGGCTTGAGGCAAATGGCATGCAGTCAGTGCCCTCCGAGATGCCTATGGTTGCTGCAGATGATGCAGCTTGTCAAAAATGTGCATCTTATGCTGTCTGAACTCTTCACACTGTGTTGGAGCGGAGGAGCTACTGGGAAATGGCACCAGTTTCCTCAATGGGGATGAATCCTCGAAGGAGCCATCTCCATTGTCATCCCACAGGAAACGGCAATGCTTCTTTTTGGAGGAAGATGAACAGGAATGGTGGGATTCACAAGGGGCGGGAGACCACTTTTGGTACTTCCTCTTTTTCTTCACCTTTATGTTTATACTTCTATTAGGACTGCGGCTCCTCCTGTTCGACAGATTATACTGAACTCACTTTTTTTGGATTACTGGGCATGTTTAGACGGGGATCTGGACCTGGAGACAAACGGAGGCCAGGAGTTGCCTTCCTGAAGTGAGGTGAACAGTTTTGCAGCCCATTTCCAGAGAGCCTTCGGTGCACTGACGGACAAGAGCTGTAGTCATCGACATTATGGTATAGAGGACAGGGCTCTGACAGTCAGGCTTCTATGCAGGCTTTGCTGGGCTTAAAGACTAAGGCATTAGGAGTACAAAGCATGTATCAGAAAAATCTTCAGCAAGATGTTGGTTTTTTGAAATCAGTGCGCTGAGCACACATAAAATAAGGGGCTCTCCAGTTATTTTGAACAGCAATGGCAGGTAGCTGCATTGGAAACCATACTGCCCTAATTGTTTCAAAAGATCAGCTGGCACTTTGGAATATATCTGAGATGAGAAAACTGGGACGAAGCAATCGTCATGGACGGCTTGAATAATGTCGAACTCAGGAAAACCGCTCAAGAATTTTATTTTTGATTTAGCAGACTGCACAATGGTTTAACAGAGAGCTACCCAACTAGTCCCTTGGCGTCCTGTGGGCTCCCTCCACCAAAGCCCAGTCTTCTTCATTTTCACTGCCCCAGGATGTATATCAACTACTGATCTGTACCCACTGTCAAAGCTAGCCTATTATATTTGGAGGGCCAAACCAAAAAGACACACACTGCGAGGGAAGGAGGGGGGGGGGGGTCAGGGACCATCTCCCCATGCCCTCCAAACTACCTCACCCAGCCTCTGGTGTAGGATCGGCTCTGGAATATGCTCCGGTAGGCTGCCAACTACAGGTCGGAAGGGGTCCCTCTTCCCCTCTGATAGGGTCATGTCCCAGATCATGTGTCACAATATTAGGAAAAAAGCAAGTCATGGCGCACAGCTGGTGTTAATGCCACCAACAAAGCCAAGCGCTGCTGTGGTAGAGCCACAGTGCGCCCCCTCGGTGACTAGAACATTTCTGAAGTCAGACTTGTGCCCAGTGGCCATTACTAAGATTAGAATTCTTTGTGAAGTGTCACAGGTGGCTTCAAGAATCAATGATTCGGTTAGGCATTTCAGATATTTTATTTTCAGACTGCACAGCTTGACTGACAATGGACTGCAGGAAGGCCAGGGTTAGGGGGTGCCTGGTCTACCCCTCAAACTCCCGCAGGCTCTCTCAACCTTAGCCCAGACTGTCGCGAGGCAGGAATATTGATAGGTAGTCCTTTCTATTTATTACTATCCTGCACTTCAAATGAGGGCCTAGAGGCTTTAACCTATCAATCTTAAAACCTCTAAGATTTTACTAAGGCATCTCCTCTATTTCTAAGGATGTCACACAAAAAGATGTTCAAGTTGTGCCTTCTCTATCTCTCTCACACACTCCCTTTCTCCTATCCCTACTCGTGCCCCTAGCTCTCTCACTGCCCCCCGTTACGAATCCAGGGAGTTGGTCACCTCTCCCCAAGGGGGAGCTACCCCCTTTGGGACTAGGGAAGGAGAAATTACCTTACCGTAATGTTCTTTCGATGGTTTCTTCTCCCGCAGATTCCTCATCATGATAGATATCAATCATCCAGCTCTGCTGTCCGGAAACTTTGAAAGGGGGCATTGTGGACCTCGACTTAGTCGTCGATCCGTCTTGTCTGGCTCTAGATCGTTAACTCCGGAAGTGACTACATGCGTCTTATATATAGCACGTCACTGCGCCCCATGCTTCAGTCCCCCCCCCCACACGCTTACTCAACTTTTCTTTTTGTACTATTGTACGTTTTTTCTTGAAAACCTCGACGCAATGTCTTCTCACATGGTTTCTGGCTTCAAGTGATGCCCCTACTGTGAGGCCAAAATGGCCATGCTTGAACCCCATGTCTGCCTGCCTATGGGGTCTAGGTCTTAGTAACGACACGAAAGCCTACGCATTGTGTGCAAAGATGCAGCCGAAATCCCTATGTGAGAGGGCCGGGAAACTGGCCTTGGGCCGACCCGTCGCCAACACCATCGCTCGTCCAGTCCTTGTAGTCCAAGACTAAGTAGCCCACTCCCAACAAGGGGAAGGAACAACATTGTAAGTGGACCAAATATCTGTCCCATTCCAGGAGCCATTCCCAGTCTTCCTTGTGGAAGAAGCGGCACCACCTCCATGGACGCGAGTCCAGCTCGGGAAGAGTGAGTGTTTTAAGACTTCAATGTTAGAAATGTTTAAGATACAAGCTACTGTAGGTGCGGGTCCGGCCCCCGACCAGCAGGATTAGCTGGCGAAAGCGGCGCTCCTGAGCCAGCCATTCCGTCGACATTGTCGGCGGTGAAAAACGTCTTCGGGTGTTACACCTGCCAGGCAGAAGTTGCCAGAGGGCAGGAAGGCAGAGGCCCTTGAAACCCATCGGTTGATAGAACGTCCATCAGTGCTGAAAGAACCTTTGGCATCGAAAGCTTCGGCTTTGTTAGGGAGGATTCTCATAACTGCCCAATTTCCCTTACCTATCGAGTACCTCAGCAGATTTGCTGGATTTCTAGGATTTATTTTTCTTTACCTGGTAAGAGTGTGAGCCTTTTTCCCACTTCTACATGTATTTTGCTGTGTGTGTTGTTACCATTTTGTGTGTTCTTGGGCTCTGGTTCCTCACCTACTCCATGAGCACCACTTTTCATGTGTTACACAGCACCTTCAGTTCAGTAACACAGGGTTGTCTTTTAGACTTCCCACTGACTCCATTTTTCTGGTGCCGACTACTGTCCCCCAGAATCATGTAAAGTTGCCATTAACTTTATGTAGTCTCTTTTAAACCACAGACTCAGTACACCCCATCTTACATGGAGTATTGGAAAGGGTTAATTCTTATCCCTTTTGGTCTGTGCCTCTTGGAGCCTTGTTTCGCTCCCTTAACATTAAGACTTGGCTGGAGGTGGTGGTAACTACCCTAACTTTTCTACCGCGGTTGTATTATATAACCATGGTATTGTTTTAGGCTATTATATTAGCCTCGAACATAAACCCGCTTGACCAAATACATTTTATTTTGGCTCTGGCTGGGTTTATTCGCCATTTCTTTTTGTTAAAGTCTTTCTCGTGTTCTTCTCTGCACGCCAAACCAGGGATGATTCCTTTGTTCTCTGTCTTTTCGCGGGCTTCTGCACAGAAGCCCTCCTTAAGGTGCCTGAAAGTCTGGGTAGGCAGGATGTGAGGGAGGGGACTTCGGACTCCTGCCATGGGTTCCCTTGGTAATCCAAGTCACACTCTTGTCTAATTGGCTAAGAGGACTGGCTTTGCCAGGCCAGCCACCCTGCTGTGTGATTGATAGCCAGGCTGTATGAATGGGGGTAAACTGCATAAAAAGCAGGTCTCTGGGACTGGAAAGACAGTCGCCACTGGAATGCAAGAACCAATGAGGAACTGGAAGAAAAGGACCCAGACAACGACTCAACCGCCCGGTGAAACCCTGCCGCAGGTCCGAATCTTCAGAATCCGATGACAGAAGATCCTCCAAAAAACTTCTTCCCTTGAACTGGTGGGACCAACCAGTTTGCCCAAACTGCAAGCCAGGACCTCCTCTGGTCGAATTCGCTGTACAGAGCTACAGTGGGCCAGATAGCCAGGAAGGTCGGACCCTGCTTGGGTTTTAAGGAGTGCACCTTTTATTCGTTGCTTTGCTCTGCTGCTGGTTTCTTCCCTGGGTGGCGCAGGACCCTCCAGTCTTCCTACTTCGTGTCACCCCAACAGCCGCTTCAGGAACCGTGAGCCTGCAGAAACCACCAGGAACGTCTGGCGCAGCTACAGCATCCCTCTCCGTTTTAAAGGTACTGTGCAAACCCGGTTGCTTGTTTTGTTCAGCCGCGGGGAAAGTGTGTGAAATCTTTCTCCAATCAGAGGGCTTGTCCTTCTCTTCTCTTTGAACTAACTTTTCTACCAACCAACCTCGTCCGGAATATGTGCCATAAACTTTACCGCGAACTACCCTGAACTGTGTGATCTTGAGCAAAAGACTTTTGACCCATTGACTTTGGCCCCAAGCCTTTTCTAGCTGATCTCCTCACTGTAGCTTCTCTTGTTCAATTGCCCCGAGTACGTACCTGGTGGTTTGATCTAAGTTCTAATTCCTTTGTCTTTCCCTCACTTTGAAATTGCTGGAGTGCCATTTTGCCCCCACTTCATTTTGTGAGCTTAACTTGTCTGGAATTTAAGGGAAGTGGTGTGGTGTATTTATGATTGGGATTTTTACCTTGCTTCGAATAGTGAAATGTTGTACAACTGTTGAGTAAATAAATATACATTCTTTTACTTAGAAACCTTGAGTCAGTGTTTGCCTGAATCATAGTAATTGCTGTCCTTTGTCTAACTATTTGATACTGCTCACTTACTCTTGAGATAAGTCTGGCTGCTCTGCTACTGCTACCACTTTAACTGTGTAGTACAGGCTTGTACCAAAGTTGAAATTGTACTGCCACTTTAATTGTGCGTCGTGTTCCCAAAGGGCTGCATATAATTCTGCCTAACAGGCTCCGAAACCTATTCAAGCCCTTGGTGTCGACAATTCATTTGTGCTGCTGTCAAGATCGGGTTTCTACGATTTCATGCATTCCATATTTGGCGTTGATGACCCTGAGGACTCGGTCAACCCCGTTTACACGGGAGCGGCGGCATCGATTATTCGGCGACCAAGACAATCTACTGGCCCTAGCTCAGGGTCTACATGATGCCAGCAGTCTGGATACTCCCCCAGACCTGGAATTACAGCACGCTAGTGATTGGTTCAGGTATCTGGTTCACAGGGTTAACACCCTGGGTTGAAGGCGTCCACTAACCCTCTTCAGGTGTATGAGCTTACCAGCATTTTGGTCGAGAGTCCCACAGTCGAGCACAATATGCCTTTCAACCCAGCCATTGCGGACCCTTAGCCTCCTTATCACAGCACCCTTGTACCATTCCCCCTGTGAATGCCAGTTTTACAAGGAAGTATAGGCTGGCAAGGGGAGACCCTTCTTTCCTCACAACACAACCTTCCCCAAAAGGGTTGGTTATAAATGCTGCCACTATTTTCACCAGACCCGCGGCATCCACCGCTAAACGGCCTATGAACAGAAGGGGAAAAAATCTGACGCATTGGCCGGAAAGGTTTTCACCTCTGGTAGCATGACGCTCAAAGCCACTAACGTGGCATGTGGTTTTGTCAAATACTCATTTGGTTTATGGAAGGCAGTGGAACATGCTGCTGAATACGTCCAGAGGGTGCCATGCAGGATGGATTTTTACAGCTGGTGGAGGATGGGAAGGAGGTAAACAAGCAGTCGATGCAAACAGGCCTGGACGTAGCAGATTGCGTTGGCACAGCAATGGGTTCAGCAGTCACAATGAGACGCCAAGCCTATCTAAAAACATCTGGAATCTCTCCCAATGTACAAAACAGGTTGCTGGACATGCCCTTTGAAGGTTACATGCTTTTCGGGGAGAAAGCAGACGAATCCTTAGAGGAATTCAAGGAGACAAAAATAAAAATCGGCTGCTAAATCACTGGGTCTAGCGGCGCAGCCAGCCAAAACTGCTTTCAACTTTACCTCCAGGGGAAGAGGCTATATAGGTTATGTGCCGCTGTCATGATGCCTACCACCAGGCATCTGGACCAAGCCCATCAGCAGCAGGAGCAGGCATCTAGACATTTAGTAAAACCTCAGTAGGGGCTATCTGGGTTCAGTCCTGGCGCCTTAGGCGCCAGGCTCATAGTAGAAATCAGTCCTGGCGCCTAAGTTGCTAGGCTCATAGTCATTACTTTCCTCAGGCAGACCATGCTGCAAATGACTCCAATCCAACATGAAGCCTGAAAGGGACTATTTTTCTACAGAGACTATTTTCTACTTGGGTGTGGTTCTAGGGACTTCTTACCTGGGACTACTTTTGAGGCTATTTAAACCACGCCCGACCAGCAACACACGCTTCGCGTTATTCTGCATCCAGCAGCGTAACGCTCACCGTTCCTGCAGCCTGCATCCAGTCTTCTGCCACGCCCGCCTCGAATCCGGAGCTCCTAAAACAAAGAGGAAAGCAAGGGACAAGGTTAGAAAACAAACTTCTATTCCACACCTGATTCTGGATCCATCTCGTCTCCGGACCTGTAAAGAACATCATTTCTGCATGTGCCGCACCTCCAGCTGCAGCGCCGCACTCACCAGTCTTCACAGCATCCTTCGGGTCGGCGCTGCCTCCATCACTTCTTCGCCGAACTTCGTCACCTAGGAGACAAAAGAAAACCACAAGGTGAGCCGAGGGAACCAACAAATATAATTCTTAGCACCATAGACTTACCGGATTTACCACCAGAGGCATCCTTTTGTGACTCTCCATATTTTCACGTGCCGCATCTGTAAAGAGAGACAAAACACGTTTTCCACGTGCAACATTTACCGGACAGCGCCGGTTAATACAGACTCTTACCTGAGCGCCACCAGCTGCCACAAGAGCATCTTTTCACAAGCCAGCTGCAAGACAAGAAAGGAAGGGGGGGGAACAAGAGTGAACATCGGACATATTGAACTCTATGAACTTAATACTTACTGGTCCTCACCAGGAACCTCAGAGTTAATACTCTCTGGAACTCTCCCAAACCTTCAAACCAGTGAAGTAACAGGAATCGACGCGTCCCTGCAAATCCACGCAGGATAGAGAGCTCATCATTCAAGAATATAAGGTGAGATTGCTGTGAGGGCATTTCGGAGGTGATTAGTTGGGGAGGACTGTGGGGGTGCCATCACTTGAATCCACAAGTGGCTAAATCCATCTCTCCACTTGCAGGAGAATATTTCTACGGGTTAAGCAGACAAGATTAGGAGGGCAGATCCAGTCAGTCATCGCTGCACTACGCATCACGTGGGTGGAGACCGCAGCTGTCTGACCGACGCCCCTGTGGGAGCTAGGTGAGCGTAACAGCCCTATAGAAGGAAGGTGCAGCTCCTGCAAGCTGGCAAGGACACAGGTGCTTCCTGCAAGGGGTAGAGGAGCCTCTAGAGGCCATCAAGCAGCAGGGTCACTTGCGCCCTCCAAGCTGCTTTGATTTCCCCTCCCACGATGCACCGGTTTGTGGACGGTTGGATGGGCATTGGCCCCAGTGGCAGGAAATAACTTTGACGCCTGGGCCCTGCAGTTGATTCGGTGAGGTTGTCTGCCTCTCCTGAAGAGGCCTCCAGACAGACCTCCACCTCCCCCAATTTCATCCGGAAAGGAGTTCCAGGAAGAACTGAGAGCCCTGTTGTCGAAGGGTGCCGTGCAGGAGGTGCCTACCGATCGGAGCATCGGGTTGGTATTCCTGGTATTTGTTGGAGCCCAAGAAGGGAGGAGGTCTCCATCCCATCCTGCACTTTAGCGCCTTGAACAAGTTCCTGAAGCAGGACAAATTCAAGATGTTGACGTTGAGGGAGATTCTCTACGCTCTCGAACTACAGGACTGGCTAGTGTCAACAGACCTACAAGACACTTATTTTCCATGTGCCAAAGTTCTTAAGGTTCCTCATAGGAGACAAGCACTATCAGTTCAAAGTGCTTCCCTTTGGATTGACCTCCACCGCCAAGGGTCTTCACCAAGCTCATGGCGGTAGTGGCAGCTCACCTCAGGAGATCCGGGGCCCATGCACTTCCATACCTGGACTGGCTGATCCGAGAGAAATTAGGGGGGCAGGACTTGTCTGATCTAGAAAACACCCGCTTGCTAATGCACAAGCCTGGCTTCTCCCTCAACTTGCAGAAGTCCCATTTGACACCAGCTCAGCAGCGCCAGTTCATCGGAGCAGTCCGAGACACTCGGGAAGGGAAGGCTTTTCCTCCAGAGGGGAGAGTCAGCAATGTGGCCCAGATGGTGCATTGGTTTCCGGACCAAGCCATTCTTCCATCGGCTTCCTTCCTCCGCCTCTTGGGTGTCAAGGCCTCCTGTATTTTTCTAGTGCCAGAGGCCAGGCTGTGTATGAGATCCCTCGAATGGCTTCTGAGGGACCTGTGGTCTAAGTACCTGAGAGAACTCAAGGATCGCCTTCCAGTGTCCAGCCAAGTAGTCTGCAAACGCGGCTGGTGGAACACGCGCAGCAATCTATTGGGGGGGGGAACCCTTCTGGTCTTCTTGGCCCCAGACCCGAGTGGTCATAGATGCGGCACTGAAGGGTTGGGGGCACCCACTGCGAGGAATTGCAGGCGAGCGGCCTCTGGTCTCCATCAGAAGCCAAGTGGCACATCAACAGACTGGAGTTGCGGGTCATCAGGTTAGCCCCGAGGGCCTTTGCCCCGTCTCTCAGAGGGAAGCATGTCCTTTTCCTGATGACAACACAGTGGCCATGCACTACCTCAACAAGCAGGGCGCCGTGCATTCCGGTTCACTCTGCGCAGAGGCAATTCAGCTGTGGTTCTGGTTGCTAGAGAACCAAATCTCGGTCTGGAGGTTCATCTGGCAGGGACGGAGAACACCTTGCTGGATGATTTGAGCAGGAAGAGCACGGTCTCACAAGAGTGGGAAGTGTGCCACGAAGTGCTAGAGGAGATCTTCGCTCTCTGGGGCACCCTAGCAGTGGATCTGTTGGCCACGGAGTCCAACAGTAAGTGCAAAATGTTTTACTTGAGGAAATTCCCAGGTGCACCGAGGGACGCTTTTCTGGTGGATTCGATCTTCCCTCTCCACTACGCCTTCCCCCAATTCCCATCATCCCATGGGTTCTCAGGAGGTTGAAGAGATTTTGAGCTACCATGATCTTGATCGCCCCAGATTGGTTGAGGAGAACATGGTACTCCGATCTCCTGGATCTGGCCATCTGTCCACCTCACCGGTTGCCTCACGTCTGGACCTCCTAACCCAGTTAGAGGGTTGAGTGCTCCACACGACCCCGGATTCCCTCAATTTACACGTGTGGCTCCGGAGAATAAGGTATAAGGAACAAGTTACTTACCTGTAACTGTTGTTCTCCAGCATGGGTCTGGCATGGATTCACATGCTCATGAATATTCCCCGTCGTCAGGCTGGGAATCCTCGGTAAAGAAAAAACCAGTATCAGTTTCGTTTCTGATCTGTCTTTCGTAGTAATAACCAATCACTGGTCTCTGCGTCATACTGACCACAGCCAATGACTGCCCTCTACCTAAGCACCGCCTCTGGCAGCCATCTTCAGATTTGGAAGCACGTGAAGTGGCAGTATGACCAAGTGAAGAGCCGCAGAGGGGTAGGCGGGAGGGTTCGCATGTGAATCCATGCCAGACCCATGCTGGAGAACAACAGTTACAGGTAAGTAACTTGTTCCTTCTCCAGCATGGGGTCTGGCATGGATTCACATGCTCATGAATAAAGAATACATAGCAGTACACACATGCACAACCACGGGAGGTGGGAAAGGCTCAACATTAAGCAGTACATCAAACTCAACATTAAGCATCTTACCTCCTCACCAGGCTCACCTCAGGCGAACAGGTTGCGCAGCACTGCTTGGCCGACCCTGGACTCCTCCCTGGAATCCCGATCGACGCAGTAGAATTTCGTGAAGGTGCGCGTCGACCTCCACGTAGCAGCCCTGCATATGTCCAGCAGGGGCACACCAGAAAGGAACGCCGTGGTAGCTGCGATCGCTCTGGTGGAATGGGCTCTCGGACGGCCAGGCAGCGGTCGGTTTGCCAACCGATGACAGTACATGATACAGCCGGAGAGCCATCTGGAAATGGAAGCCTTCGAGAGAGCCTTCCCCTGATTGACAGGTCCAAAGTTCACAAAGAGTTGTGACGTGTTCCGAAAACACTTCGTGCGGTCCACGTAGAACTTCAGCGCTCTAGCCACATCCAGCGAGTGCAAAGTCCTCTCAGCCGGCGACGAAGGCGACGGGAAGAACACAGGCAACACCAAGGGTTCGTTGAGATGGAAGTCCGACGGTACCTTGGGCATGAAGGAGGGGTGCATCCTGAGCACTACCCTCGTGTCGTGAAAAGTCAAGTACGGGGCCTTGCAGGAAAGGGCCTGGATCTCTCCCACCCGTCGTGCGGAGGTGATGGCCAGAAGAAACGCTGTTTTCCACGACAGAAACTTCAACGGGGCCGAGTGCAGAGGCTCGAACGGAGGTCCCATGAGCTTGGTCAGCACCACGTTGAGCTCCCACGCCGGGGCCGGAGCCTTCACCGGCGGGAACGATCTGAACAGTCCCTTCATGAACTCTTTCACCAGACGATGAGACCACAAGGACGTCCGGCCCGTGGTTCTGGTGTATCGGGAGATCGCGGCAAGATGAATCTTGATGGACGCGTGTGCCAGTCCAGCTTTGGCCAGCGTCAGCAGGTACGGCAGTACCTGGGGAGCCGTAATCCGTAGAGGGTTAATCTTCTGTGCGTGGCACCAGACAGAGAACCTCTTCCATTTGTGTCCGTAGCATTTAAGAGTCGAGGACGCCCTGGCCTTTGCAAGAACCTCTCTGCAGTCGGCCGGTATGTCGTATCCTCCAAACTCTAGCGCTGCAGGAGCCAGGCCTGCAAGTTCAGCGATTTCGGGTCGTGGTGGAGGATGGCGCCTCCTTCCCTGGAGAGTAGATCCGCGTCCACCGGCAGCTTGATTGGCGGGGACGCTGACAAGTCCAGAAGGTCCGGGAACCATATCTGCCTCGGCCACGCAGGTGCGACGAGGATCATCCTGCACCGTGACCTCTTGAGCTGGTTGACGAGCCGGATTAGCAGTGGCAAAGGAGGGAACGCGTAGAGGAACAGGCCCTCCCAGGGGAACGAGAAAGCATCGCCCATGCTCCTCGCCTGGGGACACCTGCTGGCGAACCTCCGGCACTTGGAGTTCGTCGCCGTCGCGAACAGGTCGATCTGGGGTGTGCCCCACCGTCGGAAGAGGCGATCCACAAGATCCTGCCGTAGTTCCCACTCGTGGCACGAGCGCAGCTCCCTGCTGAGTGAGTCGGCGATGGTGTTCTTTATCCCTGCCAGATGAAACGGCACAAGAAACATCCTTTGGGCGACGGCCCAATGCCACAAGTCCTGCGCCTCCTTGGACAGCGCTGGGGACCTGGTTCCGCCCTGTTTCCTGATGTAAAACATGGTGGTGGTGTTGTCGGTGAAGATCCTCACCACCTTGCCCTTGAGGGACGGAAGGAAGGACCTGAGGGCCCAGAACACTGCACGGAGCTCCAGGACGTTGATATGGAGGGACTTCTCCGTCGGGAGCCAAAGGCCTCTCGCGTGCAGATTTGCGGTGTGCGCTCCCCACCCTTCCAGGGAGGCATCCGTGGTCACTGTCTCCTGGTGGTCTGGGGTCTGGAAGTCCATGCCCGCCGTCAGATGCGCGCGGTTGCCCCACCACCGGACCGCTCGGCGGAAACTCTCGTCGAGTGTGATCCTCTCCTCGAAGCCGCCCGTCGTTTGGATCCAGCGCGCGTCCAGGAACTCCTGCAACGGGCGCATCCGGAGCCTGCACATGGGAATGAGGTAGATGCAAGAAGACATCATTCCGAGGAGGGACTTGATGGACCTCACCTTGGCCGCGTCGGAAACCAACATCCGCTGTACCTTGCCCAGGATGGACCTGGTCCTTTCCTACGACGGGGAGGCCAGAAGGGACACTGTCGAGCTTCGCTCCCAGAAACAGTGCGTTTTGCGCGGGTTACAGGTGGGACTTGGCGTAGTTCACGGAGAATCCCAGGTCCGTGAGAAGTTGGACGGTCCTTGCCGTGTGCTCCACGGCGAGCTCCCTCGTCTTGGCTCGGATGAGCCAGTCGTCCAGGTAGGGGTAGACGTGGATCCCCTCGCGGCGCAGCTGCGCCGCCACCGGTGCAAGGCACTTGGTGAACACCCTGGGTGCCGACCGTAGTCCGAAGGGGAGGGCTTTGAACTGGTAGTGACGCCCTTGGACCACAAACCTGAGGAATTTTCGGTGCCCCTTTAGGATGGGAATATGGAAGTAGGCATCCTCCAAATCCAACGACGACAGGAAGTCTCCTTCCTCCAGCTGACCCAGGACGTGCTGGAGGGTGACCATCCGGAACTTCTGCGCCTTGATGAACTTGTTCAGACGTCGCAGGTCTAGGATGGGGCGCCATCCTCCCGTCTTCTTCTTCACGAGGAAGTATCTCGAGTAAACTCCGGAGCCCCGAAGCCTCTTTGGGACGGGTTCGATGGCGCCCTTCCTGAGCATCGCCTTTACCTCCAGGAGAAGCTGAGGGACGTGAAGCTCTTTCCTGGCCACGGGGGGGGACGCGCGGGCACCTTCTTTGAAACTCGAGCGCGTGGCCCCGGGCTAAGGCGTCCAGCACCCAACGATCGGTGGAGATGGACTCCCACACGCTGACGAAGCTTGCCAGCCGGCCTCCCACCGGGGTGCTTCGGTGGGGGCCCGACCCCACGGCCGGTTCAATCCTGTTTCGACGAGGCTTTGCCGCCTTCACCTCCTTGGCGACGACGGCGGGGTCCGCCAGACTTGCCTCGTCCTCTGTAGGCCTCCTGAGACGACGAGCGGGCCGCTTGACGGTAGGTGGAGAAACCGCCGCCGGAACCTTTGGAGGCGCCCTTGCCTCCGCTGCTCCGAAAGGGCGTCCGTCGTTGCTGCAGAACCCCAAGGGCCCGGGCCGTCTCAGTGTCCGCTTTAATGGCCTGAAGGGAATCGTCCACTGTTTTCCCAAACAGGTTGTTCCCATCGAACGGCATGTCCAGGACTCTGGTCTGTACGTCTTGACGGAAGTCCGTAGCCTTGAGCCATCCACGCCGCCTAAGGCACACGCCGTTGCCCAACTGGCGAAACCCAGTGTCGGCGATGTCCGTCGCAATAGTGATGGCGTGGTCTGACGCCACCTCACCTTCCTGTAGGTTCTCCAGGGCATCCGCCCTCTTGTCGTCTGGTAGGAAGTCCAGTAGGTGAGCCAGTTTGTACCATAGCTCCCTGTCGTAGCGGGCCACGATAGCCAAGGCGTTGGCTGCTTTAATCGTCGTCGCTGCAGACGAGATGACCCTGCGTCCCATAGCGTCCAACTTCTTTCCCTCGCCGCCCGGTGGGGAAGTCGATGTGGAGGCCGCACCCCCCCCCGCTTTCTTCCTGGCCGCCGCAGAGACGACGGAGTCCGGGGTAGGCTGCGCCCGGAGGCACAGGGGGGCCGCGTCCGGGACCCGGTACTTCTTCTCGTACCGGTCTCTTCTAGCTGGCGTCGTGGAAGGGTTCTTGAGGAGGGCGAGGCCCTCATCCCAAATGTCGTCCAGTAGAGGCACCGCGAGGACCGTCTTCCTCTTGGCCTTGCGCCGTTGATAAAGGAAACCTTCCTTTTTCTTCTCCTCAGGGCAGAGTTGGAAAAGCTCGGATGCCCTGGCGATCATGGAGTGGAACGATCCAATCTCGTCGGGCGGAGAAGCCCTGGTGGGAGGTGACGACGGTAGATCCTCGTCGTATACCTCGTCGTCCGTACCCGTCGCTGCCGTGTCAGTCCCCGTATCATCCCCTCGGGTGGACGGGGAGGAGGGCTGGACGGGGCGCGACGGCTGAAAAGGAGGTGGAGGGTGAATCCTTCTCTTCTTGGGCGGGGGAACACCAGAAGGTCCCGGTTCAGGATCCCCCGACGGGAGAGGTTCCTCCGTCGGCAACGGTAGTCTCGTCCTTATCTCTGAGCATAAGGACTGTAAGGCCAACAAAATGGCCTCCGAGTTGTCTTGCGGCGCTGGCAGAGGGGAATCCGACGGGCGATAAGGGGCCCCGTCGGCACCCTCGATGATGTCGTCGTCGCCTGCGTCGGGATCCATCCCGACGGGCCGGTCTTCTTCCACGCCAAGGCCGTGGCTTAAGACCTCGATCAGCTCCTCCTCCGAGGTTGAGGCCGAATCTACGACGACGCCCTGCCCCCCCTTTTTCTTCCCCGCCGGGGATTTCACCGGGGTCCTATCGATGGGCACAAAAGAGGACTCCCTCCGAGGTGGCAGGGAGACTCTGAGCCCCGAGGTCGCCACCACTGGTGTAGCCTCCACAGGCTGAGCCAGGGCCGCCGCGACAGTATCGATAGAGGGCTTGGCCGGATGGATTAAGGCCTTCACCACCTTAGGTGCGCTCACCGCCTTATCCTTGAGGGGGGGGGACACTGCCTCGCTCCCCCTCCGATGGGGCCTTCGAGCTTGACCGGGGCCTCTCCAGGAGCTTCGCCGGGTGCTCGCCCTTCCTCTTACCCGACCCAGAGCGTTGGCTCGTGGCTGAAGGTGCCGGGGAGGGTGCGCCCTGCCTGGCGCCCGTAGAGCCCGACCGTTCGGCGCTCCCGGTGCCAGCGGACTCGCGGTGCTTGGCCTTGTGTTGGACCCCCGTCGCCGGGGCGTCCTCAAAGGTCTTAGAAGAACGCTCGGATTTCTTCCTCTTCTTCTCGCCTGACGGGCTCTTCCCTTCCAGCCAGTTGGCGAGACGTTGATGGCGGTCCTTCATGGTCCGCTCCGACATATTGCCGCAAAACGCACAGTCCTTCTCCACATGCGTCTTGTCCTCATGTAAGCAGTAGAGACAAAAGGAGTGTTCGTCCTCCTTAAAGACGTTCTGCAGCTGGCATCCAGGGCAGATCCTGAACACCTTTCCGGGCGTCGAGCTTCCCTTCTCCTGGGCCATGTACGGGCCTGAGAAGCTTCTGGAGTCCTCCAAAAGCGTAGCTCGACGAAATGTTCACCCTTGAGGGGCGCAGACGAATCCGACACGGGTCCCCGTTGATCGGATGGAGAGTCGGTGGAGCTTGAGGCTCTTTTGACCGAAAAAACGAAGTTTTTGAGAAAAAACGTGAAAAAATAGCACTAACGCTCGAGAGCAATAGCACGAGGATCCCAACACATGAACGTGCGGTAAAAATCTGAAGATGGCTGCCAGAGGCGGTGCTTAAGTAGAGGGCAGTCATTGGCTGTGGTCAGTATGACGCAGAGACCAGTGATTGGTTATTACTACGAAAGACAGATCAGAAACGAAACTGATACTGGTTTTTTCTTTACCGAGGATTCCCAGCCTGACGACGGGGAATATTTATGAGCATGTGAATCCATGCCAGACCCCATGCTGGAGAATGACTGGGACCGCTCAGAGGAGGTACTTGAGGTATTGCTGGCTGCATGCAGACCTTCTACTAGATCTCTGTACGCATGCAGGTGGAGAAGATTTGAAATGTGGTGCAGGGAACGCCAGACTGACCCCATCTCTTGCCCCACCACCTGTTACATTTCGGGCTTCCTTGCAGGCTTCCCTGCAGAATACGACTCCTTTACAAGCTCCTCTGTGGAGCAGATACAGGTTGCCATAGCGCCTGCACTAACTACAACGGAGTCTGTGTCAGCTGACACGTCCTGTACGTGGAAGACGTACGGCAAGACACACCCCCATACGGCTTTAAAACCGTCTGTCAAGGGGCTTGTTGCTGCTAATTAGCGTTACAAGCTACAGCGGTTACGTCCGTTTACTCCTTCGTGTTTCCTCCGCACAAATTCCTGATCTGCTTACCTGGTCCTGACCCTTGCCTGGCTTCTAGACTGGCTTTCTACTGACCGCTACGTATCTGACCCGGTCTGCTCCTGTTTTGGCTTGCGTTTTCCTTTAATCCTGTCATGCTCGCCTGGCTTTTTTGACACGGAACGTTATTGGATTATTCTTCCTGCTGCCTCTTGCGGTACCTCATCCCGGCTAGCTGTTACCAGACGCGGAACGCCTTTGCCCTCCTCGCAGGTGACTCGCTATCAACCACCTGGAACTCTTCAGACGCTCCACGCCTTATCTGTATGCGTGTGCGCTCCGGTACCTCTTTGTAGTTGTCAACTCCATCTCTGCTATTGAATTCATTCCCTACTGTCTTGATTGGATATTTTCCTTTTGCTGGATTTCGGGACATTGAGTGATCTACCCTGTCTTGTGAACTGGTCTTCAAGTGCATATAAACGCTTTGCTGATTCTGCACCAACCCGGCACTAGTGCGACCCTCATGCCGCTCGGGTTTATTTCCCTATACTAACATTCCTGTTTGTTGTTTTCTCCTATTGTTGTCTCCTGTTTCCTGGACTATTATCCATCCTCAATATACCCATATTTCAGGTTTGTTGTCATTGGTTCAATACTTTAGGAAGTCTCTTTAGAATTCTTTCCACTCACTGTGGTTATTTCATATTTTTGTAGATGCACCCCGGGGAAGCTCCACTCCAATACTTACCTAGGTATTTTCTGTATTATACTCCTGTTCCGATTGCTTGGTTTGTTCTCAACACTGTATAATATCTTTGTATTCTTTTTCAGCATTGGTATTGGCGGTGCATGTTCTCCCCGCTCTTTTATTCAATTGACACCTCTGTCTGTCCCAATCGAAACAGCAGAGAGGTACATTCTGGAAAAGAGCCTCTCTTTGAGGAAGCCTGAGTCTTGTACTCAAGGGAGCTGGGATAGAAGGCTGAATATCGATTCTTGTACAACCATCATCTCCAAGGTCACTCATCCACGTCTTGGACCTACTTCGGAGTGGTGAGTAACACCACCACAGCGAGTTCCTTCTGTCGCTGGCCTCTTCATGCCTTCAGGTTGCAACTATCAAAGGGTATTTGGCAGCCCTGTCCGTGTTGAAGAGGTCCCCAGACCAAGGTTTCTTTTTTACTATTCCTGTCATGACCCAGTTCATGAAGGGCCTTCTCAACAAGTTTCTGCCAACCCCTTCTGTTGCCCCAGATTGGGATCTTAATCTAGTTTTGACCCACTTGATAGCGGCTCCGTGTGAGCGTATGCATTCATGTTCTTTGCGGCTGTTATCCCTTACCACTGCTTTTTTGGTCGCAATCACATCTGCCAGGAGGGTTAGCGAACAGCAAGCCTTGTGCTGCAAACCTCCATTTCTGAAATTCTTTCGTGAGGAAGTCTCTGTTAAAGCCAGACCCGGATTCCTTCCTAAGGTGGTTTCGGAGTTTCATCTGTCCCAGTCTATTGATGTTGCCATCCTCCACACCCCTCAAAGGAGGAAGGGGCGGTTCCACCGCCTTCATCCCAACAGAGCGTTAAGCTTCTATGTTACTCGCACATCAGAGTTTAGGAAATCAGACCAGTTGTTCGCGGCCCATTCCTAGTCTAGAAAAGAGTCTTACTATCACTAAACAAACTGTCACAGTGGATTATTAAATGCATATCCGAGTGTTACCAATCAGCAGGCAACAAGCTTCCAGCGGGCATCATGGCCCATTCGACCGGATGGGTTTCAGCCTACACAGCCCTCCAGAGAGGGGCCCCTGTTAGGGATATATGCCAGCAGCCACTTGGTCATCCTTACATACCTTCACCAAGCACTATGCCTTGGATGTTGCACAGGGAGCAGATGCAAGGTTTGATAGGGCGGGTCTACGTAATCTACTTGTTCAAATCCTCTGCCCTTCTCCGTTAGTCTAACTGCTTGGGGAGTCTATCAAGATGAGGATTCTTCGTGAGAAAAGCAATCTATTGAAAGAGAAATTACTCACTGTAATGATCTTTCTATGGATTCTTCTCACGCAGGTTCCTCATTGACACTCCCCTTCATCCCTGTTCAGAAAGTTCTGTGGCTTGTGGATTCTGTCCAAACGAAAAAACATTTGGTGATGGCTGTTAGATGACCGCTTCAGTCTCATTTAAAAACGAGCAAGACTGATCGACGAGCGAGTCGAGGTCCACTATTCCCCCGTCAATGTTTCTGAACAGCAGAGCTGTATGATGGATATCTATTGTGATGAGGAATCTGCGGGAGAAAAGCAATCCATTGAAGGGAGCATGCAATGATTAACACCCCCAGGGGACAGAGTAAGCAGGATCCTTCTGGGTCAGGGGAACCCCAGAGAGAGAGACTTAAATTACCACCCCTTCTACCCAGAAACGAACCCCTTGATGGGGTATGCAGGGACTAAGGTGTGTGAGAACCCTTTAACAGCAGCTGGCTCTTTTTCTGACCCAAACTTAATTTCATCCTCTTTAGGCAAACCAGCCTCCTGGAAGCCCATCAGGTGTAGGACCAATCACTAAAGAGTATCTGCGCAGACAGCAGAGTTTAATTACAGCATATTGCATTTAAAAGAGATGCTTGGAGAATGCCAGACGTGGTGTCATACCCGGAGGCCCGCACTAGGATAGTGTGATGCAGCCAAGAAGGCAAGAAACCAGAGCTGTGGGATGTGGCAGCCCGAGTGACAAAAGAGTACCTCCATGGGCTGAGGCAGAACTCCGAGGAGAAACCACACACAAGCTCCCACACCAAGCAAGCAGGAACCACAAAGAGATGCCCACTGCAGTGCAATCCAGTTGAGGAGTCGCGCAAGAAGCTCAGTGGCAAGGCCAAGGGAAGTCTGCCTACATGGCCTCCCAGGGAATATTGCTAGTTAAATACAGGTATACAGTGACATCTGAGGAATGTGAAGTGGGCAGAGAGGCCAGCGAGAGAAGCCTCCGAGTAGGAATAGAAACCGAAAGTCACCCCCACCCATGTGGAGTGGAAATAGAGCAGTCCAAAAATGGGGAGGGGAACTGAGAGAAGCCCAGGGAGGGGAGAGAAATTGAAAGAAGCCGTAGTGTGGGGAGAAAACAAAGATGCTCATAAATGGTGAGAGAAACCACAAGAAGCCCCACAGTAGGAAAAAAGAGAGTGAAGCCCAGTGTGGCTGAAAGAACCAAAAGGGCAAGTTACAAGAGCAAGCCTCAGAGTGGGGAAGGAAGAGACTGATGATAAACCAGATTACGGGAAGGGGAAATACTGAAGTCGCCCTGAAAGGAGGACCGGGTGACACACCATTTTCAATGAGAACCACAGCTGCAATATTGGGAGAGCACTCCAGCCGTACATTCATTAAATGGTTTTGCACTGAACATAGGCAAGGGCCTATGGTAAAGAGATCGAGATGCAAGGGTGCAGGGTCAGAAGTAAACTCACATCCTCCCCCCACCCCAATGTATATCTTGGCTGTTTTGTATTTTCTTTCGAAAAGTTGGGAGAGAAAGTAGCTTAGAATAGGATTTCTTGACAGAGTATTTCAGTTTATGTTTGACCATCTTGACACTAACAAGCACCACTTTTGACCTTCAGTTGTATAGAAAAGGATTTTGTATCACAGATTTATGGAAAGATTAGGGCTTTTTAATCAGAAGAGAATATACCTTTTGAAAATCATGCTTCCTTGTCCGTCTCCTGATTTTGACCTACAGCACCCTCTATTCCTCTGCATCCTACTCTTTCCCCCCTCTATCGCCTATTAATCCCTCCTCTGTCTCATAGATCTTTCTCACTCTCCCCCTCATTTACACGCTTGCTGCTCCCTCTTGTCCTCTGTCCCACTTTATACCCACCTCCTCTTTCCCATTCACTTCCACTCGCTACACCAATCTTACCTTCTACTCAATCGCCTACTTTCTTCACCCCCTCTTTATCTACGAACACTTGTTCCAGAATTCACTGATAACAACCACTCCATTCTCTCACGCTTAGTAACGCACTCTCCCTCTCACAAATGCATGTATATCTGGGCTGTCCCTTCCCACTGCCTTCCCTCCCTTCCCAATGGTCCCTACGAACACCCGACAGCTCAGGCCAATATATATCCTTGTGTTTTCCCAAAAATCCACTTTACTATGCCTTCTTTCTGCTCGCTGGGGTTTGTGGGGTTTCTGCGGCCTGGTCTCATAGGCGGCTGCTGTGCAAGTCTCCTTACTGCATGTGATGCTGGAAATGCATTGGAGGGACAGGGCCTCCCTGTCCTTGTCCTGTAGTCATTTTTCATTTGTGTTCTGTATTGTTTTCTGCCCAGGAGTCCATGTGGGACCCCTGACAGTGCAGCTCTTCACGTTTTTGGTTTGGTGTACAGACCCATGGATACCCTTATGGCACCCATGGATGGGGGTACAACCCTGTGCCCCTAGTGTATGTTTTTGGGCACCTGTGGGTGGCCCACAGAGCAGGGTATGGGCTGGTGGCAGCTCCATGCTGAATTTGACAGGCGCTCCGAGCATCCTCCATTTTGGGATACCCAGGCCCTGCCATTGAAATCAGTTGATTCCTGATAGGAAACAAGATGGCCCCTGTGGCCTCTTGCTTTCTATTGCCTGTTACCTTGTTTTCCCAAAGGCCTGGGAAGCCCCGTCTCTGTCCCTTTCCCCCTGACTGACTGCTGAGTGAAAGTTCCATATGTGGTGGTTTTGTGAAGTCCAGGCCAGAATGGGTGGAGCCTTCCCAGTGACTGTATGTTGTGGGTGGGACCTGGGTGAATGGAGTGTGTGACCAATATGCACTTCTTGTTGTGGATGCCTGGTTTCTAGTATGAAACACAATGACTGAGACAGCCCTGCACGAAACTGGTATGAATGCAGTGTGTAGTGTTGAATGGCTGGGTACTTGTCCCAATACACATTCTTTGTTGTGATTGTCTGAGAGGGAGGAGAATGGCCTGAATGCACTGTATGCCCGATTGGCTGACTGACTGCTGAATGCCCTTCTGAGTGATTGGTTGCCTGAGTGTGACCCAGCAGAATGAATGAAAGATCAACTAGTATATCTGGGGCCCTTTCATTGCTAGAAATCGCTCAGAAGCTGAAGCTGAAACTGACGCTTGATCTCGACAACCGAGCCTGAAGAAGGTGGTTGACTGCTGTCTCCCTTTGCCGAAATCTGAAAGCCGTTGTGACGTTGAGACTGATCCAAGAGAGGACCTGGTTAGGCGCCTTCTTCCCGTGCTCCAAGGGACCATCGAGCACCGCTAATCCCCCTGGAATTCAGACCCTCGACAGGCTGCCGACCGGAGACGGGGGCCGCAGAGGAGAACGAAGATAAGCACCAGACATTCCGTCCACCGTCGTTGACCAGGGTTCGCAGGTTTGCTAGAACCGCTGGAGGCCCGTCAAAGCTGTGTTGCCCAGAAGTGGGGACCGCTTAACGCTGTGCCATCGACGACCGGAGCCACAATGCTCCTTTGCCTAAGACTTTTGATTCATGGACACACTGGTCCGCACCGCCGGCCGCCTTATCCCACTGGAAAAGGCCAGGCTGTCGACGCGCCGAAGGGCATCCACCGGTGGGTTTCCCGCCACCCAAAGACTAGAGACGCCGGACGACTCGACGCCCTTGCTGGGCCACAGTTCTTCACAAACTCTTTGCGGTCCTGAACTATCAACATCCGCATGCCTCTTCATTGCAGGACGTCTTCGCTCCGTCGTCGACGAGTACCGCTGGGACTGAAGCTGCCGCCTCAACGTCAAGTTCACTTTCTTTGAGGGATCTCTACGATCCGTGGCTCCTGCTTTAAAGGGAGCCGCTCAAGAAGGATCCGTCGATGACTCGTCATCGAACTCTGCTATTCCAGGTACACTGGGGTGGTAGAAACATTGTAGAAGGAAATCAGACTAATTGAACAATATATGGACTGGGCTTGTGATATATCTTTATTCTACAGGTTGCCCAGGTGGGGTGGATCGCCACTCAGAACTGTTTCTAGGTAACGGGGCCAGTATTCTGCCAATTGTTCTAACCAACTGCTTTTCTCCTATATCTATTGTTGGTTACCTTTATTAAGTGATTTGTGTGACATTTAACCAAAGTACAGTTGATGCACTTTAATGAAATCTGATAATAATTGTGGTACCATTTACAACTGTATATATTTGCCATTATAGATTAACTAAGCACAAAGTGAGTTATTGTGAGTGTGTATATAACCTTGAACCTTAATTATATAAAGAATGTTAACTAATACAGCGTGTGGACATTCCTTTGTGGGTGCATGGGCACTACACTGTACTTAGGAACCAGCCTGCATCACCTGCTGAGAAGCTAGGCCTTGATTGCTCATCCATTGCTACCGTAATAGAGAATATTGGCTGGGGTCCTCTGTGCCTCTCCTCTACCATATAGGGAGCAGAAGTACAGACACCCCCCTCCATCTTTACACTGCAGCCCTAGGAAATTGGCGTTACGGCCGGTGGTCTGGATTGTGTCTGAAAATTGAGACTCGCATATGGGGCACCTCTATATTCACGCAGTGTTCTGCACTGCTGATGTAAACCAGAGACTTTAGAACTGTATGTAAAACAAAAGACGTCTGGCCAGACAAGCGGATGAAAGGTAAGGTGAGACAGAAAGTGGTACCAACATTAAAAGCATGGCAGGTATGTTCAGGGATTGCCTCTGCCCCCAACCTCCCAGTGTAGCATTGCCTGTGGCATGGTGGGCTGCCTACCCTACAGGAAGGTGTCCCCATTATCCCCTGGCAGGGTCAAGCCATTCGAGGTAACATTATTGATCACAAATACCAAACTACTACAGCTTGAACAAGCACCATACTTTGAACAAACAGCAATAGTGGAATGTTTCATTATGTGAGAAAAGTAAAGGATACACCTAATGCAAGAGAAAATAAAGGGTGACTTGCTGGTGTTTTGTAAATGCTGTGAAACACTTGCTCAAATCATTTTGACCCAAAGTATTCAAAACTTACCGCAGAAGTTTATGGCGAGCATCTTCTTGCAATTGTGCAGTCCTTTCTTGACCAAGAAACAATGGGCCATTTGGACCACAGCACACCAACTTGTTGATAGTATCCCTTAATATGTTTATCTGTGTCAAAAATTCAAGATGCAATGTCAGAAACCTGAAGAATTGGCTGCAAATATGAATCAGAAGAAATATGTATAAACAATGAAGACTCACAAGACAAATCGTATTGCATAGCCTTGGTATCATGCTATAACTGTCAGAAAAGAAAAAATAATTTTATTTCAAGTTTTGTGAAGCCCCAGGAATTTGCTTCAAAGCAAAATCAAGATCACAGATGCAGACAACAAGAACTAGCAGAGACAGAGTTCAGGTTACATGCCAGAGATGTCCAAGTGTATGCACTATCAAGAGGCCCTGATGGAATGATGGCAAAGCAGTGTAAAGATTGCAGGGAAGGTCGCTGTACCATTCTAGCCTTTAAGGATAAACATGCACTAACTGCTGTTAAGTAGGGAGGGGACAGATAAGATAAACCTTTACTGAGCAAGGGAAGGTTGTAGAGGAAGGGCTAAGGTAAAATATTAAGTGCACATAGGGGACTACGGTTGGGGGGAGCCAATTGAGATTAAATATAGCCAGCTGCAAGAGGCCCAGAGGAAGGTGGACATGCTCAGAGGGTCTAAGTTGAGGCAGAGGACAGCTAGGGTGATTAAGCATTTTGCCTGGAGAGCAAGGGATTGAGCAGTCTTTATTCTACTGAAGCTAGTTAGGGGTTGGGGCAAGGGTTGCCCCAGTGTATAGCTCCTAAGATTGCTCAGGATGCTCCTCTCTTTTGAAACAAGGTACTGAAGGTGGCTAAGTTTGGATCTCATGATTCTCTTTGCATTATGAGGTAGCCCGGTCCAAATCTTTCCTGCATATGAAAACTGATCCAGAGAGCCTTTGTGTATGGACTGGACGCGATCGGGGGCCAAATGAGATTACAGGGCAGATGTGATCTCAGGGTTTGAGGCAGGCTTATGTTAGATAAGTTGAAATTGTAGTCGTTTTTATTTACTCAGAACTAGATACAGAATATTGTGATAGACGAGATTGCAGAGCACCTGTCCTTTAGTGACATCAATGTTTTGTGGCATTTCTAAATATACCAAGTTATTACCTCAGTAATGGTCTTACTGTTGGGCACTATTGTCATGCATGACATGTTCTTTGGTATCATCACTTCTCCCCGGGAAGGTGACCCCCTTCACACGGGGCAAGCAAGGTGAGGCAACTACCCAATGGTTCTCCTGGGGGTGGGACTCAGCGGGAGGATCCCATGGGGGGGACCCCATCCCGGGAGAAGGGAAGACCATTGGGAGAACACACCGTTAAACAGCATGTCGCCAGGCACTGCTAACCAAACATGGATGGGCCCAAGCACCCGTACCAACTATGTCTCTTTCTTTTGCTTGTTACCGCATACCGAGCAGCCCTGATCATCAGGTAGACAATACTGTGGCGAGGAAGAGGGAGTATGGATGACTCCCAAAGTACTGACACGAGGGAGAGCAGGGCAATGAAGAGCCTACGCAGAACCAAGACAAACATGCTAGCTATCCAAGACTCGAGTCAATCTGCCATAAAAACGGACGTAGGACTCTCCTCAGCGTCAGTCCTGCCCCCGAGGAGCATTGAGCTGGGGAGCAAAGCCACGCAGAGGACGCACTGCAGCCCTGAACACCTGGAGAAGGAAGGTGGGGACCGAGAAGGCGGACAAGAACTAAGACTTACCCAAAGGCTGGGTAACCTGACGTCCGGTGGCAGGAAGGCAGCCAACTGAGTGATCCTGGTGGGACCGAACGTGCAGGGAGTATCCAGCTTGGCAGAGTTGCCAACAACAGGCCGCGAGAGCCCACGGGAAGCCATAGAAGCTTGCTGCTGTTGCTGAATAAAAGGACACTTTTGGACCAAGTTGGAAGGTACAGGGAGGGGGACCGGGAAGGCAATGGGAGACCCTAGAGGCTGCGATAGGGTGGAAGTGCAAAAGCATCTTCCTTGTCCCAGTGGACCCATCAGAGATATCAAATAAGGACATATTGGGTGAGAGAAACTAAGAGGCCTGGCAGGATAGTGAACCGGGCCCGATTGAAAGACACTATCAACCTTGGAAGGGGGGCTGGGACCCGAATATTGAGAAACTTGGAGAATTGTATATGTAAGGGAATTCCCGGAAGGATATTGAACCGGACTTAAGTAGGGAGTAGTTTCTTACCTGTAACTCCATTTCTCCAGCATTGGTATCTTTCATGGATTCACATGCTTAGAATATTCCCCGTCGTCAGACTGGGAACCCTCGGTACACATATATATTGTCATTTCCTATAGGAAAAAACTTCCGACACTTGTGTGTCC
The DNA here is from genome assembly GCF_040938575.1 of Ambystoma mexicanum. NCBI lineage: Eukaryota > Metazoa > Chordata > Amphibia > Caudata > Ambystomatidae > Ambystoma > Ambystoma mexicanum. Next base: position 654,026,204 of record NC_090940.1, on the reverse strand, counting down.
TATCCACGTCTACGTCCTCTCCGGGGCCGCCCACGCAAGCCCCGTTGGACGTAATGGTATAAAAGCCCCGCCCCCGCGGGTCCCGTCAGATTTCGGCCCCTCCAAAGTAGAAGGGGGGGAGCCTGCTTATGCACATATCTTGCACATTGCATTCCGGGGAGGCTGGCGGGCGCATGTGAATCCATGAAAGATACCAATGCTGGAGAAATGGAGTTACAGGTAAGAAACTACTCCCTTCTCCAGCATTGGATCTTTCATGGATTCACATGCTTAGAATAGATTGTATAGCAGTATCCTCGAAGAAAGGAGGAGAGAATGCAATGTAACGTACGTTTACGACAAAACCACTACCAGTCCACACATGTATATGTGTGTATAAGCAGCAACATATTTTCATAATTCATAATCCTATATATATATACATATACAAGCATATCTATATTCATGTACTTAAAAAACCGACACATGAAGGCAAAAACAAACATAGGCAAGGTAAGAGAGAACAGGTTCACCGTACTTGGCTTACCTCATTGAAACAGATGGTGCAGAACTGCCCTTCCCATCTGTATTTCATCCGCGTGCTGCCTTTCCAGGCAGTAATGGCGTGTAAATGTGTGTGGAACAGACCATGCCGCCGCCTGGCAGATGTCTGTCAGAGGAATTCCTGCCCATAGAGCCGCGGAGGAGGCTGTCGATCTCGTGGAATGGGCTCTAGGGCGTCCCTGTAGGGGTCTCCCAGCTTTGGAGTGACTAAAAGTAATTGCCGAAGAGACCCAACGAGCCAGGCCTTGCTTGGAGAATGCCTTTCCTCTCGCCGACGGACCGTAGGCAATGAACAACTGTCTGGTAGTTCTGATATCTTGCGTCCTTTGCAGGTAAAAATTATTAACGCCCTTTTGACGACCAGAGTATAAAGGGCTTTTTCCACCGTCGACGACGGGGACGCAACGAAAGTAGGGAGGACCAGGGTAGAGTGCTTGTGATAGACTGTCGGTACTTTCGGGATGAAAGTAGGGTTGGTTGATAAAATTACTTTGTCCTTAAAGAACCTCATATATGGAGGATCTATGACTAATGCCTGTAATTCCGATATTCTCCTAGCCGATGTAATGGCAATTAAGAAAGCCAGTTTCCAAGATAGGAACTGCATGGATGAAGAGGACATTGGTTCAAACGGAGGTTTCATTAAGGCAGCCAACACCACATTTAAACTCCACGACGGTGGGAACCGTTTCGTAGGGGGGAAGTTCTAAAGAGATCCCTCATGAAATGTTTCACCAGCCTGTCACTGAATAATGGTGAAGACTGTCTCCTCCTCGTAAACCTTGAAATGGCAGCCAAGTGCACTTTGATGGACGAAGAGGACAGGCCACTCTCCGCTAGGTGAAGAAGATACGGAAGAATTTGTTCAGGGGTTACTTCTAAAGGCTGAATTTCGTGCTGTGTTTGACACCACGTACAGAATCTTCGCCATTTGCATATGTATGATTTGTTCGTCGAAGGGGCCCTAGCCGCCTGCAGAATCCTCCGGCAATCCGCCGAGACTGTCAAGCCGCCAAACTCTGAGAAGTCCGGAGCCATGCTGTTAAATTGAGGCTGTCCGGATTGTGGTGCCACACCGTTCCCTTGTCCCTGGACAGTAGGTTCGGCACTTTCTGGAGAGTTATAGGCTGTTCCAACGACAGATGTAGGAGGTCGGAAAACCATGGTTGTCTCGGCCAATACGGTGCCACCAGAATGACCCGGCATTTGTACCTAAGAATCCCCTGGATTGTCCCCCGTATAAGGGGGAACGGAGGGAAAGCGTACAGGAATTTGTCCGTCCAGGGAAACGAGAACCCTTCCCCCAGGGATACTTCTTGGGGCCATCTGCTCGCAAACTGTTCGCAATTCGTGTTTTCTTACGTTGCGAAGAGGTCGATTGAGGGGGTCCCCCACCTTTCGAAGATTATTTTCAGCTGACCGGTGTCCAACTCCCACTCTTGTAATTGAGCCATTGTCCTGCTCAGGGAATCCGCTTGCACGTTCTTCACACCCGGGAGATGGTAAGCCACTAAGGATATGTTGTGTTTCAACGCCCAGTGCCAGATCTTTTGAGCTTCCGCCGAAAGGGTCCTGGATCTGGTGCCGCCTTGCTTTATCAAGTAAAACCTGGCTGTCGTGTTGTCTGTCAGCACTCTTACTTTTGATCCTTCGATATGTGGAAGGAATGATTTCAGGGCCCATCTCACTGCCCTCAGTTCCAGCACGTTGATGTGTAGGTGCGATTCGGTCGAAGACCATCTGCCCTGGGTTCGATGATCGTTCATGTGTGCTCCCCAGCCCGTCAGAGAGGCGTCCGTTATGATGGTCTTCTGAAATTCCGGCTCTTGTAGAGGAACCCCTCTGTCCAGGTTGTGAAAGCTTTTCCACCATTGGAGGGATCTGATGACACCCTCGTCGTCAACAGTTATCCTGTCTGACCACCGGCCCGTGGCCTGCTTCCATCTGTCCGACAGGAACTCCTGTAGAGGTCTCATGAACAATCAGCAGTTCGTTACTAGGTGGATGCACGAAACCATGGAACCCAGGATTGCCACATATTTTCTCACTGAAAATGTGCTCTGTAGGCGAAGTTGACTCGTCAGTTGTTAGATTTTCAATATTCTGTCTAGGGACGGTTTCACTATTCCCGAGCGGGTTTGGAATTGAGCTCCCCAGAACTTCAAGCTACTTGAGGGCTTTAGCGAAGACTTTTCGAAGTTCACTACGAACCCCAGTCGTTGCAGAAGTTGTAAGGTGGCTCGTACGCTGTCGTTGGTCGACGCTGGGGAGGATCCCCTCACCAGCCAGTCGTCGCGGTACGGGTATACATGATGCCCTCCCTTTCGAAGCCAGGCTGCCAGAGGTGCCAAACATTTTGTAAAGGTTCTTGGGGAGGACTTTAGACCAAATGGGAGCACTGCAAATTGGTAGTGTGTCTGACCTACCATGAACCTCAGAAACTTCCTGTGGTTGTAACACACCGGAATGTGGAAGTACGCGTCCTGTAGATCCAGTGACGCCAAAATATCGTCCCCTTTGGACGGATCTGATCACCTCCTGCAATCGTCCCCTTTGGACGGATCTGATCACCTCCTGCAGTGTAAGCAATTTGAATTTTTGACTCAGTAGGGTCTTGTTGAGGTCTCGCAGGTCGAGAATAGGGAGCCATTTTCCGTTTGGCTTCTTTACCACAAAACACCGCGAGTATACTCCTAGGCCTTTCTGCGATGCAGGAACTAATTCGATGGCGCCTTTCTGTAACATGAGTGTTACTACCTGCCGCAAGATGTTTAGATGTGGCTGGGATAGGCATATAGGTGGACATTTTGGAGGTTTGCATTTGAATAGTAGGGAATGTCCGTACCTCACAGTGTCCAAAACCCACTGATCTGTTGTGATGGATTCCCATTCCTCGACGCAGCTTGACACTCTTCCTCCCAGAACGGTACGCTTCCCGTCATTGCTGGTCTTTCTGTTTGCTCGTCGACGACGAATAAGTTGGTCGTCTCTTGGAAGATTGGAATTTTCTTTGCCGGCTTGAGGTCTGAGAGGAGCGTCTATATCCTAGGGAAGGATACGCTGATCTACCAAAGGATCGATCCCTGGTTGCTGAGAATCTTGAGTTCCCAGATGCTCCTCTAAAGGGACAAACGGAACGAAAGGGCTTACCACTCTTGAGAGAACCCAACGAGTGTGCTGTATCTGAGTCCTCCTTCATGCCCTTCAAGGCCTCGTCCACCTTTTCTCCGAAAAGAAGATCACCTTTGAAGGGCATGTCCAAAATTTTTTACTGTACTTCGGGTCTGAAGTTGGTGCATTTAAGCCAAGCCTGGCGTCTTAGTACAACTCCGTTATTTATTTGTTTAAAGCCCGAATATGCCAGTTCCACCGCTATGTTAATAGCCTGATTCGATGCCTCCTCGCCTTCACGCACCAGGGACATCGCCGTTCTCCTACGTTCTTCCGGGAGGTGGTCCAGGATAGGTGCCAGTCCGTGCCACATCTCCCTATCATATCTGGCCATAATCGCCAGGGAGTTAGCTGCTTTCACCGTTGAGGCCCCCACAGAGAGAACCTTTTTTCCCAACACGTCTTGGCGCCTCCCCTCATTATCTGGAGGGGTAGAGCATTTATGTTGGGCCTTTGCTTTTCTCGTCGCCGCCAACGACACCACTGAGTCCGGTGTAGGTTGAGCCGAAAGACACTTTGGTGTGGAGTCTGGTACCTTAAATTTCTTTTCAATGCGGCCTTTGACAGCCGGCTCAGAAAATGGGTGACGCATAGTTTGGACACCTCTTGTACTGCCGGAGTAGTTGGAAACCCGATAGAACCGGCCGGGCGGTGTGAAGGGCCGGGCTCGTCGACGGGGGGGGCGCCGACGGTACAGGTGGAAGCCTTTCGTCCAGCGATTTGAGCAGCGAGTGCAAGGAGGACAGTACCTCCGTGGACAGGGTCGCCTGAGAACTTGGAGGCTGGGTAAACACCTGAGAGCAGGTTGCCCCTGATGGAAACCTGGGCCGTAGACCGAGGTCCTCTGGGTTCACAATTCTGAAGCCGTTGTTTTCTTTCGAGGCCCTTGACGGTGCCTGTTCCTGTAGCAACGTGTCAGGCAACCACATATCAAATACCTCCGGTCTCCAGGCCAGCACTTCCGTCGACGAGGGCATCGTCGCCGAGGTCGTCGCTGGGATGACGACGGGTGAAATTTACTGCGTCAGCGGCAGTGAAGAACCCGACTGGTTCGTCGACGTCGGGCCTGCAGGTGGTTTAGGCGTTCCCGCCTTCATAGCGCTCTCCCTGCGTTTATCCGAAACTCTACTCGTGGCTGATCTGTGTTGATCGCCCGAGGAGGTTTTAGGCCTCTCCTTTCCTTTCTTCGACGAAGATGACGAGGATGTCTTTCCTGCCGAGTCTTTGGACGAGTCCCTGGAAGAGTGACTTCGCGGAACGTCCTTTTCCGCAGGTCGCGATTTCTTAGCCAGGGGTTCCGTCGAAGTTGAGCGTCGAGGGGCTCCCGATGTTTTCGCAGAGGTCACGCTGCGCACAGAGCCCACCTCTGACTGAGGGTACGCTCCCGCACTGTCATTTAACCAGGATACCAGTCGACGATTTCGATCCTTCAGGGCTTTCTGGGAAAAACCTTTACATATATCGCACTGGTCTGCCGAGTGATGAGGGTGAAGGCCATAAATACAGTCTAAATGGTCGACCCCCTCGTAAACCTTTTTCAGTCCGCACGTGGCACACGGGCGAAATAGAGGTTTTCCCGATAAAATTAACAAACTCACAGGAGTTCAACAATACGAAAATCTAGCAGTAGAGACTACGCGAGGAGATCGCACTATCTTTGGAGACGGTTGAAATCTGACGGGACCCGCGGGGGCAGGGCTTTTATACCATTACGTCCAACGGGGCTTGCGTGGGCGGCCCCGGAGAGGACGTAGACGTGGATAGGACACACAAGTGTCAGAAGTTTTTTCCTATAGGAAATGACTATATATATGTGTACCGAGGGTTCCCAGTCTGACGACGGGGAATATTCTAAGCATGTGAATCCATGAAACATCCAATGCTGGAGAAAGATACATTACAAAGCTAAGAAGAGGGTCTAGGGTCCGAATTCTGAGAAGCTGAGATAGTTGTACATGCGAGAACACCTGGCAGGATAGTAAACTGGGAGTAAGTAGGAGAGCGCAGAAGGGGGTCTGGGACCAAACATAACTAGAAGAGAAGACCAAGGGGTGAAAAAGTTATCTTTTGGCGAAAGACAGAAAAAGAGCAAAGAAAGATTCTGTAATGAAAGCCAGGATAAGGCCGGGGGAAGAGAAAGATATCCTTTGGCGCAAGTTATGAGAAGACCAGAGGAAGGATGATGTAGCCTTTGAGAGAAATCCAGACAATATTGATACCACTGAGAGCCTAAGAAAGGCTTGGGGAAGGGAGACCCCTTCCTAATCTTGTTTTTGGAACTATAAAGCAAATCGTCTGAGAAGGTCTGGGGAAGAGAGATTTCCTCCCAATCTGTGTGGAGCAATACAAAAACGCCTAATGACAGCCACGGGTTGAAGGATATTCCCCCATCATTAATAAAATGCCTAAAAAAAATTATCCCAAAGGAGGGAGCCACCGTTTCTGGAGTCAGGATGAAGCCTACTTTATAGTTTTGTTTTTAAGTGTAGGGGACGGGAATAGGACTGGGACATAGGACAGTGCACGATTTGTTTTTGACAGACATTCTGACGCCATCCTTAGTTTTGTTTGAGGCAGGGGAAACCCCTCCTAGTTATAGGGACAAGTAGGATTCTTCCTTATTTTCTGTTAAAGGTTTTTACCAACAAGCATTCCACCTTTGTGTCCCGCCTCTACTTCTGCACCCTTACAACTGCTACAGATTGTGCATCAATTGATTTATATCCAGGGGGACCCAAGGATATGATTTTGAAACAGCCACTAGGGACACCAGGTTACGAATGAATAACCAGCTTCATTGCAGCATTATGGGAGCCACTGGCGCAGGATGTGATGAAGCTCATCCACATATTACTACCTTCTTTAATATTCTTCCTGATGAATAAGTCATTCCTCCCACAGATTCCTCATTTGTGAAGCATCTTTTCCCAGGCACATGCAGCATCAGAAACCATTCAAAGGGCATCCCACCAGGGCATTGTGAAGAATCCGACGGATGCCTCACAGAGCACCTGCCTAAAGTCTCATCCCAGGTTGCCAGGGAAAGGCACACACTTCCGGATCCTGACCTTCGGGGTGGTGTACTGCGGGAAGATCACCTGGGAGGAGACGAGGCCCAGGCTGGTGGGGAGATCCCATGGGATGAGAAAGTATTTGTCCTTTGAAAGGGAAAACCTATCCAGGTTACCAAAACAGATAATGGCTTATTGTCAATCTAATGTTCCCGACCCACATACAAGATCTGGGGTTCTGGCCCAAAGTAACATAGAATCTGAGCAAGCCGTACCCATTGAAAGACCCTTCAAGGTATTTCAGGATAAACACCCTCCTTACTACCAAAGACACAATGTAAAGAAATCTAGAAATGTTGCCATAAATAAATGGTCTTCCCCTGCAACCACACATTTTAATGGTTTATCTTTAAATAACTTTAAGGCAAGTGAATCTAGCCTTAAAATCAAGCAGCTATATAGAAGGGAGTCGTTTCGTACCTGTAAAAGCATTAAGACAGCCTTGGTATCTCATGGATTCACATGCTGTGAATATTTCCCGTCAGGCTGGGAAACCTTTGTACCTTTAATATAACTGTTTTCCTATGGACGGCGGCTTCCCTTCAGATTTTAACCTCACCAAAATGGAGGAACTCTAAGTATGTTTGCCTGAAGGGGAAGGCCGGAGGGCGCATGTGAATCCATGAAAGATACCAATGTTGGAGAAATGGAGTTATAGCTAAGAAACATCCCCCTTCTCAAGCATTGGATCTTTCATGGATTCACATGCTGTGAATAGACTACATAGCAGTAAGAGAACTTGGAGCTGCATAACAGGAAAACAATACTGTTGGGGAGAATTCTCATTTATGGCTAATTTCCCTCACCTAGTGAGTCCCCCAGCAGCTTTGCTGGACTTCTGGAGTTTATTTTTTTCCACTTGGTAAGAGAGAGAGCTTTTCCCCCACTCTTGCCTGTGTTTTGCTATGTGTTTCTGTTTTTGTGATTGTGGACTCTGAAGCACACCACTTCAGTAGCCCCCTTCTTGTGTGTCACACAGCACCTTCAGTGCCGTGGCACAGGGATGTCTTTGAGACTTCCCTCGACTCCATTTCTGAGGCGACTACTGTCCCCCAGAAAAGGGTAAAGTTACCATTAACTTTACTTAGTCAATCTACCACAGATCCAGTACACCCCATCTTCCGTGGAGTACTGGAAAGGGTTAACTCGTATTCCTTTTTATCTGTACCTCCTAGAGGATTGTTTCGCTCTTTTAACATTTAGACTTGGCTGGTGGCAGTGGTATCTACCCTAACTTTTCTACCACGATTATATTAGATAAACGTGGCACTGTTCTTGGTTATTATATTAGCCTCGAACATAAACCCGCTTGACCAAATCGTCTTTCTTTTGGCTCCGGTTGGGTTTATTCGCCATTTCTTTTTGTTAAAGTCCTTGTGTCTTACTTTGCGCGGCAAACTAGGTTTGCCTTGTTTGTTCATCGTCTTTTGGCGGGCTTTCTGTTTAGAAGCCCTACACCAGGCACCTGGGTGTCTAGGTGGGCTGAATGTGAGGGAGGGGTGTAGTCACCCCTTGCACAGGGTATCCTAGGAAACCCAAGTCGCACTTTGCCATGATTGGCTGAGGTCATTGTCCGGGCCGGACAACCCCCCCCCGCTGCGTGATTGACAGCCAGGCTGTGTGAATGAGGGATTTTCGCATAAAAGGCAGGTCTCTTGGGCTAGAAGTCAGACAGTCGCCACTGGAACTACAAGGAACCGAAGAGAAGTAGAGAGAACGATGGCTTCTGCAACTACCCCGTCCCGGTGAAGCCCTGCTGTGGAGTCTTCTTCCCTTGAGCTTGGTGGGGATAACCAGCTCATCTTCTACAGCCAGAGGATCCTCTTCCTTAGTCGAAATCGCTGCACACTGCTGTAGTGGTCCGGATAGCCACCTGAAGAGCCTCTCCTGTTTTTAAGGAGCGCACCTTTTATTCCTTGTCGTTGCTGCCGGCTTCATCCCTGTGTGGTGCAGACCCCCTTCAGACGTCCTCCTTCACAACGAAGCTCCAGGAATCGTGGGTCTGCGGTAAACCAACAGGAACAACTGCCAGGGCACCAACTGCACCACTGGTACTGTGTTCTGTTGAGGAAACTGGGTGAATCCCTTTTTCTTCATTTCCAAGGCTTGCCCTTGTCTTCCCTCCTTCTTATAACTTTTGCTTCTGAACATTGACAATATCGAAGTACTTTTGGCTATGTTGAATCGTGAACTGTCTGACTGAGTGATCTCCGGCAACTGGCCCCAATGTCTTTCGACCCTGGCTCCGGCCCTTTGACTTTTGAACTCTTGTCTTTGAGTGTTTCTCGATTATGCATGCCTAAACAAAATATTGCCTGTGATTTTTGCCTCCAGCTCCCTCTGGGTATCTCAAGTGCTAAGTGTGTTTTTCCCCAGTAGCATTTCATGTCATGGATACGCGTTTGTTTAGTAGATCGAACTGTCAAAAAGTGATCGCAATCGTATTCGCGGTAACGTGTTTTTGTGCCTAACACTAGTTCATTCCAACACAGGGTACTTACCTTGAGACTTACTGTACAAAGTGAATTGGTTAGTTGTATATTTAATGTGTGATTTTTATTACAGTTTTATAGAAGTGTTGTGTTTATAACGAATGGTTTAAAAATAAATGTACTTACATTTTTATACCTGAAACCTTGAGTCAGTGTTTGCTTGAGTCACAGTAATTCTGGTCCCTTTGTGTAATCTCTGCTACTGCTCATATACTCTTGAGATAAGCCTGGCTGCTCCACCACTGCTACCACTCTGACATAGTAGTACAGGCTTGTACCAAAGGTAAAACTTGTATTGCCACCTGTAGTCTTAATTGTGTGTAGTGGTGCCTAAGGGCACTGCACAGGATTCTGCCTAACAGACCTATGCCCCAGGCAATCCAGCTCCAACAAAAGGCAAGCATACATTTTCAGTTAAGAAGGCCGAAATATTAGCAAAAACCAAACCTCGGAAGCTGTGGGGCCTACCTTATTGGAACAGGCGTTGGAGGACCGCACGCCCCATCTGCACCTCTTCGGTATGTTGCTGGCCCAGACTGTCTAGTGAAGATGTGTGGCACCTCCCAAGTTGATGCTTGGCAAAGGTCCCCGAGCGGTATGCCTGCCCACAGATCCGCCGAAGATGCAGTAGACCTCGTAGAACGGGCCCTGGGATTCGACTGTAATGGCTTGCCAGCCTTGTCGTGGCAAAAGGAAATCGTAGATATCCAACGGGAAGGTCCCTGCTTTGAAATAGGCTTCCTCTTGTTGGCGGAGCCAAAATCCACAAAGAGCTGCCTTGACGTCATGAAGGACTGAGTCCTGTCCAGGTAAGAATGCAACGCCCTCTTGATTTCCAAGGAATGTAGCACCCTCTCCGCCGGAGTAGATGCCTTCGGAAAAAAAGTGGGGAAGGCTAACATAGCGTTTTTATGAAACGCTGAGGGAATCTTCGGAATAAAGTGAGGATTAGTAGATAGGAGAACCTTGTCCCTCATGAAACGCGGATAACGCGGATACGGCGGATCGATAACCGGAGCCTGCAGTTCGGAGACCCGCCTGGCAATGTGATTGCCACCAGAAAAGCCACCTTCCAGGTGAGAAAATTAACCACTTACGTGGCCATCTGCTCAAACGGCGGTTTCATGAGTGCTGAAAGCACCAAGTTGAGACTTCAAAGGAAACTTTTTTGGGGGAAATGTCTTCAAGAGGCCTTTGAGGAAATGTTTAATCAACCTTTCACTGAAAAGCAATGTCGAGCTGCGCCTCCTCGTGGACCTGGAGATGGCAGCCAAATGAACCTTGATCGACGACAACGCCAAACCCATTTTTGCCAACAGCAGAAGATAGGACAGCAGCTGCAACGGCAAAACCTGCAATGGCAGCACTCCCGGTGCTGTGAGCACCAGGCACAGAACCTGTTCCACTTCTGGCAGTAAGACAAGTTAGTAGATGGTGCGAGTGCAGCTGCCAAGATGCAGCAACAGTCCGTTGGCATCTTGACCTGTCCAAATTCGGAGTGGTCAGGAGCCATGCTGCCAGGTTGAGAGAGTCGGGTCGTGATGCCACACTTTCCCTTCGTCCTGTGACAGAAGATCTGGCTCCGATCCCAGAGGGTCGTACACTTTGAGGCGAAGAAGATCCAAGAACCATGTCTGCCGGGGCCAGAACGGCTACCAGGATCACCCTGCATGGAACCATGTGCACCATCTGGATCGTTTATGGATCAGTGAAAACAGAGGGAACGTGTGCGCGAACAGGCCTGTCCTTGGAAAGGAGAATGTGTCCCCCCCTTAAGTCTGGATGAGGTACCCTGCTGGCGAAGAGACTGCTCTCTGTTTTCTGGGCTGGCGAACAAGATCAGCGGGGGAGCCTCCCCACTTCTCGAATATCCTCGCTACCTGGTCTTCCTTCAATCGCCATCTGTGCAGTTGCACTGAATTTCTGCTGAGATCATCCGCTTGCTCGTCCTGAACCCCTGGCAAATAGTAGGCCACCAGACGCATCTTGTGCGCAATGGCCATGTGCCAGATCGCTTGAGCTTCCAGCATGCCCCCTGTTTGCAAAGATAAAACATAGATGTGGTGTTGTCCATCAGAACTCGGACCAGCGAGCTGTGAATGAGGGGCAGAAACGACTTCTGCGCCCAGTGTACTGCCCTCAGCTCCAGAAAATTAATGTGTAATGTCGACTCATTGACGGTCCACAAGCCTTGAACCTGAAACTGGTCGAGTTGAGCCCCCCAACCCACCTGGGACGCGTCCGTTACGATGGTATACTTAAAGTCCGGCTCCAACAGGGGCATTCCCCTCACAATGTTTCTGGAGCACGCCCACCACTGCAGGCCATCCACCAGTGCCCGGGATATGAGAAGTTTGTCAGACCAAGACGCGAGAAACTGTGACCATCGGGAAGTGAGAAACTCCTGCACCGGCCGCATGAAGAGAGGACAATTCGGGACGAGAGGGATGCATGACACCATGGAACCGAGGAGAGACATAAACCTTCGGACCGTGGATCGAAGTCCCTGGCACCAAGGAACCTGGCTTGGAGGACAGCCTGTCGATCCTTTCCACAGACGGCTTAACCAGATTGTGCGGTGTCTGGAACTGAGCCCCCAGAAAAACCAAGTCAGTGGTGGGTGTCAGACAGGACTTTGCAAAGTTGACTGCAAAGCCCAGCTGTTGCAACAGGGTCATAGCCGTCCGTAGGGAGTCGGAGGCCTGCTGACTCGTCGCCCCCGGACCAACCAGTCGTCTAGGTACTGATAGACATGGTGCCCCGCCCTGCGGAGGTAAGGCGCCACCGGAGCCAGACATTTGGTGAACATCCTGGGAGCCGACTTGAGGACAAAGGGGAGAACCCGAAACTGGTAATGTCCGTCGCCGACCACAAAGCGAAGAAGTTTGCGATGTTTGGGGTGCATTGAGATGTGGAATTATGCATCCTCCAGATACAGGGACCCCAGAAACTCCCCAGGCTGCACCGCCCAAATAACGCCCTGCAACGTGACCATCCTGAACTTTGGGCATTTTACATTTTTGCTGCGGGCGTCAGGTCCAGAATGGGGCGCCACTTTCCATTTGGTTTCTTAATGGAGCACCGGGAGAAGATTCCTTGGCCCATTTCCGACTTCAGAACCTTTTCTACAGCCCCTTTCTCTAACATCGGGTGAACCTCCTGCTGCAAGACTTGTAGATGCGGCTGCGAACCCACCACTGGTGGAATAGGGACTGGTGGATGCCGAAACTCCAAGTGGCTGTATTGGACTGCATCCGGCACCCATAGGTCCATCGAAATGTCGCGCTATTCTCCCTCTAAACTGGCTGCACTTGTGGCAGTCATTGTTGGGGCTTGGACTGGCGGTCACTACCAGAGGTGGAGGTGAAATGTCTCTTCCATTGACCTCGATAGTCCTTGGCTCGCTGAGTGGACTGGAAAGATCGCCGAAAACCTTGCGAGGAATAGCTGTAGCGACTAGCTCTTGTCGCGAGATCCCGCAAACCTGGCGTTCCCCAACGCGCCCCGAAATGAGTGAAAGGGACCAAACGAACGCCGACCTTGCAGCGTCGCCAGAGACCTTGCTGTGTCTGAATCCTCCATCATATTCTTCAGAGCTTCATCGATTTTCTCACCAAAAACTGCCCCCCCGCCCTCGCATGGCATGTCCACCACCTAATGCTGAACTTCCGGGCGAAAGTCTGTACACTGCTGCCACGCCTGCCGCCGGAGGACGACTCCATTATTTATCTGCTAAAATCCAGCTTCTGCCAGGTCCACCGCAATATTAATACTGTGATCGGAGGCTTCTTCACCCTCCCGAACTAGCAGCATAGGTTCCTTCCTTTGCTGCTCCGGCAGATGATCCAGCAGCAGTGCCAACTTGTGTCACATCTCCCTGTCGTAGCGAGCCATAATGGCCAATGAGTTGGCCGCCTTGACAGTCGTCAACCCCACTGTCAGCACCTTCTTGCCAAAAGCATCCTGCTTACGACCCTCATTGTCCAAAGGGCAGGGGGTTGCACACTTATGCTGGCTGAACGCTTCCGACTGGCCGTTGCGGACACCACCAACTCTGGCGTGGGTTGCAACATGAGACACTTCGGTGTGGACTCTGGCATTTTTTCTCCAGGTGGCCCTTGACCACAGGTTCTATGAAAGGATGGTGCATCGTGCGCAGGCCTTCCTGCCACACGTGGTCCAAGATGGGGATAGAGAAGACTGCCTTCTGTCTTTTCCCCATATGATCAAATAGAAAAACAGTCTTTCCTCTCCCCCTCAGGCATAAGGCATAAGGCAAAACTCCTGGCACGCCTTGGCCATCATGGCATGTAAAGCGCCCAAATTGTCCCGTGGCGAGTGCTGCGCAGGACTACTCGGGGGGCAGGGGAATTCACCACTGGGTCTGTATCCCACGTATCCGCCCTCCTGGTTGATGACACCGTGTCTGGAGAGAGCGTGTCTGGAGGGAACGATCTAGGGGTCAGACTGCACCTGCTCCCCATCTTCCTGATCTCGGCTAGGGGGGTTGCATCTAGGCGATGTAATAGGCGGCCGAACATGTGGCGACTTCCCTGGCTGCCCCTTGTGAGGGACACCTGTCTCCGCCGGCTGGCAGGGAAGGGCCGGGACCTCCCGCCCCAAGAGCTCCAACGGGGTTTGGGCCACTGTAAGAGGTGCATCCAACTGACCCAGGAGCGACTGCAGCGTAGACCGTACCTGAATAGAAAGCAGGGAGTGCGGGTTGACCAATGGGTATTGTGGCGGAACCACCGCAAGGCCGCCCAACGTGGATGGAATCGCCGGCTGCAGGCCCAACACTGAAGGGTCCAGAAACTGCTGACATCCCTCCTCCGAACTAGAAGACAAATCATAGGTTTTCTGATCCTGCTGGAAAATCTCCATCGGGAGCAAAGGACCAAAGCCGGCACCAGACTGCCACGGCACCTCCCCAGACGGCAAAGGACCACTTGCGGTCCCCCAGTGGAACGCAGAGCTCAAAGGTCCCACACTCGACGAAACCACCATCGTCGAGGCTGTCGTCAATGTTGTGGTTCCCAGCAAGGCGGTTGCAGGGATCAGTGCCTTCCACACTGTCGTCGACGGGGGCAACACAGTCGACACACTTGTCTGTGGCATCGAGACGCCCACCGGGGGCCGGTACTTCGTCGCGGCAGGAGACCGCTTAGAAGTGGAGCGGGAATGGTGTTTTGAAGATTCCTTCTCCGACAGCAAATGTCACCAGTCCTTCCACGATGACCACTTCGTCGACGAGGAGGACGAATGTGACCGCAACTTCTCCTTGTCCGCAGACAAGGGCCTGCGTGATGGATCCACAGGCTTCTCCGGCCGGCCACTCTAATTCTTCAACTTCTTAGGCCATGGCACCAGCGGGCCTGAGGTGGGGCCACTCAACCCCGAGCCTGCAGGGCATGGTTTCTTGGGTGCTGGCTCCACCGACTGCACCCTCTGGTGCAGAGGTGACCTCTTCGCAGCAGCCTTGCGACCGCGGGCCAAACCAACCTCCAATCCCAGATAGGCCCCTTCGTTCAACCAGCAAACAAGTCGCCAGTTACTTTCTTTGAGTGCCTTCTGGGAGAATCCCTTGCAAATCTTGCAGTTCTCTGCAGAGTTGTTGGGGTACAGGCAATACAGACAGTCTGCATGCCCCTCTCCTGCGTAGGCATTGAGACCACAGGTCTTGCATGGCCGGAATGACGACGTCTAGCACACAGCTCAAAGGATTGTATTTTTAAAAAACGCCGCCGTATTTCGCCGATTTCGGTAACTTTCGTTCAGTTTTGTTTTAGAATTTCCATTTATAAAACTATCAGTGTGTTTTAAAGACATTTTAAGTGCATTTTATTAACAGTGTGTTTGCTGCAGTGTGTTTGCTGGTCAGGACTGTTTTACATTTGCGCAGTTTGACTGCATTCTGATTGTTCCCTACCAGCGCTACTTGGGTTGTGGAACTACACATCCCAGCAGCCTGGTAGTTTTAGGCTGCCTTATCAGTTTAAACCCGGCGCGAACGCGCCGGCGCGAAGGGGGCAAGCCGGTCTGGCCGGACTATAAAGTCCACTTTGGAGCACCTTCCCTGCTAAAAGGATTGTATTTTTAAAAAACGCCGCCGTATTTCGCCGATTTCGGTAACTTTCGTTCAGTTTTGTTTTAGAATTTCCATTTATAAAACTATCAGTGTGTTTTAAAGACATTTTAAGTGCATTTTATTAACAGTGTGTTTGCTGCAGTGTGTTTGCTGGTCAGGACTGTTTTACATTTGCGCAGTTTGACTGCATTCTGATTGTTCCCTACCAGCGCTACTTGGGTTGTGGAACTACACATCCCAGCAGCCTGGTATTTTTAGGCTGCCTTATCAGTTTAAACCCGGCGCGAACGCGCCGGCGCGACGGGGGCAAGCCGGCCGGCGCGAAGGGGGCAAGCCGGTCTGTGCCGGTCCGTGGCCGGACGTGCGGGCGTTCGGCGCAACCTCACGTTGGGACATCTATCTCTCCTAGCGGACCTACGGGCTTGCAAAACTCACCTGGTGCCCTAGTACCTCGGTAAGTGGGGGCTTGTGACATGCATGTACCAGCTGTAGTCACACAGGGGAGTCGGGCGGAGGGGGAGGAGGCCAACAGTCATGAAAGGGTGGGGAACACGCCTGTAGACACCCTTAGGGACGGTACGGAGAAATGGACGTGCCTGAACATTGGTCTGCTTAATACACGCTCCCTAACCAAACATGCCATCAACATTAAAGACATGATATCCTGCCATAACTTCGACATTCTCTGCATAACAGAAACTTGGCTCAAAGACCCTGTAGGACCCACATGCGAGCAGGCCGTTCCAGCAGATTACACTATTTATTACGACAACAGAGTACGGGGCAGGGGAGGTGGAGTAGCAATTATTGCCAAGAACAGTCTCAAACTCTTCAAGGTATCTATAGGCTTTAGCGGGTGCGAAGCACTACATCTTAAACTAATTTTCTCCCCCAACAATTGTCTCAATCTTATAGTTATCTATAGACCTCCATCATTGGTCTCAGATTTTTCACTGGAACTCTGTTCCCACCTAAACTCCTTGAGATCGGTTAACGTGTCCACGATCGTCATGGGAGACTGGAACCTCTGGCGTGGTAACAAGAGAGACAAAGGGGCTATAGCACTGGAGAAAGCTTTGAATAATCTCGACTTTAAAGTCCTTAATAAAGATCCTACCACCCCCCAGGGAAACCAGCTGGACTGGCTGTGTGGTCACAATATCCTCTTACAAAACTGCAGCACTACTCCCTGCATATGGAGTGATCATCATTTGATATTAGCCAAACTTAAGTTGCCATGCTATACACACAAGCAAAATCCCCATATTAAGGCAGAAACCAGAAATTTCAAAAACTTAAATGAATTTCAGCTCAAGCCTTGCTTGGAGAAAATTTGGCGCTCTTTTCAGGATCAGGACGCTTGCACCGAACTATTAGAGAAATATAACAAACACTTAGTCGAGTTAGTAGAAACTGAGGCGCCTCTCACCACCAAACTAACCAGGGGGAATAGCAACAACCAAAAATGGTACACACCTGAGCTTCTTCTACTGAAGAAGGAAAAACGGATCCTGGAAAGAAAATGGATATCAGATAAATCGGTGGATAGTAAAGCAAGCTGGAAAAGAAAGGATAGGGAATATAAAGAGAAAATCAAGACAGTTAAGGCTAACTTCTTCAATACCGAAATTGAGCATGCTGATAACAACACAAGCAAACTCTTCAACATTTTGAAAAGCATAGAAAAACCCGTATCTCTCACTCCCCCTTTCACTCCATCTAAGGAGGACTGCAACATGGTACTTAGTGCCTTTCAAGCCAAAATAGAAAAGGCGAGGCAAAACATTATCAAAGCTAGATCCACCCACAATCAGGAGATCCGCCCCACTGAAGGGAATGCACCGGTCAGGGAACAACTCTTTAAATTTGACCCCATCTCAGAAGAACATATGCTAGAGGTATTGAACAACATGAAACCTACGACCTGCGCAGAAAATGTCCTGCCCCCCAGCATTATTCTACAACACAAGGTCTTATTTGCTCCCATCCTCCGGAGAATAGTGAACGCGTCTTTTCAGGAGGGTATGGTACCTAAAGATCTGAAGAGAGTTACCATCACTCCTCTCGTCAAAAAAGCGGGACTAGATCCCAAGGATCCCGCTAATCTTCGCCCCATCACCAATTCAAATTTTGTTCTCAAACTGTTGGACAGGGTAGCTACACAACAGCTCCAACACTATGTTGAAGAACAGGAGATTCTACACCAACAACAATCCGGCTTTAGAGCATCTCACAGCACCGAAACAGCTATGCTAGATCTGCAGAATCAGATGTTGACGATGCTGGACGATAACAAACTGGGGATGCTGATGCTTTTGGACCTCAGCGCAGCATTCGATCTAGTGGATCACAGTCTTCTTATCAAGGCGCTTAGGGAGAGCGTTGGTTGCTCGGAGGGAGCTATTGACTGGCTCTTATCCTTTCTTTCCAACCGCCAAGCGAGAGTTCACTGGGGTAATAGTTTCTCCGATTCTTGCGACATCCTATTCGGAGTGCCCCAGGGTGCTAGCCTATCCCCAATGCTCTTTAACATTTACATGCGCACTCTGTGCACCCTTCTGGTGAATGCCGGAGTGTCATTTACCAACTACGCAGATGATACCCAACTCATATTGGAGTTGGGGGGTAGGAACCACGCCACAGATAGTGAAACGCTTACCAAGGTTTATAAGCTAATTGACGACTGGATGCAGGCAAATTGGATGTGCCTGAACGACTCCAAAACAGAATTGATGTTGTTTGGCTCCAGTCGTCAGTTGGAGAAACTGGGAGCAGAGTACAGCTCTTTTCAAATTAAAAATGCCACTATCCAAGTGGTCCCTAAGGTGAAGACCCTAGGCATGATGGTCGATTCAGTTGTCAACTCTCACGCCCAAACTAACTTCCTCCAAAAAAATTCAGCTTATTATCTTAGGCTCATGAAGGCAATCAAACCATTGCTTAATGAAGCAAACAGGGCAACGATAGCCAGAGCCATCATTCTCTCACGGCTAGACTACGGGAACGCCCTGCTGCTGGGGGCCACTTCCAAGGATCTATCTAGTTGTCAGGTGATCCAGAAAAATGCGGTCAGAATAGTAAAAAATCTGAAAAGGAAAGACCATGTTACTGAAGAGAGGCTAGCGCTGCATTGGCTCAGGGTAGAGGAGCGCATTAAGTTCAAAGCCCTCTGCTTGGTTCATAAATGCCTGTATGGCTCAGCGCCTTCCTATTTGAGAACACACTTAAGGCCCTACAACCCCACCAGAAACCTTCGCTCGGGTGGAAAATGTCTTCTGCTTGTGCCCAAGTTTAAGCTAAAAACAGGGTTGGGTAGATCCTTTCTCGTGCTGGCTCCCAAACTGTGGAACAGCGTCCCTGAATCACTTAGGTCCGAAGCCAGTCTCCCAGTCTTCAGGAAGAGGCTGAAAACATACCTCTTTAGATAAGAATCCGTGGGCGCAGGTCCTAGTTAGAGTTCCTGTCGCTTATTAGCTAGCTGTACCGTTTGTTCGTCCCATACGTGTTGTCTGTCTTTGGTCTTGCAGGAGCAGTGTTTTATGTACAAGCGCCCTGATGCCTGTGGGCTATCGGCGCTATATAAAAACTAAATACATACATACATACATACATACATGATGGGCCCGGAACACACCGAAGCAATGAAGCCGTGGAATCCGGAAAGCCAAAAAAACAATGTCTCAAGAGAGAACACGAGGTGATCCCAACAGTTCAAAATTTGAAGGGAAGCTGCGGGGGCTGGGCTATTTACACAGTAGGTCCTATTGGTGCAACCTAAAGCACCCAAAAAGGACGTTGATAGGAAACTAAGTGTCCAAGTTTTCCATAGGAAAACGGCTATATTAAAAGGTACTGATGGGAAATATTCACAGCATGTGAATCCATGAAAGATCCAATGCTGGAGAAATAACAGTTTGGTATCAAGTGTCCCATAAACACAGGAATACTGCGACAAGGAAAAGGGTTCGAGAGGCATGCTGCAGCAGTAGTCAGGCAATTAAGCCTAACAGCCCACACCTAAACGAACCTGGGAGGCATAAAAGACCCCCTCAAGTGCAGGAAATAGGAAGTAGCTGGAACTGTGACTGGAGTGCGTGCAGTAGCAGCAGAGGCAGAAAGAAGAGGTCACAGCGTTGGCAAACCAAGTAGAAGTGGCAGAGCCAGCGGGACGCTGATCTTTAATGCAGCAGATTGCACCAGCTTGTTCTGTGAGGGTCTTGTTCCCCAACCTCTGAAGTGCAGAGGCTGCACAGCGGAGGACATGCAGGGAGGCCGTCTTTCCACATGTGAGCCTGGTTGCTATGCAGGAAACGTGTAGGAGACCAAGGCGAGGAGCAGTTGTCAAGCCGTGGGTCTCAGGAGTGAGACGTGCTCACAATAGAGTGGCCGGGTCGGAGACCTTCAGCGAGGAAGCGTGTGGGTTCCAAGCAAGCCCGAAGCAGTAGAAGTTGTGCAACACGTGGAAGGAGGATCTCAGAAGCCAGCGAGTCAAACCTGATTGCTAGCACAAGCACAGCTGGCAAGCATAAAGAATGTCTCTCAACGTCACCACCCTCAATTTGTCTTTCCTCATGAACTTGTTTAGAGCAGTGAGGTCCAGAATGGGACAGAGACCCCTTACTTTCTTGGGCACTAGGAAATACCAGCCTGAGCCACCCTGATTGGAAGGTGCTCCTTCCACATCAACCTTCGACATCAGGGCTCTCAGTTCTTCCTGGAGCTCCTGTCCCAGTTGGATTGGGGGCAGTGGGGGTCTGTCCGGTGGTTTTCTTAAGAAGGACAGACAAGAACCCCACTTAATTAACTGCAGTGCCCAGGCATCGGAGATAATCTCCTGCCACTGGGGCCAATGTCTGCCAAAAGCCCACCAACCGGTATGTCGCAGGAGGGGAAATCAAAGCGGCTTTGAGTGTGGAGTCGCTGCAGCAGTTTGCTGGCCTCTAGAAGCCCCTCTGCACCTTCTGGGGCACGAGAAACCCCTCTGCCTGGCCGGTAGGAGCTGCACTCTCCTGCCATAGCGTACATACTTTATATAGCCTTTGCCTCTAGAGGCGAAGCTGAAGGCAGGCTTGGCTGGCTGCACAGTTAGGCCCAACAATTTAGCTGCAATTTTAGAGACTTCAAATTTTTCCAAAAAGCCATCAACCTTTTGCCAAAAAGTAAATCTCCCTCAAAAGGCATGTCCAGTAGCCTGTTCTGGACATTTGGGTAGGAGCCAGAGTTCAAAGGATTGCTTTTCTCCCGCATTATGATCGATGTTCATCTCCAGCTTCGCTCTTCGTAAAACTTTACCAGGGGCCGTAGTGGACCTCGAATCGGCCACCGATCGTCGATCAGTCTTGACTGGCTCTGGATGGTCTGCTCCGGCCATGACATCAGGCATCATATATATACCTCGTCACTACGCTACTCAAATTAGTTCATTTTTTCCATGCGCTTGCATGCTGCATCGGGAACACGACTCGAATTTACTCTACGTTCTTTTTGTACTTGGTAAGCTTTTATTTTTCAAAACCTCAACGCAATGTCGTACCACAGGGTTTCGGGCTTAAAGCGATGCCACGATAGCAAGGCCAAAATGTCTATGACCAACCCCCATTACGCCGGTCTACGATGTTTGGGTGCTAGTCACGACATGGAGGCCTGCGCGTTGCACGCAATGATGCAGCCGAAATCCCTGCGTCAGAGGGCCGGGAAACTGACTTTGGGCCAACCTATCGCCAAGTTACTGGCGCAGTCGCTGGGCCGGTCCTTGGAGGCCGAGACTAGGGAGCCTACCCCTGTCAAGGGGAAAGACCGACATTGTAAGAAGACCAAGAAGCAGTCCCATTGTAGCAGCCATTCCTCGTGGTCTTCCTCGCGGAAGAAAAAGCAGCACCACCGCCATCAACACAAGGCCAGCTCGTCGTCTGAACGAGGCAAGCCCTCGGTGGGGCCGACTACTCGGTAGGATTGGGAGAGTTTTAAGAGCTCTATGATAGAAATTATTAAGACGCAAGTGGCTGTAGGTCCGGCTCCGGCCCCCGACCAGCAGGCGTTGGCAGCTAAAGTGGTGCTCCCGATCCCAAGCAAGCCACTCCATTGACATCTTCAGCATAGAAAGCATCTTCGGGTGTTACTCCCATCGGGCATTAGTCGCAGGAAGGCCATAGGGCCGAGGCTCCCTGCGTGTCTCTGTTGCCCGAGCGTCCCTCGGTGCCGGAAGTACCCTTGGCATAGACAGCTTCGGCATCAAAGTCCATACTGAAGCATCTGGTGCCAACAGTCGGCAATGGTTCCTTCGAGCCACTGTCGAGATCTGGATTCTTCGATTCCATGTACTCCATCTTTGGACGCCATGGCTAGGAAGGTATTAACTTCTGGTAGCATGGTGCTCAAGTCACTAATGTGGCACATGGTTTCGCCAAATATTAGTTTGTCTTATGGAAAGCAGTAGAACGGGCTGCTGAGTACATCCCTGAGGGTGCCATGTGGGACGGTTTCTTACAGCTGGTGGAGGATGGGAACGAGACAGTCGTTGCAGACGGGCCTGGACGTGGCAAACTGTTCAGCAGTTGTGATGAGACTTCAAGCTTATGTTAAAACTTCTGGCTTCTCCCTAAATAGATTGCTGGACATGCCTTTTGAAGTTGATATGATTGTCAGGCAGAAAGCAGTCAAATCCTTGTAGAAATTCAAGGAGTCAAAATTGGCTGCTCAATCTTTGGGCCTAGCGGTGCAGCCGGCCAAGCCTGCCTTCATCTTCGTCTCCATGGGCAGGGGTGTTAGGCAGAATCCTGTACAGTTCCCTTAGGGAGCACTACACAAGATTAGGATTACAGGTGAGAGCAATAAATCCCCTTTGGTATCAGTCTGTACCACAAAGATTTAGTTGGTAGCTGTGGCTGAGCAGTCAGACTTATCTCAAGAGGGAGATGAGCAGTATTCAGCGTTTACACAGTAGGCCTACAGTACTATGGCACAAGGAAACACGGACCAAAGCTTTGTATTAAAAAGTATTTATATATTTATTTTATATACTTCTAATAAAACATGGGTCAGTCAACAAGCAAGGTAAATTAAGTCAAAGGAACAACATACACACTCCCAAGTTAAATTGTAGACCAAGTGAACCAGAGTGAAAACTGAGCAACATGGCACAGTGAAAACCACTAACAATGGGGTACTCTAACAATTCTTTACAAGGGAGGGAAAGCACAAGTTATATAGAAATAGTTTCCTACACACCCTAGCAACACTTACCATAGGTTTGTGGACCAGTTTAAGCAAGACATTGCATCAGTATAGGCAATACTTCAATGAAAACTGAGCAAAATGGCATTTCACAAGGTTTAAAAATGTGAAGGAAAGGGTAGTTGTAAGAAATTGGTGCACCACACAGTTCTAGATGAAAATCAATCTAAAGAAGGCAGGTCTAACAAATGTAGCAAGAGTCCGTAGGCCTGTGCCAGAGTCAGTGGTACAGGGCAAGGGCCCAGGAGCAAAATGTTCTTGTAGCTGCAGTCAAGTCTTTGGTTAACGAAGTGGAAAAGGTGGATGCAGAAGTTGAAAAGACAAAGTTAAGAGAGAGGGGCGGCTAACCCTGGGAGGATAGCTCAGCAGCAACGTGCTCGTCTTGGAAGCAAGACGATGCGAAGCAACGCAGGTTCGATCCCCGGTTCCGCGCTTAGAAACCTCTGGGTATTTAAGCGTGTTATAAATACGCAACAGACAAAAAAAAAACAAATACGCAACCAAAAAAAAAGAATTCTTGTAACAGCGCCTCGATGCCCGCGGGCTGTGTGAGCGCCATAAAAATGCAAAAATAAATAAATAAACCCAACAGGTAGGTAAAGGATTTAAAACGCCTTTAGTGCTACCGCGAAGAAAGGGCGGCCTGGCGGAACAATGTACCTTTAAATGAAGAAGTGGCTCCTATGGTGGCGGTTGTTCCTGGTAGTTCCTGCAGTTCAGGTGATCCGGCAGAGGAAGAGGGGCTCTCGTCGTGGAGGAAGGTTCGAGTTACTGCACTACCCAGGGATGAAACCAGCCGCGGTGCTGCCCGACGAATAAAAGGTAGGCTCCTTTAAAATAGCGGTCCGGGTGGACTACGGGAACGGGAGATTCGACCAAGGCAGGTCCGAGAAGGCCATTGGCAAACTGCTTGGCCCGACCACTTCAAGAGAAGAAGGCTCTTGCAGATGAAAATCTTCTCCCGTCGTGTGGAGAAAAGTGGTGAGACGCTGCAGCAGAGCTTCACCGGTGGTTCAGTCATTGCAGATGTCTTTGGCTCCTCTCCTCTTCGGCTTCTCAGTCCTCAGGACCCTGTTTTTATGCAAAAGATCCCCATTCATACAGCCTACATGTCACTCACACAGTGGAGTGGTCATCTTGGCGGGAGACCCTCCAGCCTATCAGGATAGAGTGCGACATGGGTTGCTGAGGCAACCCTGTCCAGGGGTCCTACTCCCCCCCCCCCCACACAATGGACCCACCCCAGACTCAGTGGCGCTGAAAGGAGGGCTTCTCGGTAGAAGCCGGCCAAAAGGACCAACAAAGGATCCCCGACCTGGGTTAGGAGTATAGAGAAAGACACGAGAAAGAAGTTTTATTGAAGTTCTGGCAAATAAAACCTACCAGAGTAAAGTAATAGTAAAATGCACCGGCGGTATGTTAGAGACTGTCAGAAAAAGTGGTAGCCTCGAACAATGGGAAATTCCCATAGGGAAATATTTGCGGTCGAATCTTTACAGTAGTAACCACTGCCACCAGCCAGAAACTTTTGAGAGAGGGACTGTACGGTACCCTCTCGAAAATGAACATAAGGGAAAAACTATTAACCCTTTCCAGTACCTCCATAGTAAGATGGTTTGTACTGGTTTAGTTCATAAAGATTGACTAGTAAAGTCAATTGGGACTTTGCATGCCCTGGGAGACAGTAGTCAGTCCCAGAGTATGGAGTCTATGTTTGGGGTCGCTACGACACCCCTGTGTCACTGCACCGAGTGTGCTGTGTAACACATGTGAGTAAAGATGGTTTCTATGGAGGTGAGAAAATCCCATAGACATTAAACATAAAAATAGCCCAGAACACACATAGCAAAAATGTCTAAGAGTGGGAAAAAGAGTCTCACTCTTAGCAGGAAAAAGAAACTAACCCTTCAAATCCAGCAAAGCTGCTGGGGGACTCTAGAGGTAAGGGAAATTAGCCATAAAAGAACAAGTTACTTCTTACCTTGTAACGTTCTTTCGATGGGATGTTCTTCCGACGTATTCCTTATCTTTGATAGATCATCTCCCAGCTTGCTGGCCTCGGAATATTTTTTTCAGTAGAGGGCGCGCGCGTCGACGTCCCTCGATGGCTTCCGTATTGGCGCAGACGTCACCACGCGTATAAATAACTCGCGCAGCGTCCGTTGCTCAGTTCCGTTTTGACATTAACAGTTGTTTTACCTGAATTGGTTATTGACCTTGAAGGAGCGTAAACTGCAACCACAAGGGAAGTATTACTGCAGGGTTGGATGGGAGGGGCGATAAGGAATACGTCGGAGGAACATCCCAACGAAAGAATGTTACAAGGAAGAAGTAACTTGTTCTTGGAAGGGATTGTGTCCTCCGACGTATTCCTGATCTTTGATAGACTCCCTTAGCAGTGGTGTGCAATTGGAGGTGGAGTAAAACGCCATGTTTCCTTTTAGGAATGAACCGAATGTAATACGGCTTTGCCAAACCTAGTCTCTTGACTAGAGGAGGAATCCAGGTTGTAAAATCTTGTGAAGGTATGTGCGGACGACCATGTGGCAGCCGCACATATGTCTCGAACCGGAACCCCTCTTTGGAGGGCCGAAGAGGCTGCGATACCCCTGGTTGAATGAGCCCTAAAATTTTGAGGAGGCTCTTTCCCTGCTAGTTTGTAACATTCCAGGATGGCCAAAATAATCCATCTGGAAATGGTTTGTTTTGTTATCGGTAGTCCCAACTTGTGCCCCGAGTAACCCACGAACAGTTGGTCTGCTTGACTAATCCTAGCAAGTCTGCTGATGTAAAAACTTAAAGCCCGCCTTGGGTCCAGCCTATGTAGCCTTTCTTCCTCTTTCCCCGGATGGGGAGGTGGGTAGAATGAAGGTAAAGTCATTTTCTGAGTGATGTGGAATTCAGAAACCACCTTTGGGAGGAAATTAGGCTTCACCTGTAGGACAACCTTGTCTTTATGAAAAATTGTATCTCTCTTCTGTGAGAGAAGATTCTCCTTGAGTGGAAGACGAATTGGAGGGCAGATGGACATGTCCAGAAGGTCCGGGTACCACGTTCTCCTGGCCCAGTCTGGGGCAATTAGGATCATGGTTCTCCGGAATCTTCTCAACCTCCTGATCATTTGAGGACTAACAGGGACTGGTGGAAACGCGAACAGCAGTGGAAACTCCCAGTCCACTACGCACGTGTCCCCTAGAGCTCCTCTCAGGGGAAATTCCCTTGAACAAAACATATCGCACTTTCTGTTGGTACTGTTGGCAAACAGATCCACTTGAGGGGTTCCCCAAAGGGCGAAGATCTTCTGAAGGACTTCCTGAGCTAGTTCCCACTCGTGGGAGACTGTGCCCTGCCTGCTCAGAGCGTCCGCCGTCAAGTTCTTCTCTCTGGCTAGGTGGACTGCCGATAGAGAGATTCCTTCTTGAATTGCCCAAAACCAGAGCTGCATTGCCTCTCTGCACAGTGGTAGTGATCCTACACCTCTTTTGTTGAGGTAGTGCATGGCCACTGTGTTGTCCGTCATTATCAGGACATTTTTCTCCTGTACAGATGGCAGAAAAGCCTTCAGCGCTAGTCTGATTGCTCTCAGCTCTAACAGGTTGATATGTAGTCTGGACTCCGATGGAGACCAACGACCGCTGATGGTCAAGTCGTTGGTATGGGCTCCCAACCCTGTGAGTGAGGCATCTGTGACTACTGTTATCTCCAGCCATGGTTGCCAAAACAGTTCCCCCTTCAAGATGTTTTCCTGACAGGCCCATCACTGAAGGTCCCAAGCCACCTTGTCCGGAATCTGAAGGAGGCCTGTCATTCTTCCTGAGAATTGCGACCACTGAATTCTCAGTGCCCACTGAAGAGATCTCATTCTCAGGTGAGCCTCTGGCACAAGGAAGATGCAGGATGCCATGAGGCCTAGCAACCTCAAAAAGTCAAAGGCTGGGAGGCCTTGGGCATTTTGAAACTTGGTGACCATCTGCAGAATATCTCGAGCCCTCACCTCTGGTGGCGAGGTTTTTCCCAGGGAAGTGTCCAGGACCGCTCCAATGAACTGGAGTCTCTGTGATGGTATCATCTGTGACTTCTTTAAATTGAGGGAGAAGCCCAGTTTGTGAAGGAAGTGGCAGACCTAATCTAGCTGGATCTGAGCTTGTTCCGAAGATACAGCTCTGATCAGCTAATCGTCCAGGTAGGGGTAGACGTGGATCCCTTCCCTCCTTAGACTTGCAGCCACTACCGACATTAGCTTGGGGAAGACCCTCGGGGCGGAGGTCAGCCCAAATGGCAGAACTCGAAATTGATAATGAGAGCCGCCAATTGCGAACCTCAGGTATTTCCTGTGTTTGAGATGGATTGGCACATGGAGCATCCTGGAGGTCCAGAGATACCAGCCAGTCCTGGAGCTGGAGGGCCTGAAGGATCTGAGAGAGAGTTACCATCTTGAACTTGTCCTTCCAGAGGAACTTGTTCAATTCTCGTAAGTCCAAGATAGGTCTCAGTCCTCCGTCTTTCTTCGTTATGAGAAAGTAGGGGGAGTACCAGCCCTAGTTCCTCTCCGCTACAGGTACCAGTTCTATGGCACCTTTCTCTAGCAGGTCTACTATTTCCTGCAAGAGGAGCAGATCTGGAACTCTCAGAGAGCTGTTCCCCGGTGGATGACTGAGGGATGCGTAGAAAAGGCAGGCAGTAACCTTGGGCAACTGTCTCCAATGCCCAAGCATCTGACGTAATAGCCTGCCATTCCGTCAGAAGTTGAGTTAACCTGCCCCCTACTGGTGTCTTGTGAGGAGAGACCTCAGAGGGGTTTAGAAGCGGCTGACGCAGATGCCGAGGGTAAAGAGGCACCTGCTGCGGCTTTTGTGTTTTTACCCCGTCCACCTCAGGTGAATTTCTTCTGACCCCTTTGAACCAGCTGTCCTCTGCCCTTTCCGAATGCGGAATAGAAGCGAAAGGACCTACCCTTCCAAGAGGTTCCTGAGGGGAGACATGGTGTCTGACGGATTGCAGCTCCTAGGGATGTTGCTGCTGCCTTCGATGTTTGTTTGGTAAGAAGGCAGATGACAGTTTAGAAAAACTACAAAGAAGAGCCGTCAAAGGGCATATTCAAGAGTCTGCTTTGCACATCTGGAGCAAAACCAGACTTTCGCAACCAAGCAAATCTCCTTGTTGTTGTACTTACCGCCATGGCCCTGCTGATACTGTCAGCAGAATCGATGCCTGTCTGAAGGGATTCGCACATTGAGTCCTTACCATCCTTAATGATGTTGAGAAACGCTTCCCTTTCTTCTCCCTCCGGGAGGCAGTCAGCCGCTGATGAAGCACACACCCAAAGTGTGCGGCTGAACCTTGCGAGCGTACAAGTGGCATTGATGGATTTCAACGCCATGCTACATGCGGAAAATACCTTTTTGGCCATAGAGTCATATCTCTTATCATCCCTGTCCTGTGGAACAGTAGGGTAAGCCGATTTACTACCTGCTGAAGTAGCTGCCTCAACAACCAGACTCTCCGGAGTTGGGTGCTTGGATAAATATACAGGGTCAGCAGAAGACACCCGATATTTAGCTGATAATTTCTTGTTAACTGCCGGGATTACCTCAGGTGTTTCCCAGTTTGCCAATATTCTCCTTTGTAATGCCGCATGAAATGGCACCACAGGATGCTCTTGTGGACCTTTGACCAAGATGTCTGTGAGGTCGTCTTGCTGAAAAGCAGGTGAGGGTGTGGACCATCCCATAAACTCTTATTATCATTGCCATCAGGGTTCTATAAGGGGTTTCAGCATGTTCCCCGGTGTCTGGTGTGGCAAATTCCACTTCTGGGGAAGTGTCCAACCCACTTGCTTCCTGTAGGGTTTCATGGAGGTCTTTCAACCTACCTTCCTCAGAGGTAAATTCCTCTGGTGCAGGAGTTGCAGATCCCTGCAACTCAAAAGGTCTTTCTTGATCCGAATCCTCCCCTTCTTCATAAATAGAAGATAAGACCCTGGAGTGGTCAGGTCTTGAAAATTGTATAAATCCCATTTCCAAAGCAGAAAGAGCCAAATTTGTCATGATTGGCTGAGAAAACGTCGACGTCATCGACGCAGACGTTCAAGGCTTCGAAGCCATCGAAAAAGGCGTCGAGAAAGGTGGCAGAGGCCTCGAACTCGAGAGTATCGGGATTCTACTCGAGGTTGTCAACGACATTCTCGTGCTCGAGGCTCTGGGTATGGCCACTGGCTGTGAGGTGGCCGTTGGTTTATCGTTTCTCAGCATCGAAGACAGCGTCGACTCGACTGACCTGTGCGTCGAAGAACCCTTCGCGTCGATGACGCCGATCTATGTGTCGAAGGGATCTTCAACGACAGCGTCGAAGACGCAACTTTGCCTTTACTCGAGGGTTCGTGACGCTCTCGAGTGGCTTCTTTCACCGGGTACTGCGACTCAGGCTTTTTGATTTTTCGGGTCTTTCACCCAGGGTATCACCCACAGCAGTCTTCGCGGGGGTCGAGGCCGCGTTCTCGAAGACGCTTAGCATCTATTTCCTGAATTCCTCCCACTCAGCCTGAGAGCTATGTTTTGTGGGGCAGGAGACCCTTTTTGGGGAAAGGGAAGAAGACCAAGACGAGGAAGGGGATCTTCAACGTCTCTTTTTTGAATACTTAGATCTCGAAGAGTGATGGGAACTGCTTCGAGACCTAGAACGAGAATGTCTTTTGTGATGGCGAGGAGACGAATGTCTCGACCAAGGAAACTTTCGAAGAAGTTTTAACTGCCTTACCTCTCTCGAGCTTCCCCTTACGCTCCTTCAAGGCTTTCACCGTCATGGACATGCAGTCCTCGCATTCCGAACAATGGTGCTCGATTCCCAGGCACCACAAACAGATCGTGTGAGGATCCGTCAACGACATTTTCTTTCCACAGTCTCGACATTTTTTGAAGCCGGACCGTGGAGTCGTCGTTTCGGGTGAGGAAGCCATAGAGTACGAGTCGGTATTCACGAGGAATATGACAATGCATTACTTACCGTAAAAGCATTTCTGATGGTTGTATCTGCTTAGATTCACATGCTGTGCATAGGTCCGACATCCAGTGGTCACTGCGGAGTATTGCATTTTGTTTTTCGTAGTCGAAAAGGGACGTCGACAAGGCGTGTCTGAAACACTATCCCTATAGTGACGTGCGTTGTACCCACAATCCCTCACGCGTCGAGGTCCCTCCGTTTGTATTTTTCTGCCCTGAGGGAGCCTTCTAGACGTGAGTGAGTACAGAAAAGAGAGAGAGCTATAAAGGAAGTCTATGTTCCTTCCATCCGAGCGGGGAGGAAGGGTGGGCGCATGTGAATCTAAGCAGATACAACCATCAGAAATGCTTTTACAGTAAGTAATGCATTGTCTTCTGATGTTTGTTAATCTGCTTAGAATCACATGCTGTGCATAGACTAGCGAGCAGTACCCGGAGTTGGCGGTGGGTTATGAGAAGGAACAGTAGAGAAAAGGTGTCGTAATACTGCCTGTCCCACCTGGGAGTCAGATCTAGAGTGTGCATCTAGACAGTAGTGTTTTGTAAAGGTGTGCACAGAACTCCAGGTAGCCGCTTTGCAGATGGACTCAAGGGGAACATTTGCAATGAATGCTATGGATGCCCCCGTGCCTCGAGTAGAGTGTGCTCTTGGCCTAAAGGGCAGTTCTCTCTTAGCAAGAGTATAGCAGAGAGTGATGCATTGAACAATCCATCTAGAAATAGTGGACTTTCAAATCGCATCTCCTTCTCTTCCTGCTGCCACCGAGACGAAGAACTGATTAGTCTTCCTCAGTGGTCTGGTTCTTTCCATGTAGAACATGACCGCTCTGCGTACATCTAGTGTGTGCAGAGTCCTTTCTCCCAAATTGGAAGGATTTTGAAAGAACGTTGGTAGTTCTATAGATTGGTTTACGTGGAATTTAGAAATACATTTCGGGGCAAACCTAGGGTGAGTGCGTAGAACCACCTTATCTCTGTGAACTGTAACGAAGGGGGTCTAGAATAGAAAGAGCCTGAAGTTCACTTACTCTCCTGATGGAGGTGATAGCTATTAAAAAAGCAGTCTTAAGAGTGAGGTGTTTAAGAGAGGCTTTGTGCATGGGTTCGAATGGAGAGCCCATGAGTCTGGTAAGTACCACATTAAGGTCCCATCCGGGAGCTGGGTCAGCTATCGGGGGGTGTATTCTCTTTACTCCCTCCATGAAGGCTTTTATAACAGGGATCCTCCACCACGACACCTTGAGTTGGGAAGTGGTGTATGCAGAAAGTGCCGCTAGGTGGACTTTAATGGAGTTAAACACTAGACCTGAATCCAAAAGGTGGGTCAGGTATAGGACAACATGTGTGGGAGAGCAGTCAATAGGGTTGATGCTTTTACTCCTGCACCAGATGACAAATCTTTTCCACTTGCTAGAATAGCAGTGGCGAGTGTTAGGTTTTCTGGCTTCCCTGAGGATGTCCATGCATTTTTGCGGGAGCTGTAGATGTCCGAACTCTATGATTTCAGGAGCCAAGCTGCTAAGTTCATGTTCTGGGGGCATGGATGCAGAGTCCTGCCCTTGTCCTAAGACAGCATGTTGTACGGGCAGGGGAGTCTCACTGGGGGAGATAGAGACATCTCCATCAAGTGAGTGAACCATGGTTGACGGGCCCACATTGGGGCCACTAGTATCATGGTTACTTGTTCCTGGTGCATCTTGTGCACCACCCTGTTGAGAAGGGGAGTCGGGGGGGAAAAGCGTAAACAAATTTCCCTGACCATTGCATCGACAGACCGTTCCCCTTGGATTGGTTCTGGGGGTACCTGGAGGCGTAACTTAGGCATTGTGAGTTTTCCAGGGTTGCGAACAGGTCTATTTCTGGGAATCCCCATTGTGTGAAGACGTCGAAGACGATGTCTTCGTGCAGGCGCCATTCGTACTCTTCGGGCAGGGGGAAATCTCTGCTGAGTCTGTCTGCCAGCAGATTGAGTTCCCCGGGTACATGTAGTGATAGTAGGAACATGTCCTGTTTGAGAGCCCACTTCCATATATTCTGGGCCAGCTTGGACAGGCCTGGAGAGTGGGTGCCCCCCTGCTTGTTGATGTAGTACATGGCTGTGGTGCTGTCTGTAAGGACCATTACTGTTTTGCCTTGTAGGTGTTCCTGGAAGGCTCTTAGCGCCTTGAACACAGCTAGTAGCTCCAGTAGATTTATGTGTTTGGATGCTACGTTCGGAGTCCACACTCCGTGAGCAGTCTGATGGGATAGGTGCGCCCCCCATCCTGTGAGGGATGCGTCTGTGGTTAGAGTGGCTTCCGCCGCGGGTGTGGCAAAGGGTTTTCCTTTTTCCATGTTTTCCTTTGTCCACCACCGTAGCAAGAGAACCAAGGCTTGCGAGACCACTACTAGATCCTCCCATAGTCCGCTGGCCTGACACCACTGGCTGTTGAGCCACTCTTGCATTGGGCGCAGGCGCGCGTGAGGTACCAAATAAATACACGACGCCATCATTCCTAGCAAGCGCATTGCTTTGCGTACCGTCACCTCTCGACCGATCACATATTGAGGGATCTGAAACAGCATGTTTTGGACCCTCTCTTTGGGGGGGAAGACGAGGCCGTCCTTTGTTTGAATTAGAGTCCCTAGGAATTGCTTGATTTGACTGGGGTCTAAACTGGACTTCTTTTCGTTGATGGAGAAGCCCAACTGGAACAAAAGGTCTACCGTCTTTTGGGTATTGGAGAAGCATGTTTCGTAAGAATCCCCTGTTATGAGCCAGTTGTCGAGGTAAGGGTAAACTGGGATGGACAACCTGCGCAGGTGGGCCGCTGCCACTGCCAGCACCTTCGTGAATACCCTTGGTGCTGATGCTATGCCGAAGGGTAGCACTTTGAACTGGTAGTGTTTGCCCTCTATCATGAACCTGAGGTATTTTCTGTGCGCTGGCAACATTAAAATATGAAAGTATGCATCTTTCATGTCCAATGTTGTCATGTAATCTCCCTGAGAAAGCAGTGGGATCACTTCCTGTAAGGTTACCATACGAAACTTTTGGGGTTTGATAAACTTGTTCGCTGGGCGCAGATCTAATACAGGGCGCATGGTTAGATCCTTTTTGGGTACAAGGAAGTACACTGAATAAATACCTTCCGTTACCTGAGATAGAGGCACGACCTCTATGGCTCCTTTTTCCAGCAGTTGTTGTACTTCTTGGAGAAGGATGGCAAGATGTTCCGGTGTCATGCGACGTCCCCTCGGGGGTCTGTAGAATGGGGAACTGTTGAATTCGATACAGTATCCGTGGGCTACGGTGGAAAGTACCCAACGGTCTGACGTTATCTCCTCCCATGCAGGAAGAAAGGATGTTATCCGGCCCCCGACCGGTGTTGCATGGGAGGGGACGCGAATCTTCGCGTCACTTGGAGTTGTTGGGGGCTTGGGAGCCTCTGGGGGTGGATCCCAGACCTCTCCCTTTACCCCGGCGTTGGCCTCTTTGGCTGTACTGCCCACTATTGGTCTGGTAATTGGTGGCAGGGTATTGTTGATGCTGACTTTGTTGTTGTTGTTGGCCACGAAAAAAGCGTTTGTTGCCATAGCCGCGTCTGGTAGTGGGCTTAGAGATTTGGTCAAGAGTCTTGATAGTATCGAACTCTTTTTTAGCCATCTCTAGAGCTTCATCCACTGCTTTCCCGAAGAGGTTAGAGTCTTCCACAGGTTTATTTATTAAAGACGCCTGTGTCTCCGGTTTAAACCCTGAGTTGCGCAGCCATACATGGCGTTTTAGGAGTATTCCCTGCACCAGGGAACGTCCCGCTGTTTCTGCCGCGTCCAGAGAGTTTTTACAATGCTCTGGTTCACCTGGGTTCCTTCGCCAATAGTTGAAAGTAGGCGTGTACGTAAAGGCTCCGGTGCTTCCTCGGCGTCCTTGCGCAGTTTGGCCCACTGCGCGTCTGCATAGCTAGCAAGCAAAGAATTGTTGTTCGCAATTCTTGCTGAGAAGGCAGCCGAGGAAGTTACTCTTTTTGCAAGGGCATATAGCCTTTTGCCCTCCTTGTCAGGGGGTGCCTCACTGGTGGAAAGTGGTACCCCTGCCCTCTTTCTAGTATTGGATACTACTAGGGAATCCGGAATGGAATGTCCCCTAATGTAGAGCGGGTCTGAGGGTGAAGGAGTGAAAAGTTTTTCAATTCTCGGATTGACCCCTCTGATCAATGCGGGAGTGGCCAGCGAAGGGATGATTCTTCTCTTCACTGAAGCTAGGAGGGGAATGGTCTGGCTGACCGGGGGTTTCTCTTTAATTACTCTTTCCACAAAGTCTAATTCTGGAGAGAGCTCCCCAGTGTCTAGTTCGAAATGTGCTGCTGCTCTGCGCAACAGTGCATTGAAAGTGGACTGATCGTCAATTGGAGACGTGTTCCTAACCGGTGAATTGTCAGGAGGATTAGGTTTAGGACATCAGTGTCGGAATATACTGATGGGGATTGCCAGGGGTGCGAAGGTCCTTCTTCTGTGTTTTCCCCGAAGCCTTCTTCTATAATGTCTGGCCTGTCTTCCAGACATTCCTCCTGGTTCTGTCCTTCTTCATCGTCTATGAAATCATCCTCCTCCTCCAAGTATTGTTCCTCCCCAGTGAGGTCGTATACATTATGGAAGTCTGAGGCTGTGTCCACCTGGGGATCGACTAGCCTCGGATTTTTGGCCCTGGGGTCCTCCTGAGGCCCCTTCTCTAGTCCTCTTGGGAGTTTGAGGGGTCTGGGTATTAATAAACCTTTCCATCCTCTCCATACAGAGGTGGAGTCTTTCCATGGTTTCATGGGGTACCCCAG
Source organism: Ambystoma mexicanum (assembly GCF_040938575.1). Lineage (NCBI taxonomy): Eukaryota > Metazoa > Chordata > Amphibia > Caudata > Ambystomatidae > Ambystoma > Ambystoma mexicanum. Next base: position 653,991,800 of record NC_090940.1, on the reverse strand, counting down.
AGCGGTCTGGCGGAGGAAAAATAGAGTCATCTAGCTGGAAACGGCTCGACCTCTCCCAAAGCGTCGAGGAAAGTGTCCCGTCGCCCTCGGAAAAACCTTCAGGTGTGCTGGGTGACCCCCCGACTGAAGGGGGTAGTCCCTGCCTTCCTTCGGGCTTTTTCGGCGTGTCTTTCGACTTGTGCGTAGCGCTCGACGTGTCTTTCGGCGTACGCTTCTGGGCGTCAGCTACAGCGATCCTCGCCAAGCTCTCGGCGACTTGTTTGTCGGCGACTCGTTTGTCGGCGGAAGCTTGCGTTATTGACGCTACGGGTGTCAATCGCTCTACGGCGCTATGCGCCTTTTGTTGATGCGCGCCGGCCGATGGTTTGGGGGCGGCGCCCTTATTTGCCGAAAGCCCAGTCGCTGGTCGCGGCTGCGAGAGGGGCTTCGAACCCGAACGGTCCGAGGAGGCCGCCGGTGGAACCTGCGTCTCCTTGGGCGCCGAAGCTCTCTTCGTCTTAGACGAAGAAGAGCCGTGGGTTGTGTGCTTAAGTGTGTTTTTGTGTGCGTCAATGTCGCCGGGGTGTTCATCCCCATAAGCAGGGCGTGAGCCGAGCCCGTCGGGGCCGGGGACAGACGACGAAGCGCGCGAGCGCTCCTTAGAGGGGTTTTCGACTTCCGTAGCGGAGGTCGTGTTATCGCGTTCCTCGTCACGGTCGGTGGTAGCAGCGGCGGGTGAACCTTCGGCCTTCGACACCGCGTAGGCCGCCCACCTTTTAACCCTACGGTCTTTTAGAGTTTTAGGCTTAAGAAGCCGACAAGCCGCGCAACCTTCCTCCTTGCGATCGAGGGGCAAGCAGCGGTTACACCGTGAATGCTTGTCCTTCCAAGTAAATTTGCCTTTGCAAAGCGGGCAAAATCTAAAGGGTGTCCTCTCCATAGCCGAGGTAATGAATCGTGATAACCACCCCAAGGGAAAGGAAGGGGAAAGGGAAAGGCATTCTCAGAAAAGAACCAGAGATGTCCCACGACCCCACTCTCCCTACTGTATATGGCCTGCGAGGCCAGGCCACGTGTTCGGCAACGCCGAAGGATCTCCTCCGCTCGACCCTCCGTCGAAGATCTTGCTCGGCGGAGAACAGCTTCACAACTGCGTCGAGGGAGGAGTATGTGTTTAATATTAATGAGAAAACGACCAAAGGTCGAGGAGATGAAATTTGCAATGTCTCTCGAGGAGCTCCGCGTAAAGGCGACCAGTAGCTGGGCGGAAAAAAACAATCTGAGGGACCTCGATGCGTGAGGGATTGTGGGTACAACGCACGCCACTATAGGGATAGTGTTTCAGACACGCCTTGTCGACGTCCCTTTTCGACTACGAAAAACAAAATGCAATACTCCGCAGTGACCACTGGATGTCGGACCTATGCACAGCATGTGATTCTAAGCAGATTAACAAACATCAGAAATTGATATATTTGACTGAAGAACTGAGCAACGATATTCCGAGGCCCCACGAAGCGCGGAAAAACGGAACTGAGCAACGGACGCTGCGCGAGTCTATTTATACGCGTGGTGACGTCGGCGCCGATATGGAGGCTGTCAGGGACATCGGCTCGAGGGACATCGACGCGCAGCGCCCTCTACTGAAAAAATAATTCTGAGGCCAGCAAGCTGGAAGATCTATCAAAGATAAGGAATACGTCAGAGGACACAATCCGTTCGAATGAGAATTCTCCCTAACAAGGGGCTATAGACGTTATGTGCCCCATGGCAGGAAGGCACAGCTCCCACAAGCCAGACAAGGACAGAGACGCTTCTCGCGTCCCGCAAGGGGCAGAGGGGCCTCTCAAGACCAACAAGAAGCAGCAGCAGGGTGACCCGCACCCTCTAAGCCGCTTTGATTTCCCCTCCCATGATGCACTGGTTGGTGGACGGTTGGCAGGGCATTGGTCCCAGTGGCAGGAAATAACTTCTGACGCCTGGGCCCTGCAGTTGATTCAGTGGGGTTATTGTCTGCCTTTTCTGAAGAGACCTCCAGACAGACCTCCACCCTCCCCCCCCCCCCCCGATCCAACCGGGACAGGAGCTCCAGGAAGAACTGAGAGCGCGGTTGGCAAATGGTGCAGTAGAAGAGGTAATTCTCAATCAGAGTGGGTAGGGTTGTAGTCCCGTTACTTCCTGGTGCCCAAGAAGGGAGGAGGTCTCCGTCCCATCCTGGACCTCAGGGCCTTGAAAAAGTTCCCGAGGAAAGACAAATTCAGGAATGGGACGCTGAAGGAGATTCTTCACGCTCTCGAACTCCAGGACTGGCTGGTGTCCATAGACCTACAGGATGCTTATTTCCATGTGCTGATGCGCCAAAAGCACAGGAAGTTCCTAAGGTTCCTCATTGGCGACAATCACTATCAGTTGAAAGTGCTTCCCTTGGGGTTGACCTCCGCACCAAGGGTCTTCACCAAGCTTATGGCAGTGGCCGCTCACCTCAGGAGATCCGGGATCCATGTATTTCCATACCTGGACGTCTGGCTGAACCGAGGGAAGTCGGTGGGGCAAGTCTTGTCTCATCTGGAAGACACCTGCCTACTACTGCACAGGCTGGACTTCTCCCTCAACTTGAAGTCCCATCTGTCACCAGTTCATCGGAGCAGTCCTAGACACCCAGGTAGGGAGGGCCTTTACTCCCGAGGAGAGCGGCAGCAACATCGCCCAGATGGTGCAGTTGTTTCAGAACCATGCCACTATTCCAGCGGTTTCCTTCCACCACCTATTGGGTCTCATGCCCTCCTGTATTTTCTAATGCCAGAGGCCAGGCTGCGCATGCAATCCCTCCAATAGCTTCTGAGGGACAAGTGGTCTCAGTACCTGGGAGCGCTCATCTTTCAGTGTCCAGCCAGGTAGTCCGCAGACTCGTCTGGTGGAACACTGGCAGCAATCTGTTGGCGGGAGAACCTTTCTGGCCACTCAGGCCGGAATGGTCAAGGATGCGTCCCTGATGGGCTGTGGGGGCCCGTGAGAGGAATTGCAGGTGAGCGGCCTTTGGTCTCCATAAGAAGCCAAGTGGCATATTAACAGGCTGGAGTTGCGTGCCATCAGGTTAGCCCACAGGGCCTTTGTAGTCTCTCAGGGCGAAGCATGTCCTCATCTCAACAGACAACACAGTGGCCATGCAGTACGTCAACAAGCACGGTGGCTTGCACTCTCGTCCACTCTGCACAGAGGCAATTCAGCTGTGGTTCGGGTTGAGAGAGAACCAGATATTGGTCTTGGCAGTTCATCTGGCGGGGACAGAGAAAACCTTGGAAGATGCTCTGAGCTGCCAGAGCACGGTCTCACACGAGTGGGAAGTGTGCCCAGATGTCCTAGAAGAGGTCTACACTCTCTGGGGTACCACTGCAGTGGATCTGTTTGCCAGAGTCCAACAGGAAGTGCAAACCATTTTGCTCAAAGGAATTCCCAGTGAACGGTGCGCTAAAGGACGAGTTTCTGGTGGATTGGACCTTCCCTGTCCACTACGACTTCCCTCCGATTCTCGTTATTCCTTGGGTTCTCAGGAGGTTGAAGAGATTTCAAGCATCCATGATCCTGATCGCCCCTGATTGGGCGAGGAGCGCATGGTACTCCGGTCTCCTGGATCGTCCAATCTGTCTGCCTCACCGATTTTCTAAGCGAACGGATCTCCTCACCCAGTCAGAAGGCCGGGTGTTCCACCCGACTCGTGACTCCCTCAACCTACATGCGTGGCTCGAGAGGCTGAGGTATGAGGACTGGGACCTCGCAGAGGAGGTGCTTGAGGTATTGCTGGCTGCATGCAGACCATCTACTAGATCTCTATGTATACAGGGTACGCGAGACTGACCGCATCTCTTGCCCCACCACCAATATGATGGAGTTCCTTCTGTCACTGGCCTCTTCAGGCTGCCACAGTGAAAGGGTATTTGGCGGGCCTGTCTGTGTTTAAGAGATCCCCAGAGCAAGGTTCATTTGTCACCATTCCGGTCATGGCCCAGTTCCTGAAGGGTTTTCTCAACAAGTTTCCACCAACCCGCTATGTTGTCTCAGATTGGGAACTTAATCTGGTTTCGGCCTTTTTGATGGCAGGTCCATTTGAGATTATGTAACCCTGTTACTTTCGGCTGTTGTCCCTTAAAACCGCCTTTTTGGACGCAATCACGTCTGCTAGGAGGATTAGCGAACTTCCCAAGGATTCTTTCCTACTTCTGCAGGAGTCTGTCCTAATATATTCTGGTTTCACCATCACTGTGTTGTGGCCAATGCTGGATTTGACTTTTATGGACTTCATCGATTCACGGGGCGTCACCCTTTCTCAACTCTCATGCTGAACTTTCTTTGCATCTTGTACTCATGGTGGCCCTGAATCATGCTGTTCCCATCACCATCTTGTATCCTGGCTTGCAACATTATGTGTTACTATTGACTTCTGCAATTGTATCTGCACATCCCTTTTGCTTCTCCACTCTTGACTGCTTACTCTCTGCTCTCTCCTCATCTCCCTTCTTCATTTTCTCATCTCCTCCCCGCACTTTACACTATGTACTTTATCATAGCAACCTTTTCTGTCTCCTCCCCCTCCCCTTATTTGTCCGCTCCCCCTCCCCTTATTTGTCCGACCCCCACCCCTCCCGCCTCAGCCACCCATCACTATCTGAAATGTCGCCAGGCCTTGTACGATAGTTGCATGTTTGGTTCTTCCCCTCCCTTTCTGCACCCCTCTCCCTCACCTTTTGTTTTCTCCAGCTCTACCAGAAATGTCGTCAGGCTTAGTGCGGTAGTTGCCTGTCTGTTCCCATTTCCTTCCCCCTCTCCCCCTCCCTTCCTTATCTATGTCTTAGCTCTTGCACTATCTGAAATGTCATCAGGCCGAGTACTATAGTAAATTTCACATCCTTACTGTTCATGGCCTGTAAGAATGTCATTGTATTTTCCCTTGTTCCCTCCCTTGCCTTGAATCGCTTTGAAACACATTGTCTATAGGTGCTATATAAATAAACTATCATATCACTAAGGTGGTTTCAGAATTACACAGAGGTTCACAGTGGCAAGTATTCAAATAAACTCTTACACACAAGGTTTCCTGATTAAATAATTATTAATTTAAGTCAGTTTGAGTCATCCTTCTTCAGAAAGGGGCAATATAATAGTAAACCACAAATACACTCCAAAATACACTCTCAATATTTCTAAACCACTAGGTACCCTTTTGGGATGGCCCACAGTCGCTACCTACACCCTCAGGTGACTTCAGTAATTAGGGCGCTGGGGACCTTAATATCACTGTTGCATTTAGAAAACTTTACAGAGGAGTGTCAAAGAAAAGAGGTTTCAGAATAAGAAAGATTCACACAATTATTCTTAAGCAGATAAGTACTTTCAATATAACCCCCCCAATGCAAAGTCAGGGAAGGGTCCCGGAAAGAAGACACCACATGAGCAGAGGAGAGAAGAGTCATTCAGGGAGCCAGGCTAGCCAATGTAAAGTTAGCAAAAGTTAAGGTGAAATGAAGCACTTCTTACAGGTAAGTAGAAAGTCTAGCACAATGTTTTAGAAGACTTTTGTAGAATAGAAGAAATCAAAGTAGGGCCACAAGCCGATTAGGTTTGTGAAGTAAAGAAGCGGACACCGATTTCACAGAGTAACCAAGCCAAGTCTCCAACGAGGACAAGTGTGGTTACACAACAAGAGGCAAGTTCTCTTAGACTGTACAGTACCTTTAGATTGAAAAAAGTGCAGCAGATGGCTTGTGTTCCTGTGCAGCTCTCCAGATCCTGGTGTTCCTGGGCCTCAGTCATGGGGACAAGAGGGAGGACTTCTGAGGACTCCTGCACTACAATGGGACGGTCACCGACCGCAACCGGCAATCTTCAAACAAGTGGCACTTTGGTGTTTCAGTTCCTCACATCTACGGCAAATAGCAACATTGCGGTTCCTGGCTGTCGAGATGGGCTTTCCTTACATCTGGGGTCAAGCACTCTGTTGAGGTGGCTCAGGCTCAGTCAGTCCTGCTTCCTGGGAGTCCGGAGGATCTTCCTGGAGCTCTTGGCAAGCTTAAAAGCAACCCACATGATCTGGTGTTCCTCTCCCTGGCTATTTGGTTCTAGCAGCACCTGCAGTGGAATTTCAACCAGCTCAGAGAGGATGTCCAGGTGGCTTACTTTGGAGTCGATTGATCCCACTAACTCAAGGGGAGAAGTCGTCCTAGCAGGGCTTCTCTATTCAAAACAAAATTGGAGTTTCAGCACAACAGCAGGGCTTCACCGGGCATACCAACGGTCCAGCAGTTGCAGCAGGCGTCCTCTTCAAGTTCTTCTTCGGATTCCTTCGTCCAGTGGTCGACTCTGCCTTCCAAGCCAAAAAGCCTCGCCTTTTATGCAGGTTTCTCCCAATCTTTCCAGCCTAGCTGTCAGTCACCCAGCAGGGTGGCTGTCCTTGCCAGACAGCCAATCACCTAGAGTGCATTCCTGTCTCCAAGGACACTAAGCACAGGGAGTTTTGGGCACCTCCCCTGCTTCCTGCCCCTGCCAGACACCCTGGAGCCAGAGGCAGGCGTCACTCGTGAATCCCACCAAAGGCAAAGCGAACAAAGGGACCAAACCTGGTTTGGCACGCAGAGTAAATCTCAAGAAGGACCTTTCCACGAAGAAATGGTGAAAAAAGAAGACCAGGCCATTTTGACACAAATAGCTCACTTGGGTGCTTTACAGCAGCTGCAAGTGCAGCCTGCGGTAAAAGCAAACCACGGTAGTTAAAATTAAACCACTGCCACCATCAATTCATCGAGGAAAGGGTAACAAAAATGTTACATGAGAATCTAGACAAAGGGGATACTGAGTAACCCCTCCAGCACACTGTTGTAAGATAGTGTGTGCTGGGTCTAGAAAGTTACAAATGTAAGTAAAGTCCATTTCACTTCACTGCTCTTGGAAACAGTAGTTTATCCAAGAGAAGAACAAGTTACTCTCTTACCTGGTAACGTTCTTTCGATGGGATGGTCCAACGACGTATTCCATATCCATGACAGTAATCACCACAGCTGTGCTGCTTCGGAAAATGTTCTGCGTCTGCGTCCTGCGTCGATACGCTGTCCTCGAGGGCCTCCTTCGAGCCAACGTCACTGGATGTTATAAGTAGGACGCATGACGCCCGTAGCCTCAGTTGTAGTTGGTTTCCCCCAGAATGTGTGCCACCAAACTACTGCCAGTATGACCACAGAAAGCCTTGCGGAAACGTAAGCTGCAATCGCATAAGAAATTCTGTAGCGGGGCAGGTAGGGAGGGAGGGAGCGATATGGAATACGTTGTCGGACCATCCCATCGAAAGAACGTTACCAGGTAAGAGTGTAACTTGTTCTTCGAGGGGATTGGGTCCTCCGACGTATTCCACATCTATGACAGACTCCCAAAGGAATACCAACATATGGAGGAGGGAAAAAGAATGTAGAATATAGAAATTTAGAATGTCCAATCAAATTGCAGAGTAAAGGACCACCTTGCCAAAGGCCAGATCCTGCCCAAGGATGGAATCTAGGAAGTAGTGTCATACAAAAGTATGGACCGAAGCCCAAGTGGCTGCTTCACAGATGTTTCGAATAGGAACGCCCCTCTGCAGGGCAGTAGAGGCAGCCATAGCCCTAGTAGAATGGGCCCGTAAGCCAACCGGAGGGTCCTTACCCGCCAAGCGGTAACATTCAGAAATTGCCAAGATAATCCATCTAGACAAAGTCTGCTTGGTAACAGCTTGCCCCAAACGCCTTCCAGCGTAACCTATAAAGAGCTGATCGCCCACTCTGACCCGGGACATGCGTGAAATGTAGAAACCTAAAGCTCTCCTAGGATCCAACCTATGGAGCCTCTCCTCTTCCTTAACAGGATGCGGAGGAGGATAAAATGCCGGAAGAATGACCTTCTGGCCTAAATGAAATTCCGAGACACCTTTCGGAAGAAAGGAAGGACGAACTCTAAGGACAACCCTGTCCTTATGAAACACGGTGAAGGGTGGCTTAACTGAAAGTGCCTGCAACTCAATCTGCGAGCGGAAGTGACCGCAACTAAAAACACAGTTTTAAGGGTTAACAGTCTCAAAGGACAAGAATGTAAAGGCTCAATTGGAGCACCCATTAGGAATTTCAGAACAAGGTTCAAATCCCAACCGGGCACCTGGAAAGGTGACGGCGGAAACACATTAGTGAGTCCTTTGAGAAACTGAGAAATTAAAGGAATCTTGAAATAAGAACACTCCTCAGACGAGCGCTTAAATATGGACAGCGCCGCCAGGTAACCTTTAATGGTACCCACTTGCAGGCCCTTGTGGGCTAATGAAAGCAAAAAAAGACAGAACCACAGGAATGTCACATGAAAACGGATCCACATTCTTAACCCTGCACCAGTCGCAGAACTTTCTCCAACGGCAACGGTACAGGGACTTGGTTGCAGGCCGTCTGGCCGAAAGCAACACCTCCATCACGTCTTCAGGGAGGTCCCAATCTATATACCTTAACCTTTCAGAAGCCAAGCGTGAAGGTTGAAAGATCTGACCTCTGGATGGAGAACCTGACCCCCCTCCCGTGAGAGCATATCGTCTCGGTAGGGAAGACGACGTGGAGGGCGCATGGTCAAGTCGAGAAAGTCCGGGTACCACGTTCTCCGGGCCCATGCCAGAGCAATGAGGATCATCCGGGAACCGAACCTCTGTAGCCACCGCAGCACTTGCGGGATGATGGGGACTGGAGGAAACACATACAGCAGTGGGAAGGACCACTCCACCACGAACGCGTCCCCTAAGGCTCCTCTTGGAGGAAATTCCCGCAAGCAGAACCTTTCGCACTTCAGGTTGACACTGGAGGCAAAGAGATCCACTTGTGGGGTCCCCCAAAGGGCGAAGATCTCCAGGAGAATCTCCTGAGCCAGCTCCCACTCGTGAGAGATCGCGCTCTGCCGGCTCAGCGTGTCCGCCGTCTCGTTTTAGTCTCTGGCCAGATGAACTGCTGAGATCGAAATTTCATGCTGGATGGCCCAGAACTAGAGCTGCATCGCCTCCCTGCACAGAGGAAGTGACCCTGCCTGTTAGGCAGAAACCTGTGCAGTTCCCTTTGGGAACACTGCAAAAGATTTAGGACTACAGGTGTTCGCAGGTAACCCACTTGGTAGCAGTCTCTACCACCCAGATTTACCTAGTAGCTGTGGCTGAGCAGTCAGACTTCCCTCAAGAAGAGTTGGGCAGTATGCAAAGTATACACAATAGGCACTCAGATACAATGGCACAAGCAAACACTGCCCAGAGTTTTAGTATATAATTATATATTTAAAAACACACTTATTGAAAGACTCCAGCACTATTATTGTAAATCACTTAAAAACACGGTTACTATTTATATATATACATCCCTTATTCCTTATCAGACAAGTCTTAGTTAACACCACTTATTTCCAGACAGACATGAGCGCTTAACTATAGATGGAACTCCAATAAGTTAATGAAAAAAGGGAGGGAAAAAGGCAGAATGTAGGAAGATACACCACACTAATTTTTAGGAACACTTTAGTAAGGCAGGAAAGTCAAAAGTTACTTGTGAGCCAAAGTCCATAGGCCGGGCCCACTATTACCATAGGCTTAGAAGTCTTGCAGGGAGTTCAAAAAAGATCTAGTTAGGCTCAGAATAGTTTAGCCAGGGTGTCCCGGGCTAACCCAGGTTCGAAAGCCGGGGGCTAAATCTACCCCATACAGTCGGTGGCAAGGGAAGCCAGGCGGAACACGGTACCTTAGGTGGAAAGGATCCTCCAGCGGGGGCAGTTGTTCCTGGCAGCGGGTGCAAGTCGTGGCGTCGTCCAGAGGAAGAGAAGATCTCGGCGTGGAGGAAAGCTGAAGGTCGTTGCACTGCCAGGGAAGAAACCAGCCGTGGAGTTTTCCGGTTAAAGGTACTACCCTTGGTTTTGCGGTAGTAGAAAAACGTGGTATCCTGGTTGCCGGGGTGCTTGGCACAGGCAAGGCGGCCACGAGATGCTTCAGGAAGGCGAAAAGAAGGTGAAACTGGTTATCCCCACCAGTCAAAGGAAGAAGACTCTCTGGCGGGAGATCTCTGTCGTTGGGAAAAGTGGTGAGACGGTTCAGCAGGGCTCCACCGGTGGTGTCGTCGTTGCAGGTCGGCTCGGCTTCTCCCTCCTCGGATTCTTTAGGTCCTGTGGCGACTTCTGAAGTTCCAGTCCCCAAAGCCCTGCTTTTATGCAGAAAACCCCCATTCACCCAGCCTAGCTGTCACTCAAACATGCTAAGTGGTGAGCCGGCCGGCTCACCACTTGGGCCAATCAGGACGGAGTGCGACTTGAGTTGCCTAGGCAACTCAGTCCAGGGTGCCTAAATCCCCCTCCACCCCTCCTAAGTACCCCAGACAGAGTGGCACCACTTTGGAGGGCTTCTGTGGAGAAGCCCGCCAAAAAGTGGAACAAAGGCTCGACTTGGGTTGGAGTCACAGAAGAGAACACAAACGCCATTTTAGAATCGAGTTCTGGCAAAAAATACCAACCGGCGAATTAATATTAAATAAATAAACCGGCGGAATGTTCGAGGCTATCGGAATTAAATAATTAAAGGTAGTAGCCTCGAACAATGGGAAAATCCCATAGGGATATATTCGCGGTTGAATATAAAAAGTAGTATCCACTGCCACCAGCCAAAACTCGATCAGGGGGGACGGAGACGTGCCCCCTCGGCAAACAGACCCGGGGCAATTGAATTGCCCCGGCCAGTACGTCCACAATATGATGGTTTGTACTGGTTCTGTTCAGAATTTGAGACTAGTAAAGTCAATGGTGACTTTACATGCCCTGGGAGACAGTAGTCAGTCCCAGGGTATGGAGTCTATGTTGGGGGGTCACTATGACACCCCTGTGTTACTGCACTGAGGGTGCTGTGTAACACACATCACAAAAACACATGAAACCCTATGGAGTAAAAGACCCCATAGTACATTAAACACATCTAGAGTCAAAGAAACACACTCAAATCATGTCCAAGAGTGAGGGTAAAAGAGTCTCACTCTTGGCAGGAGAAAAAAAATAAACCCCAAAAATCCAGCAAAGCTGCTGGGGGACTCACTAGGTTAGGAAATTCAGCCTAAACAGAGAATTCTCCCTAACACTACCCCCCCCCCACCCTTTTTGTTGAGGTAGTGCATGGCCACTGTGTTGTCCGTCAGAATCAGGTCATTCTTCCCTCGCAGTCGGCAGAAAAGCCTTCAGGGCAAGCCTGACGGCGCTCAGCTCCAATAGATTGATATGGAGTCTGGACTCCGACGGAGACCAACGACCGCTGACTGTCAACTCGTTGGCATGAGCTCCCCATCCAGTGAGGGATGCGCCCGTCACAATCGTAACCTACGGCCAGGGCAGCCAAAATGGAGCCCCCCTCATCAGATTGCCTTTGACGGCCCACCACAGGAGGTCCTGGGCGACCGAGGGCAGCACCTGAACAGGGTCCGACATCCTGCCGGAGGACTGTGACCACTGCATCTTGAGGGCCCATTGCAGAGATCTCATCCACAACCTGGCCTCTGGCACCAGAAGAATGCAGGATGCCATGAGTGCAAGCAACCTCAAGAACTCGAACACCGGGAGACTCTGGGCATGTTGAAACTTGTGCACCATCTGCGGAATGTGATGAGCCCTCGCATGGGGATGGAAACACTGCCCCAGGGACATGTCGAACACTGCTCCGATGTACTGGAGCCTCTGAGATGGCGTCAAGTGGGACTTCTTTAAGTTGAGGGAGAAGCCCAGCTTGTGAAGGGAGTGGCAGGTGACGGACAGATGATCCAGGACTTGCTCGGGAGAGCGCGCCCTGATCAACCAATCGTCCAGGTAGGGGTAGACGTGAATCCCCCATTTCCTGAGATATGCTGCCACCACCACCATGAGCTTGGTGAAAACCCTCGGGGCGGAGGTCAATCCGAAAGGCAGGACCCGAAACTGAAAGTGCGAGTCGCCAACCTCAAACCTCAGGTACTTCTTGTGCTTTGGATGGATCGGCACATGAAAATAAGCATCCGTGAGGTCGAGAGACACCAACCAGTCCTGAAGTTGAAGGGCCTGGAGGACTTGATAAAGAGTAACCATCTTGAACTTGTCCTTCCTGAGGAGTTTGTTCAAACCACGCAAGTCCATGATGGGTCTCAATCCCCAGTCTTTCTTGGAAATCAAAAAATAAGGGGAATACCATCCCTTGTTCCTCTCCGCTACAGGCACCAGTTCTATGGCGCCGTTCTCCAGCAGGGATGGTATTTCCTGCGCAAGGAGTGGATCCAGACTCTTCAAAGAGAGATTCCCTGGTGGATTGTCGTGAGGCCTCTGCCGAAAAGGAGACAGTAGCCGTGGGATATGATCACACATCTGAAGTAATGGCACGCCACTCTACAAGATGCTGCGCCAGCCTTCCCCCAACCGGCGAACCATGGGACGTGGCCTCATGACTGACCTGAAGCGGCTGCAGCAGTGCCTGAGGGCAGAGAGGAAACTGCCCGAGCGGCCTTGGCACCTCGAGTACCCCGTTTCCACCTCTGGTACTCCTACGGTGGCCCCTGTGACTTGCAGCTCCTCTCGATTTACTAAAGGATGAGTAATACCGAAAGGAACGTCCCCTCCATTGCTGTCCCCTAGGACGAAAAGGCGGAGGTTGGCGAACTGCAGCGCTCAACGACTTTGCTGCAGCTTTAGAGGTCTGCAACCTCTCAAGGCTCTCGTCAGCCTTGCTGCCAAAAAGATATTCACCATCAAAGGGCATGTTGAGGAGCCGGGCTTGCACATCCGGAGCAAACCCCGACTTCCGCAACCATGTAAACCTGCGTATTACGGTGCTCGCCGCCATGGACCGGCTGACACAATCTGCCATGTCCAGACCTGACTGAACGGACTCACAAATGGCATCCTTGCCATCCTGCACAATAGCAAGAAAACCATCCCGTTCTTCCCCTTCGGGAATATGATCAGCCACTAACTAAATACAGTTCCACAGAGCATGCGTGAAACGTGACAAGGCACACATGGAGTTGGCCGCCTGTAAAGCCATACCCCCTGAAGAAATCACTTTCTTCGCCCAGCCATCAAAACGCTTGTCGTCCCTATCAGGAGGGATGGTAGGGTACGGCACCTGGTTTACTGGGGCCGTAGCCGCCTGCACCACCAAACTCTCCGGAGTGGGGTGCATGGTCAAGTAGCAGGGATCGCTACTGGCTGGGCGGTATTTTCGCGGCAAATACTTGCTCACTGCCGGGAGACTCTTTGGAGCAGTCCAAGCTGCTGCCACCCTTCTCTGCAAGGCCATATGGAATGGCAGTACCGGGTCAGTTGGTGGACCTTGGTCAAGGATATCCGTCAGGTCAGCCTGCAGAAAATCAACTGGTGGCGCAGACCGCCCCAAGTATTCCGTGACCCTCAACATAAGGCGCTGGTACGAGGACTCGGCATGGGTGCCAGGCTCAGCCTACAGAACTCCACCTCCGGAGAGGTGTCCAGACCACTTGCGTCGTGCAATGACTGCTTCAGGTCTTCAATCTGGCTATGCCCAGACAAAATCTTGTCAGGTACCTCCTCAGGAACCATACCTTCCTCAGACCCTTCATCCACCTCAGAAATATAATCCAAAGGCTGGAACGAGGGCACAGAAAAAGGGACAAAGACATTTTTAGCCTTGGCCAGAGCCTTTCTAGGGGGTTCCACCGTGCCACGGGGTACCTCCGACAAAGCAGCCTCGAAAGGCATTGATGGAATCTGAGTCGAGCGTGGCGCCGACGGCTTCGACACAGTCCTCGAGGGCGGAGCCCCGAGCGTGTCATTCGACAGCCTGGGCCCCGAAGGATTCCTCGGAGGCGGAGCCTCGAGAGAGTCCCTTGACGCTGATGTCTTCTTCTTCGAAGACCTCACAGGCTCAGACGGTCTCGAGGGCGTCGAGGACTGGGACCTGGAGCAGGCATGTCTAGAGCGACCATCCTTGTCCGACCGGGACCTCGAAGGTGCCCGGTGATTGCGACGACCACTCGAGCCCGAAGGCGTGCGAGTGGTGTCTCTAGAACGGTCACGGCCGGCGTCTTTCGACAGTGCGGACAGACCGGAGCACTGCGATTGAAAAATCGCAATCATCTCCTTCTGGAACGAATCCCATTCCGCAGGAGTGGAATGCTTGTTGAGACAAGCTACCCGCCGACAGGCGGAGTCCTCGGACGAGGACGGCGACTGATACCACCGCTTCAGTGAGTGCCTCGAAGAGGCAGAGGAATGGCAAGACCTACTCCTGGACCGAGACCCCCCGGACTTACGCCGACAATGCAGAGAGTCGCCCCTCGAATCGTCCGTCGAAAGCCCAGTGGATCTCGACTTCCGGGGCTTGGCCACCTTACCTACAGAAAGCTTCTTCTTATACTCCTGCAAGGCCTTCGATGTAAGCGATTGGCAGTCTACACAGTAATCCGTGTCGTGGTTCTCCCCGAGGCACCAGAGACAGGCGTCGTGCGAATCTGTCAACAACATCTTGGACCCGCAGTCCCGACACTTCTTAAAACCCGGCCGCAGGGTGGAAGAAGACAAAGACATCATGGAAATCTTCACAACGAACAGGTTCGAAGAACCGAAAGAACAGAACTCAGAAGAACCGAGGTGCGCCGAGATCTCCAAAGCAAACACGTTCGCAGAAAAAACGGAACTGAGGCTACGGGCGTCGTGCGTCCTACTTATAACATCCGGTGACGTCAGCTCGACGGAGGCCTTCGAGGACAGCATATCGACGTCATCGACGCAGGACACAGACGCCGAAAATGTTCCGAAGCAGCACAGCTGTGGTGATTACCGTCATAGATATGGAATACGTCGGAGGACCCAATCCCCTCGAAGGTATTTAAACCTTTGGGAAATCTGAAAGACTTCCCTGTGCCACTGCACTGAAGGTGCTGTTTGACAATGTAAAAGATGATGCCTATGGAGTTTGTCAGACTCCACAACCAAAAGAAACCGTGTTCAAAACCACATTAAAAATGCATATGAGAGTGGGAAAAAGGCTATCACTCTCTCCAGGTTAAAAATTCAAGTCCTCAAAATCCAGCAAAGACTGGGGGACTCCAAGGTAGAGAGGAATTAGTAAATTTCTGATAATTCACCCCAACAACAGGGGGGTGGGGGGGCGTTGGGGATGGGAGGGTAGAAGAAACAAGCAAAACGGGCAACATCTGTGTGCGTGAAAGGGGGGGGGGGGCACACAGCACATCACAGTGGGACCAGAGGGGGTGGGGATGGCCTGTGGGGACAGAGGGAGTAAACACATGTTGGTGCATGCTTACCTGTCTGAGCAGGGGTTCGGGCCCTGGCTCCTCCTAGTTCAAACAGGAATTGCCTTTTTCTTTGTCTGCCCTACCCTTCGTACGCCCAGGCAAGAGACACCCTTGGTCTAAGAGTTAAGAGCAGGAAGGAAGAGGCAGGGTTAACAAGGTTGGCGGGCTTAGGCCAGGTGACCTAGATCCACTTGCACCTGCTCCCCATCTGTCATAAAAGAAGTTAAGTGTTAAACATTGTATCTACAGTTGGAGCGAGCGCAAGCATTGCCAAAGCCAAGAGTATTCCCTTTCTGCGATTGAAAGCAGCCTGTCTCAAAGACAGAAAACAGTCTAACAATTTCTGTGTGCCAAATGTCAATCTTGCTTACGATACAATTGTACAAGCATTACCTGACGCCAATAGAGTGGCACGAAGGCTTCTGGGTAATTATTTGGGTAACAGTTGGCAGAGAGGTGAAGGCAAAGTTGGTGAAACCTTCCTACTTATACAGATTATTTGAAGTGGACAACCTATTTTGGTAAAGATTGTAAGAGGAAGAGAGAAGTGGGTTATCAAGGCAAACTCAGGCTGCTGGCGTGGCAGACAGATCAGAAGAAAAGACTGCCCCTACTGAAGAGAGATATTCAAAGGAAAAGTGCCTTGCCTGGTTGAAGGTGTTGAAGTGCCTTAACATAGATCTTGTCAGAACTAAAACATATTTTGAATTCCAAAGTACTGAAGCTGTGATGGTATATCTGGTGGTCAGTAGATGCAAGACTTCAGTAGCCCAAGTGAAGTGCAATGCTATGAGGCAGAGGAGAATGTCCTCATGTTAGACTGTAGCAGAAGTGAAGTTGTTGAAGTAGAAGCAGCAGCACTGTGAAATCATCCTGACAAAGATACCTATTGTGAATCCTAACCTTGTGATGAGAAATAACTTAACCAAGACTGGGGTTTCACTCGCATTTATAGAAGTTGTATTTAACTGTGTCAAGTCTTCTTGGATATCTGGAGGTGGTGCAGAGCATCATGTTTTGGAATAACATTGATGCTATTCTGAGGAAGTGGAAAGTCTTTATTTCACCAAGAGGAACTTTTGTTGTTGGAAACTTTACCTTAACATTGAAACTTCAAGAACTGAATTGAGACTTTGCTACCAGTGTGGATTTCCTTATTTCTCTTGAGGAATATTGAAGGTGAATATACCTTGAATCCTGCGCAAGGGAATTCACCCAGGTTACTAGAAGGGTATCAATAAACTGTCAATATCATTGTTGATGTTGATTGAATTGCCATATATTTTCTTTTGTATTTTGATGTGTAGTGTGAAGGCCAGACATTGGCCCTCATTACGACCCTGGCGGAAAGTGACTAACCTGACCGCCATAGCGTAAATAGCGTTTCCGCCATTGCACGACGGAGCAAAGTGTGGCTAATTCCGACCCATCGGGCACGAGCACTACGCCATGGCGGAAGTGCAAAGTCCGCGATGGCGGAAATGTCCCCAAAACGCCCCTCACCGCCGTCGTACGGCGCCCTAGGTGCAATTCCGCCACCCATCTTAGCGGTCACCGTAATGAGCGGCAATCGTAAAGTACGGTGACCGTAAATATACGGAAATGGAAGTAAAAACATGGTCCCGGAACGGGAAACAGCACGCCGTACACCTATAAAATCAGAATTCCCACACAACCATAAAAAAATACTACCCTGAGACACATCCCAACCCGTCATCCACCCTAGTGAAAGCAATAAAAATGGGAAAAGTAGCGAAAAAAGCGTGCGACCGCAAGCGGCAGGTCCACTTCTCCCGTGAGGAACTCACCGTGCTCACAGAGACCCTCCAGGAGAATGCTGCCGTCGTCTTCTCGACGCAAATGACCAGGACGGCACTTGCGAACAAGAAGGCCATATGGGCCCTGGTGGCACAGCGGGTAAGTGCGGTGGGGACCGCACCCCGCAACCCACAGCAATGCAGAAAGCGATGGGACGACCTGCGGATACGCGTACGGAGCATACTATCCGCCAACCGTAACATTGCCACAGCTACCGGGGGAGGATCGGAATCACCCATCAAGTTGACCCCCTGGGAAGAAATCTGTGCCTCCACCATTGGAATGGAGAGTATAGAGGGAGTCGGAGGGATGGAGAAAGGAGTGCAGACATCCGAAGAATCAGGTAGGTGGGCCAAATAAAACAATGCTAAATCCACAATGTCCAATCATGTGAAGAACCATGTGTCCACATAGTGCAACAGTAACACATGTCCAGGAGAACGTCCACATACATTGGCCTGATAGCGCACTTTAAAACTCACATTAAATACATAAATAATTAAAAATCCTAAAAACACCCTCTACACGTGCAGCAGGCACACCCTAACTGCAGGCTGCAAAACAACTGCATCCTCAATCCACACAAAAATGAAACCACCTCCAAGGCCCCAACCCAAATCACCCTCAGGTACCACCCCAATGCATGTGATACATTGCCATTCCAATTTCCACAGACCCATTAATAACGCTCGCCCTCCTTTAATCCACCACAGGGTCCGATTCAAACGACGAGCTCCAGGACACCCCTACCAGCACACCTGCAAAGAGGGCCAAGACCAACGGCCAAAGACCCTCCACCTCAGCTGCACGCATCAAGACACGAAAGCAGCACAAATCAAGTGGCAGCACACAGGAGGGAACTTCAACAGGCACCCCAGCAGCCAGCATGCCCACAACAGCACCACCACAGGTCCCCCCAATGGATGCCACAGAAGGCACTGCTTCTGGTGGCAGCAGCACCATAGGTGACACTGCATTAATGGCAGCATGCTCCGACACAGAAAACGGGGATGTCGAAATAAGATCCATCCATGACCTGTCTCAATCCCCCTGTTTGTTTCATCCCGTACACCACGAGGATACCACGCAGGGGCACCCACAAGACGACGACTGGCCATCCCCCACAAGCCCTGTGGCAAGGCAACATGAGGTGACCAGCCCCTCTGTGACACCACCGCAAATGGCCATGGCACAGCAGAGGCAACAGTCCCTCGACCAGGTGATCGTGCAACAGCAGCAACTGGCCACGCTCCTCAAGGACCATGCTGATGAATGTGGGGGTACTAAGGCAGCCATAGAAACATCAACTGAGACACTTAGGGCAGAAATGGAGAGAAGCACCGAGAGCCTGAGAGTACAAATGGAGAGAAGCACCGAGAGCCTGAGAGTACAAATGGAGAGAAGCACCGAGAGCCTGAGGGGGGAACTGCATGCGACGTCCAAAGACGTATGTGCTGAACTTGCCGCTGTGCGCCGTGTGCTCACTGAGCTCTCACAAACCCTTAGGGACATGCATGGACGTGAGCAGGCAGAGACATCATCCGTTGCAAGTTCAGTCCAGGGCAGCCCCCAACGTAGATCTGGGAGGAACCTGCGCTCCACAGGCAGGGGTGCCCCTGATACCCGGAGAGGGGGCTTGCAATAGCGTCTGCCCACTGACAATGAGCATCTTTGGACACTGGTGTTCGGGGGGGAGGTAGGAGGGTGGAGGGGGTGTGTTGGGCTCACTTGGGTGGCGGGTCGATGGGGTGTGTAACATAATTTCACATATGCTATAAACATTGCACAATCATCCAATGAGATGTGTGGACATTGATCTTTGTGTACGAGGCCTTGCATGTTCCAGACACACACAGTGCCACAAGTCCCGTGTCCATGTATCAGCCACCAGGCGTGAGTGCTAGAAGCATGAATCTATGAGAATCTGACGAATGTCACGGCCCTCCTGTGCCTCGCAGACTCCTTGAGGTGCTGCCACATCCCCACCCTCATCATGACCATCTTCAGGTGCTTGCAGTTCTGCGTCAGGGGGCATGGGCACATTTCTACGTACGCACATGTTGTGTAGCATGACACATGCCATGACCATCTTTGCAACCTTCTCATGGCGGTACAGGAGTGCCCCGCCAGACCTGCTGAGGCAGCGGAAACGAGTCTTCAGTAGGCCGAATGCCTGTTCTATGACTACACGGGTACGTGAGTGGGCATGGTTGTAGTCCTCCTCATGCTGGTTCTGTGGGTTCCTGAGTGGTGTAAGGAGCCATCTCTTCAGTGGATACCCGGCATCACCTGTATGTGGACAATAAAGGATGTTTGTGGAATGACATTGCTACGTAAGCACCCCCCCCCTTCCTGCCAGGTCATTGCCGCATCACATACCCCACATTATCATGCATGAAATGAGACTCACCCGAGTAGCCAGGATCTGTTCCCTGCGTGTCGCTCCATGTAGCGTGGTATTGTAGAGTTCCTCAAGACCATAGAATCATGGGTTGATCCAGGAAATCGGGCACAACAATGTGTAATGATCCTGTTGAAGTCACACACCATTTGTACATTAAGAGAATGAAATTGTTTTCGGTTGCGGTACTGGGCCTCCATGGCATGTGGGACGACCAATTCCACATGGGTGCAGTCGATGGCACCAATGCAACCCGGTATGCCGCCAAGTGCATGGAATCCCACTTTTGTGTTCGTAATTTCCTGCTCCGAGCGTGGTAGAGAGATGTAGTCGTCTGCGTGCTTCAGGAGGGCATCGAGCACTTGCAATAGTGTCCGTGAGAACACTGGCTGTGAAATGCCATGCAACTGTCCGACTGTGTGCTGGTAGGTGCCTGTGGCCAGGAAGTGGAGTACAGACACCACCTTCAGTAGGGGTGGGATGGCGGTTGGGCTATCTATCATGCTGACAAGGTCAGCCTGTGTCATGTCCACAATGGCGGTTATGGTGTCCCGGTCCAAACGGTAGAGGGTGTGGATCTGCTCATCAGTGAGGTTGAACGGATGAGCTCTGAGGCGTGGGATTGCGGGCTGCCTGCGTGGTGGTAGTGGCTGTGCTGGCGGGCCTTGCTGGCCCTGCCTTGCCCTCCTCCTCCTCCTGCGTCTCCTCTGTGCGGCCGGTTGTTGTAGTAGTTGGTGTTCGTCTTCTTCTTGAAGTTGGAGTACTTGCAGTGCTATCAGGTCCCCCAGGGCCAACATCGCTAGTCCTGCCGGTAGCATTTTGGAGTGGGTGTGGTTGTGGGAGGGGGTTGGGTGTGCAATTTATGTGTTTTCAAGCTGTATTGCCTCCACCTGTGGTGATTCATTCCACCTGTGCAAGCTGCAATCCCCTTTGGGCGAGCACGTCCCGCACACAATGCTGCAATTTGACGCATGCCATCTTGCTATTACAATCATGTATTTGATCCCGATGGCAGTGAAATATTGGTTCATATGTTCATTCTGCTATGGTCCCATTGTTTCACATACTCTCTTTGCAGTAGCGAACAAACTTGTGAAGGGTCAGTGGAATGTAGTACTCGATTAACGGTGGACCCTCATGCAGCACTGTACCTCGGTTCACCGACGGGCGGGGCGTCCCATTTGTGAGTGAAGCCAGTTTGCATTTTCACACATTGCCGCACTACATGGATGAATTTGTGATTTCAAGCGGTCACAGATACCTTTTCGACGTGATGTTGCAAATGAGGAATTCGAAGGACGGCACTTTCGGTCTTCAGCTAGCGGCGAGGAGACGCCCACAGGTCTGACTGCAAATATTACGTTCTATTGTTTAATGTCCTTGGGACAGGGGCCATGGCGAGAATGCAATGATTGATATGAATAGTATGGGATGCGCAATAGCGTAGTGGACGATAAGGCAGGACGTTCCCAAATACATGTTACTTCACAACACTGGAATTCCGGGCTGGAGCACAGTGGATTTTGCAGACTGCATTACGCACAGACTCAATGGAAATTTCACATGTTATGTGAGTAAATAATCAGGCGTTTTCATACCGGGATGAGGGAATGATGTATGGATGCATGGACAGATGATTTGATGGAGAGTTTGCCATGTACAGGGCTTTTTGGAATCTATCCACCTCCCCTGCGCTATGTGATTCAGAGCTGCCATAGTGGGACCATCGTCTATCTGCCCTTGTTGTACCCTCCGTGTCTCGACGCGCCTTCATACACTTGTGTCTATGCACGTTACTAATCCCATCGAATGGATTCTGTTTTGACAGACGCATGCACACAAACACTCGTTTGTAATAGTGTTTTCACCTCGATTTTTATAGTTATGATTCGCAAGTGATTTTTGGGTGGGAATAATCCTTTGGAGTGGGCTAGCATGCATATGGCTGTAGATTTAGTGTGATCATTGAAGTGAGTAATACAAATCAAGTTCTGATGGCCATACTATTCTTTTTCATTTAATTTGGGTGACAGGTATCTCCTCCCCTTTTGCCGCTGCCATCTGTATGCCACTCCTGCAGATGGCTTTTACTCCCGACACCTGCTGCTTCGAGTTAATCAGTGGAGCACCATTACGATCTTATGGGACGATCGCCAATGGGCCACATGCCCTTACGCAGTACTAGTGGCTAGGAGCAACATTTCGACCTTTCAGCTGGACTAGTGCCTACCTAATGGGACGGCCCTGCGGTTCTAGGCGCTTCCATGTTGGCTTTTTGAACGTGAATGTAGCCCCTGTGTACCATGAAGGAACAGGGCGTCACACAAGAAGAAGCTGGTCATTTATTGGGGATGCAGCCCACAATAATGAAATATATTTTGGAGTTCATGACCTAATGGCTGTATGGGCTTGGTGATTTTGTGGTGCATTAAATTTCTATTCTGATATTAACCGTGTAGCGTTCTTCTTTGCAAGTAATGTAGCATATCCCTATTTGTGGAGCGATGTATTGTGAGAAGATCTGCATTGGGTTCCGGCTTCTGAGTATAGTTGCGTGGTACTGTACTGGGCGCGTTTGCCTACGAAGCCCAGTGTGGTCAGGGATAGGGGCTACCATTATGACTGTTTTAATGATGTCATGCTCAGGGGCGGGGGATTAGCTTTTGTGTAACAGATGCCGGTCAGCCAGGTGGATTGGTGGAATGATGTGATTATCAGAATATGGCTGGTCACAGGTGCCTGTGTTTGCGTGCGTTTCTTGGAGGGAGACTGAGGTCATGTCCATTGGAATAGCTTCTGTATTCGTGCCATCTGTGCCCTGCAGCTCCCATTGGCCCCTCTTGAGATGAGCCTGGCTGCTCAGTCACTCTGCCAACTTGTGTGGTACATGCTTATGCTGATGGTTGGTTTGTTTACTGGCAGGAGTACAGGGCTGGTGCAGTCTCCCTCAGGATACTGCTTTGAATGTTGCCTTACACTGGTGTCAGTCGATGGGGGGGCCTGTTTTTGTTTGTCTCATTTTTCTGCTCATGTTGCTGTACTTGAACCTTCACATGCCTGTGCTGCATCAGTGCGGCAATGGTGCCATGGCAAATATGGATGGCCACTCACAAGGCACTTGGAGCCCCTAGATTCATTTGTTCGTTGGCATGCATGGGTGACTTGTGTACATTTCACTGGTTGCATTGTGTGACTTCATTGCACCTACGAGGAGTTGTGCAATGGGGCCAGGGAGTGGTGTACAGGCACTCAGTAGGGCCGTTTACGGTTGATTCGCGATGCCGTACTTCTCACCATGGCGGAATGGTACTTTCCGCCATGCTTGATGGCGTTAGGTACATGTCCGCTAGGGTCAGAATTCGCGTACCGTTGCGCCATGGTGGTAATTACGGTTTGGCATGGCGCGCGTGCGCGTACTTGGTGCAGTTAGCGTTGGCGTTCACTACGGTGTCGCTAATGGCATCGTACTTTACGGTGACGGGTCATAATCGCACCGAGCGCTATTCGATGGCGGTATTGCATTTCCGCCATCGTTTATCGATTTCCGCCAGGGTCGTAATGAGGGCCATTGTGTGTTAAGAGTGTTTCCTTTTAGTTTTTGTTAGGCAGGAAATCAGAGTAGGGATAGAGAGGCATTTGAAATCATTTCTTCTCTACTTCTCTCAATAAAATGGCATGTTTTGAACTATCAAACAGTTGTCCACCTTGCATTGCTGACCCCCTCACAGCATGCACTGCACTGGCTCGGCTTCTTCGCCCCAAAGACTCTGGATGCAATGTCTGAGGTAGATATATGGAGCCACTAATGCCCCATTAGCTCAGTTCTGAAGATTTGAAGGATTGCCACAGGTTACAAGGAATCTGTGTGAAGGTATGATGGTGAGTTTTTGAAGGATCGGTGGTGGGGAAGGACGTGTTCATCAGATAAAACAAAGATAAGTCATTTGCTCTTGTAATGGGCACCTTCCTTCCAGATTGCTGATCTCTGAAAAAAAATCCCAAAGCAACACAGAAGCAGAGAAAGGACAAACATGTGGAACCCGCACCTCCAGCAAAAGCCTCCGGACGACAGTGACCAAAGCGCTCATCAAGGACCACTGATGAATCCAGACAGTTATGTTTGGGAAACTTGTGCAGTGTGGCCCAATGTTGCCACCTCTCGGGTATCAGGACCAAGGACGACGACTCAGGGCAGGTTTGCAGCAAGACCTCTCAGGGAACAAGTCATGGTGGTACTTTTCTCACCAAGGAGTAGCATTCCAAGATGCACACAATAATCCACCAGGACAGAGTTTGATTAGTTACAGCCCTTTCGTCACTTCGCATAGAGGCTGAGGGTCCTCTTGAGATGTATCTGCTGAAATCACTCCTCTGGAAAAATGACACAAGAATGAATCAATCTGGGAGGGATTGAAATCAGGTACCACCTTATGCAGGAATAAGGTGACCTGGAGCAGGGGCTCAAGCAAGGACTCGAGAGGCAGTAATGGGATAGTAAAAACATGTTTGTTTTGCTTATACCTTGGTGTAGAGAGCACAAGTGCCAACCAAGGTAAAAATCGGTCCATGAGGACTGTAGAACTGATGCACAGAGAAAAAACTCAAGACTCGGGTCATTTTGTTAAGGCCATTCCAGGGGGATAAAGTTGAGCAATGATCCATAGGTAAAGTGTCTGTGAAACATGGCCACTCACAGTTCCCTTTGTCGGTCTCTGCACGCAAGGACTGCAGAGCATGAGGAAGATGGTTCTTCTCAGAATCAGGTGATAGTTTATTTCTTCCCCATCTGTCTCTGGTGCTTATTCAGGCTGGCATCCTTTTAGCCCTCCACCTCTCTAATGACATTTTCTCTGAGGTTTCGGTCTTGTAGATGCTTATTGTAGACTACTCCTCTTTTTGCACTTTTATACCCCGGTTCAACCTCTAGGCCACCTATTGGTCTCGAGAACCCAAGTAACCCGTCAGATTAACAGTATCTGAACTGCTGGCATTTGTTTTTAGTATACAATCCCCTCAACCTCAAATATAGATTACGTCTCTTGAATAGCCACACTCCATCTACTTTTTCAGGAGTGTTAGGTTCTGGGCCATGCCAGTTCTAGGCCCAAGCTCAACAAGGCTTTCAACTGTCTCAGCACAAGCACTCTGCCCTATTAGGGAGACTTCTCATTCAATGGATAATTTCCCTTCCCTATAAAGTCCCCCAGCAGCTTTGCTGGATTTGAAGGGTTTGTTTCTTTTTACCTGCTAAGAGTGAGACTCTTTTTCCCACTCTTAGGCATTTTTGCTATGTGTGTTCTAGGCTATTTTTGTGTTTAATGCCTATGGGATCTTTCTCAACCCCATAGGAAACATCTTTATTCACATGTGTTACACAGCACCCTCAGTGCAGTGACACAGGGGTGTCGTAGCGACCCCCAAACAGACTCCATACCCTGGGACTAACTACTGTCTCCCAGGGCATGTAAAGTCCCCATTGACTTTACTAGTCGAATCCTATGAACTAAACCAGTACAACCCATCTTACTATGGAGGTACTGGAAAGGGTTAATAGTTTTCCACCTATGTTCATTTTCGAAAGGGTACCGTACAGTCCCTCTCTCAAAAGTTTCTGGCTGGTGGCAGTGGTTACTACCGTAAATATTCAACCGCAAATATTTCACTATGGGATTTTCCCATTGTTCGATGCTACCACTTTTTCTGACAGCCTCTAACATACCGCCGGTATATTTTAATATTGACTTTACTCCGGTAGGTTTTTATTGCCAGAACTTCAATATAATTTTTTTCTTGGGTCTTCCTCTAAACTCCTACCCAGGTCGGAGATCCTTTGTCCGTCCTTTTGGCAGGCTTCTGCCGAGAAGCCCTCTTTTCGGTGCCACTGAGTCTGGGGTGGGTCCATTGTGTGGGAGGGGGAGTAGGACCCCTGGACATGGTTGCCTCAGCAACCCATGTTGCACTCTATCCTGATAGGCTGGAGGGTCTCCGCCAAGATGACCACTCCACTGTGAGAGTAACAGCTAGGCTGTATGAATGGGGATCTTTTTGCATAAAAGCAGGGTCCTGAGGACTGGAAAAGCAAGACGTCGCCACTGGAACTAAGAAGCCGAAGAGGAGAGAAGACAAAGACATCTGCAACAACTGAACCACCGGTGAAGCCCTGCTGCGTCTCACCACTTTTCTCCACACGACGAGAGAAGATCTTCACCTGCAAGAGCCTTCTTCCCTTGAACTGGTGGGGCCAACCAGTTTGCCAAGCACCTTCCCGGACCTGCCTAGGTCGAATCTCCCGTACCCTGTACTCTGAGACTGGATAGCCAGGCACAAAGTCCACCCGGAACGCGATTTAAAGGAGCGTACCTTTTATTCGTCGGGCAGCACCGCAGATGGTTTCATCCCTGGGTAGTGCAGTAACTTCTCCATTTTAAGGTACATTGTTCTGCCAGGCCGCCCTTTCTTCGCGGTAGCACTAAAGCTGTTTTAAATCCTTTACCTACCTGTTGGGTTGGCCACCCCTCGCTCTTAACTTTGTCGTTTCAACTTCTGCATCCACCTTTTCCACTTCGTTAACCAAAGACTTGACTGCAGCTACAAGAACATTTTGCTCCTGGGCCCTTGCCCTGTACCAACTGACTTTGGCACAGGCCTACTGACTCTGGTCACATTTGTTAGATCTGCCTTCCTTAGATTGATTCTCAGCTAGAATAGTGTGGTGCACCTATTTTCTTATAACTACCCTTTCCTTCCCATTTTTAAACCTTGTGAAATGCCATTTTGCTCAGTTTTCATTTACGTATTGCTTATACTGATGCACTGCCTTGCTTAAAATGGTTCACAAACTGATGGGAAGTGTTGCTACGGTGTGTAAGAACCTATTTCTATATAACTTGTGCTTTCCCTCCCTGGTGAGGAATTGTTAACTTGGGAGTGTGTATATTTTTCCTTTGACTTAATTTTACTTGCTTGATGACTGATACATGTGTTTTATTAGAGGTGTATAAAATAAATATATATATCTACTTTTTAAATACAAAGCTTTGATCAGTGTTTCCTTGTTCCATAGCCTAGTGTGCCTATTGTGTAAACCCTGAATACTGCTCATCTCCCTGTTGAGATAGGTCTGGCTGCTCAGCCACAGCTACCGACTAAATCTTTGTGGTACAGACTGATACCAAAAGGGATTTATTGCTCTCACCTGTAGTCCCAATCTTGGTAGTGCTCCCTAAGGGAACTGCACAGGATTCTGCCTTACATGCCCCTCTCCAATTCAGGCCATAACGGCTGCACCGTCCTCCTCCCGACAATCCTTGGCATGGGCAACAAGGTTTGGTTGGTTTTCTGGAACTCACCGTCTTCTCACTTCCTCCTATGAAATACACTCTCCTGGCATCCTCAGTCTTCCGAGCCGCCCTCTATCAAGTTGGCTTTCCTCCTACCGTTCTCTGCCATGTCCAACCCTTCCATTTCCCTAGCCACACCTTCCTCTCTTTCTCTGACTTTTCTCCTGAAAGTCCGTTTTACCTAGCCTTTTTTCCTCCAGATGATTTAATTTCCATTTCTTACTCCTAACTGTCCCCTCTGATCTTGCCTACCGAAACACATTCCACTCCCCGCTCTCTACTCCCTTTGCTCTGCCTCACTCTGATTGTCTGCAAAATATGCAGTTTGTGCTAGCGCCCCTGCGAGTACTCATGGATCAGGACCGATATTGGTTCACGTCGTTCAGGCCTGCCCTCTACCCAGTTGCAGCTAAGTAACTTCTAATTAATTATTGCTTATCAAGGACCAGGCCACCACCTTGGAATTATGTGGCCTTGCCATGGTGCCCACCTTCTTTGTTTGTGGCGGTATGTACGCCACACGCATATGCCCAGAGGTTCGCAACTTCTGTGGTCAGAGGCCACGCTTGTGTCCTCTGCTTGAGCACTCCAGCACACTAAGAGAAATATTGCATCTCTGTCTTTTGAGTGTGGGGCATTGCTGAAATGCGTGGCAGAGAGTGAGGGAGAAGGCGGCAAAGAGAGAAGAGGCAGACAGACCGAGAGAGTGGCAGAGAGGTAGGGAGGGAGGCAGAAGAAAAGTAAAGGATGAGGGATAGGCAAAGGGAGAAGAGAGATAGTGTGAGGGAGAGGAGGAGAGGGATGGGAGAGAGGCAGATAGGGAGAGAGAGCGATAAAGCGGCAAAGGGAGAGGTGGAGAATATCTGCTTGCCGGCCTCCTTGCTGCTGTTAACCAAATTAGGTAATATAACCCTAATTGCAGGGGGTAGATTGTCTGCAGCCTCCATGCCACACTGCACAAGGTATGGGAGTATCTCAGAAGAGCAAGAGACCATTCCCACCTACAACGCTGCCAAGACAAAAATAATTTTTTTTTTTTTACATATATTCAGGAAAAACCTGGAATTTTATCAAAAGTACATCAAGTTCCTTGTTGTTGACCAAAAAAAAAAAAGTCCCATTGAAGGTTTTTTCCGAAAAGGCTTCCCACAGATCAACCTAATCATTGGCGGTAGATCAAAAAATACCTTGGAGTCCCAGGACTGTTGGGACCAAAAAGCTCACTGCATGAACATAGTGCTGAAAGAAGCCTCGTTGATCTGTTTGAAAGCCAAATCAATAAGGTTTGTCATGGCCACCGTCCACCGGGTGGATTCTCCTGAAATCAATCTATTCCATACATCATCCTCCTTCATGAACCATGGATTCGAGATCAAAGGCAAAAGGTAAGTAGATCTATTTTGTTTAGTGATGGGACAGTTTAGGATCAGATGTTTAAGGGACTCCACCGCCTCCATGTTTTTGCATAGCCGACAGCTCTGGTTTCCCACCACACCACGAATTGCTAAGATTTCTCGAGTCAGAAGTACATTTAATCTTGCTTTCATAAACACGAGTCTTTTTTTTCTTTGGAAATTTGGTGACATAATTCAGTGGGCTTTTTACTTTGTTAAACGTAGGAGGGAGGTGGCATAAAAGTTTGTTTTCTTCTGCTATCTGTAAGGTGTTGATCTAGTCTATTTCTTCAATTTTAAGTTTGATTTTTGTTCGAGTTTTCTTTTAAATCTACTTCTGTGCATATTATTTCAGACAACCTTTCTTTTCTGATTTTGGCCCACTTTTTAAGAGCTTTACAGTTGCCGTGTTCCAGTTCATCCTTGATAAGAGAGTAGACGGGAAGCGAGTCTGCCAAAATTATTTTTCTGTACAGTCTCATAGCGCTGTAGTCGACTGTTGAGGCTAACGAGACTAGCCAGAGTTCTCTTCGGATAGCCGCCATAGAGGTCGACTTTGGGAGGCCCAAGACGGATTTCCAAACCAGACCTTCTAGTTTGTTCCATATCGTCTGTGGGATAAAGAGTGAAGCCTCCATTCCGTAAGCCAGCGTCGGAACAATTTTCGTCTTGTAGAAGATTATTGCCGGTTTTAGGGAAAATTTACCGAACTTCCTGTCTAGGGTTCTCATTTGCGCAGTTAATCTTTTTGCTTTGTCCCAAAGTACAGCTTGCATTGCCGAATCCGTTTTTGAATTGTCTATTTCAAAGCCCAGATATCTGATGTTTTTGACTTTTTCGATTTTGGTGTTGTTTAAGTACCACGACTCCACTTTCGAAAGTTTTTTCAGATTTTTGTCGAAAGTCATGATTTTTGTTTTATATTTATTTATTTCCAGGTGATTTTCCGCAATGTATTTTGCCAGATTTGTTAATTTTCGCTGAAGCCCCACTTTGGTTTGGTCAATCAGGATTACGTCGTCCGCATATAAGAGGCGAGGGATGTTGGTTTTTCCAATCTTCGGTGGAAAAGTCCTGATGGATTTTTCTGCGTATTGATAGTCTCCCAGAAATGCAACAAAGAGCGGGCGCGAAAGGGCAAGCCGGTTTAACTCCCCTTTTCACCTGGATCTCTTCTGATAGAGTTCCCTGTTGATTTAGCTTCACTCTTATGGCTGTATGTGAGTGCAATGCTATGAGAGGATCGAGAACTGGTTGCGGACAATTCCAGAGTTTGAGTTTCTTCCAAAGCAGGTTCCTGTCTATCTTATCAAAAGCTTTTGATAAGTCCACAAAAGCTAGGTAGATCTTTGGTGCCCCTTCCTTTACTTTTGCTTTAAGGAAATTCAGTATCAGAATGTTGATTCCGGTGGTGCCGTTTTTTTGAAAACCAGTTTGCAGGATATCGTGGCAGGGGCCCGAATTTTCCCATGTTCTGAAGTGGTCCAGTATGAGGGACGAAAAGATCTTGCCTATGATGTCAAGTAGAGCGATTGGCCTGTAATTGAGAGGGTCTTCCCGATTGCCCTTCTTCTAGATCGGGACAATAACGGCTTTCTGCCATGTCTCAGGGATTTGATGTGTTCTTTCGCATTCTACAAAGATCTTTCCAATTATGTTTGACCACTCTTTCGGGAATTGCTTGAGGATGATGTTACTCAAGCCATCTGGTCCTGGGGCTCTCTATGTTTTCAGGTTTCTGATTTTTATTTCAATGTCTTCTGTGATTATGTATTTTTACTCTTATAGGAAAGGTTGCAGCCTTTTTTTTTTTTTTAAACTTGTTTTTATTCAGCTCGACAACACACAGAGATACACAGTTACTACAAGCAAATCGTGAAATCAGTTTACAACCCACAACACAGAGGCATCACTATACAAAGCATCAGATCTAAACAAAGCACAGGTGCATGTAATCGGGGAAGACTTGCAGCCAGAGTGAGGACAGTATATACCTCATAGAGCGTTACTGAGAGGAGTGTGGCGGAGAAGAGGTCTCCGGATCTGAGGCCAAGGCAGACATATAATCACGAAATCTGCACCAAATGTCCCTTGGTCTTGAATGCGAGTGTTGTATCGCCCCCCAGGCTTCCTCAGTATCATGTGCCTAGGTGACTGCCCGGAGCCACTGCGCATGTGTGGGTGCATTGGGGCGAAGCCAGCATAATACTATACAGCGAACCGCCAACATCAGACAAAGCCCTGCCAACTTCTTTGAATCACGTTTCAAACCGGGGAGGTCATGAAAAAGGCAGCGCATTGGAGAGGGGTCTATGGTGCAGTCTAATATGTCTGATATAGCGGAGCATACGTCCTGCCAATATTGTGTCAGGTGTGGGCAGTTCCAAATCATGTGTATGTAATCAGCCTGGTCAGTGCCGCATCTGGGACAATTAGGAGAGGTCTCATGAAACATACGATGCAGTCTAGTCGGTGTGTGGTGATACCTGTGTAATAACTTGAATTGCAGTAGTTTAAATCTGGAGTTATATGATACCTCTTGGGTACGTGCACACATACGGGCCCAACGCACATCGTCAATCTCAACTCCAAGATCTTCCTCCCACTTCATTTTAAGTTTAACAAATGAGGGGGCGGCCCTGGTCTGTATTAAATTATAGAGTCTGGATACTTTCCCTCTGAAGGAATCGGATGCACAGAGTTCGGCTATCAAAGGTTCATCTGGTGGAACCGAAGGAAATTCGGGAAATTTAGTTTTTAGGACCTTCCTAAGCGAGGAGTATTGTAGCCATGCCGATGGCCTACGCTTGAGTGCCAGAGGGAGATCCGACCACTCCAGGAAATTGCCTCCCACAAAGACCTCACGAAGAGACAAGAAACCTGCCATCGTCCAACGAGCGACTATGGATTGAGGGATACAGGGGACATCAGGGAGGAAATTCCAGAGAGGGAGGTCACCATGAAACGGGTCAGGGGTAGCAACCGTGTTCCACATTTTAGTAAGCGCAAGTGATGTGCTCAGCACAGGGTCTATAGAATCGGGATCTGGCGGGGCTGGCTTAAGAATGAGGGAACCAATTGCACGCTCCTTAACCTTAAGTTTCTCAAGACGGACATGAGGAGGGGGATTCGATGTGTTGAACCAACAGGAAGCAAATTGGGACTGAGCTACTATCCAGTATCTAAGAAAGTCAGGGGCACCGAACCCGCCCAGTTCCTTGGGAGCGGTGAGCGTGTTTAGTTTGAGTCGGACCGCTCCAGAGTGCCAGAGAAAGGAGTTGACAATGCCGCGAAGCGTCTTAAAGAACCCCTCGCCTGGCCACAGTGGAATGTTTGTGAAACGGTATAGGAGTTGGGGCAAAACAATCATTTTTAGAATTCCTATTCTGCCAGCAAGGGAAATAGGGAGACGGGCCCAACTCGCGGTTTTGATGGTCAGAGCGGCTAGGTAATTCTGATAGTTATCAGCGCGTAGTTTCTCAGCGTGGCGTGAGACCAGGACTCCCAAGTAGGTGAAAGTGGATTGGGACCAAGTAAGGCCCAACAGGTCGGAAGGTAGTTGTGTGCTATCCGTGAGTGGGAATATGGACGATTTAGAGCAGTTAACTATAAGACCAGAGATATGTCCAAAGCGGGTGACATCATTAAGAATTGGAGCGAGGTTCGTTTCGGGAGAGCGGATGTAGAGCAGGGCATCGTCCGCGTATAGGGAAACAATGTCTGCTTGTCCCGCTGAGCGTAGGCCTCTATGAGAGTGCAAATGGCGCATCATGTCGGCAAAGGGTTCAATTGCTATTGCAAAGATCAATGGGGAGAAAGGGCACCCCTGTCGCGTCCCTCTGGCCACCTGGAAGAGGGCGGAACACCTATCTTCAGTGCGTACTCTTGCCACTGGGTTGGTGTATAGTAGTCTGACCCAGGACCGAAAATTGGGGCCAAATTTGCATTTTTCCATGACTCGCCACAGATACTCCCAGGACACCGAATCAAATGCCTTCTGCATATCCAGTGTGACTGCCACTGCTTTTGTTCGGGGATTAATTCTGCCGATCACGTTGAAAAGCCGTCTAAGGTTTAGTGATGTGGACCTACCTGGGACAAATCCCGCCTGATCAGGGTGTACGATATCAGGCATAAACACGGCTAGGCGGTTAGCCAGTAGTTTAGCAAATATTTTTACATCGCAGTTTATCAGCGAAAGGGGGCGGTATGAGCCACACCGAGTAGGTGGCTTACCCGGTTTAAGAAGGACAGTAATCATGGCCTCGCGGAGTGATGGGGGAAGCGTGCCCATTTCACAAGCCTCCTCCCACAGAGCCAGCAAGTGCGGCACCAGGATTGATTTATAACGCTTATAGAAGTCCATAGGGAGACCATCCGGGCCGGGGGCCTTCCCTGCAGCAAGTGACTCAATGGCCCTAGTCAGCTCATCCGGCGTGAAGGGTCTGTCCAGGGAAACGGTGGCGTCGAAGGATAGGGCTGTAAGAGGGAGCTCCTCGAGGTAGCCGTCGATTTCTGAGACATGGGGTCCATCCACCTTCGAGTAGAGGGACGCATAGAATGTAAGAAACTCTGCATTGATGTCTTGGGGCGAAGTGGCTAGTGTACCGTCGGATCTCTCTATTGCTGGGATGTTGGGCACTCCAAACGCGTGCCGAATTAACCTGGCCAGCACCCGGCCCGGCCGCTCGCCCTCCCCGTAGCACCTAACTGCCTGAGGATTGTCAAGGAATTTAACTTCGCGCTCAGCAAGATTGCGGAATCTATCTAGTTCACGACCCAGTGATGCCAGTGCGTCAGGGGAGTGGTCGTGTGTGTATTGGGTTTCCAATCTTGCGAGGGTCGACTCGCTGTCAGCGATGTCCTCACGGATACCCTTCAGGATGCCACTCCCCTTGGATAGGGCAATACCCCTGATATAGGCCTTGAATGATTCCCAAAGGGTAGCTCGGAGGGGGACTGAATCCATGTTGACCTCGAAAAACTCCTCAATAGATGTTTCCAGTTCGGATGCGAAGGTATGGTCAAGGAGGGCATAGGGTCTCATTCTCCACTGCCGTGACCTTTCGAGGTCATGCCCCCACTTCAGGGAAATGACCACCGGGGAGTGATCCGACAATGTTCTAGGTAGGATTGCCAGATGGGTAAGGCATCTAATCAGTATATCTGACAATAGCCATCTATCTATCCTAGAATGAGAGTCGTGGACCGAGGAGTAGTAGGTATACGTGCGAGAGTCAGGGTGCATCAGTCGCCAGGCATCTGCTACCGCCAGCCGGGGGAGGGTTGTCAGGATTGTGTGAGCTGCCTTCGATAGCTGGCGAGGTCTGGAACCCGATCTATCTAAAGTGACATCCAAAATCGTATTGAAGTCCCCGCCCCATATAATTGGGATCTGCAGGTAACTCTCAAGAAGTGATGCTAGGTTAAGAAAGAATTCAGGGTCGTCGATGTTAGGACCGTATATATTAAGGATAGCTACATTTTGATTCTGTAATGTACCAATAATGAGTACATATCTGCCGAGGGGATCAATATGTGATTGGGAACAGCTAAATTTCAGGTTTCTGTGGATTAAGACGAGGACGCCTCTGCTCTGGGTGGAATAAGTTGTGTAATATCTCTGGGGTCCCCATCGCCTGGCAAACCTCTCACATTGTTTAGCACAAGCATGTGTTTCTTGTAAGCAAAGGATTCGTGTACCATGACGCTCTGCGTATAGTTGTATTTGCCTCATCTTTTTGTAATTGCCCAGTCCCCTAACATTCCAACTCATAAAAGTTATGTTGCTATCCACCATTAATATGGAGGGTATGTTTAGGTTGTGCTCTGCATATGAGGGTAGGTTCCGCGAACTGCAGCAAGAACCAACATACTATTCGATTTATACCTCTGTGTTGCAATGGAGAACCGTGCGTGATTCCTCTGGTAGGTGTCGAGACTTTTTTAAACATAACTCCCCATCCACCCAGTACCCACCCACATCCCTCCCCAAACCTGAGGGATGAGTCCCAAACCCCCCCACAACAGTAACAACTTCTCGGCATCAACGCCTGGGGGGCTGTTAGCTGACCGAGCAGTGGCGCAACGGACTATAGAGGGTAAGCAAAGGATACATACAGCTGGAGTCTCTAACAGGCCAAGTGAGGACCGTATGAGAAGCGAACATGGTATTACCGACAAAAAGGAGACTCGATCATAACATATTAGTGCATTCCCACAATCGCTGAACATGACATTCGGTACATTTAGTGTATAATACACCGCTAGGGTTCCAATAACCAATAAACATAGTGAGCAGATACCGCCCCAAGGGGCCATGGTTGAGAGGATGAATACAACAATAATAACATAGCAACGGGCTATCATGAATAAAGTGAAATACGGGCTATTGCCAACCCGACCAACTCAGCAAGAAACTTCCAAGGCTGGACTGAAGATGATAAGGGGTTAGCCGGGAAAGTGTTCATCCAGGAATTTAGAAGCCTCCTCTGGGATCGTAAAGAAAAAGGTTTTGTTAGAGTGTTCGATGCGCAATTTTGCAGGAAACAGCATGGAATACTTGACTCCTAGGTCTCGGAGTCTTCTCTTCACAGCCACAAATGTCTGACGTTCACGTTGCACCGCCACCGAGTAATCCGGGTAGAGGTGGATTCTGGCCGCTCCAAGGGTAAGGTCGCCCTTGATCCTGGCTGCCCGCAGAAGGGCATCGCGGTCCCGAAAGTTCAGAATCCTCGCTATAATGGGCCGAGGAGGGGCGCCTGGTTTGGGTTTCGCTGTCAATGCTCGATGTGCTCTTTCAATAGTGAATTGTGAGGATAATTTAGGAGAGTCTAGGAGTGTCATGAGAATCCGTTCCAAGTAATCTTCCATCGGTTCTCCAAGATTGTCCTCCGGTATGCCAACTATACGCAAATTATTACGTCTCGAGCGAGACTCGAGGTCATCATTTTTCTTCTCTACTACTGCCACACGGTTGGTTAGCATGGAGACCTCGGCCCGCAGAGAGCCCAGCACATCCTCGGCAGCCCCCAGTCGAGTCTCGACCTCTGTTACTCGCCCATCCGACTTTTCAATGTGGGCTTTTATGGAGGAAATAGACCCATTCATATCGTCTAGTTTGGTATGCAGAGTGGTGAAGCCATCACAGATGTACTCCAACAACTTTTGTGAGTCATCTGAAGTCGATGGGGCCGAGATGGAAGGGGGATCCTCAGTATCATCGGAGGGCGGCTTGGATGGCGTTTTAGCAAACATGTTTAACAAACTTTGCTTTTTCCCCGCACCGGCTCCCTTGGTCATGATTAAAACCGGAGAAGGACAGGGGTCCAGGAAGAAAATGCGTGGGCAAGTGGCGTAGCACCCGGTAGTTCGGGACGGTGGGTAAGAGCCAAGCGTCCCGCCTGTGATGTAAATTGCCCTCCAAAAGAAAGGAATTTTAGCACGGTAAATACCTGCTGCAGTAGGTCGAGTCCACAGCTGAGGAGCACAAGGATGGGGTACGGTTACCGGTAACGCCGCAACCCCTGCCCCGCAAGGCCTCAAAACACTCCGGCCCGGGCTCTCCCCGACCCCAATGCCCGCGGGTATGTATTGCGGTGCTGATCAAGGTCCACAGGGCGGATCCGTCGATGAAGGTACTAGCGTAAACGCGGGCCGAGGCTGGCGATGAATTGGAGGGGGGGGGGGAGCCCCCAGCTTGGAGAGGTGGGGAGGCTGCACCTGCCGGGGCCCAAGTGTACAGGGTTGCACCACAGAGTCCGAAACTCGCGGGAAGCCCCGGACAGAGGTCTCCCAATGCGACGCTAATGATGGGCCCTGTAGTCCTACGCAGTCCTCCGTGGTAT
This sequence comes from Ambystoma mexicanum, assembly GCF_040938575.1. NCBI lineage: Eukaryota > Metazoa > Chordata > Amphibia > Caudata > Ambystomatidae > Ambystoma > Ambystoma mexicanum. The sequence continues at coordinate 653,955,698 of NC_090940.1, read as the reverse complement.
CCAGAGAACGGTAGGAGCTCACCGCCAGCAACCAGGCCCCCTTACCTTATTAAGGTAGTGTTCAGGAACGCTCCGGAGAGGGGAACATGGGCGGCCGTGGGTAGACGAACAAGCCCGCTGCGTAGTGCTGCGCAGTCCAAGGCGGAGGGAGCTAACGGTCCCTGCTCCAGCCGCTAGCAAGTATCAGCACAGGGCAATCCGAGTCCTCCCGCCGGTCCGGTAGACCGGCTGCAGGGGCACCCTGTGCGCCTCCGAGGCTTCGGCGCCTCTCCCACACAGAGGCCGCACACGCCGGGGCGTCGAGTAGTGGCGCGGATCCGCAACCCCCGGAGCCCCGCCCGGGGGAGAGCCAGGCGTCCGCGGCGCCGCACCCCCAACAACAGCAGCAGGGCCCACGGATGGTCTACGGGTCTCAAATTCAGGATATCGGTAGAGTGTCAGCTCTTGCCGCGGCTGTAGTAATGATGGTTGGTAAAGCTGTATTTTAGCGGTCAAATTAGCAAAGATGTGCCCTCGTCGTCCGGAGCTTCACACTCAGGCGGCCATCTTGTTTCGGCGCAACAGCGCCCCCGAAAGGTTGCAGCCTTTATCCCTACCGTGCAATTAGGGATCTCAAGGCCTTCAGATTTAGAGCGGGGAGATCACAACTGGTAAGAAGGATCTGGGAGTTGATGAAGCTAAGCCAGCTGCATGGTCATGACGGGGTCATAAATCGGTGGTAAGTTCCATCACCTGACCATGATGCCATGTGGATGGAGGGCTTCTAGGGATGGGGCTGGTCAGTCGCTTCTTGCCATACTTCCACATACACTGCCCAAGGAGCACAAGATCCCCTTTTCCGAAGTCCTGCGGTGGAGAAGGCATCATGGGGCTACATAACCAAGGATGCCTGGCTTCTGCCACCTAGAATGCACAGGACGGTGAACTCGGCCGAACGAGAGCTATTCACGGAACGCACCAGCAGTAATAGCAGATCCTGCAATACTCAATGACCCAATAGAGCGCATAGTGCGAGACTGAAAATGCTGAATGTTGAACAGTGACAGATCCCATTCAGCATTCTAGTTGACACTTCATTTTGCACGATATTGAAGCAGTGTATGTAATTCACATGTTGCTTTTCACTCGTGTGCGCGGTTAAAGTGAGTGAACACCGCCTTGCATTTCACTCGTGTGCCGCCAATTAGGTTAGCGAAAGCTGCTGTGAAGAAAAAAGCAAGTAAGTCAACTTATACAGTTAATAATCCACTTCGAGATGGCACCTTAAGAGACGCGATCCCCCTCTCTGCCTGTAGCTACGGAGACAAACAGTTGATCTGTTTTTATTATCGGTCTGGTTTTATTTACATAGTAGAGGACCGCCCTACGCACATCTAGGGTGTGTAGTTTCACCTCAGCCGAGCCTCGAGGGTCCTGGAAGAAAGCCGGAAGCTCGATGGACTGGTTTACATGGAATTTTGATATAAACTTAGGTGAGAACCTAGGGTGTGTGCGTAAAACCAGTTTGTCTTTATGGACAGTAAAGAAGGGATCCTGCACTGACAGAGCCTGGATTTCACTGACCCTTCTTATAGAAGTAATAGCTTTTAGAAGGCCGTTTTATAAGTCAGGTGTTTGAGACTGCTTTTATGCATGGGCTCGAAAGGGGGTCCCATGAGCTTGGCTAGCACCACATTAAGGTCCCACCCTGGTGGTGGGTTACACATAGGAGGGTGAAGTCTCTTTACTCCTTCCATGAAGGCTTTAACTACTGGTACTTTCCACCACCAGACCTTGCTATGGGAAGTGGTGTATGCCGACAGGGCTGCCAGGTGTACTTTCAGTGAGTTAAAAACCAATCCTGCATCTAGCAGGTGGAGCATGTATGTAACAATAGTGGAAGGAGTGCAATCAACAGGGTTGATTTGTCTACTCTAGCACCAGATAACGAACCTCTTCCACTTGTCAAAGTAACAGTGCCTTGTGTTTGGTTTCCTAGATTCCTTTAGGATGTCCATACACCTCTGTGGTAAATTGAGATGTCCAAACTCTATGACCTCAGGAGCCATGCTGCTAGGTTCATTGAGTTGGGTTGCTGGTGCACTGTTTGACCTTGGTGCTGGGACAGTAGGTTGTACCAGGCTGGAAGTTTGTTGGGCTCGCACACCGCCATCCTGCGTAGGTGTGGAAACCACGGTTGTCTTGCCAACATGGGAGCAACTAGGACAAGCGTCATCGATTCTCTGTTCATCTTGTTCACCACTTTCCTGATGAGGAGTTGGTGGAAAAGCGTACGCAAACATCCCTGACCAGTTCATCCACAGGGCGTTCCCCTGGGAGTCTGGTTGGGGGAACCTGGATGCAAATCCTGGGCATTGTCTGTTTTCGCTTGTGGTGAATAAGTCTATAGTGGGGAAACCCCACTGAGAGAAGATATCTTCTACGACCTCTCTGTGTAGAACCCATTCGTGTTCCTCTGGGAGGGAGTCTCTGCTCAGAGCATCCGCTAGGTAATTGAGCTCCCCTGGAACATGTTGTGATGACAGGAAGATGTTGCGTCTGAGTGCCCATATCCAGATTTTCTGGGCAAGCTTGGACAGATTTGGCGAACAAGTCCCTCCTTGCTTGTTCAGGTAGAACATGGCTGTTGTGCTGCCCGTCTGGATTTGCACTGACAGGTTTAGTAGGTGGGGCTCGAACGCTTGAAGCGCTCTGAATACTGCCAGAAGCTCTAGCAGGTTGATGTGGTTCTTGGTCACTGAGGGAGACCACAGACCCTGAGCTGTGTGGTGGAGATGGTGAGCTCCCCACCCCGTCAGACATGCATCGGTAGTGACTACTGCCTGTACTTCGGGATCGTAAAAGGGTTTCCCGTGTGCGAGATTCTTTCTTGTCCACCAGTGAAGGCTTTGTGTTGGCGAAACGACCACTAGATCGTCCCACTGACCACTTTCCTGAGACCACTGTTTCGCCAACCATTCCTGCATGGGACGCATGCGCAGGCGCGCATGGGGGACAAGGTAAATGCATGACGCCATCATGCCCAGTAAACGCATTGCTTTGCGTACCGTTATTTGGCGACCGAACTGATAATGCGGAATTTGCAGTAGTATATTCCGAATTCTTTCCTCTGAAGGAAAGGTCAACCCCTCTTGAGTATCTGGGATTGCTCCTAGGAACTGTTTGGAGGTGCTTGGCACCAGGGTTGACTTTTTCTCGTTGATTGAGAAGCCTAACTCGTGGAGAAGGTCGATAGTCCTTTGAATGTTTGTCCTGCAAATTACTGGGGATTCCCCCGTTATGAGCCAGTCGTCCAGATAAGGGTGCACTGGGATTGCCTCCCTGCGTAGGTGTGCAGCCGCCACCGCCAGTACCTTGGTGAAAACCCTTGGTGCAGAAGCTATCCCGAAGGGCAGTAGCTTGAATTGGTAGTGTCGACTGTCCACCTTGAAGCGCAAGTACCTTCTGTGCGCTGGGAACATGGAAATATGAAAATAGGCATCTTTCATATCCAAGGTTGCCATGTAATCCCCCTTTTTTTAGGAGGGGGATTACCTCTTGTAGCGTAGTCATACAAAACTTTTGGGGCTTGACATACTTGTTGGCAGGCCGTAAGTGCAATAAAGGGCGCATTGTCAAATCTTTCTTTGGCACAAGGAAGTAAGTTGAATAAATACCCTTGTTTACCTGGTGTCCCGGGACGAGTTCTATCGCGTCCTTTTCTAGCAGAATGGCGATCTCCTCGAGGAGAATCTTCTGATGTTCTAAAGAGTGTACTCTTTGTCGTGGAGGATGGTTCCGGGGCCGCTGCAGTAGTTCTATACAGTACCCTGTGGATACTGTTGACAGCACCCATCTGTCTGATGTGATCCCTTCCCAAGCCTGGGTGAAGTTGGAAATGCGTCCCCCTACTGGGGTTGCGTGAGAAGGGACCCTGAACTGAGAGTCACAGCTTTGGTGGGGGCGTGCCGCCTCCCTTGCTGGGGCTGCCTCTGCCTTTACCACGACCTCTCCTATTACCCCTGCCGTAACCCTGGGTAGACTGTTGGCTGTTGTTCCACTGTGTACCCTGCCCCTGGGAATAGTTCGATCCTCTCTGGGAATTTTGGCCGCGTGGGCGACGAAAATTACTATTCCCTCTCTGGTTAGGGGGTTTATTCGAGGATCGGGTGTAAGGTCCCTGTCCTTCGAGCGTGGGGCCTCGCTGATTTTGACTGCGGGCTCCGACTCCTGGAGCGCGGCCTGGGGGTGGAAGTCGTCTTCGTCCTCCGACGATCGAACTTCTGTTAGCCTAGGGAGCGAGGCACTCTTGGCAAGAGTGGATGATTGCCTGGAGTCATGCCGCGATCTCGATCGAGAGCGCCCAGAGGACACCGAATCGGACCGTTCTGTTTGTGCCTCTTTCCGAGCACTCGACGTCGTCGAGTCTCGGTTGGACTTTGTGTGTTTAGTGTGTGTGGTGTGTGAAGCGCTTGTGTCGCCGGGGGTCTTCCCCATAGCCGCCCTGCCGGACGACCTTCCGAGGTCGGGGACTTGCGCTCGGCTGTCTTTCGACGCCGTAATGCCCTCGCCGTCCGAAAGTACAGCATCGCTGCCGTCGCTGAAGGCGCCCTCCGCTGCCATGGCCGCTTGCCTGGCGTGGTGGGCCCAACGCTTCGAACGGTCCTCAAGTGTCTTAGGTTTAAACCTACTACACGCTCTGCAGTTCGCTTCGGGGTGGTCCCTCGGCAAGCAGAGATTGCACGTGGCGTGCCTGTCGACCCAAGGGTATTTGCGATTGCACTTGGGGCAGAATTGAAAAGGGGTACCCTCCATACGCACCTTGAGGCAGCGGGCTGTTAAGTATAGGAAATGTATAAGGTGTACCTATATACCAAGAGTGTAGAGTATGTACAACCCGCCACTCTCCCTACTTGTAGGGCAGAGGCCAGCGGCCTTCCAAGGCCCGGGCCGAGGCCAGAGGCCTTCCGAGGCCCAAATCCGTCGTGCAGCAGCCGACGGTCGATTTCTTCTCCAGCCAGCGTCGAATGTCAAAGTTCGACGTTGGGATGGGGAAGGATGTAAATAAATTAATATTTTAGCAAAAGTATGGCTAAGGCCAGGGGACTCCGCAAAATGACCAGTATGGCGGAAAAAAACAATCTGAGGATCCTAGACGCGTGAGGGATCTTGGGTACAGTGGACGTCACACTAGGGATAGTATTACTGGCACGCCCTGTGTCGACGCCCATTTTCGAGTTTCGAAAAACAAACTGTAATACTCTGCAGCTTCCACTAGATGTCGGCCTATGCACAGCATGTGATCTAAGCAGATTCCACAAGCCTCAGATATATATATATATATGCGCTTTGGACTTCTTGTCTATGACTTTACATAGTTTTGCATATTATTAAATTATTTAACGAAGGCTTCACTTAATACTGGCGCTACTTTCTTCCCAACCGGAAGGCAAGAGTCGACATTTTGGCACTGTAAAGCTATCGGCTGCGCACTATTGCGACTCGTTCTTTTCGGCATCGATCATTCAACGTAGATCCTGGGAAGAAAGCATGAGGAAGAGGCGTACGCTCGCCCAGTTTCCTTAGCTTCGGCGCAACACTGGCTCCCCGCAGAAAGGGGGAGAGCGTACAGTGAGGGCCCGTGCAACCCATGAAAGGCAGGTCCAAGATGACGCTGACATCCTTGGAAAGTCTGCACGCGTTTTCACTGAAAATCTGTTAGCTCCTCAAATAATTAATCAACCCGCCCCACCAGTAGTTCCTTAGTTAGGAGACTAAAAGGTCAGTGGAGTGGAGGCATGAGCAATTACAAGAGAATTAAAAATGCAGCCGGGCATAACCTATCTGGAACGATGCCAGAAGCCAAGCCGCTATCCCAAAAGAATAAAAGGGGCCGTGCAAAGCCAGAAGGAGCCGGAGAAGAGGAAAAGGCAGATATGCCTATCCAATCTCCCTGAGGAATAAGGGAGAACTCGAAGAGAGCTGTCAAAGGGGAGCAAGGTTTGGAAGAAAGCTGCTTACCTTTGTGAAAAGATATCCTAAGCCATTGTCAGTGCTTGGAGGCCTTAGTGGAGTCAGTTGGTCGGGGTCTTGAACAATGTGTTTCCACTCTTTATGAAACCTGGAAGGAACTGAAATGAAGGCCACCCAGGCCATTAAGAGAATAGAGGATGCCACTGGCAGAAGGACGAATACAACATAGGCTCCCTGAAAATAATCTGGAGTGCGTGGGGCAGGGGATACACTTTCAAGATGAGGAGAATCTGATAACTAGGTTCCTGCAATAGAAGATCTAGAGAAAGACCTAGAATGAACTCCGACAACCATACGGTCTGGCAAGAGCATAGTGAGAGCCAGAACCAACCAAGAGGTTTGAGGTATGAAGGGTCTTCTACACAAAGAAAAGAAATTGCAATTGTTATTTTTAGAGTAACATGAAAAAATCCAAAGGATGCAGTGCATATGACCAACACATTTTCCAGATCGCTTTGTCCACAATATTTGCCATTATTAAAAAAAATATTTTCATACTGGCTGTACTCTTATATGTCCATGCTGTCTGTAGGAATATATGCCAGAATGCCCATAAAAGAACATACTTATGTTTGTTTTATCCAAAATGGCAGTATTGACATTATACAAACACATGATCATTACCAATATGCGCCAGTATCCCCAGATAAGAAGATACTCCGGGTGGCTTTACCAGTAAAACAGATGCCATGCCACAGTAAGAAAATATGCCCAGAGTGGCTGTGCCAATGTAGGCCAGCCCAGTACGGCCACATGTGAACACTGCTAGTGCCATGCCACACTAAGAAAATACACCCCCGGGCTGACTGGGGCTACACAAATGAAACATACACTGTCCCCCATGCAAATTCAACCGTTACTGGGCAGAATTCTAGACTTGGGCATACATGTACATTTAGATTCTGAATTAAAAACTTACATTGGAAATGGTTTTAAGTTTATGACCAGAATCTGAATTTTCAACTTTTCATCTTAAAAAGGAGACGCACCCTTGCACCCAAAAGCAGCAGCCGTTACTGCTGGGGAAGGATCTTCCGAACAGGAAATCTTCTCTGTGCCTGATCTCTTCCAGTATCTGAGATATAGCTGCCAGCAGGCTCTTCACGCTCACTTCCTTTCCATCTTCTCTGTGCCTGATCTTTCAGTATCTGAGATATAGCTGCCAGCAGGCTCTTCACGCTCACTTCCTTTCCATCTTCTCTGTGCCTGATCTTTCAGTATCTGAGATATAGCTACCAGCAGGCTCTTCACGCTCACTTCCTTTCCATCTTCTCTGTGCCTGATCTCGTCCAGTATCTGAGATATAGCTACCACATTCACATTCTCTCCTCCTTCTCAGCTCTTTCAGCGTATGAGATGGAGGGCCCGGCAGGCTCTTGGCATTTTCTCCTTATTTCCTGGATCATGTCTTCAGCAAACGGAGATACACTCCTCAGCAGACGTTTAGCTTACTCTGCGATTCTTTGGGTCTTGGCATCCATCAGTGTGTGAGGTGTTTCCATCAGCAGGAATTTGGCTTTCTCTGTCCCTTGTTCTGAGGTTTGCTGGATTTGGATATAGGCACCTCAGCAGGCTTCAGGCTTTCTCTCTGAAAACTTTCCTTTGGCATTACAAAGCATCAAGTTCGTGCTCAGGCTCTCATCTGCTTCATCTGCCTTCAGACTAGGAGCCAGGTCTGTGAAACTCTTCAGGTTTCTGTGCCTTCTTATAGGGCACCTGGTTATCAAGATTGACAAATCTATCCCCAGTGGTTGTTCTCCACACTTTCTCTAATCCTTATTCCGAATTGGTTATTTTCCATTTCTTATCAGATTTCCCAAGTATTGTCCTTGATTTGGATTTCTCCCTGCTCCTGATTTCCTATAGCTCGTTTGTCAGATTTCTCAATTAGCCGTTCGGCAGTGGCAAGCAAAGGCATGAAAAGATGCGTTGCCATTTTGAAGTCGGGCACAAGTGGATTTGCCTACATGCAGCCTCGCTACGGGAACCGAAGTTCTTTAGCTATCAGCGGTTATGCCTCAAAATGCTCTGCCACCAGACTGAAAGTTATTTCAAGCCGGAGAGCAAGTGGGACATTTGTAAACGGTAAGGCTTACATTTCTTTTTAAAAACAGGGTCAGTATGGTTTGGTCACCCATATAAAAAAGCAAGATTGGGGTATTTATTTTCTAATATGCAAACAGTTTCAATCCATTTTAAGACATGTCATCCAAGATTAGTAGTCTGTGTTTCAGAGTATCAGTGAACAACTTGTGATGGCAAACACAGTTACCCTACTGCCTATAATACAATTCATATATATTCAAGTTAAAGTTTTCTAATCTAAAACTTTTCACGCAGTCGTGGCAGAGTCGAGTGCAGTCTCTGCAGTCTATGGCAGCGACGGCGAGACAGCGACCCCAGGAAGGTGAAGTTGAGAGAAGAAATACAAGAAGCAAAAGAGGATGCCTTCTAGGCATTGCAGGGGAAAGCGTTGCAGTGGACAGTACACTTAGCAGTACACTTAAAAATGGACCCCCAGGTAGCCTCCCCAAACCATCTAAATAAAGAGCCACAAAATCTATCACAAGTACAACACAAATCTCAACAGCAAAATAATGGCGGGAGAGAAGGGGGAGGTGAGGGAATAGGGAGAGTCTCCCCGCCTATGGCAGAAGCAACAACAGGTGCCACGAACGAAGATTCCCTACACAGGACGGGGTAAACCCGCTCTGAACATTTTGAACCGTCACCAGTGCAATCTGCACAAACCCCTTCGTCCTCACAGTTGGAAAAAAATCATGTCCGCAATCTCACCCACTAAATGTGAAGATTGCTGCAATAGCCATCAAACAGACTGAAACGGCAGCAGCAGTAGCTGAATCCCGCTGTAATGAAATGATTCTCCCCATTTTCAATACTTCAGGGGAGGAAAACTCAACAAGCAAAGTCCCTCACCTCGTCTGACGGAGCTGGAGTGACGACGGCTGGGTCTTCCGCGCCGGCTCGGAGCCCTGGGGGTGAGCGGCTGCTTCTTAGGGTCCACACCCATCCGGAGGCAGCTGATCTCGTCTCAACCCTGGGCGGGGTTGCACCGTTCCAGTTGCTTTCACCACTCGATTGCCAACCCCCCGGGCATGGAGCGGGGCTTCGACCCCAAGATGGCGTCTCCCCAAAACATGGCTTGGGCGGGGAAGAGGGAGGGGCCTCCGCTTTGAGCGACGTCCTGGCTCTCCCAGTGGATGCGGATGGCCTAGACGCCCTTCCCAATCAACTACGGGAAGTTTCTCCAGGAAAGGAGAAACGTCTGACTTCCAGACAACACTCCACAAGCAAAATTGTGGGCAAAATGGTGGGCAATCATTTAAAAACAGCCCCCCCAAAATCCACACGCTCAAAAACCCTGTATAAAAGAATACACAAAAACCACGGCAAACTAAGTCCCATAATCAGGCCAGCTCCATGAATACGCTTAAAGAATACTTTGGGAGGAAAGGCCGCCAAGCTGGAGCCCTTAACCAAGACATCTCTGACGCTGAGCTCTTGGCAATCGTAGAAGACACTGCGATGCATTTAACAGGATTAAACATCCCTTTAACAGCTGTTGCCAAGAAAGAACTCCATCGACAACAAAACACTGACGATGCGCTGAAAAACATCAGCCAAAAAACTCCAGAAGGGTGCCCACAGTCGCCTCCCGCTACAAGAGAAGAGGATGTCAAGGCCAGTCCACCATCAGTAATAGAGCCAACCACTTCACTGGATTCCCTAATGATGCACCAATTGTCACAAGACACCAGCCCAAAAATTCCAGAAGGGGGCCCACAGCCGCCTCTCGTAACAGGAAGAGAGGACGACAAGGCCAGCCCACCTCCAGTATTAGAGCCAACCACTCCACCGGATTGCCTAATGACGCCTCAATTGCCTTAGCTTAGGGCAGAAGAAATTGTTGGCCCAGCACATGAGGAAGAGACACTAGAACCCATAAATCCTCTGAGCGACCTCAGAGGTCCACGCAATGAAAAAGAGAGGATCTTGAGAGAGAAACAATTAATAACCTACACAACTTCGAAAAAGCAGCTTGCTTCGACGCAAACATTCACCAGTCCGTCTCCACCTGAATTCATGGAAGAGAGACATTATGCTGACAAAACATCAAGCAGCAGAGATCTGAGGGGAACCTCGCCTACATGAAACAGACGGATGAGTGAGATCTTTAATAAACAACCGCGTGACTCCCCCCAAAAGAAACTAGACCCGATGACCATTCTCTCAACAGTGACAATTGCGCTGGCACCTTTCGGAAAACTGTACGAATCCCTCAATGACTCGATGAAAGATCAGAATACGCTCATCGCTATGATGCATACAAAATTAATTTTTCTAGATGGATTCTTGACAGCCAAGCTTGGAAACCCCCATTGGGAGCAGCCAACTAACGCAGACGGAAATCTAAGCGGGGAGAAACAAAGCAAGGAACCTAACATCAGAAAGTCTGAGGCTAAGACTACAAGATCATTACAAACCCAAACAGATGCCACAAGGAGCGGCACACCCAGTGAGGTGCTGAAAGCAACAAACACCGCCCTACCATCTGTTCAAGCCCCACCACTTAAGTCCCAAAAAGAAGATGTGCACTCACTCATCACTTCTGCACCAGTGTCACCACAGACAAGTGATCTCGGCGGGAACCAACCAAACCCTAGCCAGAAATGAAGAAAATCTGACTCTATACAGAACCCAAAAACAAGTTCAGAGCAAAAAACAAATCCAACAATCTTCACTTTCACAGCGGACCACATTTTCCCTACATTTGACATTTTTTCCCAGAAAGTCACAACCCAAAAGGAGTCTAAAAAAAAGGCCTCCTCAAAGAAAAACAATAATAAAGGACGTAAGTGACAAACCAGTGACTGGGAAAAAACTACCTAGAGCAAACCAAAAAGATGACAAGTCTAAGGACGCCAGCCATCACATCCCGCTTACCCAGACGCAGAGTGAGCTGGGAGAAGAGGAGCCAACAGTCTGAGAACCATCATACGAGTCAATTGACTTAATAAACTTGAGTCTATATACAGTCGAACACTCTGAATATGAGATCCCAGAAGCTCCGCAGCAAAAAAGGACAAAATGGGAACCAGCAGATCCTTGCCAGACGCCTAAGGGAAACAAGAGTGCTTTTTGCGGACATCAGTTACTCACCACAATCACAGCGGATGCAAGCCAAAGACACTAAGCTTAAAAGTACCCAAGGAGGACTAGAATCGACCCGGCCTAAAGGCCTAAAGCGAAGACATTCAGCATCAGGCCAAGAACGACTCTCACCCCAGGCCTACAACAAAGGGAAACAGCGGCCGTGAGGTCCGTAAGACTAAAGAGGAAAAAGACGAAGACCTCAACCCTCGCCCTATCGGAGGGATGGACTATAGTCGTGGATCCACGAAATCAAACATACATTATAGGTCAAGGGTTCATGACTTAAAAGAAAATTCTGCCCTGTATTATCGAAAAGATAACCCCGGGTAAATGAACAGAACAGGAGTACAAAATCCATCCCAACGCGCACATTTAAGCTGCAAAGATGTCGAGAATAACGGGATAACTGGACTGTGAACTGCAAAGCCATAACAACATTTTTTGACCAAATCAAACCCTTTCAATCTTCCGGTAGATATCATTGACATGCTGGAACCAAACCCAAATGTAAGAAAAGACAGCTCCTACCTACACGTCAACTCAAGTAAAGCGCAAAAATGACTATGGAGCACAAAAGATGACTTAAGGAACTCTGGGTTAGACCTTAGCCTACCAACCAACACAACGCCTACATTTGTGGATAAAGCAACCCAAGAGTTTGCTTCCCGAAGAACCCGATCTGTGCTGAAAGGAAGAAGCCCCAGGGGCCAGCAGGATTCTCATTCACTGAGACCTGGACGCACCCTCCAAAGGCAACCTCAAGGACCATCAGAGAGTAAACCTGCCTCAGGGAGCAGCAGGGGAAAAAGCAGCAAAGGATATATGAATGACCTATGTGCAAATACAGCCACGAGACCAGACTAAAGCAAAGCGACGTTACCCAGCGGACAGATACCACAGGAAAGAAGAGCTAGCGGACAAAACTGCTCAAAAAAGAACCTACCACACGACAAAAAGTGGATCGCACTATAAAGGTAAGCAAGGGTGGAGCTTTGGAGAGCAATCGTTCACTATTTCAAACGAAAACAGTGACTGGTTCAAGAAGCAAGTCAATAGGCTGAGAACAAAATAGCCACAATACAAGGATACTGGAAGCCTGGGGGACACGCCGCTGGGTGTTAGGTAAGATTTCCACAGAGCTGGTAAATCTTCCTTTCCTGGTTCAACTCCAGAACTTTTTGCTTTTCTAGTGGTATATTTTTCATTAATACCTCTGAGTGTGAACCTTTTTCCACACTCACCTCATCTTGAGCTCTTTATGGGTGTCATTTTTAAGAATCTCCATAGTGTCTTTTTAAAGTTATCATGTCTAACAACCTATTGGCAATAAGTGCCTGTTGTTGCTGGGTTGCCCTAGGGGCTCCCCATTTAACCTTCTTGTGCTAACCTTGAGTGAACTACAGTTCCCAAGGGTAGAAAGGATCTTTGGATGCCTTTTACATTTTATTCTGTGAAACCAGCACACCCCATCTTATGTGGAGTGCTGGGGAGATACAATGTATCCCCTTTCACATTTAAACTGTAACAATTCTGTTACAGTGACAAGCTTACCTTTAATGGCTGGTGGCACCTTTACCGCGGGCTGTAATCACAGCTGCAGTAAAGGCACCTAAGGGTGCTCATTTTACCAAAATGGCCCCCGTCTTCTTTTTTTGCCATTTTAGTGTTTGTCGTTTCTTGTTCCTTCCCCTGACATCTGGGGCGGGAAATTCCTTTGTTTGAGTTTTGTCTTTGGCGGGAGTCCCCTGGACACCCCGCTCAGGCTCCAGACAGTCTGTAAGCACAGGAAGTGGAAGGGGAGTCCAAAACGGCGACCCGAACCCAGAGCCTGGTGAGACCCACTAGACTCAATACGACCTGCATTTTGAGCCATCCGACAGGTTGCTGCGACCTTGCGTTCTTGCAATACCCCAATGCCCTGGGACCTCCAGCCAATGTGCTGTGCACTGTCTTCCGAATTCCGAATCTCGCTGAAACTTCGTGGGCATCCTGGTCTATCTCCAGAGACCCGAATCGATTCCAAAAAGTCCCCTCACAAGAGTGCTGGACCTTTTAAACGACGAGAAGTCAACCGCGATTTTCTGTCTTCTTCTGTGCTCCTTGAAAAGGCGCCAAACCCGTAGAACCGCATTCAGCCGCGAGAGAAATCTTGCCTAGAGCCTTCTTCATCGATCCCTGCTGCAAAGTCCCTTCTGAGGTCTTATGTTCCGTCTCCAGGACAAGGAATCCAGTGACCGGGTATTTGGCTGCAGTCCCTGAAGTTCGCCTGCTGCAATCTCTTCTTCATTGCTGAGGTACTGTGTTGGCTTAGGCATATACTTACCTTAAGCCTGTTGGGATTTCTGTGTAGTCCTGGGGTGTTTTCTGTGATTGGGAGGTCCCTCGTCCCGTACACCCAGTCCCACTGCTAGAATCCTGCTGGGTTGTCTTCTGTGAAGCCCCTGGACCCTCTTCTAACCCTAGAAGGAAAGTACTCACTTGTTTGCCAGTTTTCCTAAGGAAACTCTGACTTTTGCTACTAAAGAACTTATTCTAACACTGCCTGTTGGTCACTAGTCCTAGTGACCCCCTTTCTGCCACTGAAAACACTCATGCTCTAAGGGAAAGACTTTGAAGGGATTGGGACTTCTGCCTAGAAAAGAAATCAAGTGATTTACTGGTTGGTAACTGTAATTCTAAGAGTGAACAGTTACAAAAGTTCTTACTGACCTTTACGGTGTGATGCACTATTCTTAAAAGCATGGTTAACATCTTTTCTTCCTTAGCCACTGTTTTACCAGTCTAAAAGAAAGTAGATGTGAAGGTATTTTACTCTCCTGTGATTAGGTTGTGCCTCTTTACAAAAGTAATGTGTTGGTTTCACCAGATTATTCCTGTAGGGTAATTGTATGAGTGTCCTCCAACTGTTGGTATCACCAGGTTAGTCCTGTTAGGATAACTGTAGGAGTGTCCCCCAACGGGGTCTTGTTTACCCTGACTTGCTGCTAGCCTGTCCTTAATAAGTCTACATTAGGTTGTTACCTACCTAGAATAATTATTCAGTAAAGTGTGACATTGGGTTTTACTTTCCACTTCATTGTGAAGTTAAAGTAAGTGGGTTTTACTTACCTTGTGTTAGCTGTGTGCCATCCAAAACAAGTTACCAGAGTTATTGCTTACCTCAATCTGGGGTTCCCGGATTTCCACAGCATCTGTAATTGTACATTACATCCTTAGGTTTTACTCACCTGGTATAACTGTGCGTTATGATAAAAGTAGTTATAGGTTTTTACTGCACCTAGAATAAGTGTTTCACTATTCACCAAAAGTATATTGTCCAGTTGACTGTTTATGTGATTTGTTACAAGAGTCATTGTACAACTGGAAGGGCCTACTGTCCTTGTATTACCAAAAGTAACCTAAAAGTAACCATTGGTCTTTTACTCCCAAAGAATAGGCTTGACCTATACTAAATGTGTATAACAAGGTTTTGACTTCCCTAGAACTACTGTTAGGTGTTCCAAATAAGGTTTATACTTGGGCCTGTGTGCTTTCAAGTATAGTGCTGTGTTTTATATTGTGATTTCATATAATGTGTTAGTACTTACTTAACCCCTAGATTTATCTGGGCCTACCTGTATTGAAATAAATCCTTTATTTTTACAATACATAGTGTTTCAGTGTTTCTTTGGATCATTTTTTTTTTTAACTTTCTTTATTGGTTTTTACAACAATGATAGAATAAGACATTACACGACTGTGCACCGGTCGACGAGACCCCTTATCCCCCCTCCCTCCCTCGGAACGATCTCTGCTTGATATTAAGTTCAGTTTCTTATTAGTTCTAGCGTTATTGTTGTTCGGCACTCGTAGCTGCTGTTGAAGTATCCGGTTGCTCGAGACAGTTTTGTATTGGTGGTGGAGACTGAGATCGAGTCGTCCTCTGGATTTAACAGGTACGCTATGTAGAGGCCCCAGATATCTGGGGGGCGTGCGTGGAGGGGCAGAGTTTGTAAGTAGTTCATTTCGACATCTTGACAGTAGGTGACATTGTGGAGCCATTGCTTTAGTTTGGGTGGCGGTCCTCGGCCCCAGTTGCAAGTTATTCGTCTGCATGCCAGGACTAAAAGTAGGTTCGCCAGTTTTCTGGTATGTTCTGGTAGTTGGTTGGTTAGACCCAGCATGGTCAGTGTTGGGTCGGGTTCTAGTCGCACTCCGATTATGGTTGAGATTTTCTCTAGGACTGCTGTCCAGAACGCTCCTATTTCGGGGCACGACCATGCCAGGTGGACAAAGTCGGCTTCCGAGTGCCCGCAGCGAGAGCAGGAGGCGGATATTGTCGTCCTCTGGGCGTGTAGTCTTGCTGGAGTGTGGTAGACCTGGTGGACAAAGTTGAAGAGAATTTGTTTGTACCTTGTGTTTATTGCAACTTTCTTTGTGAGTCGTACTATGTATGACCAGTCTTCGTCGAGTATCGTAATGTTCAGAGCTTTTTCCCACCTTGTTCGAGCTTTTGAGCAGCGAGTGAGTTTTTCCGTTAGCAGGGCTTTGTAGATATTTGACACCAGGCGGCCATCACCTTGGGCTTGTATCACTCCCTGGAGCAGTGGCCAAGTCGG
Organism: Ambystoma mexicanum; assembly: GCF_040938575.1. NCBI lineage: Eukaryota > Metazoa > Chordata > Amphibia > Caudata > Ambystomatidae > Ambystoma > Ambystoma mexicanum. The sequence goes on along the minus strand of NC_090940.1, from coordinate 653,939,913 downwards.
CGGTTGGAGTGGGAATGTAGCAAAGTTGGACTGCATGGCGTGTCGAGTTCGGTAGTACATGAAAACGTCAAGGGCGTTGTTTCCACCTTTATCACGGGCTTCTTGAATCGAGAGAAACAAGCTGTTCGGAAACAGGTCGCCCAATGAGTGGACTTGCAGTTTCTTGGTCCAAAGCTGGAAAACTTTTTCGGATGTTATAGGTATCCCTGGGATACTTCTCACTGGAAGGAGGGGAGAATATCTGGTTTGGATTCCATTTCTTTTGGCGATTTTTTGCCAAATCGTGTGCGTCGTGACCATTTTGTTCATTGGTGTTGAAGGTGTCGGTGGTTCGATAAGTATGACTGCGCGAAGTAGATAGGGTGTTGCCAGAGCTCTTTCGATTTGCACATGTGGCCGGATGAAGTGTGTTGCATACCAACGACTCAAGAACTGGGCTTGCGCTGCCCAGTAGTAGCCTTCTATATCGGGTAAAGCCAGTCCGCCTTACGTTATGGGTAGCATCATAGTGCTATGTGCTATTTGGGCAACTTTGCCTGCCCAGACGAGGTGAAGAAGGCTGGAGTTAATTCGCTGTAAGAATTTTTGCGTGAGTAGTAGAGGGATGTTTGTAAAGAGGTAGAGTAGTTTGGGGAGGATTACCATTTTCGCTAGGGACACTCTGCCCCAGAGTGTGAGGGGAAGCGTTTTCCATCTGTTCACTTTTGATTGGATAGTGTCGAGTGTCGTCTTGTAGTTGTCTCGCATGATGTCAGTGCTGGTTCTGGACATGAGGATCCCCAGGTACTGGACCTTCGATTGTTGCCAGTGGAAGCCGAAGTCGTCTTGGAATTCTCTGGTTGATTCTGTGAGAGAGAAGATTATCGATTTTGCATTATTAATTTTTAGTCCTGAGAAGTTGCCGAATTTGAGGACTGCTCGCATTTCCGGATTCAGGTTGTCATATGGGTCGGAAAGGAAGAGTGCTATGTCGTCGGCGTAAAGTGAAACCACCAATTTGTGCAGGCCGAAGGCGAGACCTCTGTGCAGATGATAAAGCCTCATGTCGGACGCTAGGGGTTCCATGACCAGGGCGAAGAGCAATGCTGACAGCGGGCAGCCCTGTCTGGTCCCTCTGCGTAAGAGGATTTCGGCAGAGCTTTTGTTTCCAAGTTTAATTTTAGTTTTTGGGTATTTGTAGAGAAGGCCTAACATTTGGATGATTCGTTTGCCGAGGCCCATTCGCTCAAATATTGCAAATAGAAAGGGCCATTCTGTTTAGGGAGAATTCTCCGTTTAGGCTGAATTTCCTAACCTAGTGAGTCCCCCAGCAGCTTTGCTGGATTTCTGGAGTTTGTTTTTTTCTCCTGCCAAGAGTGAGACTCTTTTTCTCCCACTCTTGGACATGATTTATGGTGTTCCTTTGACTGTTAATGGCCCTCATTACGACCCTGGCGGAAATCGTGGCGCCAAATGCACCATGGAGCACGGCGGAAAGCTGCCGATAGCGCCATGGGGGTTGGCGGATTTACCGCCCCATTCCGAGGTTGGCGGGGCGGTAAATCCCCATTCCCCATTTTACCCTTCCCCATTCCCATTTTTGCCCCATAGGGTATAATGGGAGTGGGGAAGGCGTTAATTACGCCACCGTAAAATACGGTGGCGTAATTAACAACAAGGTCCCGTAGCGCCATGGATTTCTCCGCCCGGAAAAACCAGGCGGAAAACGCTCCATGGCGCTACGGGAACTCGTAGTGGGGCGGACGGGTCCGCCGCGAATACCGCTGGCGTAAACCCACTCCGCCAGGGTCGTAATGAGGCCCAATGTGTTTTATGGGCTATGGGTCCTTTACTACATAGGGTCTCATGTGTTTTTACTCTGTGTGTTACACAGCACCCTCCGTGCAGTGACACAGGGGTGTCATAGTGACACCCCACCATTGACTCCATACCCTGGGACTGACTACTGTCTCCCAGTGCATGTAAAGTCACCATTGGCTTTACTAGTCCCAAATTATGAACAGAAACCAGTACAAACAATCATATTGTGGACATACTGGTTGGGGCAATTCGATTGCCCCGGGGTCTCTTAGTCGAGGGGGCACGTCTCTGTCCCCCCCTAATCGAGTTTTGGCTGGTGGCAGTGGATACTACTTTTTATATTCGACCGCGAATATATCCCTATGGGATTTTCCCATTGTTCGAGGCTACCAACTTTAATTATTTAAACACATACAACATACCGCCGGTTTATTTAATATTAATTCGCCGGTTGGTATTTTTTGCCAGGACTCGATTCTAAAATGCCGTTTGTGTTCTCTTCTGTGACTCCAACCCAAGTCGAGCCCTTTGTTCCACTTTTGGCGGGCTTCTCTACAGAAGCCTCCAAAAGTGGTGCCACTCTGACTGGGTACCACAGGGGGTGTGGGAGGGGGTTTAGGCACCCTGGGCTGAGTTACCTTGGTAACTCAAGTCGCACTCGTGTGATTGGCCCAAGTGGTTAGCCGGCCGGCTCACCACTTAGCATGTTTGATTGACAGCTAGACTGAGTGAATGGGGGTGGGCTGCATAAAAGCAGGGCTTTGGGGACTGGAACTTCAGAAGTCGCCACAGGACCTGAGAATCCGACGAGGGAGAAGCTGAGCCGACCTGCTACGACGACACCACTGGTGGAGCCTTGCGGAACCGACTCACCACTTCCTGACGACAGAGAAGATCTCCCTGCTGGAGAGTCTTCTTCCCCTGACTGGTGGGCACAACCAGTTTACCTTCTTTTCCTCGCATCCCAGGACGTCTTGTGGTCGAATTGCCCTTGCCAAGCACCCCAGCAACCGGATAGCCACTTACCACTGGACCGCGAACTAAAGGACCGCTCCTTTTAACTGAGAACTTCGCGGCTGGTTTCTTCCCTGGCAGTGCAACTGACTCCTGTCTTCCTCCCCAACGAGATCCTCTCTTCCCCAGACGAAGCACCGACTTGCATCCGCTGCCAGGAACAACTGCCCCGCTGGAGTATTCTCACCACTTTAAGGTACCGTGTCCGCCAGGCCTCCCTTTCTAAATATTGCTACAAGGTAATAATAATCCCTTAACCTTCTGGACTGGGCTGGCCGCCTTGACCATCTAACTGGTCCCTTTCTTTTGGTCCAACTCTTTCTGAACCTTTGAGACTTTTGTGCACTTTTCAACCGTGTGACCTTGGACACATTTCGTTCTGATCCTCTTAAAGTGGATCCGGCCTTCTGAACTCTAACTTCACGGTTTGACTCTGCCTTCCTCTCTTGCTGTGTTCTTGTGAAAGTGTTGGGATCGGTTTCAATTTATACTCTGTTTTTCTCTCCCTTTTAAAACAAATTATTATAGTGCCATCTGCGTTAAGCGCTCACCGCTGTCTGAAAATAAGTGGGGCTTTACTTAAGACTTGTCTAATATTCTTTTAAGGGAGTGTATATCTTTTAGTGACTGTTTTTGAACTGCTTAATATTAGTGCCTGTGTGTTTTATTAGATGTGGTTTTAAATAAATAATTATATCTCTTTTACAACAAGCTCTGGTCAGTGTTTGCTTGTTCTACTGTGTTCTTTTGACCTATTGTGAATACTCTGTATACTGCCTAACTCTTCTTGAGGGAAGTCTGACTGTACACACAGATTCACTTGGTAGCTGTGGCTGAGCAGACTGCTACCAAGTGGGTTTACTGCCAAACACCTGTAGTCTTAAATCTTTTGCAGTGGTCCCAGAGGGAACTGCACAGGTTTCTGCCGAACACATTCCACAGAGTCAAAAGCTTTCTCGGCGTCGAGAAGGAACAAGTTACTTACCTGTAACTGTTGTTCTCCAGCATGGGTCTGGCATGGATTCACATGCTCATGAATATTCCCCGTCAGGCTGGGAATCCTCGGTAAAGAAAAAACCAGTATCAGTTTCATTTCTGATCTGTCTTTCGTAGTAGTAACCAATCACTGATCGCTGCGTCATACTGACCACAGCCAATGACTGCCCGCTACCTAAGCCCCGCCTCTGGCAGCCATCTTCAGATTTGGTAGCACGTGAAGTGGCAGTATGACCAAGTGAAGAGCCGCAGAGGGGTAGGCGGGAGGGTTCGCATGTGAATCCATGCCAGACCCATGCTGGAGAACAACAGTTACAGGTAAGTAACTTGTTCCTTCTCCAGCATGGGGTCTGGCATGGATTCACATGCTCATGAATAAAGAATACATAGCAGTACACACATGCACAACCATGGGAGGTGGCAAAGGCTCAACATTAAGCATTACATCAAACTCAACATTAAGCAAAATCTTACCTCCTCACCAGGCTCACCTTAGGCGAACAGGTTGCGCAGCACTGCTTGGCCGACCCTGGATTCCCCTCTGGAATCCCGATCGACGCAGTAGAATTTCGTGAAGGTGTGCGTCGACCTCCAAGTAGCAGCCTTGCAGATGTCCAGCAAGGGCACACCAGATAGGAACGCCGTGGTAGCTGCGATCGCTCTGGTGGAATGGGCTCTCGGACGGCCAGGCAGCGGTCGGTTTGCCAACCAATGACAGTACATGATACAGCCGGAGAGCCATCTGGAAATGGAAGTCTTCGAGAGAGCCTTCCCCTGATTGACAGGTCCAAAATTCACAAAGAGTTGAGACGTCTTCCGAAAACACTTTGTGGGGTCCACGTAGAACTTCAGCGCTCTAGCCACATCCAGCGAGTGCAAAGTCCTTTCAGCCGGCGACGAAGGCGACGGGAAGAAAACAGGCAACACCAAGGGTTCGTTGAGGTGGAAGTCCGACGGCACCTTGGGCATGAAGGAGGGGTGCGTCCTGAGCACTACCCTTGTGTCGTGAAAAGTCAAGTACAGGGCCTTGCAGGAAAGGGCCTGGATCTCTCCCACCTGTCGTGCGGAGGTGATGGCCACAAGAAACGCTGTTTGCCATGACAAGAACTTCAACGGAGCCGAGTGCAGAGGCTCGAACGGAGGTCCCATGAGCTTGGTCAGCCCCACGTTGAGCTCCCACGCCGGGGCCGGAGCCTTCACCGGCGGGAACGATCTGAACAGTCCCTTCATGAACTCTTTCACCAGACGATGAGACCACAAAGACGTCCGCCCCGTGGTTCTGGTGTATCGGGAGATCGCAGCAAGATGAATCTTGATGGACGCGTGCGCCAGTCCAGCTTTGGCCAGCGTCGGTAGGTACGGCAGTACTTGGGGGGCCGTAATCCGTAGAGGGTTAATCTTCTGTGCGTGGCACCAGACAGAGAACCTCTTCCATTTGTGTCCGTAGCATTTAAGAGTTGAGGACGCCCTGGCCTTTGCAAGAACCTCTCTGCAGTCGGCTGGTATGTCGTATCCTCCAAACTCTAACGCTGCAGGAGCCAGGCCTGCAAGTTCAGCGACTTCGGGTTGTGATGGAGGATGGCGCCTCCGTCCCTGGAGAGAAGATCCGCGTCCACTGGCAGCTTGATTGACGGGGACGCTGACAAGTCCAGAAGGTCCGGGAACCATATCTGCCTCGGCCACGCAGGTGCGACGAGGATCATCCTGCACCGTGACCTCTTGAGCTGGTTGATGAGCCGGATCAGTAATGGCAATGGAGGGAACGCGTATAGAAACAGGCCCCCCCAGGGGAACGAGAAAGCATCGCCCATGCTCCTCGGCTGGGGAAACCTGCTGGCGAACCTCCGGCACTTGGAGTTTGTCGCCGTCGCGAACAGATCGATCTGGGGTGTGCCCCACCGTCGGAAGAGGCGGTCCACTAGATCCTGTCGTAGTTCCCACTCGTGGCACGAGCGCAGCTCCCTGCTGAGTGAGTCAGCGATGGTGTTTTTTATCCCTGCCAGATGAAACGGCACCAGAAACATCCCTTGGGTCCGTACCCGTCGCGGCTGTGTCAGTCCCCGTATCATCCCCACGAGTAGTGGACGGGGAGGAGGGCTGAACAGGGCGCGATGGCTGAAAAGGAGGTGGAGGGTGAATCCTTCTACTCTTAGGGGGAGGGCTCCCAGAAGGGCCTGGCTCCGGGTCCCCCGTCGGGAGCAGTTCCTCCGCTGGTGGTAACGGCAGTCTCGTCCTTATCTCCGAGCATAAGGACTGTATAGCCAACAAAATGGCCGCCGAGTTGTCTTGCGGCGCTGGTTGAGGGGAGTCCGACAGGCGGTCAGTGGCCCCGTCGGCACCCTCGACGATATCCTCGTCTCCTACGTCGGGATCCCTCCCGACGGGATGGTCTTCTTCCACGCCAACGCCGTGGCTTAAGACCTCGATCAGCTCTTCCTCCGAGGTTGAGGCCGAATCCACGACGACCTCCTGCCCCCCCCTTTTCTTCTCCGTCGGAGGTTTCACGGGGGTCCTGTCGATGGGCATAAAAGAGGACTCCCTCCGCGGTGGCAGGGAGACTCTGAGCCCCGAGGTCGCCACCACTGGTGTAGCCTCCACAGGCTGAGCCAGGGCCGCCGCGACTGTCTCGATAGAGGCCTTGGCCGGATGGATTAAGGCTTTCACCACCTTAGGTGCGCTCACCGCCTTCTCCTGGGGGGGGGGGGGACACTGCCTCGCTCTCCCTCCGATGGGGCCTTCGAGCTCGACCGGGGCCTCTCCAGGAGCTTCGCCGGGTGCTCGGCCTTCCTCTTACCCGAACCAGAGCGTTGGCTCGTGGTTGATGGTGCCGGGGAGGATGCGCCCTGCCTGGCGCCCGTAGAGCCCGACCGTTCGGCGCTCCCGGTGCCAGCGGACTCGCGATGCTTGGCCTTGTGTTGGACCCCCGTCGCCGGGGCGTCCTCAAAGGTCTTAGAAGACCGCTCGGATTTCTTCCTCTTCTTCTCGCCTGACGGGCTCTTCCCTTCCAGCCAGTTGGCGAGACGTTGATGGCGGTCTTTCATGGTCCGCTCCGACATATTGCCGCAAAACGCACAGTCCTTCTCCACGTGCATCTTGTCCTCATGTAGGCAGTAAAGACAAAAGGAGTGTTCGTCCTCCTTAAAGACATTCTGAAGCTGGCATCCAGGTCAGACCCTGAACAGCTTTCCGGGCGTCAAGCTTCTCCTGGGCCATGTCCGAGATGGGCCTGAGAAACTTCTGGAGTCCTCCAAAAGTGTAGCTCGACGAAATCTTCACCCTTGAGGGGCGTAGACGAATCCGACACGGGTCCCCGTTGATCGGATGAAGAATCGATTGAGCTTGAGGCTCTTTTTGACCGAAAAAATCAAAGTTTTGAGAAAAAACGTGAAAAAATAGCACTAACGCTCGAGAGCAATAGCACGAGGATCCCAACACTTGAACGTGCGGTAAAAATCTGAAGATGGCTGCCAGAGGCGGGGCTTAGGTAGAGGGCAGTCATTGGCTGTGGTCAGTATGACGCAGAGATCAGTGATTGGTTACTACTACGAAAGACAGATCAGAAACAAAACTGATACTGGTTTTTTCTTTACCGAGGATTCCCAGCCTGACGACGGGGAATATTCATGAGCATGTGAATCCATGCCAGACCCCATGCTGGAGAAGCACTGCTACCACTTGTTTTTCTGGGTTGAGGGCCTCCATCGCTCCAAACATTCTTCTGAGGCCGAATGATGCTTTTCTACCTGGAATGAATCCTGCTTGGTCCACCAGAACCATTGCGGGCATGAGTGGCATCAACCTTCTAGTCAGGATTTTTGCAAAGATTCTGTTATCCAAATTTATTAAGGATATGGGCCTGTAGGAGGTGCAATCTTCCTTGGGTTTACCTGTTGTGTACGAGAATGATATTCGCTGTGTAAAGGGTTGGTGGCAGTTGGTCTTTGGCTATGGCTTCCTCGTAGACCTGGAGGAGGAGCGGGGCTAGAATATCTGCGAAAAATTTGTAAAATTCACCTGTTAGGCCGTCCGGTCCTGGGGCTTTGGAGCTCGGTAATTCTTTGATGACTTCTTGGATCTCTGCCGTAGTGATGGGTGCGTTCAACGGTTCCCGTAATTCGGCACTCGTCCAATATAATTCGGTGGTATTCAGGTATTCCGTTATTTCGGTGGGCTCCCTGGAATAGTTGGAGTCGTATAGATTTCGGTAAAATTTGCTGAAAGTTTCCAATATATCGTCTTCAGAGTACACTAGGGTTCCCGACGTGTCCCGCACCTCTTCGACTGTCGTGGGTTTTCGTTCTGCGGTGATTAGTGTTGCAAGTAGTGCACCGGGTCGTTGCCCTTCGCCATACTGGCGGATTTTGTGGTGGCTTGCTAGGAATTTGGCTTCTCTGTCTGCTAGTGATCTGAAGGTTTCCAATTCTACCTTGAGTGCAGCTAGCGAGCTGGGGGTATTTGACTGTTGCTGCTTGTTCAAGTGTTTTGAGGCGATTTTCGCATGAGTTTAATTCTTCCCTTAACCTCTTTAGGATTCCATTTTCTTTTGTTAGGCACACTCCTCTGATAAAACATTTCAGTGTCTCCCAAAGTGTTCCCGGCAAAAGCTACTGTGCCTTGGTTTGTCTCAAAAAATGTGCTCAGCTCCGAACGTAATTCATCGGCAAAGAGTTGATCTTGGAGGGCTCTGGGCTTGAATCTCCATTGGGGCCTAGTGAAGCCGCTCTGAGATGTTGCGCACACTAAGGTGACCGCTGAATGGTCTGAGATGGACCTGGGTAGGATTTGGCATTCGCCCCATTGGAGCCTGCTATGAGCAGACACAAAGATGTAATCGAGTCTCGAGCTGGATTTGTGTACCCAGGAGTAGAAAGTGAACTCCAGAGAGTCACAGTGTTTGCTTCTTCGTATGTCGATGAGATCGTGTGCTTTGCATATTTCGGTTATTTGCATACTCGCCTTGGAGCGAGGGGCGGTTGTCTTGTGTGTTTTTTCTGTGCGAGGATCAAGCGGGGTGTTTAGATCGCCACCCCATATTATTGTGGCCTCCCCGTTTGATGCAATGTGGGTCTGGACCCAGTCGAAATTGTTGGAGCCATCGATGTTGGGGCCATAGGAGTTAATCAAGAGTATTTCTTCCCAGTCTATGGTTCCGTGGACGAGCAGTGTTCTCCCTTCGGAGTCGCTCTGGGTCCGAATTAGCCTGAAGTTTGTTGTTTTGTTGATAAGTATGGCGACTCCTCTTGCGTATGATGAAAACAAAGCGAAGTATCTGTGGCATCCCCATATTTTCGCCCAGTGGTTTTCTGAGTTAGGTCGTAAATGTATCTCTTGGATGAGGGCCACATCGACGTTGTGACGTCGGAGATAGTGTAGCAACTTCCTGGTTTTGGAAGGCTGGTTGCCCCCTTTAATGTTCCATGTAGCTAATTTGAATTTGTTCAAAGTTGGTGCGTTGTTTCTGCTGCTCTATTACTGTTTGGTGGTTTTGGGTGCTTGAAGCGGCTTTTCCAGAGTGCATGTCGATTCGAAAAGGAAATTAGTCTATTCGAGGTGGAGACATTGGTCCTGGTCGGGTTCGGGTGGGGTTGGATTTGTCCCCGGTCGGTGCACGTCTTAAACAACTGCTGGCTTGTTTCTTCTGGGAACTCTTTCCCCAACTTGAGTCCCATCTCCCCTTTTCCCCTCCCTGTCGGGCAACCCCCGTCCTGCCCGAAGATAACCCCTCCCTAAGTAACTTAGTGAACAATGCTGTGCACGGGGCGCTGGTGCCCTCCATGAACACCCATCCCGAGGTGTATAAACTGACGTTTGCTCATTTTCCAATCCCCCAAGTTGAGCTCAATGAGGAGCACTTTTCAGGGCGGATAGCTTCCGTTCCTCTCCCTCCTTCGTGGTCTAGGCATTTCGCGTAATGGGCGACATCCAATTTTGTTAAGAAATATATTGGCTTCTTCTGGTGACGTGAAGAATTGTGTTTGTTCTGCATGGAGGATGCGTAATTTGGCTGGAAAAAGCATTGAATATTGGATTTGCTCCTCTCGGAGGCGACGTTTAACTCCACCGAAGGCTCTGCGGGACGCTTGCACTGCCGGTGAGAAATCGGGGAAGATTTGGATTTTGTCGCCGTCGAATTGAATGTCGCCTTTGTCCCTGGCCAGCCTAATTATTAGATCGCGGTCTCTGAAATTCAGCAGTTTGGCAATAATAGGGCGAGGTGCCGTTCCTGGTATTGGGCAGTTGGTTGGGATCCTGTGAGTCCTTTCAACCACAAATGGTGGTGAGAAGGTGGTTGTTCTGAAGATTTCTTTGCATAGTTTTTCCACAAAGTCTTTCATATTTGCAGGATTTTGTTGCTCTCTGATCCCCACCAGCCTAATGATGTTGCGGCGGCTGCGCCCTTCTAAGTCTTCGTTTTTGGCGACAATTTCTTTTACATGGCGCTCTAATGATGACACTTTGGAGGACAGGGATGTGGTGTTGTCTTCAAGATCGGAGACCCTCTGTTCAACGGTGTGAAGCCTCTCGCCGTGTTTATCAAGGCGGTGTTGTATTTGGTCGACTTTGGATGAGAGGGTGTCAATTTTGGCATCGAGGTTGCCTATGCCTGTTTTGAGTTAGAGCAGTATTTCTCGTATGTCGAGAGATTGGGGGGGGGTATCGACTCAGCCTCTTGTTCCATGCTTGGCGAAGGCACTATCTCTCGATTCGTCTGCTTGGGAGTTTTGGCTATGGCCCCGGTTTCGAACAATAATTTTCGCTGTGATTTGCCCGTTTTGCCAATGCTGGTGTGGATTCTTGACTTTGCTGGGCCAGCGGCGTGGCGCTCAGCTTGGATGAGCATGTACTGTTCGAATTTACGCCGCTGGGTGTAGAGGGCCCACTCGGCTGGCCTTAGGGGTGCTACCGGACTTGGTTTTGGCGGAAGATTGAGTGGGCAGCTTGAGTGATAGTTCTGTGGAGCTGTGGTTGTCGGGCCCCGCTGTTGGTTTTCAGAACAACAGCAGGGGCCTTCCACGTGCCGTGGAGTTATCGCAGTGCGGTGTGAGCCCCAGCGGTGAATTATTTCGCTGTGTTCCTTGTTCGCTTGGCTGCGATCGGGGTGCCGCCGGCAGGGCGTTTTGGCGATGGTGGGGCCCAGGGCCGTTTGGGTTTGGGGAGCTGGAGAGATCGTGCGCTTTAAAGTACTCCCACGGCCAGGCCACTCGTCGGTTTGTCGCGCGGGGTGTCTGACAGCGGTCTTCGATTGTTGGCGGATCGTTCGCTGGAGATGGGGCTGCAGCTGTTAGAAATTCGAGGAGTCGGAGGCTTGTGGATTGTCACTCCCGCGGGGTCTGGCAGCCGTACGGGAATCTGCAGGCCGGGGTTGAGACCTGAGGCGGGGTGGAGAAGGCCGGGGCGGCGTCTCTCCTACCTGGCACTGACAGTGTTTCCAGGGTCATTCCCTCTCCGCTCCGGCTGGGTCTGGAGGGCCTCGCAGGTTGGAGGCGAGCGGCAGCGCCCTGTCCGTCCGGAGGCCCGATGAAGCGGGTAGGCCGGGCGGGTTCTCACTTGCCTCTGCTATTCTCGGACTGTGGATTTCACCACCTCCAGGGGACCTGGGCACCGCACACTTTAATCGCCAGCCTGCTCCTCGGTTGAATCCGGGGGTGGTCGTTTGGGTGAGGATGTTGCTGGAGGATCGTCCGCCCCGTTGCCGTAGTGCAGCGCCACCGCGGCCTCGCCCCCGCCGCGTTTACCAGGATGTTGGCGGACGGCGTTGAAATTGGTATCCGTCAGACGTTAGAGTCTTGGGACACGATATCGAGACCGATGGAGGGGGATTCGGGGGAGTGTGAAGCTATTTTATCAGGATCTTTCTCGGGATCGGTGCGGAGCTCTCTAGTCAGCTGCCATCTTTGACGGCTCTCTAGCGCCCTCTTTCTTTGAATCATTTGTATTACAATGTTCACTTGTACTGTATCTACGGCCCTCTCTCCCTCTAAGATAAGCCTGGCTGCTCTGTCTACGCTACCCCGAACTCAGATGGTACAGCCTTATACTAAGAGTGGAGTCTTGTACTGCCTCAGTAGAATGGTTTTACTAAGCCCTTAGTTGGACTTCAGAAAAACTGTCGTAACACAGGGATCGGATTTAATACCGTAGTGAAATTGGCCTCTTGGAACACAAGGGTATTCTCTTACTTAACTACAAAATCTGACGTGTCCCTAGCAGTTTCAACGTAATAATGTCTCCAAGAGACGTGGCTTATTCATAAACCCTCCCTGGACGGATTTGAGCTGGCTCACTCCCCGGCTCACAAAGGTCCCAGAGGAAGAACTCTATCAGGAATAATAACAGCTATCAAATCAGGAAGTACCCTAACGCTGAACAAGGTTACTAAAAGAACTGAATTTATCCTGGCATCCATCATCAACTGGTCCGTTCCATCTTCTGGCATTAAAAAAAGAGACCCAAGAGAAGATCCTGGTTCTTAACATTTATTGGAACTCGCTGCGTATACCGAATGAAAAATTCTTGATGGAGCTGGAATGGACAATCGACTCAGCCCTAATCGAGGAGGAAGTAAAACATATAGTGATTGCAGGAGACCTGAACGCTGACCTACTTGTCGGTCAGACAAACTCGCAAGGCAGAGCCACACTCTGGTCCAAACTCATGGAATCCAGAGACCTGCACAACCTGCATCTCACAAGTGACACAAAGTGGAGCCACATTCCAACAAGGGAAAGAAAAGACCAAGGGGCAGTTTTGACTACATCTTTGTGTCCAGAAATTTCCTAAAATACCTCGCCTCATTCAAAGTAAGAAGAACACTAAACAGTGACCAAAACTTGCTATATGAGTGGTGCACAAATATTAAGGAAAAATGGACAATGAACTCCTCCCTGGAATCAGATTCTCAGGGTATTAGAATTCGGCTCTCGGTCGCTGCAATCAATGCATTGACGAAAGAATACACAGCTCACACGACCTGGGCCAAACTAAACTCTGAGAACACGACAGACTACTCCTCAGCCCTGGCAGTCTTTAAAAGTACTGCAAAAAAAGGTGCCTCACGACCAACTCCGACAAACAACTGGTGGAAAGAAGGAAGCCCGTCAGAAAACAACAAAAAAAGAGACAACAAATCTGGCCTTGAAACCCTCATTGACGAATCAAACAAAGCAACAAAAGAATACCAACTGTGGTTGAGAGTGAGCAAGGAACAGAGAAATCAAGACGACGCTGAAACGATGCTGCGTACAATATGCAGCAAGAAAATGAAGGAGTTTTGGTTGCTAATCGACGCCAAACTGAAGGGTGACAACTTGCCTCTTACCAATGCAGCTGGGGAACGGAGTTGGATTAATGTTAGGCAGAAACCTGTGCAGTTCCCTCTGGGACCACTGCAAAAGATTTAGGACTACAGGTGTTAGCAGCAAACCCACTTGGTAGCAGTCTCTACCACCCAGATTTACCTGGTAGCTGTGGCTGAGCAGTCAGACTTTCCTCAAGAAGAGTTAGGCAGTATATAGAGTATACACAATAGGCACTCAGATCCAATAGCACAAGCAAACACTGCCCAGAGTTTTGGTATATAATTATTTATTTAAAAACACACATATTGAAACACTACAGCACTATTATTGCAAATCACTTCGAAAAACAGTTACTATTTATATATATACATCCCTTATTCCTTATCAGACAAGTCTTAGTTAACGCCACTTATTCCGAGACAGAGGTGAGCGCTTAACTATAGATGGCACTCCAATAAGTTAATGAAAAAAGGGAGACTGTAGGAGGATACACCACACTAATTTTTAAGGAACACTTTAGCAAGGCAGGAAAGTCAAAAGTTACTTGTGAGCCAAAGTCCATAGGCTGGGCCCACTCTTAGAGAGAGCAGGGCACAAATGCACCCAAGATCACACAATTACAATAGGCTTAGAAGTCTTGCAGGGAGTTCAAAAAGGATTTAGTTAGGCTCAGAAAAGTTTAGCCAGGGTGTCCCGGGCTAACACAGGATCGAAAGCCGGGGGCTAAATCTACCCCGAACAGTCGGTTGCAAGGGAAGCCAGGTGGAACAAGGTACCTTAGGTTCAAAGGATCCTCCAGCGGGGGCAGTTGTTCCTGGCAGCTGTCATAAATCTCCCCCCGTCTCACCTGTGATCGGGATCTCCCTTGTTCGGCCGCAGGACTCTTCCTGTGGATGGTTCGGGTCTTGAATAGGCTCGCCCGAGCCTCGTCAGGTTGCAGGACGCGTTCAGAGTTCCGGGAAGTTTGTGGTTCCAGGGTATCCAGGATTAGCGAAGAACGAGTAAGTAGGGGGGGAAATCCGGGAACAGGATAAAGGCAAGGAAGGAAGCAAGAGGATCAAAGGAAATCAATGTAAAGAGTAAGCACACGTCGGGTCACTACCGAAGATAGCGTTGAGACGCGCGGACCCGCAGGGGCGTGACCAACTTATAGTACGTGCCATGACGTGAAAGCTAGTGCATAGCACGGAGCTTGGTACGGCCATGTTGGGAGGAAGAAGGAGTACAAGCCCTTCGTGACAATGACCATGAGGTCCAGAAGGGGCAATTTCGCCGGGTCATGACAGCAGCGGGTGCAAGTCGCGGCGTCGTCCAGAGGAAGAGAAGACCTCGACGTGGAGGAAAGCTGAAGGTCGTTGCACTGCCAGGGAAGAAACCAGCCACAGAGTTTTCCGGTTAAAGGTACTACACTTGGTTTCGCGGTAGTAGAAAAAAGTGGTATCCCAATTGCCGGGGTGCTTGGCACAGGCAAGGCGGCCACGAGATGCTTCAGGAAGGCGAAAAGAAGGTGAAACTGGTTATCCCCACCAGTCAAAGGAAGAAGACTCTCTGGCGCGAGATCTCCTGTCGTCGGGAAAAGTGGTGAGACGGTTCAGCAGGGCTCCACCGGTGGTGTCGTCGTTGCAGGTCGGCTCGGCTTCTCCCTCCTCGGATTCTTTAGGTCCTGTGGCAACTTCTGAAGTTCCAGTCCCCAAAGCCTTGCTTTTATGCAGAAAACCCCCATTCACTCAGCCTAGCTGTCACTCAAACATGCTAAGTGGTGAGCCGGCCGGCTCACCACTTGGGCCAATCAGGACGGAGTGCGACTTGAGTTGCCTAGGCAACTCAGTCCAGGGTGCCTAAATCCCCCTCCACTCCTCCTAAGTACCCCAGACAGAGTGGCACCACTTTGGAGGGCTTCTGTGGAGAAGCCCGCCAAAAAGTGGAACAAAGGGCTCGACTTGGGTTGGAGTCACAGAAGAGAACACAAATGGCATTTTAGAATAGAGTTCTGGCAAAAAATACCAACCGGCGAATTAATATTAAATAAACTGGCGGTATGTTCGAGGCTATCGGAATTAAATAATTAAAGGTAGTAGCCTCGAACAAAGGGAAAATCCCATAGGGATATATTAGCGGTTGAATATAACAAGTAGTATCCACTGCCACCAGCCAAAACTCGACCAGGGGAGACGGAGACGTGCCCCCTCGACTAACAGACCACGGGGCAATCGAATTGCCCCAGCCAGTACGTCCACAATATGATGGTTTGTACTGGTTCTGTTCAGAATTTGAGACTAGTAAAGTCAATGGTGACTTTACATGCCCTGGGAGACAGTAGTCAGTCCCAAGGTATGGAGTCTATGTTGGGGGGGTCACTATGACACCTCTGTGTTACTGCACTGAGGGTGCTGTGTAACACACATCACAAAAACACATGAAGCCCTATGGAGTAAAAGACCCCATAGCCCATTAAACACATCTAGAGTCAAAGAAACACACTCAAATCATGTCCAAGAGTGAGGGTAAAAGAGTCTCACTCTTGGCAGGAGAAAAAAAAATAAACCCCAAAAATCCAGCAAAGCTGCTGGGGGAGTCACTAGGGTAGGAAATTCAGCCTAAACAGAGAATTCTCCCTAACAATTAAGCATTTTGAGGAACTCTACAAAGCGCCCAGGAAACTCTTAACATTGCCATCCGCTCCAACAAAAGTAGAATGGAAGATCCCGATGGATCACAAAACCATCACCACTAAAATAAAAAACCTCAATGGCTCACGAGCTGCCGGCCCTGACGGCATCAACAACTTCGATCTTAAGCAGAAGGCCAAAAGTTGGTCTCAGTTCGTGGGAGACGTGTTCAAGAACTGTAACACATCGACAACCATCCCTCCATCATGAAAGAAGGCGATAGTTGTGCCAATTTTCAAAAAAGGTGAGAGACAACCCAAGCAAATATCGACCCATATCACTATTAGATTCAATCGGGAAACTTTTTGCTTCATTCAATCTGGAAAGTTTCCAAGGCTGGGCAACCTCTGGCAACATGATTGATCCATTACAAGCAGGCTTCATAAAAAATCTTGGAACGTCTGCCAACATCTTAGCCATAAGCACTTTGAAGGCCAAAATCAGCGAGGGCCATCCTAAAATTTATATGGCGTTCATTGATCTAACAAAAGCCTTTGATTGTGTGGACAGAACGCTTCTATGGGGAAAAAGTAGAAAACCACAGCTGCCCACTGGAAATCCTTAATCCCATCAAGGAACTGTATAGTGGCACATTGATGTGTGTACGGTTGAACCAGCAGGGCCTACTGTCATCATGGATCAAAACTGGTCGTGGAGTGAAGCAGGGATTCCCTTTTGCTCCGGCACTCTATAACGCTTACATTGCGGATTATAAAGACCAAGAGACCAAAGTAAGTGCATTTCCTCCAAGAATGGGTGAAGAGAAAATACAAAGAATGTTGTACGCAGACGATACTGTTCTGATGGACCAAACACCAATAGGTTTACAAAGTCAACTAACAAACCTTGACTCCTACACCTTCTTCAAGCCAACCATTTACAAATGAACCAAGAAAAAAAGTGTCTTGATCTTGGGAAAAGGCACGAGCAAAAGAGTCAAATTTGCCTGGAAGGTGGGAGAGGAGATTCTGGAAATCGTTGACGAGTTCAGATACCTTGGAGTCACACTAAGCAAAAACACAAAAGGAACACCAATGTGTGACATTCTGAAAAAACTACACCTTTTAAAAACACAGACCAGAATATTGTACAAGAAATATGGCCGCTTTTCCATAGCTCCGCTCTTGACATTCTATAGGATGAAAGTCATCCCTACACTAACCTACGGTGCGGAATCTATGCCTTATATTCCAACATCTTTCTGGCAGAAAGTCTAAGGGCTGTACTGGCGTAAAGTATTAAGTCTACCACAATCTACACCAGTTGCTGTAATCAGAAAAGAACACTCCAATCTCCAAACTCCATCGCAACACGGAACAAACTATTGCTCTATCGAAAGATACTTTTTCCAAACCCAACACTGATACTTAAGGCAATAGAGCAAGAACTCAGGGCTGGAACGTGTAAAATGCTTCAGCGATGGGAGGAAAAAAAACAAACAACCACCTTGACTGGGCAGAATGTACCCAGAAAGACCTCATCCATAACCCAGGAAAAGTAAAAAGGCGACTGATGGAGAGAGACTGGATACAGACTCTAGACGAAGCCCAACTAGTAAAATCTACAAAGAACAGCCCAGACAACATGGCAAAAGTCAACGGAACCAGAGCCTACCTACCTACTGAAGTGACCATCTAGGAAACTTCGCTAAAACTTTCTGCGAATCCACATGAATATTCTATACACAACTTAGATATTATTCAGGCGAAAACAAGCAAAGACTAGCCTCTGCAGATTCTGCAACCAACCAGAAGCAACTGAAACACTCAAACATCTGCTCCTCACCTGTAGAGGAGTGGAGGAGGCCTGCACCCTCTACTTGAGACCCGTATTTGGCAATGCCCGGTGCATGGAGGAAGAGTAGAGATGGAACAAGTTGATGAGTGGAGAAAACACCAGATGGACCACAGCGGTGACAGGCTTCTACGAAAGCCTTGGTTTACTTAAACGCCCAGAGCCTGATCAAACAGACCTCATCATTTGAGGTGACTAAACCTCCCTCTCTCTTCCCTTTCCCTTTCCCTACTTCTTCAAACTGCAGAGGCTGGCGCGATTGGAACTTTTTATTTTCTTTACTTTTATCCCAAGAGATGAACTTTTAAGGAGAAATTTTGTAAAAATTGTTTTTTTTCCCTAAACAATTAAATCAAGTAATAAAAAAAAAACTTTACAGATCATATTTGACACATAAAATCTAGATTCTACATTTCTATTAGGGTCACTAATATGTTCTAATGTAGAACTGGAGTAGTCAGACACCAGTTAGCAGTGTCGCTTACCTCCACAATGTCCTCTGGATTAAAATGAGCATCGAAGGCCAACTCAATGTCATGATCTTTTAACACCGGGGCACCAAGGCTCCTGTTCCAACCCAAGCCACAAAGGACACCAGTGTAGCTTCTTGCTTGCTGATCAATCCTAGAAAGATAAAAAAATAAGCAATGTCAGAAACATTTCACTGGACGACTCACTGTGCAAGAGTGGTCTATAAGAACATGAGGTTTGACCACTGGGCAGTGTGACAAATTCATCTACTCCAAACACTCTACCTCTAGGTACATCATCCAAAAAACACAACCACATGTAAGTACCTTCTGCAAGTTCCACGCACAAGCAATTATCAGTAATTGGATTTCTTCTGTGCCTATTTCTGTCCTATATGCTTGCTTGTGGCATTTCCTACACCCTGAAGGGTGCAGTGAGCTAAAACGTGGTTGTAGACCCTGATTGGAAGAAATTCCATACAACAGGGTATTGACCCATGTTCGTTCTCAGGAGAGGGGCTCCCACACACCTTTGTAACTACTCTTCTCCACTCTGGGGGTCCCTCCTTTCCACTCCCTACTCAGGGGTCCTCTACTTTTCTCCCCACTCTGGGTCTTCTCACTCACTTCCCACTTTGGGGCTTTTCCCTCTTTCACTCTGCACTCTTCTCCTGATTCTCTGGGGAATTCTACTTTCCTCCCCACTCTTCTTTACTCCCCACTGTGGGGCTGTTTCTCACTCACATACCACTCACGCCCCCACCTATCCCCGCCCCCTGTTTTGTGTTCTCCCTCTGTGTCTCTCCACACTCTGGGGCTTTCCTCCTACTTATTTTCCCTCATCTGGGGTCTCTCTCTCTCTCTCCTCGGAGCTAGTGTTTCTCAATACTCTATTTGGGGGTTTCTTGCTCTTTCCCCACTATGGGTTTTGTCTCCATTTCATGTCCCACTCTGGGGTTTTATCCTTGCCTCCTCACTCTTCGATGCTTCCTTTTCTCCCCACTCTGGGGTGGTTTCCTTTTCTCCTCACTCTGGTGGTTCCTCCTTCTGACCCACCTCGTCAGGGTTATTCCTCCTCTGTCCCCATTCTGGGTTCCATTCCTCATTTCTCTTGCTTTCGCCTGCCTCCCTCTCCATCTGAGCCACCCTGTACCTGCTTGCGTCAAGTGGTGGTTCTTGGGAGGGGTGCTGTATCTGCAGTCTTTCTCCTGTCACTGAGCCACTAAGGTGTCTCTTTAACAGGACTCCGAGTCGGTCTATGAGGGTTGTTTTCGTCTTTACCACAGCTTAGTTTTCAGAGACGCTTACGCGACTTATCAACTGGATTCTGCGGCGCCCTGCTGAGGATCTGCTTCCTCAGTCTTGCAGCTTTTCTGGGCTTGCTCCGGCTGGCCTGCTACTGCATCTTGATGCATTCCTCTGGTGCTCTTCCGGGGATCACTGCGAACACTGGTGTTTCTGTCTCTCAACCCTCCCTCTGGGACTTTTGGCGCGGTTAAACTCGGTGGCGTCTGTTCAGGACTTCCTGTGACTGATTGTCCTAAGGAAACTCCCCCAGGAGGTCAGAGCACTCGTTTCTCCTGAGTCTTTGCAGGAGATTGGACCCAGGTCAGAAGTCAAGTCAGACATTATAAAATATTTGTTTTGACTTTCCTCAGGAGAGCTCAGTTTGAGCACCATCATACTTGTGCTTTAAAGTTGCTCACCCTGACAGTTACTTTTCTGGTGACCATCACTTTCATGAGCTGGGTGAGTGAGTTCCAAGCATTGTCTGTTAAACCTCCATGCTTGCTGTTTTCCAAGGAAAATGTGTTTTTGAGAGTGCATCCATTCTTCTTATTTTATGTTATGTTATTTGACATTTACATAGCGCTCTAT
This sequence comes from Ambystoma mexicanum, assembly GCF_040938575.1. Lineage (NCBI taxonomy): Eukaryota > Metazoa > Chordata > Amphibia > Caudata > Ambystomatidae > Ambystoma > Ambystoma mexicanum. The sequence continues at coordinate 653,919,993 of NC_090940.1, read as the reverse complement.
ATATCATGGGTATGACCTCAAAGCGCTGGTAGGTTGAACGCCTTCGGGGACCGTAGTCCAGGTCAGTGGAAAGAGTAGGGTGTTGAAGGGTGCTTGGGTACACCAGTTAAGTGTGCAGCTGATGTAATTGCTTGATGGTAGACACCATCAAGCATTAGGTATGGTGGTATTGGTATCGGTTCATGTGTGCAGTCTGGCGGGTCAACACCAAGACTGGGTTCTGACTGTTAGGCCTGTGGGACGCTTGTGTGCAGCTAGGCCGGTTTTTTGTGGGATTTAGCTGTCATGCGATAGTGTTCGTATGTGAGCAGCTAGGCTGAATTGATTGAGGGGTGTAGCTGCACTCTAATTGTGTTATGGTGGAAAGTAGAGAGTGAGCATAGTGACGTGATATGATGGTTCATCCACACAGCACCCAAACACAATGCGCTTTAGAAGCGCTGGACGCATGGGAGGGAACAAGCGAACACGCAAAGGGACTCCCACAGGCCATGAAGAGCAAGAACGGTACACTAGGACTGGAGGGCTGGGGCACACAGCGACATCGCAGGGGACTAGGCGGTTGGGCATACAGCAACAGCGTGTGGGGGCACAGAGAGATACGGTATACAGCAACATAAAGGACCAGAGGGGGCTTTGTATACAATGACAACATGGGACACGAGAGGGGCACACGCCACACAGCGATATCTTAGGAGACTAGGGGGTAGCTGGTGTACACAGCAACATCACGAGGAGCCAAAGGGGTTGGGGGGCACACAGTGACATCACTGGAAACCAAGCGGTTGGGGCGCAGTGATAAGACAGGAACTAGAGGGTCAGGGCACATAGGGAAACATGGGACCTGGGGGTTGTAGGTACACAGCGAAATCGAGGGGAAACGAGGGGCAAACAGCAACATCACAGGGAACCAGAGGGGGGTGCGGGTACACAGCAACACAGGGGGCTGGAGGGGGTCAGGGCACAAAGGGACATTCCACGGACTAGGGGGGGCTGGGCATACTGTGACAGCACGGGGGAAGAGAGGGGTACACAGCAACATCAAGGATAGATGGCACCAGAGGGCAGGGGTACATAGCGACAACACAGGGAGCTAAAGGGGCATACAGCAACATCATGGGGACTAGAGGGGGCTGGGCATTCCTACCCAAATTTGTGTGATTTTTTACCAGTTTGCCTGTGTCTTTCCCCCAGCCTCATCTTTCTGAATCTGGGGAATGATTTTATCGGCTGGGCACGGTGAGGGCCCTCAGCTGCTACGTCTCTTGAATGTCAGGAAAGGTGGTCAGGTCTTTGTGGATTATGCTGGTGTCTAAGCAGGCAGTACTGTGACAGCACAGACCAAATCAAGGTAGATCAGACTTTGAATCTTTGCATGCTACACTCTGGCTGGGAAGAAGGTGCCCGAGGGTCTTAAGACTTTCAACCGGAGGACTTGCTGCCACTTTTGACATGCAGAAGGTAAGATACCGGTTCTGGACATATGTCAAGCGATAACATGAGGATTGCTGCAAATGTTTGCAAAACATTACTGCCCGAATCCCCCCGTCAGTGCAGGACACTCGCTTTGACCGAGCAGTCCCCAGTGTTATGGTGTAGGTGGTATTATTGTGGCTCTCCTACCTCCTCCAGATTTAAGTACAACAGCTGTACATAAATTGTATAACAGGGGCAGATCGTAAAATAAGAGCCTTGTTCAAGGGTCCTTTTAAAGAATGAAATCGCAGCCAGGTACACACTTTACAGTGCCAATCTGCAGGGCCTTTTGCGCCAAAGAAAGCAGGAAATCGAGAACCAAAGAAGTAGGACATGCAAGAGTATGAAAAGAACAAGTTACTCTCTTACCTGGTAACGTTCTTTCGATGGGATGGACCGACGACGTATTCCATATCTATGACCGTGCTGCTTCGGAAAATTATCGGCGTCTGCGTCCGGGTACCACATCCTCCAAGCCCACGACGGAGCAATGAGGATCATCTGGGAACCGAACCTCCGTAACCTCCGCAGTACTTGTGGGATGACGGGGACTGGAGGAAACGCGTACAGCAGTGGGAATGACCACTCCACCACGAACGCGTCTCCTAAGGCTCCGTTTGGAGGAAATTCCCGCGAGCAGAACCTCTCGCACTTCCAGTTGACACTGGAGGTGAAGAGATCCACTTGAGGGGTCCCGCAAAGGGCGAAGATCTCCAGGAGAATCTCCTGAGCCAACTCCCACTCGTGAGAGATCGCGCTCTGCCTGCTCAGAGAGTCCGCCGTCTCGTTTTCGTCTCCTGCCAGATGAACTGCCGAGATCGAAACTTCCTGCTGGATTGCCCAGAACCAGAGCTGCATCGCCTCCCTGCACAGAGGAAGTGACCCTGCCCCCCCACACCCCTTTTTTGTTGAAGGTAGTGCATGGCCACTGTGTTGTGCGTCAGGATCTGGACATTCCTTCCTCGCACAGTCGGCAGAAAAGCCTTCAGGGCTAGCCTGACGGCCCTCAGCTCTAACAGATTGATATGGAGTCTGGACTCCGACGGAGACCAACAACCGCTGACTGTCAATTCGTTGGCATGAGCTCCCCATCCCGCGAGGGATGCGTCCGACACGATCGTCACCTCTGGCCAGGGCAGCCAAAATGGAGCCCTGCCCATCATCAGATTGCCTTCGAAGTTCCCGGGCGACCGAAGACAGCACCTGAACAGGGTCCGACATTCTGCCGGAGGACTGAGACCACTGAAGCTTGAGTGCCCAATGCCAAGATCTCATCCGCAACCTGGCTTCTGGCACCAGAAGAATGCAGGATGCCATGAGGCCGAGCAGTCTCAAGAACTCGAACGCTGGGAGAGTCTGGGCAAGTTGAAACTTGTGCACCATCTGCTGAATGTGATGAGCCCTCACTTGGGGAGGAAAACACTGCCCAGGGACGCGTCGAGCACTGCTCCGATGTACTGGAGCCTCTGAGTTGGTGTCAAATGGGACTTCTTTAAGTTGAGGGAGAAGCCCAGCTTGTGGAGGGAGTGGCAGGTGACTGACAGATGATCCAGGACTTGCTCGGGAGAGCGGCCCTGATCAATCTATCGTCCAGGTAGGGGTAGACGTGAATCCCCCCTTTCCTGAGGTGCGCTGCCACCACTACCATGAGCTTGGTGAAGACCCTCGGGGCGGAGGTCAATCCGAAAGGCAGGAACCGAAACTGAAAGTGCGAGTCGCCAACCGCAAATCTCAGGTACTTCTTGTGCTTCGGCTGGATCGGCACATGAAAATAAACGTCCTTGAGGTCGAGACACCCCAACCAGTCCTGAAGTTGAAGGGCCTGGAGGACTAGAGAAAGAGTAACCATCTTGAACTTGTCCTTCCTGAGGAGTTTGTTCAAACCGCGCAAGTCCATGATGGGCTCAATCCCCAGTCTTTCTTGGAAATCAAAAAATAAGGGGAATACCATCCCTTGTTCCTCTCCGCAACAGGCACCAGTTCGATGGCGCCGTTCTCCAGCAGGGATTGAATTTCCTGCGCAAGAAGCGGATCCGGCCTCTTCAAAGAGAGATTCCCCGGTGGATTGTCTTGAGGCCTCTGCAGGAAAGGAAGACAGTAGCCGTGGGTTATGATCTCCAGAACCCACACATCTGAAGTAATGGCACGCCACTCTGCAAGATGCTGCGCCAGCCTTCCCCCAACCAGCGAACCATGGGACATGGCCTCATGACTGAGCTAAAGCGGCTGCGGCATTGCCTGAGGGCAAAGGGGCAACAGCCCGAGCGGCCTTGGCACCTCGAGTACCTTGTTTTCCACCTCTGGCACTCCTACGGTGGCCCCTTTGACTGGCAGCTCCACTCGCTTTACCAAAGGATGATTAATAACGAAAGGAACCTCCCCTCCATTGCTGTCCCCTAGGACGAAAAGGCGGAGGTTGTCAAACTGCAGTGCCCAACGACTTCGCTGCAGCTTTGGAGGTCTGCAACCTCTTAAGGCTCTAGTCAGCCTTGCTGCCAAAAAGATGTTCCCCGTCAAAGGGCATGTTGAGGAGCCGGGCCTGCACATCAGGAGCAAACCCCGACTTCCGCAACCACGCAAACCTGCGTATCACAGTGCTCGCCGCCATGGACCGGCTGACGCAATCTGCCATGTCCAAACCCGACTGAACGGCCTCACAGATAGCATCCTTGCCATCCTGAACCATGGCAAGGAAACCATCCCGTTCATCCCCTTCAGGAATATGTTCAGCCGCCAAGGAAACACAGTTCCACAGAGTGTGCGTGAAACGAGACAAGGCACAAATGGAGTTGGCCGCCTGAAGTGCCATACCCCCTGCAGAAAACACTTTCTTCGCCCAGCCGTCAAAACGCTTGTCGTCCCTATCAGGAGGGATGGTAGGTTACGACGCCTGCTTTGCCGGGGCCGTAGCCACCTGCACCACCAAACTCTCCGGTGTAGGGTGCTTGGACAAGTAGCAGGGGTCACTACTGGCTGAGCGGTATTTTCGCGGCAAAGACTTGCACACTGCCGGGAGACTCTCCGGAGCAGTCCAAGCCGCTGCCACCCTTCTTTGCAGAGCCATATGGAATGGCAGTACCGGGTCAGTTGGTGGACCAATGTCGAGGATATCCGTAAGGTCATCCTGAACAAACTCCCCTGGGGGAGCAGACCATCCTAAGTACTCAGTGACCAGTGACATAAGTCGCCGGTACGAAGGATCGGCATGAGTGCCAGGCTCAGGCCTACAAAACTCCACCTCCGGAGAGGTGTCCAGCCCACTAGCATCAAGCAGGGACTGCCTCAGGTCCCCAAACTGGCTATGGCCCGAGAGAATCTCGTCAGGCACAGTGTCAGGCACCATGTCATCATCAGAGCCCTCATCCACCTCTGAAATGAATTCCAGATGGCGGTAAGAAGGCACAGAACTGGAACCAAAGCCATGCTTGACCTTGGCCAGAGCCTTCCTAGGTGGTTCCCCCGAGCCACGGGGTACCCCCGCCCACACAGCCCCGAAAGGCGTTGAGTGAATCGGCACCGATGTCAAGAGAATCGGCGTCGACGACAGACGCGGCGCCGACAGCATCAACAGCGTCGACACAGGCCTCGAGGGAGGAGCCCCGAGCGTGTTCCCTCGACATCCTGGGCGTCGACGACTTCCTCGGAGGCAGAGCCTCGAGAGAGTCTGTCGACGACCTCGGCGCCACAGGCGTGGATGTCTTCCTCGAAGTCTTCACAGGTTCACGCGGTCTTGAGCTTGTCGAGGACCGGGACCTGGACCGGGCATGCCGAGAACGATTCCCCTTGTCCGAGCGGGACCTTTCCCGCGAATCCTGACGACCACCCGAGCACGAAGGCGTGCGAACGGCGTCTCTCGGCTGATCACGACCAACCCCACTCGGAGGCGAAGACGGACCAGTGCCCTGCGATTCGAGAATCGCCAACATTTTCTTCCGGAAGGAAGCCCATTCCTCCGGTGTCGCATGCTTGGTGGGGTAAGCGACCCGCCGACGAGCGGAGTCCTCGGTTGAGGACGGGGAAGGCGACCGATGACGGCGCTTCCGGGAGTGCCTCGAAGAGGCAGAGGAGTGGTGAGACCAACTCCGGGAACGAGACCCACTGGACTTCCGACGACGAAGAGAGTCGCCCCGCGAGTCGTCCGTCGAAAGCCCTGCAGACCTCAACTTCCGGGGCTTAGACACCTTACCTACCGATAACTTCTTCTTGAGCTCCCGCAAGGCTTTCAACGTGAGCGACTGGCAGTCGACAGTCATCCATGTCATGGGCCTCCCCGAGGCACCAGAGGCAGGCGTTGTGCGAGTTTGTGACCGACATCTTGGACCCACAGTCCCCGCACTTCTTAAAGCCAGGACGCGGTGTGGAAGACGAGGTAGACATCTTCATGAAGAATAACTTCACAAACTAACAGGTTCGAAGAACCAAGATGAACAACACAAACTCCAAAGAGTCGAGGCGTACCGAGATTCACGAAGCGAACACGTTCGCGGAAAAAACAGAACTGAGGCTACGGGCGTCGTGCGTCCTACTTATTACATCGGATGACGTCGGCCATCGGAGGAGGTCGTCGAGGACTGCGCATCGACGTCATCGACGCAGGCGCCGAAAATTTTCCAAAGCAGCACAGCTGTGGTGATTACTGTCTTAGATATGGAATACGTCAGAGGACCCAATCCCCTCGAAAAGGAGCGCAAAGAAGGCAATTACCCGGTCTCTTGACTTCGAAATCTTAAGGTTAGTGTTACTTCATGAGTGAGTCTATGTCAGCTACAGAAAAGCCGGCTCAAAACGTGACCAGCATCTCAGACATATGTTCACAAATGCCTTTAGGGTTAATTATTAGACCAGCAAATTGAACCACATTTATCCAAATAAGTTAAAAAATGTTTTCTTTTTTATTTAATCTTCAAATAGGCATAAACAAGAAAGGTTTTATGAAAAATCTTTTACAGTACTTTTCAAAATAACAGATATAATGACCCAAGTCTAATACATTTCATTAAAACATTTAAAAGTGGGGTTAGTACAAGCGTATGTGCGTTTGCATGGCACAGTTCTTTTTTTAGAAAAGAGAAGAGTAATACTGTTCAAAAGACAAACTGTCAGAGAAGAAGCTTTTTGGAGGTCTCAAGGTTTAGTGATGGTCAAATGCAAGATGTTAGGAAGAATTCTCATTCTATGGCTAATTTCCCTTACCTAGCGAGTCCCTCAGCAGCTTTGCTGGATTTCTGGAGTTTATTTTTTTTCCACTTGGTAAGAGTGAGCTTCCCCCCCCCCCCCACTCTTACCTGTGTTTTGCCATGTGTATTTCATCTGTTTTTTGGATTGTGGACTCTGGAGTACACCACTTCAGTAGCCCCACTCGTGTGTTACACAGCACCTTCAGTGCAGTGACACAGGGTTGTCGTTTTGACTTCCCACCAACTCCATTTCTGGGGCTGACTACTGTACGCCAGAAAAGGGTAAAGTTGCCATTACCTTTACATAGTAATTTAACCACAGATCCAGTACACCCCATCCTATTAGGAGTATTGGAAAGGGTTAACTCTTAGCCCTTTTTTTCTGTACCTCTTGGAGCATTGTTTCGCTCCCTTAACATTAAGACTTGGCTGGTGGCAGTGGTATCTACCCTAATTTTCTTACAGCGATTATATGACGTAACGTGGTATTGTTTTAGGCTATTTTAGTAGCCTCGAACTTTAAACCCGCTAGCCCAAATACTTTTTATTTCGGCTCCGGTTCGGTTTCATCGCCATTTCTTTTTGTTAACATCCTTCTTGGGTCTTTCTTTGCGCGGCAAACCAGGTTTGCCTCCTTTGTTCGCCGACCTTTGGTGGGCTTCTGTCCAGAAGCCCTCCTTTGGCGTCTGGGTGTCTAGGTGGGCTGAATGTGAGGGAGGGGTGTAGTCACCCCCTGAACAGGGTCCCATTGGAGACCCAAGTCGCACTTTGTGTCCATTGGCTGAGGTGGTTGTCCGGGCTGGACAATCCCCCTGCTGAGTGATTGACAGCCAGGCTGTGTGAATGGGGGATTTTGGCATAAAAGGCAGGACTCTTGAGCTAGAAGGCAGAGTCGCCTCTGGAACTACAAGGAACCAAAGAGAAGCAGAGAAGAAGACTGCTGCTGCAACCCAGAGTCGAGTCCCGGTGAAGCCCTGCTGCAGTCCTGAGCTATCTACCCCTTCAACGACTAAGAAAAGATCCATTCCGGAGTCTTCTTCCCTTGAGCCTGCTGGGGTCAACCAGCTCGTCTTTTCTTCAGTTAGAGAATCCTCTTGCTGTGCTGTAGTGGTCCGGATAGCCATCAGAAGAGCCCTCTCCTGATTTAAAGGAGCACACCTTTTATTCATCGTGGTCTGTCCCGCTGCTGCTGGCCTCATCCCTGGGTAGTGCAGATTGCTACAGATGTCGTCCTTCTTGTCCCCCCGACTGAAGCCGCAGGAACCGTGAGTCTGCAGGAACTACCAGGAACAACTGCCGTGGCACCAGCTCTTCTCCAACGGAATAAGGTACTGTGCACAGTTGGTCTTTCTCTCCTTCTGACCAGCCAGAATCGGGGTGAACCCTTTTCCTCCATGAAGATTTGTTCTTTCTTCCCTCCTCCTTATAACTTTTTCTTCCATCTGACAATCTTTACGAACTCTTGGCACCTCGAATCTCGAACTGTTCAACGTGTGATCCTCGACAACTGAGCCTCTGCTCCATTGACACTGGCGCAGGCCTTTTGACTTTAATCTGTATCTTTGAACTGGTCCTCGAGTCTCCTTGCCTTGAAAAAGTACTGCCTTTGATTTTTATTCACTTTTCCCTCGTTTTAAATTCTTAAGTACAAAGTGTGTTTTAACTTCGTTAACATTTCTATCTGCGGGTACGCGTTAGTATCGCAACACCGGTCTGTCAAATCCTAATGTACTTACCTTGAATATACTGGCACAAGTGGAATTGGTTGTGTGTAATGTATTTTACGTGTGGTTTCAAATCTATAGAAGTGAAGTGTTTTATAACAGATGGCTTAAAAAATAATGTACTTATATTTTTTTACTTGAAACCTTGAGTCAGTGTTTGATTGAGTCACAGTGATTGTGGTTCCTTTGTGTAATCTCTGCTACTGCTCATATACTCTTGAGATAAGCCTGGCTGCTCCGCTACTGCTGCCACTATAACTTAGTAGTACAGGCTTGTACCAAAGGTGAACTTGTATTACCACTTGTAGTCTTAATTGTGTGTATTGGTCCATAAGGGCACTGCACAGGATTCTGCCTAACATGAGTATCCACACTACTCTCCCGACACCAAGCCAAGAATGTATGCCACCTGCAGGTCATAATTCACTTGGTGGCAGGCCACCGAGTAGAAAGGAGCACATCCAGGACATTGTCTAACAAGCCTCACTCCTTATTCCTTAGCCTCGCAGCAGCCGCATATGAAACCTCTGGTTACTGAGGAACCGTTCCCCTAAGTGGGAGGTAAGGGACACCCTCGCTAGAAGGTGGCAGGGAAGCCAAATAGACATGCCCAAAAGCCCTGGTACCACAGCCACTGGGTCAAGTCTAGAGCCATCATAATAAACATGGACCCGACCTGCCAAAGTCCTGAGAACAAGCAAAATTATAGGAATCGACAGAAATGCATAGAGGAAATTGAAGTTCCATTCAACAAACAATACACCTCCCAGCACTGCCTCTGGATGTTCCCTGGAGCAGTCCAACTTGTACTTCCTGCTCACACTGAAAGCAAAGAGGTCCACCTGAGAAGTTTCCTCAATGGGAGAAGATCTCCTCCAGACCTTCGTGGGAGAGCTCTCACTCATGGAAGGACGAAGTCTGGCTACTCAAAGACTTTACAATGTCGTTCTCTGTCCGAGAAAAACCAGCTGCTGACACACATGTTCTCCAGAGCCCAGCACCCCAGTCACATTACTTCTCTGCATAGAGGCAACAATACCAAACCACCCCATTTTATTGCAGTAGACAAGGGCCTCTGTTGTCGGTCATGTCCAACACACATTTGCTCTGTATAGACGGGAAGTAGGCAACCAGGCTAAGTGCGACAAACTGCTGTGTTCCAAGCTTTCACCAGTGACCAAAGCCCACTCACCATCACATCTAGCTAGAGAGAATCTCAACTCTTCAGTGAGGCATCCCAGACAATAGTCAGCTGGGGCCAAAGCTAACAACCAATGACAAATGTGGCTATACAAATTGGCAGTCCTGAAAGCCAAGCTAGCATACTATACCATAAGAACACAATAGGCAACAAATTCACAAAAAGATATGTTCAGAATCAAGGAAATAAAGAACCCAACTTCATGCAACATCTTACACTCACAAATATAATGCAACAGCATCACAACCCACCTAAGAGCAAAAATAGAAGCAATCCAACAAGTCGACATCCCGCAGGAGCACAAGCAACACCCTTCCAGAAATCAAAACCCCAAAAACCAGCACAACACTCAACCGAGTCGAACCAATAAATGAGGAAATCCTTGACAGGCTATTAAAAGAAAAAAAATAGCCAGATCTCCCAAAGACAGATGTCCCCCGGATATCTAAAAGCTAATCAACCACCAAACACCAGCCTTCTACACCCGATTACTAATGAATATATCCCCGAACATGGGGATAGTACCAAAATCATTGAAATCAGCATATATCAAACCCCTCCTAAAAGAAGAGATGGGGAAAAACTGATGACCCTACTAAGTATAGACCCATATCAAACCTGCCATACCCATCTAAAACGCTGGAGAAGCATGTACAAAGAACAACTCAATAATGTAAAAGGCAACAGAACACTTCATCAATCACAGATTGCTTTCAGACCAATGAGAGGAACCAAATCAGCACTCCTCTACATATGGAACAACCTAAAAATAAACACGGATAACACTTCCCAAACGGCCCTCATACTACTGAACATATCGGCTGATTTTAATATGACCAAATACACAATTCTATTTAAGAGACTGTAGCAATCGGTATTCAAAACTCTGCACAACAATGGCTGAAATATTTCCTCACCGACTGAACCCGAAAGAACAGAAATCCCTGGATGTCGTCCCTCCTCCCATAGTGGGGGGACCCTTCCCATAGGGCCAGGGCTGCGCTGCCCCAGTCCAATAGTCCCCTTGGGGGTGGTGCATCGTGGGAGGATCACATGGGGAGGGGAACCGCTTAGCAGGCGAGAGGAAATCTTAGGGAGAACACAGTACCAATCCGCCCCTTTACCACCTCCTTCACCATCTGACCCTGTAAAGGGTAACAGTCCCACACACCTCAATATATCTATGTAGGGTAGACCATTGCATCCCCCAACCTTAAACTGACCCCAAATGAAGAGTAGGGACTTACCATTGTGAGACCCACTGCAGAACTGGGACAAGAAAGAATATCTGTGACCCAGTAGAGCATAACCATGATACTGGGACAAAGAAGTGCAGAGTGCCGACAAGCACACCGCAGTCCCAACAGAAGCAGACTAGTCACTGTGGATATTGCGTGTGTATAAAAACTGAAGGACGATTTACGAGTCAGTCAAGCCCTCCCTGGAGCAACCACAAAGATGAACATGGAAGGAGGAAGAAGGCAGACTGGGACGCTGCGACAGGAGCAAGTCGATGCTTAGCACCTCCTGTATGGACAGACCACTCGGAAGGCCAAGAAGAAGAAGCTCCAGACATCCCTGAAGACCGGCGATTGTGGGAAGCAGGAGCCACGTCAGCCAGAAAAGGCTTTGCAAGGCAGAGCCGCAGAAGACGCTGAGAGGCGGGGATGCCCAACGGCAGATTGCAGACATTCCAAAAACCCCAGGACCAAGCTGACCGTGTGATAAGGTACACGGGTAGAAGTGGAGGCGCTGGGGCCTCAAGCCAGTGGCAGAGGCGCAGGAAGGAAGAAAGTAGACCAGGAGTAAGGGTCTTGATCCTAATAGAAACCAAAGAACATTTTCGGAATGGCAGAGCATCCTCGTCACCGCTCATAATCACAGTACCTGGCAGGAGACTATACCAGGTGGACTGTCCATCAAGGATCTAAAGTACAAGTGTGGGACCCACCCCCAAAGAAGCAAGCCAGTATATTCTTGTGGCTCATCGTAGGTACCGTGCCTGATAGGGAAGTAAACTAGGTGGACTGCATACAGAGAGCTGGAAAGTAAGATTAGCATCATACCTCTTCTTCACCATGGTACCGGGCAAGGAAGAGTACCAGGTCAACCAACCAGGGTCGGGGACCCACAACTAAGGAAGCAGAAATAATCAGGGGGGAGGGAGTCATCGCCTCTGGTATTGTGGAACACTTGGGAAGAAGCCAGGGGGAGGGAGTTATCTCCAATGGTTTTGGTGAAATTGGAGAAATCGAGAAACCAGGGGAAGGGATATATACTCCACCTGGCCCACTCCAAATGAACTTTAAAACCCTTTGTCCAGAGGAAGATCATTCCTCTAGACCCAGCAGAGACTTTTACCTTTAGTTGTTTTGAGGTGTTAGGGAAAGAAGTAGGTGTTGACACGACGGTGAGCACATATTATTTTGGACATTCAGGGGCCAGATTACAGCAACTTTGCAACGGTGCAAGTGCAAAGTTGCACGGTATTAGCACTAGGGCAAAGATTGCTCTATTTTTAAAAATACTAGGACACGTTAGAAAACTATTGCACCATGACAAGTGCAGGTTGATACATTAAAAGCACCGGCGCAAAAATTACCCTAGTGTAAAAAAGATCCATATTAGCACTAGGGCAAAGTTTGCCCTAGTGCCAATACCATTCCATATTAGCACTAGGGCAAACTTTGCCCTGGTGCAAAAATGCAGTAGAAATGCATCTTTTTTGCACCATGGCAATTTTTGCCATGGTGCTTTTAATATGCCAAACTGTCCTTGTCATGGTGCAGTAGTTTTCTAATGTGTGCCAGTGTTTTAAAAAATAGGGCAAACTTTGCCCTAGTGCTAATACCAAGAAACTTTGCCCTTTGGCGCAAAGTTTCTGTAATCTGAATCACAGAACCCTTGTAATCATTTCCTCGGTATTATCAAGAATAGACCACGCAAATAATCTACCTGGAAATGCTCGAAAACCTCACCAAAAAACGATATAAAAAATACTGCAGCAAGGCTACTTCTGAAACTAAATAGAAGAGACCACATCGCACTGGCCCCGAGAAGTCTACACTGACTTCCTGTTAGGGAGAATTCTCATCTATGGCTAATTTCCCTCACCTAGTGAGTCCCCCAGCAGCTTTGCTGGACTTCTGGAGTTTATTTTTTTCCACTTGGCAAGAGCGAGAGCTTTTTCCCCACTCTTCCCTGTGTTTCGCTACCTGTTTTTGTGATTGTGGACTCTGAAGTACACCACTTCAGTAGCCCTCTTCTTTTTGTGTGCCACACAGCACCTTCAGTGCCGTGGCACAGGGATGTCTTTGAGACTTCCCTCGACTCCATTTCCGAGGCGACTACCGTCCCCCAGAAAAGGGTAAAGTTACCATTAACTTTAACTTAGTCAATCTGCCACAGATCCAGTACACCCCATCCTCTGTGGAGTACTGGAAAGGGTTAACTCGTATCCCTTTTTATCTGTACCTCCTAGAGCATCGTTTCCCTCTTTTAACATTTAGACTTGGCTGGTGGCAGTGGTATCTACCCTAACTTTTCTACCGCGATTATATTAGATAAACGTGGAACTGTTCTTGGCTATTATATTAGCCTCGAACATAAACCCGCTTGACGACATCGTCTTTCTTTTGGCTCCGGTTGGGTTTATTCGCCATTTCTTTTTGTTAAAGTCCTTCTTGTGTTTTACTTTGCGCGGCAAACTAGGTTCCCCTTCTATGTTCACTGTCTTTTGGTGGGCTTCTGCTCAGAAGCCCTCCTCAAGGCGCCTGGGTGTCTAGGTGGGCTGAATGTGAGGTAGTCACCCCCTGCAAAGGGTATCCTAGGAAACCCAAGTCGCACTTTGTCATGATTGGCCAGGGTAGTTGTCCGGGCTGGACAACCCCCCTGCTGGGTGATTGACAGCCAGGCTGTGTGAATGGTGGTTTTTCGCATAAAAGGCAGGTCTCTTGGGCTAGAAGTCTCGCCACTGGAACTACAAGGAAACGAAGAGAAGCAGAGAGAACGACGGCTGCTGCAACTACCCCGTCCCGGTGAAGCCCTGCTGCAGTGCTGAGCTATCTGCCCTTCAACGACTCAGAGAAGATCCAGTCCGGAGTCTTCTTCCCTTGAGCTTGGTGGGGATAACCAGCTCATCTTCTACAGCCAGAGGATCTTCTTCCTTGGTCAAAATCGCTGCACGCTGCTGTAGTGGTCCGGATAGCCACCTGAAGAGCCTCTCCTGTTTTTCAGGAGCGCACCTTTTATTCCTCGTCGCTGTTGCCGGCTTCATCCCTGTGAGGTGCAGACCCCCTTCAGACGTCGTCCTTCACAACGAAGCTCTAGGAATCGTGGGTCTGCGGGAAACCAACAGGAACAACTGCCAGGGCACTAGATGCACCATTGGAACAAGATACTGTGTTCTACTTAAGGAAACTGGGTGAATCGCTTTTCTTCATTTCCAAGGCTTGCCCTCGTCTTCCCTCCTTATAACTTTTGCTTCCGAACATTGACAATATCGAAGTACTTTTGGCTATGATGAATCGTGAACTGTCTGACTGTGTGATCTTCGGCAACAGGCCCCGGTGTCTTTCGACCCTGGCTCCGGCCCTTTGACTTTTGCACTCCTGTCTCGAAGTGTTTCTTGATTCTGCCTGCCTAACCAAAATACTGCCTGTGATTTTTGCCTCCAACTCCCCCTGGGTATCTAAGGTGCTAAGTGTGTTTTTGCCCCGGAAGCATTTCATGTCACGGATACACGTTTATTTAGTAGACCGAACTGTCAAAAAGTGATCGCAATCGTATTCGCGGTAACGTGTTTAGTTCGCAACACCGGTTCATTCAAAACACAGGGTACTTACCTTGAGACTTACTGTACAAAGTGAATTGGTTAGTTGTGGTATATTTAACGTGTGGTTTTTATTTGAGTTTAATAGAAGTGTTGTGTTTATAACGAATGGTTTAAAAAATAATGTACTTCTATTTTTTACCTGAAACCTTGAGTCAGTGTTTGCTTGAGTCACAGTAATTGTGGGCCCTTTGTGTAATCTCTGCTACTGCTCATATACTCTTGAGATGAGCCTGGCTGCTTCACCACTGCTACCACTCTGACATAGTAGTACAGGCTTGTACCAAAGGTAAAACATGTATTGCCACCTGTGGTCTTCATTGTGTGCAGTGGTCCCCAAGAGCACTGCACAGGATTCTGCCTAACACTACCAATAAAGTAACACATCAACTTCAAAGCCATTTGTATTGCCCACAAATCACTACACGGATAAGCAGCTGAATTCTTCCAAGCAAAAATCACCCGATAACAGGAGAAATTACTTACCGTAAGGCTTTCTATGGATTCTTCTCCTGCAGATTCCTCATCCAATAGCTATTCCCTCCAGCTTTACTGCTTGGGAAAATATTCAACGGGGCGTAGTGGATCTCGACCCAGCCGTCGACCATCGATCCAACTTGCTCGGCGTCTGGTCGTCGACTCCAGGCATGACGTCAGGCGTTGCATAAAAACCACGTCACTACGCCCCAACCTCAGTTCCACCCCCTACCCCGCCGAGCACCACACACATAGGAAAACAGAACAAACGGACTAATGAGCCCATAAAAAGAAAGTATAAACCTCCAAAGGAGGAAAAATTGAGAAAACACTAGAAAAATCTTTGTTCTAAGAAACTGTGGCAGGAAGATAAAAAATAGACCAAGAGCTCATCATCAAGTCAGCATGAAAGGGAAGATTCTTACCAATCACCGACATTCTGACCAGGGATACAAGTGAAGGGAGATGAGGAATCTGTGGGAGAAGAATCCATTGAAGAACAAGTTACTTTAACTGGTAACGTTCTTTCGTTGGGATGTTCCAACGATGTATTCCACATCTATGACAGGTAATCACCACAGCTGTGCTGCTTTGGAAAATTTTCGGCGTCTGCGTCGATGACGTCGATACGCTGTCCTCGAGGGCCTCTGTCGAGCCGACGTCACTGGATGTTATAATTAGGACGCACGACTTCTGTAGCCTCAGTTGTCGTTTTTTCCCAGAACGTGTGGCACCAATCTTCTGCCAGTATGACTACAGAAAGCCTTGCTGAAACGGAAGCTGCAATCGCATAAGAAATTCTGTAGAGGGGCAAGCTGGGAGGGTACGATGTGGAATACGTCGTCGGAACATCCCATCAAAAGAACGTTACCAGGTAAGAAAGTAACTTGTTCTTCGAAGGGATTGGTTCCTCCGACATATTCCACATCTATGACAGACTCCCAAAGCAGTACCAACGTAAGGAGGTGGGAAAATAATTTAGAATGCCCAATTAAATTGCAGAATAGAGGACCGCCTTGCTAAAGGCCAAATCTTGCCCATGGATAGAATCCAGGGAGTAGCGTTTTACAAAAAGTATGGACAGAGGCCCATCTGGCTGCTTCACAAATGTTATGAATGGGAACACCCCTCTGCAGGGCAGTAGAGGCAGCCACACCCTTAGTAGAATGGGCCCGTAAGCCTACCGGAGGGTCCTTACCCGCCAAGCAGTAACATTCAGAAATTGTCAAGATAATCCATCTAGAGAAAGTCTGTTTAGTAACAGCTTGTCCCAAACGCCTTCCAGCGTATCCTACAAAGAGCTGATCATCCACTCTGACCCGGGACATCCGTGAGATGTATAAACTTCAAGCTCTCCTAGGATCCAACCTATGGAGCCTCTCCTCATCCTTACCAGGATGCGGAGGAGGATAGAATGCCGGAAGAATTGCATTCTGGCTTAAATGAAATTCCGACACAACGTTCGGAAGAAAAGGAGGACAAACCCTAAGGACAACCCTGTCCTTATGCAACACTGTGAAGGGTGGCTTAAAGGAAAGTGCCTGCAACTCACTCACTCTGTGAGCAGAAGTGACCGCAACTAAAAATACAGTTTTCAAGGTCAACAGTCTTAAAGGACAAGAATCTAAAGGTTCAAACGGAGCTCTCATAAGGAATTTTAGAACCAGGTTCAAATCCCAACCGGGCACCTGGAAAGGTGACGGTGGGAACACATTAGTGAGCCCTTTCAGAAACTGAGAAATCAAAGGAATTTTAAAATAAGAACACTCCTCAGACGAGCGCTTAAATATGGACAGCGCCGCCAGGAAACCGTTAATGGTACCCACTTGAAGGCCCTTGTGGTTTAACAAAAGCAAAAAAGACAGAACCACAGGAATGGCACATGAAAAAGGATCCACATTCTTAACCCTGCACCAGTCGCAGAACTTCCTCCAACGGCAACGGTACAGGGACTTTGTTGAAGACCTTCTGGCCGACAGAAACACCTCCATCACGTCTTCAGGGAGGTCCCAATCCTTATACCTCAACCTTTCAGAAGCCAAGCATGAAGGTTGAGGGACTTGACCTCTGGATGGAGAACCTGACCCCCCCCCCCCCCTCCCGTGAGAGCAGATCGCCTCGGTAGGGAAGACGGTGTAGAGGGCAGATGGACATGTTCAGAAGGTCCGGATACTACGTTCTCCTGGCCCATGCAGGAGCAATGAGGATCATTCGGGAACGGAACCTCTGTAACCTCTGCAGCACTTGCGGAATGACGGGGACTGGAGGAAACGCGTACAGCAGTGGGAAGGACCACTCCACTACGAACGCATCCCCTAAGGCTCCTCTTGGAGGAAATTCCAGCGAGCAGAATCTTTCACACTTCTGGTTGACACTGGTGGCGAAGAGATCCACTTGCGGGATTCCCTAAAGGGCGAAAATCTCCAGGAGAATCTCCTGAGCCAGCTCCCACTCGTAAGAGACCGCGCTTTACCTGCACAGAGCGTCCGCCGCCACGATTTCGTCTCCGGCCAGATGAACTGCCGAGATCGAAATTTCCTGATGGATGGCCCAGAACCAGAGCTGCATCGCCTCTCTGCACAGAGTGAGAGACACTGCCCCCCCCCTTTTGTTGAGGTAGTGCATGGCCACTGTATTGTCTGTCAGAATCAGGACATTCTTTCCCCGCACAGACGGCAGAAAAGCCTTCAGGGCTAGACTGACGGCCCTCAGCTCCAATAGATTGATATGGTGTCTGGACTCCGACGGAGACCAACTACCGTTAACTGTCAACTCGTTGGCATGAGCTCTCCATCCCGTGAGGGATGCGTCCGTCACGATCGTCACCTGCGGCCAGGGTAGCCAAAATGAAGCCCCCCCTCATCAGATTGCCTTTGACGGCCCACCACAGACGATCCTGGGCGACCGAGGGCAGCACCTGAAAGGGATTCGACATCCTGCTGGAGGACTGTGACCACTGTATGTAGAGAGCCCACTGCAGAGATCTTATCCGCAGTCTGACCTCTGGCACCAGGAGAATGCAGGATGTCATGAGGCCAAGCAATCTCAAGAACTCGAACGCCGGGAGACACGGTTATGATTCGCCGTTTACGCCCTTTTTGGACTTCCTGGTCCATGGTGCACCGGCCACTTCCTCTAAAGGCCAGCCACTTAAGGCTAGGGCCCGTCTTTTGTCTGTCCGTGGCCTGCCGCGACCAAGGGGCCAACCACCCTGCACCGTCCAAAAAAGACTGCCCTACCCATCAGATAACCTCATCCAGACAGTCCCAGGCCGCCTCACCCATCCGTGCAAAAACTACCATCTACATGGAAAGGGTAGAGGATTCAAACTAACTCAGACAACGCTGCAATAGTAACGAAGAGGGCACACATCCACATGCCCGCAATAGAGCCCTGATGAACGTGGTTTAGCCACCCTGTACCACAGAAACCGGTGGGCTGATGGATGACCTGACCTGGCGCTTAACAAGACTGCGCAGAGTCAGAGTATTCGGACTAAGGATCCCTGTATCAATGAACCCTGAGGGTCCAACAATACCAAGAAATTGAAAGAGGAATCCACCGAAGAATATTCTTATTTTTATAAGATTTCTGCACCTGCCTGACGGAGAAAACCTATTAAAGATTTCAGTCTTTTTCATCTAGAGAGCAGCAGACACATGGCCTACTCACAGTGGCCCAATATGTGTTTTTTAGCACGACAAAGTGCACTCACATGCGCTTGAAAGCCAAGCCAGAGACATGTGCTCATCCAAATCTATTTTAACAAAGAAACTGTACGTTTCCTAAGTGTGACTATTGAACTGGGCGACCCACAGTAGGTAATCCCGAAACAGTCCCTGGTGTTCTTTATATAGCCGCTATACTCCCAACATGGCCACCGGCTCAGACACGTAGCGGTTCAGCGTTTACGCAGGAACTCCTAGAAAATGGGCATGTCCACGCGGCGCTGAGCGTCTCAACGCTCCCGTTCGTGTTTGCAGCTAGTGTGCTCGCTGTTTCCTTCCTTCTCGGAGAACCTACCACCAGATATTCTTTCCCTTCCTCTTCCTTGTTGAAGTGCTAGCGCGGCCTTCGCCTCCGCCTGGGGCCGCTCTTTCCATCCTTCCTGGAAACCACTTGTTGCTTCCACGCTCGCTGCAATCTCCCGGTCCTCTGCGAGCTGTACTGTTCCCTTCCTGGTTCCACGCATCATCCCGGACATAGTCTACCCGATTCTTACCTTCCCGGAACCCTGAACTCCTGTCTCCTCCCGAGACTGCCTATGGTCCCCACACTGGATACAGAAGACCACCGCCCTTACCTGTATAAATCCTGGACGTCCCGGAATGCTGAAAGAACTCCAAAGAATATAATTACCAAAGGCAAACAGGTGAGAACAGGGGCTGAGTGTGACAGATAAGACGCCAAAGACCCGATATGGAGTTCAATATGGTGGCTGCTGTCCAGGACCTCATGAGAGGAATGCAAGAACTGACCACAGAGGTGCAAAAGCTCAAAGCCGAAAATACTGCGCTAAAACAACTTGTGCTCTCCAGAGATTCGGCGCTCCAGGAAAGTGCCCTGGTAGGGGGCATAGTGGACAATATGACGGTTCCTCTAAAACACTGCGATCCTTCCTTGATTCTTGTTCGGTGCATTTCACATTTAAACCCTACTATTTTTCCACACCCCGTGCCAAGGGGGGATTCATAATATCACATCTCGCCGGTAATACTTTGGCCTGGGCAACTCCCCCGGTGAATGCGGGAGACCCACTCCTGGACAATTATGATGGATTTGTAGAAGCCTTTAAGACCATGTTTGACCGCCCTGAAGAAGTCTACAGTGCTCAGGAAAAACTCCTGGAGTTTCAACAAGGGAACCAAGACATCCCAGGAGGATAGCTCAGCGGCAGCGTGCTCGACTTGGAAACAAGACAACACGGAGCAACACAGGTTCGATCCCTGGGTCTGCGCTTAGAAACCTCTGGGTATTAAGCGCGTTATAAATAACCTATCATATCATATCATGTCTTATGTAACTCGCTTCAAGCAATTGGCTAAAGTGGCCGATTGGTCCCAAGAGGCGAGTTTTACTTTGTTTCGAAGAATGCTAAATGACGAAATCAAGGATGAACTAGCCAGAGTAGCCCGTCCAAGTTCTTTCCAGGCTTTAATAGAATTGTCCCTCCAAATCGACTTTCGTATCAATGAAAGGAAGGTGGAGAAAAGAAAAACAGACTGCTTCTCCAAAAATTTCCATGGAGTTGCCTTGCCAAAAGTAAACGATTGCACAGCACTCTTCTGAGCCAGAACCCATGCAATTGGGCTCCTTGCGCGGTCCGATATCTTCACAGGAAAGGATGCGTAGGATTAATACAGGAGCCCATTTGAGGGAGATACATACTTGCTCTGCTTCTGTTCCTTCCTTGAATTCCCCACGATTGAACACCTTGGTGGTCCTGCAAACATCCTTGACAACCACCAATAAGGAAACTCATTCTATCCTGGCCCTAGTGGACTGCGGTGCCATAGGAGTGTTCTTGGACCACGAATGGGCCTTAAAGCACAACATTCCTCGAGAATCCAAAGAAACAATCCAAGCTGTTGAAGGAATTGATGGGAAACCACTGTCTTCAGGACCCATAACCCAGCAAACCTCGGAGTTGATGCTCTCAATAAACAACCATCAGGAGATGCTTCGTTTTAATATCATCAAAGCAGCACACTACCCCATGGTTCAGGGAATGTCTTGGCTACAAAAACATAACCCTTATATCAATTGGGCAGCCCGATCTCTATTCCTAGGCTCCGAATTCTGCTCGTCTCATTGCTCATCCCAAAACATGGTGCAGACTTTATCTTTGGAACCCCAAACCCTCGAACAACCATCCATTCGTATTACAAACATTGCCCAAGTATCCCAGATCTACCAACAATACTCAGATGCGTTTTTTACAGCCACTGTCCAATCTTTACCACCTCATCGACCAGAAGATTGTGCAATCGATACAGAAGAGTCTGCAGTGATACCATATGGAAGAATGTTTATCCTTTCCGAACCTGAGAAAAAGGCATTACGGGAATACTTGGATACCAATCTCGCCAACAGAACCATTCGACCTTCTAAATCTCCAGCCGGAGCCTCCTTGTTCTTCGTGCCCAAGAAGGACACCAAGGAACTTCGACCCTGCCTGGACTATCGGGGACTTAACCAATGCACCCGTAAAGATAGTTACCCCCTGCCGCTCATTTCCGACATACTGGAAGCTGTTCGGGGTGCTGTAATCTTTACCAAACTTGATTTACGAGGCGCCTACCATCTCATCCGAATAAAGGAAGGCGATGAGTGGAAGTCCGCCTTCAGGATACCTTTTGGGCATTTTGAATACCTGGTAATGCCATTTGGTCTTGCCAACGTCCCTGCGGTGTTTCAATGCTTCATGGACAGAGTTTTTTTCTGATATTTGGTTTCTCTTTGTCATAGTATACCTGGATGACATACTGATCTATTCCAATGATTCCCAGATACATCAGGAACACGTGACATCAGTCTTAAAACGTATCCAAACTGTTCATTATTTAGGTTTCGTTCCGAGTTCCCTGGGAATAGAAATGGATCCTGCCCAGGTTTACTCCATTCTCTCATGGCCAGCCCTTACAACAGTGAAGCAGATCCAATCCTTCCTGGGACTTGCCAATTTTTATCGGAAATTAATTCCAACCTTCTCAGATATTGTACACCCGATAGTAGCATTGTTAAAGAAAGACATTCCCTTCATTTGGTCAGATGCTCGAGAGACAGCCTTCCAGGAGTTCAAACGAAGATTTACTCGAGGTCCCATCCTGGCACAAACGGATATCAATAAACCCTTCCTGGTAGAAACTGATGCCTCAGAACATGCAATTGGGGCTGTACTAAAACAAGAATCTGAGGATAAGACTGAACATCCATCGCTTACCTATCCCGAACACTGACTCCCAGCGAGACCCACTATTCAGTTCTGGAAAAGGAATTGCTCGCCATCCGGCAGGCTTTTACTGAGTGGCGCCATTTACTTCTGGGTGCCAAATTGCCCGTCCAAGTGCGAACCGATCACAGAAATCTGGAGATCCTGCAATCCTTAGAATGCAGAAACAGTCACCAAGCTCGTAGGGCCTTTTTCTTTGCTCAGTATCAGTTTCGCATACACCATGTTCCTGGCACTAATAATGTAATCGCCAATGCACTATCCAGGTGCCCTGATTACGTGCCGGTTGAGGCCAGCGCCTTCCCGAAGAGGTTTCCCGACACGGTTTTTGTGGCCCAAGCCAACTCCTTATTCGAAGATATCCGTGCGGCAACACCACCTTCTGATCTCTGGAAAGATTACATCAAGGCAAACCGATGGACTTTAGTCGCTAAAGACGGCTACGTCTTCAAAGATAGAGACTGGCAGTACCCACGCAAGAATTGAGAACCAAGGTTATAAACCTCTGTCATACCACCTTCCATTCCGGGCATCAAGGTGTTACTGCCACTCCTCGCCTCCTTCAGAGACAGTTCTGGTGGCCTAACATGATCCACACTGTAAGGGCATATGTCCAAGCCTGCCCTATCTGCAGCCAGAATAAGTGTGATACTAGAAAGCCAGCAGGTCTTCTCCATCAACCTACCTTGCCAGAATGTCCTTGGGAAGTAATCGCTACCGACTTCATCGTGGAATTGCCCCCTTCCAAGGGTTTCACTACGATCATGGTTACTATCGATCTATTCACCCACATCGCTCACTTCACCCCCTTGTACAAATTGCCAACAGCTCAAGAAATGGCAGGGATATTTTTGAATCTCATCTTTAGGCTACATGGTCTTCCTTCCAAGATCATTTCAGACCGTGTTCCTCAATACATTTCCCAATTCTGGAAACACCTATGTCACACGTTAGGTATTCAACGTGCCTTGTCCTCTGGATACCACCCCAGACTACTGGAATAACAGAGCGAGTGAATCAGACCCTAGAACAATATCTGTGGTGTTTTTCAGCCAATGTCCAGGATGATTGGTTGGCTTTGATTCCAGTTGCCGAATTTGCCTATAACAATTCTGATCACTCTACCATCAAGACTTGCCCCTACTTCTGCAGTCAAGGTTTCCATCCATCTGTGTTGCCAACAGTCCCACCTCATTCCACCCCAGTTCCGTTGGTTGATTCCTGGATTGACAGACTGGTCACTATTCATAAGGATGTAAAAGAACAATTAAAAAAGGCCAGGATGGATGTCAAAAGACATGCTGATGCCAAACGGAGACCTGGCCCCATGTATGGAATTGGTGACAAGGTCTGGCTCTTTTCCAAACTCTTGCCTCAACATCTACGACCTAATAAACTGGCCCCCAAATTTTATGGGCCTTTTTCTATCAAAGAGGTTATAAACCCCGTGGCATATCGACTTCAGTTACCGGACTCCTGGAAGAAGATTCATCCTGTTTTTCATACTTCTTTGCTCAAACCCTATATTCAATCCACCAGATCAGCTTATCGACCTAACCCTGTGATTGTCGACAACCAGATTGAATTCGAAGTTTCCAAGATCTGTGACTCTAGATATAGAAGAGGTCAGCTACAGTACTTAGTGGAATGGAAGGGATATCCTCCCAGCGAACGGACATGGGAACCTGTCTCCCACATGAATGCCCCTCGTTTAGTGCGGAGATTCCATCTAACTCATCCGGGCAAACCCGGTGGAACAGGTTCAGGAGGGGGCATGCTGTCATGATTCGCCAGTTACGCCTTTTTGGACTTCCTGGTCCATGGTGCACCGCAACATTGGAGATGCTATCCTCCCAACATGGCCGCCGGCTCAGACACGTAGCGGTTCAGCATTTACGCAGGAACTCTGGCTTCCTAGAAAACGGACACGCCCCTGCGGCGCTGCTCGTCTCAAGGCTCCCTTTCGAGTTTGCGGCTAGTGTGCTCGCCGTTTCCTTCCTTCTTGGAGAACCTACCACCCGATAATCTTTCCCTTCCTCTTCCTTCTTGAAGTGCTAGCGCGGCCTTCGCCTCCACCTGAGGCTGCTCTTTCCATCCTTCCTGGAAACCACTCGTTAGTTCCACGCTCGCTGCAATCTCCCTGTGCTCTGCGAGCTGTGCTGTTCCCTTCCTGGTTCCGCGCATCATCCCGGACATAGACTACCTGATTCTTACCTTCCCGGAACTCTGAACTCCTGTCTCCTCCCGAGACTGCCTACGGTTCCCAGACTGGATACGGAAGACCATCGCCCTTACCTGTATAAATCCTGGGAGTCCCAAAACGCTGAAAGACCTCCAAAGAAGAAGATTACCAAGGGCAAACAGGTGAGAACAGGGGCTGAGATTGACAGACACTGGGCATGTTGAAACTTGTGCAACATCTGCAGAATGTGATGAGCCCTCACCTGGGGAGGAAAAAACAGCCCCAGGGATGTGTCGAGCACTGCTCTGATGTACTGGAGCCGCTGGGTAGGTGCCAGGTGGGACTTCTTTAAGTTGAGGGAGAAGCCCAGCCTGTGAAGGGAGTGGCAGGTGGCTGAGATGATCCAGGACTTGCTCGGGAGAGCGCACCCTGATCAACCAATCGTCCAGGTATGGGTAGACGTGAATCCCCCGCTTCCTGAGATACGCTGCCGCCACCACCATGAGCTTGGTCAAGACCATTGGGGCGGAGGTCTATCCGAACGGCAGGGCTAAACTGAAAGTGCGAGTAGCCAACCACGAACCTCAGGTACTTCTTGTGCTTTGGATGAATCGGCACATGAAAATAAGCATCCTTGAGGTCGAGAGACACCAACCAGTCCTGAAGTTGAAGGGCCTGGAGGACTTGATAAAGAGTAACCATCTTGAACTTGTCCTTCCTGAGGAGCTTGTTCAAACCACGCAAGTCCATGATGGGTCTCAATCCCCCGTCTTTTTTCGGGATCAAAAAATATGGGGAATACCATCCCTTGTTCCTCTCCACTACAGGCACCAGTTCTATGGCGCCTTTCTCCAGCAGGGATTTGATTTCCTTCGCAAGGAGCGGATCTGGACTCTTCAAAGAGAGATTCCCTGGTGGATTGTTATGAGACCTCTGCCCGAAAGGAAGACAGTAGCCGTGGGCTATGATCTCCAGAACCCACACATCTGAAGTAATGGCACGCCATTCTACAAGATGCTGCACCAGCCTTCCCCCAACCGGTGAACCATGGGACATGGCCTCATGATTGAGCTGAAACGGCAGTGCCTGAGGGCAAAGAGGCAACTGCTTGAGCGGCCTTGGCACCTCGAGTACCCTGTTTTCCACCTCTGGTACTCCTACATTGGCCCCTTTGACCTGCCGCTCCCCTCGATCTACCAAAAGACGAGTAGTATTGAAAGGAACCTTCTCTCCAATGCTGTCCCCTAGGACGAAAAGGCAGAGGTTGGCGAACTGCAGCTCTCAACGACTTTGCTGCAGCATTTGAGGTCTGCAACCTCTCAAGGCTCTCGTCAGCCTTGCTGCCAAAAAGATGGACACCATCAAAGGGCATGTTGAGAAGCCGGGCTTGTACGTCCGGAGCAAACCCCAACTTCCCCAACCACGCAAATCTGCGCATCACGGTGCTCGCCGCCATGGACCGGCTGACACAGTCTGCCATGTCCAGACCAGACTGAACGGATTCACACATGGCATCCTTGCCATCCGGAACAAGGGCAAGAAAACCATCCCGTTCCTACCCTTCGGGAAAATGTTCAGCCGCCAAAGACACACAATTCCACAAAGTTTGAGTGAAACGTGCTAAGGCACACACAGAGTTGGCTGCCTGTAAAGCCATACCCCCTTGTATTGCTCGCCCAGAGTGCACCACGGACAGTCATTAATCACCAGTGCAATTACGGAGCCAATACTTTAAACGCAGGTAGACGCAATAACTTGCAACCACACACACTCTTAGAAAATAATGAGCACTCATACGGCTATTTATTCAAAGCTTGGAAGCAACAAGTGATACCATAGAAATAAATCACAGAAGAAACAAAGAATTCAAAAGAAAATACATCACCGTGGGCGTAACTGGATCCCTCATCTCGCCAGAAACGGCTGGAAAACCCCAATAACAGCCAGGCCGAGAGCTCAACAGCCCACAGGTATGCCGGATGGAAGCATCCCCCCTCCGACTGAGGTCCCGTCTGACCGCTAAGGGGTTCCGCATATATGCACTCCTCAAAAAGGGGTGGTAATTTCTTGAACCTTCTGGCAACGCACTTGCGCATTGATGGGCATCCTTTGGTTGCCAGCTGGGTCAACCGACAGTAACCTCAAGGAGCAAAGTGCTTCCCTCCTCTAAAAACAAGCGCCACAGAAAACAGTCCCATAACTCATAACAAGACATAACAAAGCTAGCTTTCCCAGCAGAATGTCCTTGACTGCATACCAGGTTTGGAAAGCATGTTTTCTTCAGCATAATAAATCTAGCTCTCAGCAACATGAGTACAACTTTTCACTGCAGCATGAAGTAAATATCCATTATGGCTCTGAGTGCTCCCAGAATACACTGCGCACCAGCGCCATGTTTTAGCTCAAGCATAACACCGCCCTGAAGAAAACACTTTCTTCACCCAGCCATCAAAACATTTGTCGTCCCTATCAGGAGGGATGGTAGGGTACAATGCCTGCTTTGCCGGGGCCGTAGCCGCCTGGACCAAACTCTCTGGAGTGGGGTGCGTCGTCAAGTAGCAGTGGCCGCTACTGGCTGGACAGTATCTTTCCGGCAACAACTTGCTCACTGCCAGGAGACTCTCCGGAGCAGTCCAAGCCGCTGCCACCCTTCTCTGTAAAGCCATATGAAATGGCAGCACCGGGTCAGTGGGTGGACCCTGGTCAAGGATATCTGTCAGGTCATCCTGCAGAAAATCCACTGGTGGCGCAGACCACCCCAAGTACTCAGTCACCCTCAACATGAGGCGCCTGTATGAAGATTCAGCATGCGTACCAGGCTCAGGCCTGCCAAACTCGACCTCCGGTGAGGTATCAAGACCACTGGCGTCGTGCAAAGACCGACGCAGGTCTTCCATCTGGCTATGACCAGAAAACAGGTCGTCAGATACCTCATCAGGCACCAAACCTTCCTCAGACCCTTCATCCACCTCAGAGATATAATCCAGAGACTGGAATAAATCCCATGATAAGGGCACAGAAAAAGGTGCAAATACAGGCCTCACTGACTTTTTCAGGGCCTTCCTCGGAGTTTCCACCGATGCACAGGGTACATCTGGTAAAGCATCCACAAAAGGCGCTGAGGGCTTCGATGGAATCTGCGTCAACTGCTTCGACATAGGCCTCGAGGGCGGTGCCCCGAGCATGTCCTTCGAGGGCGTCAGCGCCGCTGGCGTCGACCACTTCCTTGGAGGCAGAGCCTCGAGAGAGTCCCTCGACGGACATGGCGCTGATGGCGTTGACGTCTTCTTAGAAGACCTCACAGGTTCCACCGCTCTCTAGGGCGTCGAGGACCGGGACCTGGAGCGGGCATGCCTAGAGCGATCCACCTTGTCCGATCGGAACCTCGAAGGCTCCCGATAATCGCGCCGACCGCCCGAGCCCAAAGGCGTGCGAGCGGTGGCCCTAGCACGTTGCCTGCCGGCTTCTTTCGAAGGCGCGGATGGAACAGAGCCCTGCGATTGGAAAATCGCCATCATCTCCGAACAAAATGCATCCCATTCTGCAGAAGAGGAATGCTTGTTGGGACAAGCAACCCGCCGTCTGGTGTAGTCCTCGGACGAGGAAGGCGACTGGCGACGGTGCTTCCGCGAGTGCCTCGAGGAGGCAGAGGAATGGCGGGAACCACTCCAGGACCGAGGCCCCCTGGACTTACACCGACGACGCGGAGAGTCGCCCCTCGAATCGTCTTTCGAAAGCCGCGCGGATTTCGACTTTTGGGGTTTGGAAACCCTACCTACAGTAAGCTTATTCTTCCGCTCCCGCAAGGCCTTCGAAGTTAACGACTGGCAATCGTCACAGCCATCGGTGGCGTGGACCTCGCCGAGGCACCAGAGGCAGACGTCTCCATCTAGGTGTGGATTGCTGGTAGCAGCGAAGGTCTTCTATGTTGATTGAGGGATGTGCAAGGAGGAAGTTAGAAGATCTCTGGTCTCTGTAGAAGAACAAGTTACTCTCTTACCTGGTAACGTTCTTTCGATGGGATGGTCCGACGACGTATTCCATATCTATGACATGTAATCACCACAGCTGTGCTGCTTCGGCAAATCTTCGGCGTCTGCGTCCCGCGTTGATGACGTCGATACGCCGCCCTCGAGGACCTCCTACGACGGCCGACGTCACTGGATGTTATAAGTAGGACGCACAACACCCGTAGCCTCAGTTGTAGTTTTTTCCCAGAACATGTGGCACCAGTCTTCTGCCAGTCTGACACACAAAGCCTTGCGGAAACGTAAGCTGCAATCGCATAAGAAATTCTGTAGCGGGGAAGGCAGGGAGGGAGCGATATGGAATACGTCGTCGGACCATCCCATCGAAAGAACGTTACCAGGTAAGAGTAACTTGTTCTTCGAGGGGATTGGGTCCTCCGACGTATTCCATATCTATGACAGACTCCCAAAGCAGTACCAATGCAAGGAGGTGGGAAAAGAATTTAGAAAACAGAAATTTAGAATGCCCAATCAAATTGCGGAGTAAAGGACCGCCTTGCCAAAGGCCAGATCCTGCCCACTGATGGAATCGAGGGAGTAGTGACGTACAAAAGTATGTACCGAAGCCCAGGTGGCTGCATCACAGATGTTACGAATAGCAACACCCCTCTGTAGGGCAGTAGAGGCAGCCATACCCCTGGTAGAATGGGCCCGTAAGCCGACCGGTGGGTCCTTACCCGCCAAGCGGTAACACTCAGAAATAGTCAGAATAATCCAGCGAGACAAAGTCTGCTTAGTCACAGCTTGTCCCAAACGCTTTCCAGCGTAACCAAAAGAGTTGATCGTCCACTCTGACCCGGGACATGCGGGAAATATAAAAGCTTAACGCTCTCCTAGGATCAAGCCTATGGAGCCTCTCCTCTTCCTTACCAGGATGTGGAGGAGGATAAAACGCCGGAAGAACAACCTTCTGGCCTAAATGAAATTCCGACACCACCTTCGGAAGAAAGGAAGGAAGGAAGGACGAACCCTAAGGACAACCCTGTCCTTATGAAACACAGTGAAGGGTGGCTTAACTGAAAGTGCCTGTAACTCACTCACTCTGCGAGCGGAAGTGACCGCAACCAAAAATACAGTTTTAAGAGTTAACAGTCGCAAAGGGCATGAATGCAAAGGCTCAAACGGAGCACCCATCAGAAACTTGAGAACAAGGTTCAAATCCCAACCGGGCACCTGGAAAGGTGACGGAGGGAACACATTAGTGAGCCCTTTCAGAAACTGAGAAATTAAAGGAATTTTAAAATAGGAACACTCTTCAGACGAGAGCTTAAATATGGACAGCGCTGCCAGGTAACCTTTAACGGTACCCACTTGCAAGCCCCTGTGGGCTAAAGAAAGCAAAAAAGACAGAACCATGGGAATATCACATGCAAAAGAATCCACATTCTTAACCCTGCACCAGTCGCAGAACTTATGCCAACGGCAGCGGTACAGGGAATTTGTTGCGGGCCATCTGGCCGAGAGCAACACCTCCATCATGTCTTCAGGGAGGTCCCAATCCTTATACCTCAACCTTTCAGAAACCAAGCGTGATGGTTGAGGGATCTGACCTCTGGATGGAGAACCTGACCCGCCTCCCGTGAGAGCAGATCAGCACGGTAGGGAAGACGACGTGGAGGGCAGATGGACAAGTCGAGAAGGTCCGGGTACCACGTCTTCCGGGCCCATGCCGGAGCAATGAGGATCATCGGGAACCGAACCTCTGTAACCTCTGCAGTACTTGCGGGATGACGGGGACTGGAGGAAACGCGTACAGCAGTGGGAATGACCACTCCACCACAAACGCGTCTCCTAAGGCTCCTTTTGGAGGAAATTCCTGTGAGCAGAACCTCTCGCACTTCCGGTTGACACTGGAGGCGAAGAGATCCACTTGAGGGGTCCCCCAAAGGGCGAAGATCTCCAGGAGAATCTCCTGAGCCAACTCCCGTCTAGTTTTAGTCTCCGGCCAGATGAACTGCCGAGATCGAAACTTCCTGCTGGATTGCCCAGAACCAGAGCTGCATCTCCTCCCTGCACAGAGGAAGTGACCCTCCCCCTCCCTTTTTGTTGAGGTTGTGCATGGCCACCGTGTTGTCCATAAGGATCAGGACATTCTTCCCTCGCACAGTCGGCAGAAAAGCCTTCAGGGCTAGCCTGACGGCCCTCAGCTCTAACAGATTGATATGGAGTCTGGACTCCGACGGAGACCAATGACCGCTGACTGTCAACTCGTTGGCATGAGCTCCCCATCCCGTGAGGGATGCGTCTGACACGATCGTCACCTCCGGCCAGGGCAGCCAAAATGGAGCCCCCCTCATCAGATTGCCTTCGGCGGCCCACCACAGAAGGTCCTGGGTGACCGAAGACGGCACCTGAACAGGGTCCGACATTCTGCCGGAGGACTGAGACCACTGGAGCTTGAGTGCCCACTGCAAAGATCTCATCCGCAACCTGGCCTCTGGCACCAGAAGAATGCAGGATGCCATGAGGCCGAGCAGTCTCAAGAACTCGAACGCTGGGAGACTCTGGGCAAGCTGAAACATGTGCACCATCTGCTGAATGTGATGAGCCCTCACCTGGGGAGGAAAACACTGCCCCAGGGACGTGTCGAGCACAGCTCTGATGTACTGAAGCCTCTGAGTTGGTGTCAAAATGGGACTTCTTTAAGTTGAGGGAGAAGCCCACCTTGTGGAGGGAGTGGCAGGTGACTGACAGATGATCCAGGACTTGCTCGGGAGAGCGCACCCTGATCAACCAATCGTCCAGGTAGGTGTAGACGTGAATCCCCCCTTTCCGGAGGTGCGCTGCCACCACTACCATGAGCTTGGTGAAGACCCTCGGGGCGGAAGTCAATCCGAACGGCAGGACCCAAAACTTAAAGTGCAAGTCGCCAACCGCGAACCTCAGGTACTTCTTGTGCTTTGGATGTATCGGCACATGAGAATAAGCGTCCTTTAGGTCGAGAGACACCAACCACTTCTGTAGTTGAAGGGCCTTGAGGACTTGAGAGCGAGTAACCATCTTGAACTTGTCCTTCCTGAGGAGTTTGTTCAAACCGCGCAAGTCCATAATGGGTCTCAAACCCCCGTCTTTCTTGGAAATCAAAAAATAAGGGGAATACCATCCCTTGTTTCTCTCCGCTACAGGCACCAGTTCTATGGCGCCTTTCTCCAGCAGGGATTGAATTTCCTGCGCAAGGAGCGGATCCGGACTCTTCAAAGAGAGATTACCCGGTGGATTGTCTTGAGGCCTCTGCCGGAAAGGAAGACAGTAGCCGTGGGTTATGATCTCCAGAACCCACACATCTGAAGTAATGGCGCGCCACTCTGCAAGATGCTGCGCCAGTCTTCCCCCAACCGACGAACCATGGGACATGGCCTCATGACTGAGCTGAAGCGGCTGCAGCGTTGCCTGAGGGCAAAGAGGCAACAGTCCGAGCGGCCTTGGCACCTCGAGTACCTTGTTTCCCACCTCTGGCACTCCTACTGTGGCCCCTTTGACTGGCAGCTCCTCTCGCTTTACCAAAGGATGAGTAATAACGAAAGGAACCTCCCCTCCATTGCTGTCCCCTAGGACGAAAAGGCGGAGGTTGGCGAACTGCAGCGCCCAACGACTTCGCTGCAGCTTTGGAGGTCTGCAACCTCTCAAGGCTCTCGTCAGCCTTGCTGCCACAAACATGTTCCCCGTCCAAGGGCATGTTGAGGAGCCGGGCCTGCACATCAGATGCAAACCCCAACTTCCGCAACCACGCAAACCTGCGTACCACAGTGCTCGCCGCCATGGACCGAACTGAACGGCCTCACGCATGGCATCCTTGCCATCCTGAACCATGGCAAGGAAACCATCCCGTTTATCCCCTGCGGGAATATGTTCAGCCGCTAAGGAAACACAGTGCCACAGAGTGTGCGTGAAACGTGACAAGGCACATACAGAGTTCGCCGCCTGAAGCGTCATACGCCCTGAAGAAAACACTTTCTTCGCCAAGCCGTTAAAACACTTGACGTCCCTCTCAGGAGGGATGGTAGGATACGACGCTTGCTTGGCCGGGGCCGTAGCCGCCTGCACCACCAAACTCTCTGGAGTGGGGTGCCTGGTCAAGTAGCAGGGGTCGCTACTGGCTGGGTGGTATTTTCGCGGCAAAGACTTGCCCACTGCCGGGAGACTCTCCGGAGCAGTCCAAGCCGCCGCCACCCTCCGCTGTAGAGCCATATGAAACGGCAGTACCGGGTCAGTTGGTGGACCTTGGTCGAGGATATCCGTAAGGTCATCCTGAAGAAAATCCCCTGGGGGAGCAGACCATCCCAAGTACTCGGTGACCCTAGACATAAGGCGCCGGTACCAGTAGTCGGCATGAGTGCAAGGCTCAGGCCTACAAAACTACACCTCCGGAGGGGTGTCCGGCCCACTGGCATCGTGCAGGGACCGCCGCAGATCCTCAATCTGGCTATGGCCCGAGAGAATCTCGTCTGGCACTGTATCAGGAACCATGTCATCATCAGAGCCCTCATCCACCTCTGAAATAAACTCAAGATGGCGGTAAGAAGGCACAGAATGTGGAACAAAGCCATGCTTGACCTTGACCAGAGACTTTCTAGGGGGTTCCACCGAGCCCCTGAGTACCCCCGTCGAAACAGCCTCGAAAAGCATCGAGTGTATCGGCATCGACGCCGAACGCGGCGCCGACAGCATCAATGGCGTCGAGGCCGGAGCCCCGAGCATGTCCCTCGACAGCCTGGGCACCGATGGTGTCAACGACTTCTTCGGAGGCGGGGCCTCAAAAGAGTTTCGACGACCTCGGCGCCACCGGCGTCGACATCTTCCTCGAAGACACCACAGGTGCACACGGTCTCGAGTGCGTCGAGGACCTGGACCGGGCATGACGAGAACTATTCCCCTTGTCCGAGCGGGACCTCTCCCGCGAATCGTGCCGACCACCCGAGCCCGAAGGTGTGCGAGCAGTGTCTCTCGACCGATCACGACCGACCCCACTCGGAGGCGCGGACGGACCAGTGCCCTGCGATTCGAGAATCGCTAACATTTTCTTCCCGAAGGAAGTCCATTCCTCCGGCGTCGCATGCTTGGTGGGATAAGCGACCCGCAGACAGGCGGAGTCCTCGGAGGAGGACGGGGAAGGCTACCGATGACAACACTTCCAGGAGTGCCTCGAAGAGGCAGAGGAGTGGCGGGACCGAGACCCACTGGACTTCGGTCGACGATGCGGAGAGTCGCCCCTCGAATCGTCCGTCGAAAGCCCCGCAGACCTCGACTTCAGTGGCTTGGACACCTTACCTAACGACAACAACTTCTTGCACTCCCGCAAGACTTTGGACATGAGCGACTGGCAGTCGACATAGTCATCCGTGTCATGGGCCTCTCCGAGGCACCAGAGGCAGGCGTCGTGCAAGTCCGTCACCGACATCTTGGACCCACAGTCCCCGCACTTCTTAAAGCCCGGACGCAGGGTGGAAGACGAGGTAGACATCTTCACGAAGAATATACTTCACAATACGAACAGGTTCAAAGAACCGAGAAACAACAGAAACTCCAAAGAGTCGAGGCGCGCCGAAATCTCCGAAGCGAACACGAAAAAACGGAACTGAGGCTACGGGCGTCGTGCGTCCTACTTATAACATCCAGTGACGTCGGCCGTCGGAGGAGGTCCTCAAGGGCGGCGTAACAACGTCATCGACGCAGGAGCCGAAGATTTTCCGAAGCAGCACAGCTGTGGTGATTATATGTCATAGATATGGAATACGTCGGAGGACCCAATCCCCTCGAAACAGAGTAGACGCCCATCAGAGGAATAGCTGGAAGTGGATAGTATAATTCTGATAGGAAAAATAGGTTGCCCGTACTCAGTGTATGACTATCTGACAACCTCTGACAGATTACACTTCTGACTTCAATTGAAGAAAATGGAGAATGTTCTGAAAGAGGCCGAATGGTATGAATCGGAGTGGGGTTCGCTGGGAACAGAATGTATCCTATGGAAAGCTTCCTACCTATAACTACATTACCCGTAGTGAACTCTTGGAGGGTTTGTTGAAGTCGGCGCGGATACTTGACAGCGCAGACAGAATCAGATTTGCACACCTGTGCAAACTGACAATAAGGGTCTCCTTCTGTTTTCTGGGCGGGAAGACTAGCGGGGAATGGAAGATGCAGAATCGACATGTCAAACAGCTTCTTCGACACTGCGAAAAGGAATTCTGAGGTTGCTAGCTGAAAGTAGAGAGAGGTGCGTTCGATGGTAACATCACACCAAACACATACGTGGAAGAACGTGGCAGTTTCAGAGCCGCATAGGAAGAACTCTGTATTATCATAAGAGCCAGGGATTTCTAGATGAGGGAGAAAGCAATCAAAGTTAAACTGCGGTAGAAGGATAGTCAAGGAATAAGGACAGAAAGAATTGGCGATCTTACAGAGTTGTGTAGATAGAGTAGCAATGTAGCGAACCACAGCTTGCGAAGGTAGAAATTACATGTTTCATGGCAGGGGGCAGAGCCTGGAGGCCTCCATTGATTGAAGAGACTGCAACGCTGCAATGTAAGCTCAACGCCATGTTGGAGGTATACAGAGTACCATTAACACACTTCCATTGTCGCCATAGTGACCAAGGAAGCCTATGTTGATTGACACGGAGGAGGGAAGTGGCTGGAAGGGTAGCACGGTTCTGAAACAAATGCACCATCTGTTGCTGACTCTCCTCGAGAGGAAAAGCCCTCCTTACCAGAGTGTCTAGGACTGCTCCGATGAACTGGAGCTGCTGACCTGGTGTCAAATGAGACTAAGTTGAGGGAGAAGCCCAGCCTGTGCAGTAGTAGGCAGGTGTCGTCCAGATGAGACATAACCTGCTGCTGACTTCCCCCCCCTGATCAGCCAGTCATCCAGGCACAGGAATACCTGGACTCCGGACTACCACCATGAGCTTGGTGAAGACCCTTGGCACAGAGGTCAACCCAAAGGGACGCACCTTGAACTGATAGTGCTTGTCACCCGTGAGGAACCTTAGGAACGTCCTGTTCTTTGATGTATTGGCACATGGAAATAGCGCCAGTCCTGAAATTGTAGAGCATGGATAATTTCACTCCACGTCAAAATACTGAATGTCTTTCCTCAGGAACTTGCTTAGAGCCCTTTGGTCCAGAAGGAGAAATTACCTTACCTTATTGTTCCTTCTATGGATTGTTCTCCCGCAGATTCCTCATCTTGATAGACTCCCCAGCAGTAAGCCAAAAGAGGAGGGCAGAAAGGATTACACAAGCAGGTTCTGTAGAACTGCACCGCCAAAACGTGCATCAGCCCCACGTGCAATGTCCAACGCATAATGCTTTGTGAATGTGTGTAAAGAGGACCATGTGGCAGCACAGCAAATGTCCATAACAGGGACCCCGTCTCCTTTTTGAAGAGCTGTGGAAGCATAAACTCCCCTGGGGATGTGGGCCCTCATACCCAGTGGGATTTCTTTTCCCGCCAACTGATGGCACTCAGATGCATAAAATGATCCAATGCGAGATGCTCCACTTAGTAATCGCAAGACCTTTGCGTGAAAGAGAATGGGCGACGAACAACTGGTCAGTCTTCCTGAACTCCGCTGTACGGGCAACATAACAGCTGAGAGCTCTTTTAGGAGACGGTGAAAGCACGCTTCCTCAGACGGGTGGGGAAGAGGGTAGAACACTGGCAAGTCAATATATTCCAAAAGGTGAAATTCCGAAACAACCTTTGGAAGAAACCTTGGTTGGGCCTTAAGAGAAACAAGCTCTCTGAAAAAGCGCAAAAAGGGAGGCTTGCAGCATAAGGCCTGCAGCTAGCTAACTCTCCTGGCCGATGTGATGGCAATCAAAAATGCTGTTTTAAGGGACAGCAACCTAAGCGAACAAGAATGCAGAGGCTCAAACGGAGCCACCACAGGAAAGTTGAGAACCATGTTAAGGTCCCAATCCAGAACAATGGGAGTTGGCAGGAATTTGTTGAGGCCTTTCAGGAATTGGGCCATGACCAGGATTGTATAAAGGCGGAGTTGCGGAGAGTTGCAGTCTTGCAGCTGTCAGAAGCCCCTGTATCGCTTCCCCAAAAAGAAGAAAACGGCATTACCAAGGTGGCAGAAGTTAAGCCAGCAAAGAAAACAAGCCTTCTAGCAACCTGTGAAAGTGAAACTTCACCTCAATTCAACTCACTGTTATCTAATTCAAACTGCATAGTGCCTAACAACAAAGCCTCAGGCACTACAAATATGAGCATCTTAAAACACTCTTCTTCCCCCTCAACTAAGCGGGGGAATGACTTGACTGAGACCCCCGACAAACTACCCCCATCAACATCACGTCGCCTTTTCTCCCACCTAATTCAATCACTCTGGAGACATTACCTGATGCGGGCCGCCCGCCACCTCTCTTGTCATCTTCTTCTGTGACCTGCGGTCTGGCGGCCCCTGGAGTGGCGGGTGCGCTGCCCCGGTCGGGGTTGGTGGTGCCGTGGGCGGCGCCACGCTTTGGGTCGTGGCGGAGGTCTATGGTGAGCTGGTGACCGCCCTGGGGGAGCATCCAGGGGTAGTTGCAGAGGAGGTGGCTCTGCTGGGCCAAGCACGGGAGGAGGTCAGTGGTGGGACAGGAGCTGCGGTGGACGCTGCCGCGGCCCTGCCAGCTCCTCAGGAGGCGGCCCTGACTCTGTGTGGGTCTCCGAGCACTGCGGGACTTGCCGGGACCCCGGAGGTGGAGGGGGGGGCGGCAAAGGAAGCGAGGGAGCGGTTGGGAGCTGGCTCGCTTCTGAACTTGCCGAGGGATGGGATGGGGGAGGCTCTGATCACAACACCTCCCCCAAAAATGGGGTACTGCATCCGGAATGTCATAAAAAAAGACCAGAATGACTTTCCAAGCACACTCCAAACAGAGCCTGATCATAGCAAAAAGGATAAAGACCTCAAACATCTTACCGAAAAACACAAAAAAAAAGTATAAAAAAAAAAGCTAAAAGTTTCAAGAAACGTCACTCCAACTCTAACACGATCAACAGAATATGAAAAAGCACAAAAATTGGCAGAGGTTACTGAGAACCTTAACAAAGCACAGTTTGTTGTAATTCACTCCCATAAAGTGCTCGAGAAGCAACGCACTTTCAGAAACATTGTTCCAAAAAAAATGTTACTGTCAACAAACCTTGCAAACTTTCTCCTCAAAAGAACATTAGCCCATGGGAACAATACAGAAAAAGAAACGTCCTCAGCCCATGAAATATCTGATGCTGAACTACTTGAAAGTACCAGAAATGAGATGGAGGGGCCTCTCTGCCCCACCATTCTGACGCAAATCAATCTTTAGGTCCGAGAACATCACGGGAATCTATGCAAACATCCAACTTCAGACCTAACCCTTCAAGTTATCTGACTACAAGTAAAGGTTGTCCATCTTCAACCCCGTACCGGCCTGAGCAGAGAGGCCCAAAATGTCAGAGCACTCCTGGTGCTGACCTACAACCTCAGTACAGGACACTAAAAGAAAGTAGATCAAACACACCTCAGGAAAACTTGGCACAAAATGTATGTAGACAGA
The DNA here is from genome assembly GCF_040938575.1 of Ambystoma mexicanum. Lineage (NCBI taxonomy): Eukaryota > Metazoa > Chordata > Amphibia > Caudata > Ambystomatidae > Ambystoma > Ambystoma mexicanum. Next base: position 653,882,412 of record NC_090940.1, on the reverse strand, counting down.
AGGGGGCCGCCCTTGGTGGCACAGAAAATGTGATAAATGCATCGCTTGTACAACCAGTGGAAACCAGAAGAGAGTTGATTGACTCATACAATAACCCAAAAAGAAAAACTCTGGACCACCAGCCACGGCTTGAACCCCAATTAGAAAACCGGACTCTACCTCGAGATCTTTCTAGCAGCCAATCGAACGATCAACCGAACGATCGATTGGCCTCAACCAGACTACCTTTTACAGAATGCCCGAGCAACCTTAACATGGAAGAAACATATGATCTCAATAATCGAGGAACGAAAACACCAAGAAAGCGTCTCTCTAGTAAACTTGGGGATTCAACTTCAAACGAGAACTCAAGAAAAGCAGACCTATTGTCCATAATGTCGACGGTCACGATAGCACTCGCGCCATTCTCTAAGTTGTATGAAGCGATCCACGAAACCTTAAAGGATCACACCTCATTGGTTGCAGCAATGAACAACAAACTTACATTTTTAGAGGGGCATCTAACGGCATCCGGTCAAGTAAACGATACCAATCAGCAACAGAAGAAGGCTGTAAGCACTCAAACTCAGTGTACTGAACCTAAAGATAATAGCCCTCAAAACAAGCACCTAGAGTGCAAGGAGTCTAATCCCTAAAGGCGCGGCTCCCAGCACAGAAAACACCCTTTTATTAGTCCAACACTCTCACATAGGCTCCTCTCAAGGAGCCAAAAGAAAAGGAAACAATAAAATGGCGGACCCTCTCCCGCCAAACATAACCAAAAAAAAAAAAAAAAAGACCCTAAGGGAGGACGGTCTGAGACAACATCCTACGAAAAAGGCATTAAAGAATATTTCATCCAGGAAAACCTTAAAACAGCCTTAAAATCCCTGACACCAATAGTTCACCCTCAAGTCGTGACTAGTGAAAAACGTACACCTAATGCTAAATCTAGCCAACAACAACAAACTACGGTATTGGACCTGCACGTCCCGATAGAAACTTCTCAAAATCATCGACTCAACTCCCAAATGGCCGACGATGTTAACGCGAGTATAGTCGTATTGGCTGTGGATGAAGACTCAGAGTCCTCGGCGGACCTGTTGGACTTATCAGTATACTCATTTGAATATTCGGAATCGGAGTCGCAAGAAGTTGATGTCTTAAAGAAAATAGACAAGACGACCTGTACCAATCGGACTCAGTCAAATACAACTTACATTACGTCTGTCGCTCCAACTCTCGACGAAACGGTTCCATGTAATAATGTTGCCACAAAAATCGCCGAAAAATGGTCGTTTTTTGTGGCGACATTATTGCATGGAACATGCGGGGGACACCCCCGCAACCCCCAAATTTTTTTATTTTTTTAAAAAAATTCTTTTTTTTTTGCCCCTGTCACCATATATATGGTCACCCAAATAATATCGCCACCACATTTTCCCAGCTAAATTATTTACGGCAACCATATATGTGGCGATATTATTACCCGATACTGACGAAACTTTAAGCCAAACACCACCTCTACCCTCTCCTCCGTTCCTAACCCTCTCAGAGAAAAGAAACAAACAGCATCATCATGACATCCAGAACAACATGACCAAAAATGTACGAGTGGTCTCTCAGACCTATACAGAGTTGGAAAAACCTCTGAGATTGAGAAAGATTGAAGGAACAACGTCAAACGAAAAACAACCCAGATCGAGAAGAGGAGGTATTTAGAACACAGACTGCAAACAGGCAACAAGCTCGTAGAGAGGATTGCGACCCGACTCGAATAGAAGGTCTAAAGCGACTAAAAGAAACCCAGAAAAATAACGAATCAAGAACTGGTCACAACAATTACAAACCATCACGAGATACAAGATCCGTAAAACTAATAAGAATTCTGGGAAAAAGAGACCAGCTGATTCTAAACCGAAGAGCAGTCATCCAACTACTTCACTGCGTACCAAGCTTGAGGTTGATAACCTCAGAGGACATCCAAATCGTAGAATTTGGTGAAAAACATGTGACCGACTGTGTACCTCCACATCAATTCAGTAGCAGTAACAATCACCCTCTTGGAAGCCAAAGATAATTTACGAAAAACTTGGATTTGACATCAGACCAACGAATGGTGTAGAACACCTTACCACAAACCGCCCAACAAGAGCTCCACAACCAGCAAGTCATGATAACTTATAGTCACAATTTCAGCAGAGGAGAAAGGAGTCAACCTCCACCAAAGTATCAACATCTCCAAATCGTCACCATGAGAGAGAACTGATCCAGTCTAAGCCTCTAACTCCAAACATACAAGCAGTGGAAACAAACCAGAGCCCACTTCAGGATCAAGACTCTAACAGAGTACCTCATGGACCACGACTAAGACTTAAGGTCTCCTTTAATCCGGACAACGAAACAGAAAGAACCACGACCGCGACTTGGGAGAATTCTCCAACCATTAGTGAAAAACCAAAGAAACACCCAAGGAGCGATTCTGATAAAGAAAAACCAAACTACAAGGCTCAAAAGCAATCCAAGAGAACGCAAAGCACAAACCAGAAACAAAAAATGGAGACATACACAAAGAAGCCAACACTAAAACTAGGATCTTGGAATACACATGGGTTTATCCACCTGACCGCACCAAGCGACGTGAACTTAGCTTCATTTGATATCTTGTGTTTACAAGAAACGCTGCTCATCCATAAACCCTTACTGGACGGTTACGACACCAGAGCGACCCCAGCAATCAAAGGCGTTAAGGGCCGCCCAGAGTCGGGTCTACTAACCGCAGTAAAAGCTGGCTCAGGCGATCTCTATCCTAAAGGTGCCAGTCGCTGAACTCTTCTTTCTCGTCCTCCTAACAAGCTGGTTACAGCCTGCTACATCTACTCAGGAACAAAACCCAAATACGCTGATAATTATCAACTGCTACTGGAACCCTGACCAAATTTCCAAAGCTGAGTTCATTAAGAAAGCGACCTCAATAATTGATGCAGCTCAAATAAAATTTGATGTACCAAAATTCATCATCTGTGGCGACCTGAATGCGATCTGTGAACGGCGCAACTGGACCACCAACCAGACTTACGAAGGATCGCAGAGAAATAAGAGGTACCCTTTGGTCATCAACAATGTCACTGAGAGACATTGTGTCTGCAGAATTGACTCACCCAAGAATAAGACTGTCGTTCCCGACTTGGCAAAGAGGTGATCAAGCAGCCAACTTAGACCACGTCTTTATCTCGAGCGATCTAGGGAGAAAGATTTTATCTCACGAAATCATTCAAACCCAAAACAGCGATCATAACCTAACAACTATATCTTTTGCAAACGGATCGGAAAGTCGGCCTCAAGAAATTAAACTAGCAGTTGATTCGAACAACAGAGGGAACAGACTTAGATTAAAACCTCAGGAAATTAATTCTCTACGGAATGATTATACCAAGGCAATGAAAAGTGACCATGGGCCAAACACGGTTTTACAAGTTGATTTCCAACCACTCTTGGAAAAATTCACGACACAAAAACCGGGGTTCAAACCGGGTCACAAACCTCCAAAACACAACTACGACGCAGCTCTTGTGGAGAAAAGAAGAGCTCTCCGACAGATCACAAGAATTGCATCAAAAAGGAACTCACCACGTCTGAGAGAACAAGCGAGAGTTGCCAAACAATTCTATAAAAACCGGATAAGAGGTCATAGAAGACCCGTGATGCAAAACGATGCAGAACAGATGCTAAAGGCTCTAACCAACAAGAACTCAAGAGACTTCTGGCAACTCATCAAACAAAGCGAGAACACTCCGCTCGACATCCAACAAAATCCAGTCTCAGAACAAAAAAAAGAAACATTTTCTGACTCTTTTCGGAGGCCAAGAAAACATCACGCTGTGTCTTCCAATGATATCTGAAGCAACCTGGGACTTAGAACAATCCCTAGAAGACATCAAGCTCAAAATTAAAAGGCTAAACCCCTCGAGGGCCCCAGGACCTGATGGGCAAACCAACGCAATGCTAAAGGAACACCCCCAGGAATGGGCTCATTTCATCAAAGAAGTTTTGGATACAATCTGCAAAACTCGCCAACTTCCGCGATCTTGGAAGACAGCAACTATTGTGCCAATTTACAAACGGGGCCAAAGAGACAACCCCAAAAACTACCGACCTATTGCACTATTAGATGTCGTAGGGAAAATCTTTGGTACTTTCCTACTGGCAAAATTCAACGAATGGACAACTACGCATGGTTGGTATGATCCGTTTCAAACAGGGTTCATCAAGAACATTGGCACATCGGCAAACATCGCATTGCTGAACACCCTCAAAGCCCAAAGCCATCAGTCAGGGACAAGGATCTACATTGCCTTTGTCGACCTTGTGCAGGCATTCGATAGAGTGGACCGCAACCGTTTGTGGAAAAAGTTAAGAGATCGAAATTGCCCAGATGGAATATTAAAACCATTGATTCAACTACATTCTAACACCTCAGTAACTGTGCGTCTAAACAGAGGGTTAACGGAGTCACGCAATCCCCACCTCGAGGGGCGTTAAACAGGGCTGCCCTCTGGCCCCTGCAATCTACAACTTTTTTTATTGCTGACATTAAAGATCATGAACCTCTACTGCGAACATTCCCACCAACAATTGGAAATTCCAGGATCAATAGATTACTCTACACAGATGACCCGATCATGATTGACCAGACGCCCATTGGCCTACAAAGGCAAGTGGACAGTTTACAACGTTACCTACACCAAAACGCTATAGAACTGAACAAAGACAAAACTAAAATCATTTGTCTACAGAGAGCCAAAAAGAAGTTGAACTGTCCGAATTGGTATGTAAACGGGAAAAAAATTGAAGAAGTGGATTCCATCAAACACCTGGGTGTCCAGTTCAACAACAGCACAGTAGAAGTCCATGCTCAAGAGCTATTGACATCTAAAGCTAAGATCCTAGCAGCACAAGGACGCCTGATGGATACCAAGTTTGGTCAGTTCTCTATGGTTGGTCATTCCCATCCTAACCTACGGTGCAGAAGGCACGTTTCACATGCCGACCAAACTATGGCCTTCTTTGGAAGGAATATTTTGGAGAAAAATATTAAACCTTCCAAATGCTGCAAGTACCACAAGGATCAGGAATGAGCTTGGCCTATCATCCCTAGCCTCAATTGTGGAATGGAATGCCTTGAGTCTTTATAGGAAAACAACTCCACCATTCAGTGCACCAATTTTCAAGATCCTCTACGACGAAATTCAAACCAGTAAAAATGAGGTATTGAATACCTGGGTGTCAAACAGAAAGGCAACTCTGACAGAAATCGGCAGCTCCGAGGAAGAATTACTAGCAAACCCTTTGAGAGTAAAAAGAAAACTTCTTGAGCTGGACTGGATCCGAACATCTGAAGAGGCCTCCAAAAGTACCCTGGCAAAAGATCTACCTCTGATAGAACTAAAACTGAACCATCGTAGAGGGTACTTGAAGATATTTCCGGACAGATCCTTTCGAAACACTTTCCTTTGGATGAGATTGAACTTGCTCAAAACAAACAAAGTAAATTGCATTTGAGGATCATCAAACTCAGGAGTCTGCCGATTCTGCCCACAGTCTGAAGAAATTGTGTCGATAACACATCTTCTACTAACGTCCCCAAAATGGAACACTGAAAGAATCAAATATTTGGCTCCTTTAGCAATGAACTTTCCATCCATGATCAGAGACTCCTTCTGGAAGACCCTTATCTGCGGAGAAAAGACAAAACTGTGATCGCAATAGTTTCCATGATGAACTTAATCATTCCAGCGTTGGAGCAGGAACCTTGACTGACCCAGATAGAAACTTGAAAATAAATTGATCGGAACGGAGGATTAACTCCATAATCTCATAATTTCCTAATACCACTATGGTTCAGCATCATCAAACTGGAATGGCCACAATGAATCTGAAAAGCCACTGATGTTTCTTTTTGTAAAAATTGACTGATACAATTAAATCCAATAAAAAATATAATAAATAAAGGAACCTTGATCTGGGGACCTTATAAACACAGAAGGGGCCCCCAAATGCCCCTTGAATGTTGCAGCATGAAGGGGCTAGTGACAGAAGGAACTCCATCACTGTGATGGGTGATGGTGGGGTAAGAGATGGGGTCAACAATGCGCTACACCATGCCTCAAATCTTCTCCACCTGCACGCATACAGAGATCTTGAAGTGCAGCCAGCAACACCTCAAGAACTTCCTCAGATGTCTCAGTCATAACTCATCCGCTCAAGAGCTACGCATGTAGGTGGAGGGAATCTGGGGTCGGGTGCTATTCAACACTCCAACTGGGTGAGAAGATCTGGCCGCTGAGGCAGCCGGTGAGGTGGACCGATCCAAGAGGTCAGCATACCACGTCCTCCTCACCCAATCCGGAGCGATCAAGATCATGGTTGCTCGAAACCTCTTGAACCATCTGAGAATCCATGGAATGACAGGGATCGGAGAGAACGTCTAATCCACCAGAAATGCATCCTCCAGTGCAGCGTTTGCTGGTAATTCCCTTGAGCAAAACTGTTCGCACTTCTTGTTGGCTTCTGTGGCAAACCGATCTACTACTGGGGTACCCAGAGAGTGAGGACCTCTTCTGGGACTTCTTGGCACACTTGCCACTCGTGTGACACCGTGCTCTGCCTGCTCAGAGCATCAGCCAAACTGTTCTGTCCCTGCCAGATGAACTGCAGAGACCGAGAATTGATTCTCTAGCAACCAGAACCACAGTTGCATCGCTTCTGTGCAGAGGGGACGGGAATGCACTCCACCTTGCTTGTTTAAGTAGTGCATGGCCACTGTGTTGTCAGTCAGAATCAGGATATGCTTCCCCTTTGAGCAATGGAGCAAATGCTTTCAGGGCTAGCCTGATGGCTCGCTTTGACAGCCTGTTGGAATGCCAACTGGCTTCCAACGTAGTCCAGAGGCCGCTCACCTGCAAGTCCTCTCAGTGAGCGCCCCAACCCTTCAGGGAGCATCCGTGACCACTCGGGACAGAGGCCAGAAGGGTTCCTGTACAATAAGATTCTTGCGTATGTCCCACCAGCCGAATCTGTGATCTACCTGACTGGACAACCCAAGAGGATCCAAGAGAGCTGCTAGATACCGAGACCACTGGTCTCGTAGGAGCGGTATCAGGTAATATTATCCCCATATATATGGTCGCCGTAAATAATATCGCCGGGAAAAGGTTGTGGCGATATTATATGGGTGACCATATATATGGGGACAGGGGCAAAAAAAAAAAATTAAAGAAAAAAAAAACATTTGGGGTTGCAGGGGTGTCCCCCGCATGTTCCATGCAATAATGTCGCCACAAAAAACGGCCATTTTTCGGCGATATTTTTGCATGGTGAGATTTTTGTGGCGACATTATTACATGGAACCGTAGGAGCCACTAGAGGGATCTCATGCACTGAATGGCCTCTGGCACCAAGAAAATGCAGGAGGCCATGAGGCCCAAAAGGCAGAGAAAGGAAGCCTCTGATAAGATGGCATGGTTCCGGAACAACTGGACCATCTGTTGTATGTTGTGAGCTCTCTCCTCGGGAGAGAGTCCCTCTCTGCCTGAGTGTCTAGGAGTGCCCCGATGAAATGGAGCCTTTGGACCATTGTCAAGTGGGAGTTCAAGTTCAAGGAGAAGCCCAGCCTGTGCATTAGTAGGGAGGTGTATGCCAGATGAGACAACCTGCCCTGCTGACTTCCCCCGGATCAGCCAGTCGTCCAGGTACGGAAATACCTGGACTCCGGATCTCCTGAGGTGAGCTGCGACTACCGCCATGAGCTTGAAGAAGACCCTTGGAGTGGGGGGTCAACCCAAAGCAAAGCACTTTGAACTGATAGTGCTTGTCCCCAATGAGGAACCACAGGAATTTCCTGTGCTTCGGATGGCACATGGAAGTAGGCATCCTGCAGGTCTATGAACACTAGCCAGTCCTGAAGCTTGAGAGCGTGGAGAATTTCTCTCAACGTCACCATCCTGAATTTGCCTTTTCTCAGGAATTGGTTAGAGCCCTGAGGTCCAGAAAGGGACAGACAACCTTTTTCGGATACCAGAAAATACCTGAAATACCAGCCCGACCCTCTCTGATCAGGAGGAACCTCTTCCACTGCATCCTTTGAAAACATGGCTCCCAGTTCTTCCTGGAGCTCCTGTCCCGGTTGGATCGGTGAAGGCTGGGGTCTGTCTGGAGGTTTTCACAAAAAGGGGAGACAATAGCCCCACCAAATTAACTGCAGGGCCCAGCCATTAAAGGTTACTTCCTGCCACTGGGACCAATGCCCTGCCAAACGTCCACCAACCGGTATGTCGTGGGAGAGGAAAATCAAAGCGGCTTAGAAGGCGCCGTCGCTGCAGCCAATGTCCCTTAGAAGCAACTCTGCACCTTCTGGGATGCGAGAAACACCTTTGCCCCTACCTGGCTTGTTATGTTATGTTATTTTGCATTTGTATAGCGCCTTATATACCATTGGTATGGTCTGAAGGCGCTGGTAGGTTGAACGCCCTTGGGAACCGAAGTTCGGGTCAGTAGAGAGAGTTCAAAGGTGCGAGTGCACACCGGTATGTGTGCAGCTGGTGCGGAATTCGTGTGGTAGCTGCTTCCTAGCGGTAGGTGTGGTGGTTGGGAGATCAGGGATATGTGTTCGCTCTGGCAGGATTTATCCAGACCGAGTGTGGCTGCGTTAGGCCTGAGGAGAACGCCTGGCTGGGGGGTGTGAAACCAGCAGTGATTACTTAAGAGTGATGGGGAGTGAGCGGTAGATGTTGATATGAGAACAGTTATACCGAATGGTGTCATAGTATCTCTGTGTTCTAGTTGAGTGGTGGTGTGAAGAAGAGAGTAAGCGTGGGGTGTGGTAAGATATATGTCCTTTCAAATGTTCACTGCATTCCAGAGCATATTATGTACGTCATGCAATTCTATGCAATCAGGTCCAATCAGGTGAATTGGGTACACTACTAAATGCAATTGGGCACAACTTCCAAGTGCAGCTTTCCTCAGAGAGGCAATTGGGCCCAACTTCTAAATGCGATTGGGTATACTTCTCAATGCCATTGGGTACCCTTCTAATGTGCTTGGGTACACTTCTAAATGCAATTGGCCATACTTCTAAATGCAACTTTCCTCATAGAGACTATTGGGCACACTTCTAAATGCAACTTTCTCAGAGAGGCTATTGGGCACAACTTCTAGATGCGATTGGGTACACTTCTAAATGCAATTTCTCAGAGAGACTATTGGGCACACTTCTAAATGCAATTTTCTCAGTGAGGCTATTGGACACAATTTCTTAAAGCGGTTGGGTACACTTCTAGATGCAATTGGGCAGATTCTAAATGCAACTTTCTCAGAGAGGCTATTGGGCACGCTTCTAAATGCAACTTTCCCAGAGGGACTATTGTTCACAACTTCTAAATGCAGTTGGGCACAGCTTCTAAGTGCAACTTTCCTCAGAAAGGGAATTGGGCACAATTTCTAAATGCGGTTGGGTACACTTCTAGATGCAATTGGGCAGATTCTAAATGCAACTTTCTCAGAGAGATTATTGGTCACAGCTTCTAAATGCAATTAGGTACGCTTCTAAATGCAATTGGGTACAATTCTAAATGCAACTTTCTCAGAGGGACTATTGGTCACAACTTCTAAATGCAATTAGGTACACTTCTAAATACAACTTTCTCAGAGTGGCTATTGGTCACACATTCTAAATGCAATCGGGTACACTTTTAATTGGAACTTTTCTCAGAGGGACTATTGGTCACAACTTCTAAATGCAATTAGGTACACTTCCAAATACAACTTTCTCAGAGAGGCTATTGGTCACAATTTTCTAAATGCAATTAGGTACACTTCTAGATGCAATTGGGTGCACTTCTAAATGCAACTTTCTCAGAGAGACTATTGGGCACACTTCTAAATGCAACTTTCTCAGAGGGACTATTGGTCACAACTTCTAAATGCAATTGGGTAAACTTCTAAATGCAACTTTCTCAGAGAGGCTATTGGTCAACTTCTAAATGCAATTGGGTACACTTGATGATGCAATTGGGCGCTCTTCTAAATGCAATTAGGTACACTTCTAAATACAACTTTCTCAGAGAGGCTATTGGTCACAACTTCTAAATGTAATTAGGTACACTTCTAGATGCAATTGGGCGCACTTCTAAATGCAATTTTCTCAGAGGGACTATTGGTCACAACTTCTAAATGCAATTAGGTACACTTCTAGATGAAATTGGAAGCTCTTCTAAATGCAATTGTGTACACCTCTAAATTCAACTTTCCCAGAGAGGCTATTGGTCACAACTTCTAAATGCAATTAGGTACACTTCCAGATGCAATTGGGCGTTCTTCTAAATGCAACTTCCCACTCAGAGGCTTCCTTAGTTGAGTGGGGCGGTGATTGACCTGTCCACACTTACTTATTGTTGGCTTCTTGCTTCTCCTGCGGCTTGTGGGGGCAGCGCTTTCCTGCCATAAGGCACATAGCAACTATATCCTCTGCCTCTAGAGGCAAAGATGAAAGCATGCTTAGCCAGCTGCGCAGCCAGATCCAGCGATTTAGCAGCAATTTTAGACTCCTTAAATTTCTCCAATTAGTCATCCGTCTTGTCAGAAGAGCATCTCCCCCTCAAAAGGCATGTCTAGAAGGCGGTTTTGTACATTGGGGAGAAGTCGGATGTTTTCAAATAGGCCTGCCTTCTCCTAACTACTGTCGACCCCATGGAGTGGCCAACACAATCAGCAATGTCCAGGCCTGTTTGCAAGGACTGCTTGGCAGTTTCCATCCCATCCTCCACCAGCTGTATAAATCTGTCCCACTTATGACCTTCCGGGACGGATTCTGCTGCATGCTCTACTGCCTTCCACAAACCGTAAGAAATCTTAGCGAAATGGCAAGCTACGTTTGTGGCGGTAAGAGACATGCTGACGGAGATAATCACCTTAGCCAAAGCGCCTATCCCTTTCCCTTCCCCATCAGTAGGGAGATTAGACGTGGATGCCGCAGGCCTGGAGGATATACTGGCAGCCTGAACTACCAGCCCTTCCGGGGAATGGTGTGTTGAGAGGAAGGAGGGATCCCCTCTTGCCGGCCTGTACTTCCCTGTGACACTGGTACTCCCGGGAGGCAAAGTGCATCTGCCTGATTGAAGGGCATGTTTTCAATAGCCGGGCCCTCATCCAGGATGTCTGTAAGGTCATATCCTTGATGGCAGACGACTTGAGGCTGACCAATTTGTCTACTAATATCCAGAATTTTACATGAGTGTGTAGGGTTGGTTCTGTTGCATATCAAGATCTGGAGATGTGTCCAACCCACTGGCATCTTGAAGACCCTGAGCAAGTGCCATCAAGTTGTCTCAGTCCTCAAAATAGTCGACGCCACTGGAACCCACAAAGATGGGGATCGACCTCTTCACATTCCTCGGCTTGATCGGCACGGAAATCGACCTCATTGAATCG